>NC_045698.1:80688686-81305335 GCF_009834535.1 Camelus ferus | reverse complement strand
TACATTCCAACTACTAGTGTAAAAGGGTTCCCTTTTCTCCACATCCTCACCAACATTTGTCATTTGTGCTCTTTTTGATCATGGTCATTATGCCAAGTATGAAGTGATATCTCATTGTGATTCAGATTTGCATTTCTCTGATGATTAGTGATTTAAGAAATTTTTTCATGTGCTTATGAGCCATATGTAGGTCTTACTTGAAAAAATGTCTATTTAGGTCTTCTGTCCATTTTGGGTTTTTTTTTTATATTGAATTTTATGAGCTGTTTTATATGTTTTAGATTTTAATCCCTTGCTGATCATATCATTTAAAAATATTTCTTCCCATTCCGTAAGTTGTCTTCTCATGTTCTTGATGGTTTCCTTTGCTGTGCAAAATCTTTTCAGTAAGTCTCATTTGTTTATTTTTGTTTCATTTCTTTTGCCTTAGGAGACAGATCCCAAAAAATATCACTACAATTTATGTCAAAGCGTATTCTGCCTATGTTCTCTTCTAGGGGTTTTATGGTTTCAAGTCTTATATGAAGGTCTTTAATCAATCATGAGTTTATATTTGTATATGGTATGCAGAAATTTTCTAACCTTTTTTTTTTTCACATGTAACTTTCTACTTTGTCCATCGCCAATTATCAAAGGGACTTTTTTTCCCATTGTATAGTCTCAACTCCCTTAACAGAGATTAATTGAACATAAGTATGTGAGTTTATTTCTGGACTCCCTTTTCTATCCCATTGATTTATGGGTCTGTTTTTGTACCAGAATCTTGCTGTTTGGTTACTGTAAGTTGTAGTATGATATGAAGTCAGGGAGAGTAGTAAGTACAGCCTTGTTCTTTTATCTGAATATTGCTTTGGCAATTTGTGGTTTTTTGTAGTTCCATGTGAATTTTAGGATTATTTTGTCTTGCTCTGTGGAAAATGTCATGCATATTTTGATAGTGATTTCCTTAAATCTGTAAATTGCTTTGGGTGGTATTGTCATTTTAACAGTATTCATTATTCTAGTCCTAGAACATGGGGTATCTTTTCATTTCTTTGTATTATCTTCAGTTTCCTTCATCAGTGTTTTGTAATTTTCAGAGTATAGTTCTTTCACCTCCTGAGTTAAATTTATTACTAGATATTTATTCTTTTTGATGCAATTTTAAATGGGTTTTGTTTTTTGCTTTTTCTTTCAGATAGTTTATTATTAGTGTATAGAAGAGCAACAGATTTTGACATATTAATCTTGTATCCTAAAACCTGACTGAATTCATTTATTAGGTCTAAGAGTTTTTTGGTGGGGTATTTGTTTTTTTTTATGTAAGATATCATGTTACCTGCAATAGTGACAGCTTTACTTTTTCCCTTTGAATTTGGATTGTTTTTATTTCTTTATCTTGTCTGATTTCTTTGGCTAGGATTTTCCAATACTACTTTTTTTTGAGCCAAATTTCTTTTTTCTTTTAATTTTTATTTTTTTATTGAAGTGTAGTTAATTTACTGTGTTAGTTATAGGTGTACAGAAAAGTGACTCGGTTATGCATATACATATATACGTAGATATTTTTTCAGATTCTTTTTCATTACAGCTCATTACAAGAAACAGAATATAGTTCCCTGTACTTATACAGTAGGTCTTTGTTGTTTTAAAATAGAAATTTTAAAGTAGTGAGACTAAACATTCTTGCCTTGTTCTTCATTTTAGAAGAAAGACTTTGTTATTCATCATCAGTTATGATGTTAGCTGTGGGTTTATTATAAATGGACTTTATTATGTTGAGATATATTCCCTCTGTACCCACTTTGATGAGAGATTTTATCATGAATAGATGTTGAATTTTGTCACAGACTTTTTCTGCATTTTTTGAGAAGATCATGTGAGTTTTTACTCTTCCTTTTGTTAATGTGTTGTGTCACATTGTTTGATTTGTGAATATTGAACCATTCAAGGGTCCTAAGAATAAATCCCCCTGGATCACTATGTATGATCTTTTTTATATATTGTTGAATTTGGTTTGCTAATGTTTTGTTGAGAATTTTTGCATCCGTCTTCATCAGAGATATTGGCATGTAATTTTCTTTTTCTGTAGTGTCTTTGGTTTTGGTATCAGTAATGGTGTCCTCATAGAATGAACTTTGAATTGTTCCATCCTCTTCAGTTTTTTGAAATAGTTTGAGAAGGTTAGGTAATAACTCTTCCCTGTATGTGAAGCCATCTCATCCTGGACTTTTATTTGCTGGAATGTTTTCTTTTATTACAAATTCAAATTCATGACTAGTGATTGGCTATTTCTTTTTGATTCAGTCTTGGCAAGATATATGTATCTTGAAATTTGTCCATTTTTTTTCTGGCTTTCTAATTTGTTAGCATACACCTGCTTGTCATATCTCTGATTTTTTTCTATCTATGTGATATGAGTTGAGATATCTCTTTCTAAAGATTTATCAGTTTTGTTTATCTTCTCAAAAACCAACTCAAAGTTTCATTCATCTTTTCTCTCTTTTTTTTTTTTTTTGGTCTCTATTTATTCTCTGATCTTTATTACTTCCTTCCTTCTGCTGACTTTGGGCTTTGTTTCTTCTTCTTTTTCTAATTCTCTTAGATGGTAGGTTAATTTATTTGAGATTTTCTTCTTGAAAAAGGCCTTTACCACTGTAAATTTTAATCTTAGAACTACTTTTGCTGCAGCCCATAGATTTTGCAGTGATGTGTTTCCATTTTCATTTTTCTTAACATTTTTCTGATTTTCTTTTGATTTCTTCATTGACCAATTGGGTTTTTAGTAACATGTTATTTAGTCTTCATGCATTTGGTCTTTTCCTCTTTTCCTTTCTGTAGTTGATTTTTAGTTGCATACTTTGTGGTCAAAAAAATTATTGAGATAGTTTATATCCTCTTAAATTTTTGAGACTTTGTATTGTGGCCTAGCATGTGATCTGTCCTGGAAAACCTTCCATGTCCACATAAAAAGAATGTGTACTGTGCTGAGATCCCTTAAGCTGTTTTGATTCCTTAAATTTGTTTTTCTTTTTGTTGTTCTCATTGAGTATTTCCAATATTCTATCTTCTAGATCACATAAGTGTGCTACTGTATTACTTAGTCTACTATTCATTCATTGTAGTGTGTTTTCTATTTCATCTTTTGAAGTCTTCATTTCTGATTGGGTCTTTTTTATATTCTCTAGTTCCTTGTTAAATATTTACTGGGTGCATGGATTCTTTTTCCCTAATTCAGTTATTTTTATTACTAATGCTTTGAATTTTTTATCTAGGGAATTATTTATTTCTGTTCTGTTATCTATTTACTAGGATTTTTCTTTTGCTATTTCAATTGAAACCACTACCTTTGCCTTTTCGTTTTGCTTAACTGTTTCTTCATCTATGAATTTATATGAAATAGTTACCTATTGCTGTCTTGAAGGAGTGTTCTTTTGTGGGAGTGTCCTTATACAGATTGCATGTGCCCAGTGGTGTTTCATGGGAGATCTGTATTTGATGTTGACATAAGTCACTTATTTCCTCAGGATATGCTGGCAGCTATCACATTGGTAGGAGATGGGGCTGAGGTCAAGGAGCTAGAGCTGGAGTTGGGTTGAGATGGGACTTGCATTCTGCTCAGTGGCTGTCACCTCCCTATTGAGGGTGGGATTTGATCCCAAGTTGCTGGAGCAGAATCCCTGAGGGTTGGACCCAGGCTGGTTCTGTTTCCTTTAAGAGTGTGTTTTCCCCTTTCCCAGCACTGAGATCCTTGCCCCAGAGTGGGGGGAAATGCTGAAACAGGGTGGGCCCTGGCCCATGTGGGCTCTTGTCTTGTGGTGGCCACAGTCAGAGGTCTGAGCTGTCTCTGATGAGCGGCCTGTGCAGTCACCAGCAGTTCCTTCCCTCACTCCACACAGATGCAGCCTCAGGTTCAAATCCCTTTTTCCCTCAGGGCATATCACTCCTAGCCTGCTCAGGCCCTGCCCTGTTGTGGACCCACACCTTAGGATAGGTGGAGATTGCATGGACTCATGGCCTGTAGTCAGGGTGTGAGCTCTGGTAGACTGGTCACTGTCAGAGTTCTGGGCTGCTTGAATAAGAGTCAACAATAGCCACTGCTGCCCTGCTTAGAGACCAAGTACCCTCTGCTTTTCACAGCAGAGTGTTCTCCCTGATTGTGGCAGCCCTAAATCCAGAGCTACATTGAGATGTGGAGTAAGGAGAGTTGGAGCATTTGCTTGGCTCCGGCTGGGGTACATGCTGAGGCTGACATGGGAAACCCAGTAGATACTGGAGCTGTCCTCATACGGCCTTCTCCTCCCTTCCTTGGGGCCATCTAGCATGTGTGTGCTCCTCAGGATCAGAATCCAGGCTTCTCACAGCCCACCTGTTAGACCTCCAACCAGTCAAGGGAGTTCATCTTCCCAGTGGAGGACCCCAGTACTGGGCATTCAGTCTGTGTCTCTAACTGCTCACTGCCCATTTTCTTACCGTTTACATGCTGGACCATTTGGATTCAACCAGTCATACAACTGAACTGGTATTCTAGGCTTAATATGATTTAAGGTTGTTTAGGATGTGTCTCTTTAAGGAAATCCTGTACTCGTTTCCTTCTCTGAAAACTTCATCCCACAGGACCTAGCCCCTTTGTGTTGTGTTAGACTTTTCCTGCCTTTCCTAGCAGTAAATTCAGGTGAACATAAACTAGGTCTCAAAGTCTCTATTGTTCCCTTATCAACTCAAAACGTAATTTGTATCAAATGTTCTATCTTTGTGTTCTAAACAGAATTCTTATTTATCTGCCACATATATACCCTTTCATGTGTTTAATTATTGAATAATTAGGTAATGAGTGTCTTGGACGTATTATACAGTGAAGGAATTCTCATTGAGTTATGGAGGTGTTTAAGTGGTATTTGGGGAAAATTGGGATTTTGAAATAGGCTGGGAACAAAATATTTTTCACATTTAAAATAATAGAACAAAGGCTTCTGTTATTTAAAACTTTGATATTCAATCCCTTTTCAAAATTGAGTTGACTCAGATAACAAGGCATGTCTGTACTAGCAAATTGAATTAAACAATACAGAAGTAAAATATGCCAATGTACCATGGCCAGTTAAGGTTCATGCCATGAATGACTCAACAGTAACAAATACAATACTATAATGAATGAGTCAATTGAAAAATTATTAATTTTATCACCAGCCCAGTTACTGAATTCTTATATTTTCAACAGTTTTTCAGTTGATTTTGTGAGGGAAGTTTCTAGTATTTATAGTCAGATTATCTGAGAGAAAGTGATGATTTTGCAACTCCTTTATAATTTCTTATTTCTGCAGCTTGTCAAGTTACATCAATTATTTCTTCAAGAAGAGAGTCAAATAAGAGTGGCAGAGCAGGGCTAAATGATAGTGGTGACATTGGGGACTATTGTCTTGTTCCTGATTTAAGAAGTATGGATATGCCATATATGATCAAGTTGTATTTCAGATGAGTGGGGAAATACATTGATTATTCTATATATATGATTGAGAAGTGACCAGACTTTTTACTTTATACATATCTTTCCTCAATAGACCAAAATAAATTTTAGACAAAGTAAAGCTTTATCTGTAAAAATTTCATTAATGAACCTCTTAAAAGAAAATAAGAATGAATTTATTTATTGGAATAAGGTAGACTATTCTGAATAATGCAGGAAACCAAGAATCTATAAAGAAAAAGATTAGGTAGTTTTACTACTTTTATATGATAAAGTAACCAAGGAAAAATTAAATGATACACCATACATGGCCAAAAATTAGTGCAAATTTTAGATGAAATGCAACTTTAGTTGATTTACAGAGATCCCATTCAAGCTAGTGAGAAAAAAGATAAAATTTATAGGAAAAAAATAGATATGGAGCATGCATGATTATTTCACAGAATAAAAAATGAAAATGTTGACAAATATATTAAAAACTCAATCTCACCTATAATTAAATAAGTGTACGTCAAGTAACAGTTAATATTTTAACCCATCATATTGGCAACTTTTACAGATCTTAATGATAGTCAATGTTGGCACAGATATGGGGAAATAGTAACTCTTTTATATTTCACACAAGAAGCCAAGATACACAGACTGGATATGCTTTGAAGCATAATTTATCATAGTAAAAAGCTAGAATATACTAAATGTCCATTAGTTGGGAAGTGGGTAAAAAATTCTAACTACACATAACAGCAGTTAAACAGAATGAGTTAAAAGTTACGTGCTTTGATATGGTAATATGGGATCCTTGGTGAAAATAAAACGAGTAAATACTGTATATACCAGTATATACACTTGATCAGGAGGATGAGTTTTTAGTGATATGGCTTACCTTTGAGGAAATGTGCAGAGGAAAATGGATGTAGGATTGGAAAAAAGGATATTTGCATTTCATATGAAAACTATGCATTTTCTTACCATTTACATGCAGCATACATTTTAATGTCAGCAGGCCTTTTGTGAGTGATGGGATTAAGACTCTTTTCTGTTTATCTCTGTATAATATTCTTTAATAGCAGAATAAAAATATAAAGATTAAAGTAAAAGTTGGCTACTTCAAATATTTTTCATTAACAGATATTCTTACAAGCATTTTCCCCCAAACTATACTCTAGGGTGATTTTTTTTTCTAGATTTTTAAAATATTAGAAATGTAAATTAAGCCATCTATTAAACAATCTGAGCTTTAAGTGATACTAAACTTGAAATAGAATTATTTTTCTCCCATCTCGCTTTCATATAACGTGTACTTATGCATATCAAATCATCCTTTATCATTCCTACACCATTATACAGTTTTCCCATTGGTTTCATTTAGTTATAAGTACAAGTAGGTCCACTTTAAACCTCTGATCTCATCTTCCCCACTCCACCTTGACCTTGACTAGAGGGCCCTAGAGATGGACAGTTCTTTACATCTGTTCCCTCCATCTTCTGGTGTTGGAATAGGGAAGATGCATCAGTGAAAAGAAACAATCTTTTCCCTGAAACTGGGGATGAAAGTGCAGCATTTCTTTGGGGCGGCTGAACCTAAATATTCCCTGAAGCACTTGTATAAGCTTTTTGAGGTGCCCTTCAGAAGACTCTCTGTTACCCAGTTTCCTAGTACATGAGACCCAACTTCAACTCCAACATCCTTTTCCAGTCCAACCCACTTTCCTGGTAGGATGGGAAATGGTTAGCATCAAAGCCCAGCTAGGCAAACCACACTTGATTAGCTTGTTTTTTTTTTGTTTGTTTTGAATTATAGTCAGTTTACAATGTTGTGTTAATTTCTGATGCATAGCATAGTGATTCAGTTATATATATTATATATTTATAATAAAAAAGAATATAAAATGAATATATATATATTTATATTCTTTTTTATTATAGGCTATGATGAGGTGTTGAATGTAGTTCCCTGCGCCGTACAGTAGGACCTTGCTGTTTATCTGCTTTATATAGTAGTTAGTATCTACAAATCCCGAACTCCCAGTTTATGCCTCCCTTTGCTGATTAGCTTTCACCCTCACTCTCATTTCCTCCCTCCTTCTCAGGCATAAGGGCAAGAGGTGCATGTTGTACAAGCAGAGCCAGTTTGCTGGCCTTGGACAAGGTACAGGAAGGAGACAGTGCTGGCACCTATTGGGTCCAATTCCAGGACAACAGGAAGATTACCATCCAATCTTATTTTCACTAAATTCTCTCATAGCATCCTAATACACCCTACAAACTAGCTATCTTTTTAAACTTTAGTAAGTCTTTGATGCTAGGCAGCTGTCAGTTTATCTTAAATCTCTTGTTAGATTTAAGATTTCTCAAGGATATTATTAAGCTGATAGTGATAATATTATTCTGTGCCTATAAGAGGAGAAATGATAAGACATAATAGGCTGAAGAGATAAACTAGAGTAAGATCCTGAAAAGTATTTTATTCCATAAAAATGAGTTTGGATTTTGCCATATCAGTAATGAGAAGCCTCCAAAAAGTCAAAAAGTTTATATAGAGTTTCTGGGAAGGAAAAGAAATTGGGTTTGAGAAGTGATGAAATTTGAAGGAGACACAAATGATACCCAAAATACCAGCTTGACAAACTGGCAAAATGATGTTGTCATTTATTTTAACAGTGAAAACTTCAGGAAATGCACATTTGGGGAGGAGATTATTATTTCATTAGACATAGAGCAGTAGGCTATATATGGTTGTACAAAGCTCTAGTAAAGATCTGAGTTTAAAAGGGGAATTTGGAAGTCATTCACTTATGTGATTAGTGGGCATATGCCAGGTTTTCTCAACCTCTGCACAATTGACATTCTCTACAGGATGATTCACTGTTGTAGGGTTGTCCAGTGCATCATAGGGTGGTTAGTAGCATCCCTGGCTTTTTGTCTCTAGGTGTCACAAACCCACAAGTTGTGGCAACCAAAAATGTCTCGACATTGTCAACCTTCCCCTGGAGGGCAAAACTCCCCCTAATTGAGAAGCACTGGCAAAGAGAATATAACAAAGGCTAAGAGTTAGATGGAAAATGTACTAGCATGGAGAAAAATTACTCGAGTTACATCAACATTTATTGGATAGGCAAATTAAGGTCATTTTCACAGGATATGAAGAAGTTCTAACAAAGAAAGGAACCAGAGGAGCATGGAATTGGACATTCATGAGGAGAGAGAATTTCAAGAAAGAAGTGATAAATTACTTCAAAAGCTGTAAAAATAAAATCAGAAAAGCACATTCACTTCCTACCACTGCTGTAACAAATGACTACAAACTTAGTGACTTAAAACTGTAGAATTTTGGGTTTTTTTTTTTTTACAGTTCCAAACATCAGAAGTTTGGCAAGGGTCTTGCTGACCTAAGATCAAGGAGTCATCAGAGCTGTGTTTCTTTCAGGAGGTTCTAGGGGAACATCTGTCTCTTTGCCCTTTCCAGTTTCTAGAAGCTGCCCACTTTCTTTGGCTTGTGGCCCTTTTTTTGCATCTCCAAAGCCAGCAACAATGCATCTCATTGACACTTCTTTCTTTGTCAAATCTCACATCTGTTTCTGACCACAGCTTGGAAATGTTCCCTGTTTTAAGAATTCATGTGATTAGACTGACTGCCCTAATTACAGGTTTACTATTGATCCAGGTTACTCTCTCCATCTCATTGTCCTTAACTTAATGACATATGTAAAGTCTCCCTTGCCACATACTGTAATATAGTCTCACATTCTGGGACTAGGACATGGGCATCTTGGGAGAGGGATTATTTTGCTTTCCACAATGAATCAATGAAGGATGTTTAGATTTAGGGAGCGCAGACTACTCATTTCCTTTGATTTTAAATATGTTCTCATTAGTGAGCCCTGCCTACCATTCCTTTTTGCTTCTTCAAAGCAAATGCCTTAAAATAAGTGTCCATATAAATATGAAAAATTTAGATATGTCTTTGATAGCGGTTAAGTTGGAAATCAATAGCAGAAAGGGAAAAGAAAAACATTCATTTGAGCATTTAGAAGCATACTTCTAAATAGCCATGGTCACACACATTAAAAAAAGAAAGCTTAATGAAAATTAGAAAATATTTTGAATTAAGGAAAATATGACATGTGAAAATTTGTGAGATGCAGATAAAGATTTACTTTGAAAAATATATATAATCTGATAAGTTTGTGATAGAATAAAACACAGATTTATATTAGAATAGTGAGCAAAGAATACATTTGATTTAGTAAAAAAGACAGAAAATAAAAGAGACTAGAAGGAGGTGAAATAAAGATAAGGCTAAAATGAAATATGGTAGAAAGTAAGCACATATGAAATGAGAGCAGCAGAATAGAAACTGACTCTTTAGAAAAACCTATAAAATAGTTAAAAATGTTGACAAGACCGAGAAAATTTTAAAAAGGAGTTACAATTAAATAAAGGTAAAATGCTAATAGTAGGAGGCAGCAGGATACAAGAGGGAAACTGAGTAATGTGAGTTCCCTGGGTGAGGGGAGGTGATGGGTCCCCCAGATTTTGTTGAGCACTCTGTCCTAGAAAGGAGTAAACTTCACTGTAATGAGAGAGAATGAGTGTGAATGCAGGAAACTTTGTTAATTGGGTGGCTGAGAATTTACAGAATACATGAGCATTTTCTGGGAAAAATGAAGCCAAAATTATTTTGTAAGGTGGATGTCAGGGATTGGTAAGAAATTTGAGGCAACTGGAAAATATCTGAAATATTCACTTAGACATAGCCAGGAGATCAAACTCTGGAAACAGAGAAGTGTTGGTAGACACTTCTAGAGGTCTCTGTTAATTGACATGTGTGTGAGCTCAGAGTAAATCATGAGTAAGTTTCCACAGACATTCCCCACAAACTGTGTTACTGAACTAAACTTGGGTCCACTTTCCTGCTGTGAAGTGAAGCTGATCTACTAACACTGGCTTGCAGCGAACAAAAGTACAGCATTTGTTTGCAGGGTACCAAGCAAGGAAGAAGGGACAGCTCTTGCTCAAAAGACTTGAACTCCCTGATGACATTTAGGAAAGAGTTTTTAAAGGCAGCATTTGGGGTGAGGGTTGCTGTCATGAACTTTATGCTGATTGTTTGGTGGTGAGGTAATAGGATGATGTTTCAGGAGTCTTAATCATCATCCTTCTGGTTTTAACCAGTCTGGGTTCTGTGTGCTGTGCTCAGCATGGTGAGGTTCTTCCACCTAGGTGAGGGTCTTAATTTCTGCAGAACTACTCAACAGTATGTATCAGATAACCCTTGAGGAGAAACTAGGACTTTGTTTCATTCCTGAACTATTGTTTCTTGATTGCTTTTCCTTTGTTTCAGCTTTCCCTTACTTGAGTCTGCTCTGTGGAGCTCAGGGAAGGTGGAGAAGACTAAAACCTTTTGTACAAACAAGAAATTGGAAACCGGAGGGGCTTTTGTACTTGGGAGGGACCTACTGGGTCTGGCTCAGTTTCAGTTCCCCCTTTTCTTCGATACTCCTCAATACTGAGGGGAACTGACAGGGTAAGAAAGTGAATAAAGTTTTAGATAGAGAGGTTTATTATAACTCAGCAGGGGAACTCAGTTTTAGGGGAACTTGTTTCAGCTGTTATTGAAAACTGGGCCACATCTTCCCTCAAATCCTATCTAAATTATATTCCATTGCTTCTAGATACAGATCTTTGGATGCATCCTTAATGTCCCACTCTGTCTGTGTCGGGGAGGAAAAATAATTTTCCCTTTACTCTTTTAATTTCATGGCTGAGACCTGGCCTGTAATGAAAAGAGAAAAACAGATAGAAGTTTAATAACATGTATAGTTCTTGTGTAAATGGGAGATACCCAGGAAAATTGAAGTGGCCCAAGGTACTACTTTAAATACCATCTTAAGTTAAAGACAAAAGATGTTGTGGTTGAAGAGTCAGTCATGGGAGGTTACCAGGAAAAGCACAGTAAAAAAGAGTAAGGTCATTATGTAGATTTAAGTCATTGCCTTCTGCATCACCAAGAGTTTCTACAGATTTATAGTCAACCTTCTTTTCTAGTACAGAGAGGAAGACACCCTTACAAATGGAGATTTCCCTTATAAATGTAAATGTCTCCTGAAAAGAGTAACTTCTACTTAGCTTTTAGAGCTTAACCTCTGTCTGCTGTTTCAAAATAACCAACTCAAAATAATCAACATGCCAAAGAGATACATTTGGGGGTGGTAGATTTTGCTTCCTTTAACCTGAAACCGTTAACATGTTATATCCTTTCTTCAGAGAAAGAATTTTACTCGAGATGCTAGCAGACCTTAGCTGGTAGGCCATGGTTATGTTAAATTCAGAAATGTTCAAGGCATTCCATTTCTGAGATTTAATTTAGGATTAAAATTGTTCATTTAGCCTGTGTATTACACAGGTCTCATTTTTGAAACTAAATGCTATTTCTATTTTTAAATCACTGTTGGTCTTATTGTTGCCCCAAATGTCATATTCATTTTGTGTTCATGCAACTGTTTAGAACCATAGCTGCTTAAATTTGTATATTTAAAAAATTCTTTCTTCTTGCCTTTTTCTTGACATAAATATACATGCTGCTGATTGAAACAATATCCACTCGTAAACACGTGTTACAAAATCAATGATTTCCAACTTGAAGCCTGAGATCCTTGGACACAATAAACATTTCTGAATAATCAAACTATACAAGGTATTTTATTATGGTAGGCCTCAAATGGTTTGTCTGTTTTATCCATATTGATGTTTTTCTTCTGTTGCTTTCAAGGTAGATGATTAAGAACCTCTGCTATAAATTGCTTTTGATGTTTTGTGAGCTCTTCTGGAAATAAGGTAAACAATGGTCTAGAACTGAGGTTTTCCCAGAACTGAGGGCTTCCCAGAATGGGAGATTTCCCAGCTTTAAAATATGGACAGTCCTGAGCAAATTGATAAAATTGGCCATCCTATCTGAAAGCCAAACTAGATCTAAAATTCGTATTATCTTGGTTTCCAGTCTAAGTTCAATCTGTCACCAGTTTGTCATTATTTAATTTTTTTACTTATACTAATAAATGTGGTAGCTACCTTCATATGTTTCATATTACAAGTTTGACTTAGTAAGTCTTACAAACTGTGCATGGTAAATGAGGTACACACAAAAAATTTTAAGAAGCCTGCTTGGAGAAGTAATATTTACTCTGTAAAACTCTGTTTGTACTTAACACGTAAGAACGTTTACAGAGAACAGCATCTCAGAAAGTCTGGAAATAAGTTGAGGTTGCAGACCATGAAAATTTTTTGCTTTACATCTGAAATCAAATGTCAAGACACTTCACCAGGTTTGCCTGACATAAAATAAAAGTGAATAAATATATGAATTGGGGGAGCAGGGTGTTGTTGACTTAAAGAAAGGCACGCAGCATAAGAATTGTGAGTTTAAGTTTTAGTCAGGATCTTTTTGAGGGCTACAGCCTGGAGGACAGCTCTGAGGAACTGCTGGGAAGACATGGAGAAGGAGCCAGTATGTAATGAATGTTTTGGCCAGGAAATATGTGAGTTCAAACACACATCTTGGTCCAAGATTATCGCTAAGCAGCAAGAACAGACATCTCAAGTTAATGTTTTAATGCTTGCCTGTGTATGGGAAGATGCAAGCATCTGGGGTCATTGACATTCTTCCTGAGTTGTGCATCTATCTAGGGGCCTGTTTAAGCAGAGCACAGAGTGTCTCCTTCTGTTTTTCATCCTGAGCTCCTCTCAGAGTGCCCTCTCACTGCGTTGCAACATTACCCTGATATAAGTGGTGATGGGAGAGGCTTTCGCCCTGTTTTTGTTGTTGTTCATAGTATTATCTAAGTCATGCGAGTAGAGATCGTAGGGGTGGAAAAATTGTCTATGCTACCTTTGTGGGCTCTTTGGCTGGTCTAATAATTAAATTGACATGAGACAGTTTAACAGGAGAGTAAAACAAAATTATGTACATACAGGAGCCTCATAAAGATATGATGACTAAAAAGGCAACCTGGTAATGGAGGCTTATATAACATCATGAACTAAGAAAAAGGTAGGGGTCTGGTATACAAAGAGGAGAAAGGCCATTTCAGGAGGGCAGAGGGGATGCTTAAAAAACAAAGGTTACACTGCTAGACAGATATATTTCTTAGGTCAAAAGGTGTCTCCGTAATAGTTCTCCTCTTGGTACAGGTCTGTTGGGCTGCACCTCGTAGGCCTGCAAGGCCTTTACTTGCCCGGCTTCAAAACTGAAAAAAGAGCCTGAAGTCAGCGACAGAGACATCCATGGTTTAATGGGTGAGGGAGTTTAAATGTCTGATGCAAGGTCCTGGAGTGACACCCCATCATATGCTGCAGATGGTGGGTGGGTCACAGTGGCAGTCTTCACTCCCGGTGGGCAGGGGGAGGTTAGAAGTTATGGGGGAATTGACATCAGGTTGGCTCATTTGTTACCAGGGAAACCAGCAGAGGGGCACGCCCCTCACAGCCCCTTTGATAAGAACTGTCACTAGCTAGGGTGGGACAAGTATGTAGGAAGGTCAGTGGTGTTGAGTAGGGTGTGGGTGAAGCAGGCCCTGATCAAGCTGGGGATGGACAGAGAGCAAGAGAATAGCCATCTCGGGTGACCTGACCATACAGGTGCCTTTTCCAAAGTAAATGTAGGCAGTTGAGAGAGAGGTAAAGAGCTTTTCCTGAATTGGCTGGGTTTTGATTGCCTTTAGCTCAAAATAATGCTCATGCCAAAGTGGCATATTTTGGGGTGACAAATTCTGCTCTCCTTCAAGATCAAAATTGAGACTTTTTCCCTCTAAGTTTTTTTTTTTCATACAATTATGTTAATTTCCTTGATTTGGACTTTAATAATACACTAAATTAGAATATAGCACAGGTGATTGTAGAGATAAGTGTTTTAGTGTGAAGTTTCAAGGACATACCTCTAATGCGTGAAAACTGTCTCGGCTTCTCTGTCTCATATCCCACGTTTGATGTCGCAGGACGAGTGAGAACGCAACTTGACAGAATAAAATGGGACAAGACAGAAAGTAGGCGTTTTTCAGAAAGTAAATGTTCAAATTCCTTAACCTTAAAAGTAAATTTTTAAAAATCTGAAGTATAGCCAAGGGGCCTATTCATAGTCAAAGAGTCAAATCCACTCAGTGATTTTGGTCCAAGGAGAATGAAAAAAAAAAAAAAAAAAAAAACAACCAACAACAATTGTACAGGGTACAGAACCTGTATTATGGATGGAACAGGTGTTTCTGGGCACTGTGGTCTAGAGAGGAGAAACTCTGCAAACGTGGGTAAACATTTATATCACTGAGAGGTAGGATAAGGTGTTAGAAATAAGTCAGAGATGGTATGTTGAAACATCTTTCTTCTCCCCCATGGAAGTTAAAGCCAAGGATAACTCCTGCTCTTGGGAAGAATCTGAGGAGGGTAATGCCATGTTTTTGTGAGAATCCTGTCTGTGTGGATTTGGTTTAAAGATTTCCTGGGAGGGATTCATGACTTGTCTCAAATAAAGTTACTCTCCCTTGATGCAGGAGAAGGAAGGAAGGGGAAGAGATCAGTGACTTAGCATGTACACAAAGACAGTGAGATCCGAGGAGAGTGGTCTTGATAATGACAGGCTTCTGGGACAAGCCCTTCAAAACCTGTCAAGGGGTTGATTGAGCTCCAAGAGCCGGCCAGACCTGCAGAGTGGTGGCTAGCTTCTTTGTAGAGAACACAATGGAAACTGGTGTCACCAGCTGACTTACCTGATTTTCACCTGTCTTCCCAGAATTGGGGGTATGAATGGGAGGGGGGACTCCCCTCATCCTGTCTCCCACCTTTTTCCCTGGCAGAAAGAGGAACAAAGCAGCTGAAGAAGTTAGAGAGACGCAAATTTTATAATGCATCTTCCCTGACTTGTGAATTTGTCCGCAGAGTACGTTGGGTGGATGCTGGCTGGTAAGGCTAAGTCATTCTACTTATAAACCGAGGACCAAGTGGGCCCCTTTCCTTAATCAACGTTTATGTAAAAGTTGGAATTTTTGATGCATACTTTTTTCCTCTCATCTGTTAATTTCTAATAAGCTTTCAAATTCACAAATGACAAGGCAAGGCACTGGTGCAGGAGAGTGGGAAGCAGGGGTGGAAAAGACTGTGTTATTTAAAACTGGCCCATTCTCTCCTTAAATGTGAGGGCCTCACAGTATCAAGGCTATTTTATCTAAATCCAAAGACTACTTCTGAAACTTTCTTGAAAGCCCAATTTTTCTTCCTTTTTTTATATTGATTTGTTTATAGCACTGCCAAATGCATTGATTTATCCTCTTACCTACTGTCAAAGCAGCCCAGTTCTGATGTTGAACATGGGCCATTTCAGGTAATCTATCATGAAATGGCTCAACAGTGCCAAGTTTCTTTAAACCCCTTTCTGAATGTGTTTTCTTACTCAAAAGCAACCACTCTGTGGCGTGACCCCTGCACCTGGTGTGTCAAGCTTCAGTAACTAATTGAATACACAGTGATTTCAGTTTTCCACCTGAGACAGTCCTGATAATCAAACTAAGGCTTATCTCTCACTGCGGGACCTATAAATTAGTTTAGTTAGTCCATCAATCCAGGCTCTGTCAAAAAAAAAAAAAAAAAAAAAAAAAAAAGAAAGAAAAAAGGAAAAAAAAATAAAGAAGTGGGAAAAAAAAAAAAGGAAAGTGGGAAAGACAGAACTGTTAGCAAAATTGCACCCTTCTACATTTGTACTCCACAAGCAAATAATCATAGTACACTCAATCTGTGTTGGGAAGTGGAATAAATATAGCCTTCTATTAAAATCTTTAGCACACAGAAGGAAAGGAAGGCACTCATTTGGGTTGAACACATTCTACTTAACAATGAATGTCTAAATCCCAATTTCATCTTCACTTGTCATGAGCATTACTTATTTTTATGTATAATAGGTATTGTTGTTGTACAAAACACACGCCCCTTACAATATGAGAACAAGGGGATCTAACAAATACGAGGCTGCAGGTCAGTTGCCAGAGATTTTGAAACGAAGATTAGTATGCAGAAGGTTTACTAGCGGATGTCCCAGGAAGGGAAGGAAGCTGGATCATGCTGAGGAAGAAGCTGGGCTCCTATGTGGTAACAGCAGTGCTTCAGTGTACCCCATGAGGAGCCTGATGCTTGGGTTGCCAACCCATGATGTCCAGATTTGAGGTTAGGTACTTTGGGACACCCTTGATCATTCACTGGATGCAGGATGCTCAGGGGAGGGGGCACGACCTTGGGCCAAAGTGGCTCTCCTTAAGTTCTGGATGAGACTTAGGTGAGAGCTCTCCCAGCAGCCAAGAGAACAGGTCTGTGACTTCTGAAGGGGAATCTGGGCTGCACAGCACAGTGTTCACTGCCAGGTAACTGACAGCTGTAACAGTCCAGGTTAAACATCCAGACAGATGCAGGCATTGTAAAAGGCTCAGGGGAAATCCAAGTAAATTGACTATTATATTTCTTCCCAAAATAAATGCTAGTGAAACTCCTTGAACACAAATATCTCGCTGTTGGATTTCTGACTGTTTCAATGCTCCAAGCACACTTTGGTTGAGATGAGGGTGGTTTGAGACCACAAAGATGTATCACCAATTTTGCCTGTTGGGTTAACTAATTAACATGCTGAGAGATTTTCAACAGCATCCTCAGGAGCAAAGGGCAGGTTTAGGCACAGAGAATGGGGAGCCACCGATGTCATCACTTCCCCCAGGACTTTGTTGTTGTCGCTCAAGGGATAATCCAGAAATAGCTAAGCTTCCACAGACCACAAATTCTGGTTGTATGATTAGAAAATAAAGAGACCCTCAGTGCTTTTCCACTAAATTAAACTGGAGATAGTAAGTAAAGAAAGATAGTTTGTAAATTTAAGAACAGGTTAGAGGAGTTAGAAGAGCTGATTTAAATTAGTTGACTCAGGCAACTGGTGCTTCAGAAAAAAAGTTCTATTACAGGAAACAAATGTTTGCTCAGAGGAAAGACACAGAGAGAGATGGACAGGAGTGATCTGGGGTGAGGTGTCTCTTCTAGGGCAGGCCTTCTCCACCCCATTGCTTTTGACATTTTGAGCTGGATGAATTTTTGTTGTGGGGCTCTCCTGTGCATTGCAGGATGTTAAGCATTATTCCTGGGCGATATCCATGTAGAACAAAGAATGTTGCCCATTACCCACTTCTGCAAGGATTAAGTCATTAGTCACTGCAGTCGCTGACCAACAGGGTACCCTGAAGGGAACTCAGGACAAGAAAACAGGAGGAGGCACTCTTGTGCTTTGGGAAACAACCCCTTATATAGTTAGATGTATATCTCAGGAAGAATGAACCCAGATTCTTGCATTTTCCCATATGTAGAAAGCACTAAAATCATTAGCTTGAGGTATGTGGTCCTTTTGAGTAGAAGTAATCTTTTACTAAGATGTATGCTTTATCTCACCTATTCCCTAGCCCTGAATTATATATATAATATATAACTCTATAACTCTCTCTCTCTCTGTACACACACACACACACATACACACATACTGGTTTCTCCCTGATCTCTTTGGAACAGTTATTTCACGAGTGGTACTGAGAGGCTGTTCCCCAGACTATAGCCCTCAGTAAAGTCCCTGAATAAAACTGAAACTCAAAGCTCTTACATTGTGCATTTGCTTCCAGTAGATACACACTAGATGCCAGTAGTAACCCCCACCTCAAATCATAGTGGTGAAAAATGTTTCCAGATATTGTCAGTTGTCCCCTGGGAGCAAAATTGCCTTCCACACTCATCCTCCACAAAGAACAACTGCTCTATAAGTAATGGACTTTCAGGAATAGCCAGGAATATTAATGTATGTGCTGTGAAGGGCTGTATAAGTCTAGAGAGGAATTATATTTTAATTACAAACATGTTTTTAGAATTCTATTTTGTGTTGTTGTTGGATAATAATACCCTCTGTTCATCTCATGAATGCGTTCCTTAGTTTTATTTATCATCCTCTAGGTCAAGGTAGCTGTGTGTGCAGTAGAAACAGTATAATTGGAAAAGATGGAAATTGGGTATAGAAAGAATGAAAAGCATAATGGAGAAAGTAGTTGGCTGTTTAATGTAATCCTCAGGAGATTTTTAAAGTATTTCAGGAGTGTTTTATCACTGAAAAGATCCACTAGTCTTATTTTAAAGGCATATATGATAATCAAGTCTTTCTTGAACTACATGATAAGAGTTCAGTCATTTCATTCTTCATCTGAATTGTTAATAGAAGTTTTGAATGTTATGCATATATTAGGAATCCTTTTCTCATTTTCCAAATATGTGCAATTCAGTGTTACCTGATTCTGAGCAGCTGTATATTGTGTTGCATGAGGCAGTAGCACAACATAATCTTAGATAATGTAATGGATGTTTCAGATTATGCTGTCACTTCTTTTTTCCATCTCAAGGACAGTTTTATAATATTGTTAAGATTTATAATGCTAGATGAGCTTTATTAAGCAGAAGTGTCCTGTTTCCTTTCATACTCTTAGAAAATAAACATTGTGCCGGATTTATCTTTTCCCACAGCTGTGTGTTTGTAAATGTCAGAGCAAGACATGTTGTATTAGATTGGAATCTATTATCATTCATGAAAATAAGTTGCAATTTTGTATAGTTATGAAAGAGGGATGGAAAGCTGAAAAAAAAATCACAATTAGATTTTTCTAGAACCTAAAGCAATAATAAAGAGAATGTACATTTGCCTAGCTGTTATGAGGACTTTGCTTGCAAATGTCTTATCTTTGTTAGTTTTGTGTTCACTTTTTGAAACTCCAAGTAGGTTTATATTAAAGACTTTTTCTTTTAGCCAGTGGAAATAGTAAATGTCTTTGTAGTGTGGATTGTATTCAACTTAGTTCTTTGCAGACTCTAGTCCTCCTCCTCTGTATATGAAATGACCATTAGTTCCGTTAATTGACAGTGGCATTGCTGCCCATTTGCAAGTTAGTATATAACCAGAGAGGGGAACAAGAATAGTATTTTGAAAAATGATCATTTATAATGTTCACCAAATAAATTCTTGAAGTTTTCTTTCAGTAACATTGGACTCCTTTCTATTCCCTGAATCATACCTTGATTCTTATTTTTGACTCTCTGTGTTCCCTTCCAACTGAATACCTTCAATCCCAACTCTTGAGTGATCAAATCATTCTCAATTTAAATGCTGTCTTTTTCCTGTTATCTTTGGAGACCAGTAAATAATTTGTAACTCCTCCTTTGCTAGATCTCTTGGGCTCCAACTCCCGTGAACAAGATTATGCTTTCCTTTTTGCTAATAGCTTCTCTTGGCAGCTTCTGGTTTTCCAGGGTTGACTGTCCACCCCTTCCAGTTTGTCTTTATTCAGCGGGACATAAACTGGCTCTAGGGTGGGCCTGTCTCTCAGTAGTTCATCAATGCATTGGGAGAAAATTCTCCCTGAGTCTTTTGTATTTCTGCATGTCTTTTGAGCAGAGGCTTTGTCTGCCTTTATTCTTGACTACCTTTTCAGGAATGTTTGTATAGGGAGCAATCTTGGGAGACAAAGAGAATTTCTAACTCCAGGGCAAAGGGTAGTTTGTTTGTTGCTCAGTATAATACAAATAGTATCTCCCTCTGGGACAGAGATCATCCAGACCACTGCCCATTATAAACGTCATGAGTTCTCTATGCTCAGGGTTTCTCTCTTGTGATACAGCCAATGCTTGTGAAAGAGAGTAAAAGCTGAAACTCTCCTCCTTTGCTTACCAATCTCACTTCCCTTGGTAGAAGCAAGCAATGGTAACACTTGCACATGTATCCTTATATATTTATTTATCATACAAGCAGGTACTCCCATATAGCATAAGTTGTATTCTACAATCAATTAAGATTATGGCATAATGGTGTTCCAGAATTTAAAATATGAAAGTATATATTAGAAATCCTCATGTCCATGAACTTAGATATGCCTAATGTTTTTAAATATTTCTGAGCGTTCCAAATGTCAGTAAACTGTAAACTTATTTAACCATTCATCTATTAATGGACATTCTGCTACTGCAAACTTAAAGAAACACATAAAATAGTTCTAACTCATTGATGTAACATACTTATTTCATAATTGAGGTATATGTGTTTGTTGCATTCAGTTGAATGAAATTGTTGACGTATACTAGGTTGTTCTCTCATATATATCTTTCTTTGATGTCAGAGATGTACCACATACTAGAATGAGAACGATAACTTGCCTGTGGATTGGTCAAACTTAGACTACACGGGCTTTTTACTAGTTTCTTGGCTCCCAAAACTGAAGAGAGCATAGTGATCATTTTAAGGATTCTCAGCCCTGTATATATGCCAATAACAATCTTAAAAATACACACTTATGAAGACCATTCATTGACTGCACTTAAGAGGCAGTTCGGTTTGTGCTTGTTACATTGCCTTTTTAGAAACTCTTCGGTTTAAGACTATTTCTCATACTTCAGAGTTTAGCCTTGCAAGCAATTTGTCTGAATAGTGTCACTTGAACACTTGTGGCCTTCATTTGCAAAGGGTAAACTGTTGGATAGAGTAGACACTGAGTATTTCATTGATTGACCTTGATTGGGGGAACTTAAAGTCTACATTGTTTTTGTCTTATCCACCTATCATTCTGTCTTAGCTTTGTGCCAATCTAGTTTTTAGGGGAGATTTTGTTTGTTCTTGTCAAAGCTCTTTAATATCCTTAGCTGAAAGGTGTTCTCATAAATAGAATAATGTTAATATAATAATGTGAATGAGAATAAAGAGATAGGAAAAATGAACTCAGAGAGCCCTTAGCCAGCTCATTTTAAAATGAAAATGTTCGATTACAGATGAAGATCCCTTATAAGCATGGCATTTGCATATAGAGTTATAAGGATTTAATCATGGGACTGAGCACAGCAAAGTCTGACAGTCTTATCCACAGACTTTCCATGTTTAAGAAGAGCTATAATGCCGAGTTCTGTTATTTTCTGTGGCATTAAAACAGATCATGTAATTGAATTCCCAGGCTGGTCCTTTCTGCTAATTTCTGAAATAGATAGCATGTCTTAAACAATTAATTCAAAGACAATTTTTCTTTAAGCTAATGGCAGAGGGTAAGAGGGAGGCTTGTTTCAAAACAAGTTGAACATTTAAAAATATTTGGTCTTACCACTCTGACAACAATTGGAAATCAAGTTTCAAGTGTTACCAGCTTCTTCAACTAGAATTTCCTCTTCTCTTGTCCCTGCTCATGTCTGGGTGCATCAAAGACTATCCCAAGCAAAAGAAAAATGGGTAGTATACAAGGTAATGAGATTTTATATTTGAAAAGCTTCAGATAGTTCACCAAAAATTTTCTGATACTGTCTCATTTTAGTCTACAAACTTGTGTTGTATTCAAAGCAGTTCAGATTGTATATTCTACTGTCTTCCACTGTGACACTGCCTTTGCCAGTCTATTACTTGACTGTAAAGGTGTGCAGTAAAACATTTTGAAACAGTAACTGACCAGATGATGGAAAATGTACTTGGAGATTTTCATAGTGGACTTCAAAATGTTTTTATAGCATAAGGGTTCACTATATGCACTTTAGGTTTAATTATCACTTTTTAAATAAAATTTAAGAATTTAACCTAATGTATACCACATGGTAGTTTAACTATTCTTGGTTCCATTAGAAACTCTGTATTATTACAAAGAGAAAAGAAATCTCCCTCTGTTTCCACATCAGTGAAATGACAATAGAAAAAATTTTTTGCACTGCTTTTTGTTTGTTTGTTTTTGTTCTTTACTGCGATGTGTAGGCTGATCAAGGGAAAGTGAGTATCTTGAACTTCTGTTGTTGATATTTGTTTCCAATCCATTAGCCTTTTTTTTTTTTCCTTTCAATAAACAGCCATCATAAGGCATTTATATACAAGTATGACTAGAGAAATGTTAGGGGTTATCATGATTTCAGGATTTTTGTGGCTCTCCATCAAAAGTTTACGATCTCCCGTGTCTCTATTTTTCACTCTCCTAAGCCTCTAGTGAGAACGGCAAACTTCAGATTTCCTGGAATCTCATAAATTTTATATCTTTCACCAGAAATCATCCACTTTCCCAAATCATGACAATTCCCAACCTTCTCAGGGAGAGCAGTTCAGCTACTCACCTGCAGAACAGGATCTGTGCTGCTCTGTGCATAAAAGGAGGGTCTGGAGAATGGTTTCGTTTGCTTTTCTTTATCTCCTAAACAAGATATCAAGATCTTACAAGTGGAAATTTAATTCTCCATCTTCAGTAGAAGAGGCAGTTGGCATTAAAAGAGCAATTGTTAGACAGCAAAAAATCTGTTGACGTGCACATGTGTCTTCAGATTTCTAAGATTCTCATTTTGATTAATTATTACCCATGCACATATTTACAGGGCAAATTTAAATTAGGTCAAGTGGACACTGTAAAGGGTCCTCACAGTGTCCTGTTTCTCCTCTGTGTACTCCAGAATCCTAAGGCTGCTGTGAGATCCTAATGGGTTGTACTGCCAGGGGCCCAGGCTGAATGTGGGGGAAGAAGATCAAACCCAAGCCAGATTTCACAGCGGGGGTGTGTGTGGGGTGCTCTTCTAAGAACCCACAAACACAACACACCTCAAGCAGAAGCAGGCATCTATATATTGTCAGAGAAAGGCAACTCTCACAAAAAGCAACTAACAGAGAGTATGTTGCATAGCAGCCCTGGGTCTTCACACAGAAAAGCTCTGCCTCCCCTACCCACACCTGCCCCAACAGCAGACAGGGTGTGTGTGAAAAGAAACCTTGCCTTCCTCTCCTTGGCCTCCTGGAAACTGCCCCTTCAGTCTCCGAATTCTCCATATGAGAGTATTTTCGGTAGGGGTAGGAGTGATGGAGAATGAAAAAAGATATGAAAAAGTTCTGTTGTTTAATTGAAAGTAACATTACAGTATAAAAAATTATGGAACTGAGTCTCAGTAAAAATGGATTGAGATTATGAATAGCCAAAAAAGGGAGAGCATTAAAAAACTCAACACTTACGAACAAAATCACTATCCTATAGGAAGAGAGATTGAATATAATACAGGTGGCAGAAGTTTGAAAAAATTTGCTTTAGGTTTTCTTTCAACAAGTTGAAATTCAAGAATAAACTGGTTACATAATCAAAGAAGGTGAAGGGGGGGGGACTGAAACTAAGTGCATTTATTTTTTTCTCTTTTATCCCTAATGCAGTTATAAAAACACAAGTCCTGACAACTGAGAGTCTTGGTGCCGGTCTAACAGTCTCTGGGATATTAATTTCCCTGCCCTATTGGAGGATTTTATGTTTCTTTTATCTTGAAATTGAGGACCTGTTCTTAATTCTCTATATCCCTAGGGAATCTGTTTCAGTTTCTCATTTTGGCTCTGGTTCTATGTAATTCAGCCTCACATTCCCTTAATTAGTGCTTTCCTTAACTAGCCGTCAACATTGTAAACTGGCCGGAATCCTTTGGGTTCTGTTTCTTATGATGTTTGCTGCCCCTCCAGGTTATGGGTGACACTGAGGAGCAAGTAGATAGTTTCTCAAGGACTGTAAAGACAGTGGTTAGTGGGAAGGTTCTCCAGAAGTTCAGGCATTTGAATGGAGGGAGTGAGACAGGAGTCAAGGGGTGTGCTCAGAGACATCTTCCTTGTTAAGTCAAGTGAAGGCAGTATCAAGCAATGGAGACCCACAAGATTTGAAGAAGGCAGGAGAGAAGCCACTGGGATTGTCTGTACTCAGTTACAAATTTAAGGAGTTGACCCTCAGTTACAGCCTGGAGAGTGAGCTTGATCTAAAATGTGGAGACACACACGGTTCTTCTGAGCACTGGGACAAGGCAAATGATGGTCTGAGATTTAATGGTGCAGCCATTAAAATAGCTGCTGCTGATTGATAGACAACAGTGATTTTAGTTTGAATGAGGTATGTTGCAGGCGGGAAATGAGAGAGTAAATGAGGGCGTTGGGTACAGAGCTTCTTTTAGAAAAAAAATCTCCATTGCAATTGGCTGAAGCTTTGTGACCAAGTTCTGAAACCACATTAACAGAAATATTGAGAACAATATAAATCTTTTGACAGCTGGCATCTTATATTTTATTAATTTCAATTTTAATCATTTCTAATTTAAAAATATACTTTAGGTAAATAGACAGAAGGAAGGAAGAAAGGAATGAAATATGCATCTATTACATTTTTATTGTCTGTGTCAGAGTCAGGGTAGGATGGGCAGTTTATGTCATCAGATGCCTTTTTAAAAGCATTTATAAAGAGGATTGCAGGTGACCCTCAAGCAGATAGGCTTATAAAAAGAAAAAGCCGCACAAAGATACTCTTCAGAATAGTTTCTCAATCAAGATGGCTCCAACATCTGACAACCTAAATATCTGAGGGGGTCTCCCTCACTGTTTCTGGCTTCTCACTGCTCTGCCTGCGTAATGATGTTAACACTGTACTTATTCTTGAGAGTCGTCCTTCCTC
This sequence comes from Camelus ferus, assembly GCF_009834535.1. Classification (NCBI taxonomy): domain Eukaryota; kingdom Metazoa; phylum Chordata; class Mammalia; order Artiodactyla; family Camelidae; genus Camelus; species Camelus ferus. Next base: position 81,280,375 of record NC_045698.1, on the reverse strand, counting down.
CAAAGGCGTAAGTTTTCATATTAGAAAAAAGGTTTTTCTAAGAAAACTTGAGTATTTGTAGAAATTATAAAAAGAGAGATTACAGTCTATGAGGATGGGTATGTTTGCTCCTTAGTTGCCCCAAACTCAACCTAGAAGGAGAGCAATGGCTTCATGCCAAGTGATAATTAGCTTAAATGTTTTAACAGGTCAGGTTTTCAGTAGCCTCCATCCATTAAAGTTATTTTGGTCTCCAAATTTGTACATTTGTCCTCAAGAGGTTGTCCTAAAATAACATGAAATAGATCACAAAGTTTGAGCTGTTGAATTGGATGAACTTTGGATTAAATGAAGAAAAGATCAAAGCAGATATATGAATATGAGTTTTTGACTGGTTTAGGTAGCATGCCATTGGAAACCATAAACAAGAAGCATTCATTTGTTTATCAGCTTTCTAGAAGTTGAAGACCTTCATTCACAGCTCAGTGGGTTCTCTTGTTTTGGGGGATGAAGTGGGGGTGAGGGAGAAAGAGATATGAAGGGTATAGAAACATTTAATTAATGTTTTAATATTTTAAAAATAAACAGTTAAATTTTTTTATTCAAGTGGAGTTGACTTAATGTGTGTGTGTGTGTGTGTGTGTGTGTATTTACCTTTACATTTACAAATGAATTGCTTTGCTGTACACCTGAAACTAACATTGTAACCCAGGACATTTTTGATCATGTTAACTGACCTCTACTCTTTACAGTAGATGAAGTTGAACTCCTTTCTTTGGGGTGGGATGAAGTTTCAGTTTCTGGATTCTAGTACAAGAATCAGCTGTGTCTGTACACTCAAGGTCAGCATCCTGTGTCATCTTGCACACTCAGGCATTTACCCTGAAATCACCCAGGCGCCTGTGCTTTCCGTTCTCAGTGTTCAGCCTGGATTTGGCTTACTTCCACTCACTCTGAGTGTTGAGCAGGCTTGTGATTGCCTTCAATCAGAATAAATAAGAAGATTACTGTGGCACAACAAATAAATTATGGGCTAAGTCCTGTCATAATCATAGTTTTCATTTTTATAACAGATTGGCTTGGGAGATCTTGAAGAATTTGCAAATATGGTTTCCCTTGTTTTGCTGATAGGAAAACAGTCCCTGGCACCCATTTAGGATTACAAATCTCAGGGACCAAAGTTTGAAACAGATGACTTACATTTTAGAAATTTGGACTCGGTTCATTAGAGCAGGATAATAAAAACATGACCAGGATCTGCATCCTTCTGCCATTGGGAGGAGGCGGATTTGCTGATTCTGCTAAAGAATTTCTTGGCAAAGGATTTATTGTTTCCTGCTTTGGAACTTTGAAAGCGTTTAGAAAATGCAGAATGTGAATCCTAAAAAAAATAGCGGAGGGTCATATGCTAACTGCCATCTCCTAGGAAAATCGGAAAACAGATTTGCCACTTTGAATAAACACTTTTATTTATGGTGTACAATCTATCTGTCAAAACAGCAAGAGGCTCTGCTTGGTTAACTATTCTAATACAATTAGCAAAGTAATGTAATTGGCTGGCCTTAATAGACATCAGCTCGATGGGCAGCATCACTAAAATTAACAGTTATGCTGGAGATGGGACCAAGAAGCTGCAAATGAAGCCAGATGTACACACAAGAGGGGTTATAGACCCATCAGGATTTCCTGGGGGAAATATTCATTAGACTGAACATCTGGTAGAGTTCTTCAGAAATCTGTACCTCCTAAATGATCCTTTGGCAGATTTGTTTAAAAATAGAACCCCCCTGCACCCATTTGAAAGGGAAACATACATATGATGATCTTAAATTTACATATATACTAAAATATTGGTCAGACAAAATGATAGCTTCCTAAAAGGTAGCAATGTGAAGGAATGGAAATTTCCCGATCTGCTACTGGTAGAGAATTTTTAAAATATATGTATGATGGTGGATTAAAGATGGTTGTAGTTCTTTGATTCTTCTCTCATCGAGAAAGGGAGATCTGTGTTTCTTTCCCTTAAAAATGAGCAGACTCTGTGACTACATTGGCCAATAAAACATTGCCCAGTGATTTTGTGTCCCTTTCCAGACCTAGTCCACAGACATAGAAAGTTTCCATGTTCTGTGTCTCAGGACAGTGGCTTTTGGAACCCAGGTGTCAGGAAGCGCAGAGGCCCCTGTGGAATGAAACGGAGCCTCCAGATCACAAGTCTAGGTGAGTTTACAGCTAGCCGCCAGCACTGAATGGTTACCTTTGCAGGTCTTCCTACCAGAGTCCAGCTGCCCTGGCTGGTTCTGCGTGGAGTTGAGATGAACTGTCTCCATTGCCGTCTGACCCAACTTGCATTATTTTTGACTCAAATTACTGAATGTTGTCATTTTAGGCCACTAGGTTTGGGAGCAGTTTGCTAAGGTGATGTTAGATAATTGGAATGCTCATCTATAGCTAAGCAAATACACCAACAAGCTGGTATTTTCTTCTACTTTACAATTTCTATTGTCTTCCTTGATTTGAAAACCCATTTCCCCCAATACAGTACTGAGCTGCTCTTCTTTTCTCTACGTCAGTGTTCCTAATCGATAGTTTAGACTCTATTTGTAAAACTGGATTCCAGACTTGTTAGATCTCTAATTCATCTGTTGCTCTTCACTCTCTAGATATAAATAGCCCTTTCTGTGGTTTTCTGAAATCCTGTGTAAAGAAGACTGCTGGCCGTACCTTAGCTCATGATCACAAAGAATGTGGAGGTGAAAAGGGGCTCCTTACAAGAAATAGAGGACTTTAATATGTTAATAGTAATTCTAGTATTTTTCTTTGTGTTTTTCTTTTTTTACTGAAGTATAGTCAGTTTACAATGTTGTATTATTTCAGGTGAACAGCACAGTGATTCAGAATTTCTACAGATTATACTCCATTATAAAGTTATTACAAGATGATGGTTGTAATTCCCTGTACTTTGCTGCTCATGTATTTTATACCTAGTAGTTAGTATCTCTTAATTTCATGCCCCTGTGTTGCCCCTGTTTCTTCCCCTCTCCCCATTGGTACCACTGGCTTGTTTTCCATATCTGTGAGTCTGTTCTGCTACGTACATTCGTTTTATTTTTTAAATCCCATATGTGAGTGATATTATACAGTATTTGTCTTTCTCTGTGTGACTTATTTCAACAAGCATAATATTCTCTAGGTGCATCAACATTGCTGCAAATGGCAGAATTTTCATTCATTTTCATGGCTGAGTAATATTACACACACACACACACACACACACACACGCACACATGCCACTTCTTTATACATTCATCTGTTGATCTTCTTGAGTAGTTCGTACAGTAGTTCTATTTTTAGTTTTTTGAGTAACTTCCATATTGTTTTCCATAGTGACTGCACCAATTTAGATTCCCATCAGCAGTGTATGAGGGTTCCCTTTTCTCCACATCCTTACAAACATTTGGTATTTGTGGTCTTTTTGATGATAGCCATTCTGATAGGTGTGAGGTAATATCTCAGTGAAATTTTTGATTTGCATTTCTCTGATGATTAGTGATGATGAACATCTTTTCATGTGCCTGTTGGTCATCTGTATGTCTTCTGTGGACAAATATCTATTCAGGTCTTCTGCTCGTTTTTTGATTTTTTTTTTTTCTTTTAATGTTGAGTTGTATGAGCTGTTTGTCTATGTTGGTTATTAACCCCTTGTCAGGCACATGATTTGCAAATATTTTCTCCCATTCCATAGGTTGCCTTTTCATGTTGTTGATAGCTTCCTTTGCTGTGCAAAAGTTTTTGTTTAATTAGGTCCCATTTGTTTATTTTTGCTTTAACTTACTTTGGCTTAGGAGATAGCTCCAAAAAATTCTGCTACAATTTAGGTCAAAGTGTGTTCTGCCTAAGTACTCTTCTAGGTCTTACGTTTCGGTCTTTAAATTATTGTGAATTTATTTTTATATATGTTGTGAAGGAATGTTCCAATCTCACTCTTTGATATGTCATTGTCTAGTTTTCCCAACACCACTTGTTGAAGAGACTGTCTTTTCTCTTTTGTGTATTCTTGTCTCCTTTGCTGTAGATTATTGACCAGACATGTGTAGGTTTACTTCTGGGCTCTCTATTCTATTCCATTGATCTACGTGTCTGTTTTTGTGACAGTACCATGCTGTTTTGATTACTGTAGCTTTGTAGTATAGTATGAAGTCTGGGAGGGTTATACCTCCAGCTTTTTCTTTTTTTCCTCAAGATTGCTTTGGCAATTAGGGGTGTTCAGTGGTTCCATATGAATTTTAGGATTATTGTTCTAGTTCTTTGCAAATGTAATGGGTATTTTGATAGGGAGTGCATTAAATCTGTAGATTGCTCTGAGTACTACAGCCATTGTAACAATATTAATACTTTTAATCCAAGAGAATGGGATATCTTTCCAATTCTTTGTACCATCTTCAATTTTCTTCATCAGTGTTTTACAGTTTTCAGAGTATAAGACTTTCAGCTCCTTGGTTATATTTATTCCTAGATATGTAACTCTTTTTGATGCAGTTTTAGACGGGATTGTTTTCTTTGTTTCTCTTTCAGATAGTTCATTATTAATGTATAGAAAAGCAAGAGATTTCTGTATATTCATTTTGTATCCTGCAGCTCTGCTGCATTCATTTATTAGTTCTAATAGTGTTTTGGTGGAGACTTTAAGGTTTTCTATATATAATATTATGTCATCTGCAAATAGTGACAGTTTTACTTCTTTCCTTCCAAATTGGTTGCCTTTTATTTATATTTCTTGCCTGATTGTTGTGGCTAGGACTTCCAATACTATGTTAAGTAGAAGTGAGGAGAGTGAGCCCCTTGTCTTGTTCCTCAATTTAGAGGAAAGGATTTCAGTCTTTCACCAATGAGGAAGAAATTAGCTGTGGGTTTGTCATAAATGCCTTTTATCATGTTGAGGTATGTTTCCATGATACCCACTTTGATGAGAGTATTTATCATGCATAGATGTTTAATTTTTTAAAATGCCTTTCTGTGTCTATTGAGATAATCATATTATTCTTATTTTTATTAATGTGGTGTATCACATTGATTTGTGAACATTGAACCATCCAAGAGTCCTTGGAAGAAATCCAACTTGATCATATTGTATGATACTTTTTACATATTGTTGAATTTGTTTTGCTATTATCTTATTGAGAATTCCTTCATCTTTATTCATCAAAGATACTGGCCTGTAATTTTCATTTCTTGTAATGTCTTTGTCTGGTTTTGTTACCAGGGCAATGGTGGCCTCATAGAGTGGATTTAGGAATATTATATCCTTTTTAATTTTCTGGAGTAATTTGAGAAGGATCAGTATTAGCTCTTCTTTATATGTTTGGTAGAATTCCCCTGTGAAGCCATCCAGTCCTAGACTTTTGTTTGCTGGGAATTTTTGTTTGTTTGTTTGTTTGTTTTGTTTTGTTTTTATTATTACAAGTTAAATTTAGTACTTGTGATCAGTTTGCTCAAATTGTCTGTTTCTTCTGGATTCACTTTTGGCAGGTTGTATATTTCTAGAAATGTATCCATTTATTCAAGGTTATTCAACTTGTAGACATACAACTGGTTGTATTATTCTCTTACAATTTTTTATATCTGTGGTATCAATAGTTTTTTCTCCGCCTTCATTTCTTATTATGTCTTCAAAAAAACAATTCTTTGTTTCATTGATGCTTTCTATTTCTATTTTATCTCTATTTTATTTCTTTCCTCTCTGATCTTTATTATTTCCTTTCTTCTGCTGACTTGGGTGTTGTTTCTTCTTTTTCTAATTTGTTTAGGTGGTAGGTTTGGTTATTTGATATTTTTCTTGTTTATTGAGGAAGGCCTTTACCACTATAAACTTTCCTCTTAGAACTGCTTTTGTTGCATTCCATAGACTTTGGAGTGCTGTGTTTCCAGTTTTATTTGACTCAAGGTATTTTCTGATTCCCGTTTTGATTTCTTTATTGACCCATTGTTTTTTCAGTAGCATGTTGTTTAGTCTCCATATGTTTACTCTTTCCTATTTTTCTTTCTGTAGTTGATTTCTAGTTTCATACCTCTGTCCTCAGAAAAAAAATGCTTGACATAATTTTGTTTCCTTAAATTTCTTGAGGCTTGTTTTGTAGCCTAGCATGTGATCTATCCTGGAGAATGTTTCATGTACACTTGAAAAGAATGTGTAGTTTGCTGTTTTTGGATGGAATGCCCTGTAGATATCTGTTAATTCCAACTGGTCTATTGTGTCACTTAAGACTGCTGTTGCCTTATTTATGTTCTGTCTCTATGATCTGGCCGTTGATGTAGGGGTGTTAAAATTCCCTACAGTTGTATTGTTGTCAGTTTCTTTCTTCATATTTGCCAGTATTTGCTGTATCCATTTTGGTGCTTCTGTATTGGGTGCATATATGCTGATGAGTGTAACATCCTCTCCTATGGTTTTATCATTATATAGTGTCCATCTTTGTCTTTTGTTGTAGCCTTTCTTTTAAAGTCTCTTTTGTCTTATATGAATATTGCTGTCCCTGCTTTCTCCTCATTTCCATTTACATGGATTCTTTTTCCATCTCCTCATTTTTAGTCTGTGTGTCTTTAGCTCTAGAGTGAGTCTCTTGTAGGCAGCATTTACATGTCTGTTTTTTTTTTTAAATCCAATTAGCCACACTACATCTTTTCATTGGAATATTTAGTTCACTGACATTTAAAATATAAGTATTAAGTGTTTGCTTATTGCCATTTTATTGTTTATTTTCTGGTTGTTTTTGTAGTTTTCCTCTGTTTATCTCTTTTTTTGTTCCTTCCATCTTCGTTTGATGATTTTCTTTAGTAGTGTGCTTATGTTTCTTTTTAGTTTTTGTATATCTATTGTAGATTTTGAATTGTGGTTACCATGGAGGTCATGTATGTTGGCATATAATGGTATCTTTTCTTTTAAACTGGTAGTCATTTATTACAAACACATTTTAAAAAATCTACATTTTTACTCTCTTCCCCCATATTTTGTGTTTCTGATGTTGTATTTTATATCTTCATGTTTATCCTTTAATTATTTATTGTAGTTATAGTTGCTTAAAATTTTTGTAATCTTTGTACTGGCTTTTGTAATGGTTGATCCTGAGCCCTTAACTATATATCAGTCTTCCCTAGTGGGATTTTACCTTTCCTGTTGATTCTGACTTCTCTTCCACTTATAGAAGACCCTTTAGCATTTCTTTTAGGCTAGGTTTTGTATTAAGGGACTCTTTTTCATTTTGTTTTCTGAGAAGTTCTTTATCTGTCTTTGATTCTAAAAGATAACCTTGCTGGGTAAAGCATTCTAGGTTGTAGGTATTCCCTTTCAGCACTTTGAATATTTCATGCCACTCCCTTCTGGCCTGAAGATTTTCTGCAGAGGATTCAGCTTATGGGTGTTCCCTTGTATATGACTCTGTTTTCTTGCTACTTTTAGAATTGTCGTTTTAACTTTTGCCACTTTAATTATAATGTGTCTTAGTGTGGATTTGTTTGGTTTCATCTTGTTTGGAACCCTCTGTGCTTCCTATACCTAGATACCTGTTTCCTTCTTCAGGTTTGGGAATTTTTGAACCATAATTTCCTGAAATTCATTTTAGATTCCCCTGTCTCTCTCTTGTCCTTCTGGGACCTCTGTAATGTGGATTTCTTATACTACTTTTTTTTAAGTTTGGTTTTCTTTTTGCTCTTCTGATTGTGTGATTTCTATTTTTCTATCTTCCAGAGCACTTATGCATTCTTCTGTATCAGTTTTCTATTCGTTTCTTCTTGTGTATTTTTTACTTCAAGTGATAAATTCTTCATATCTGATTTGTCTTTTTATATTTTCCAGTTCCTTGTTAAATATTCACTGTGTACATCTATTCTTCATGCTAATTCAGTCAATATTTTTATTATCAGTGCTTTGAATTCTTAATCTACTAAATTGTTTTTTCTGTTTTATTATTTATTCATTAGATGCTTTCTCTTGCTTTTTCAATGGAAACCAGCTTCTCTTCCTTTTCATTTTGCTCAACTCTTTTTGCCTTGATGAAACACTTACCTATTGTGGTTTTGAAGATTTTTTTTATGTCCCTACACTGACTCTTTGTGCTCAGTACCCTTGGTAGGAGAGCTTGATTTGGACATGGATGCAAGTCATGTCTTTCCTCAGAGTGTATTGGTAGCTGTCACCTTGGTAGTGGGTGTAGCTGGAGATGGACAGGCTAGAGCTTCAACTGGGTGTGAGGTGAGGTTTCCCCTCTGTTCAGTGACCATCACCACTCTGTCAGGAGCCTGATCCCAAGTTGTTGGAGGAGAAGCCCAACAGGGCTGGGTATGGCCTTAGCTGGCTCTGTTCTCTTCAAGTGTGTTTTCTCTCCCTGTACTGGCACTCCTGCCTCAGGTTGGGGGAGGTGCAGGAGCAAGTGAGGCCCATGTGGGCTATTGTCCTGTGTTGGCTCCAGACACAGGTCCAAGCTGTCTCTGATAATGCTGCCTGTGTAGGCAACTGCAGTTGTTTCCTTTGCTCTGCTCAGACTCAGCCTCAGGTGCAAGTTCCTTTTGTCCCTCACAGCCCATCATTGCCCCCAGCCTCTGCTACCCCTGCCCTATTGTGGAGCTACACTGCAGGGCTGTGGGCACCCACAAAGACTCTTGGTATGAACTGGTGGGTGAGCTATGCTGGTGCAGCTGCTGTCAGAGATCTGGGATGCTTCTGATGAGCTGCTTGCTTTAACATCAACATTGGCTGCCACTTCCCTACCCAGGTTCCACTCCAGAACAGGTCACATCTGTGTCCCATAGCTGAGTATTCTTGCTGATCATGGGTGCCCCAGAAGCAGTGCTGCACTGTAACATGGAGTAAGTGAAGCTGGATTGTTTGCTTGGCTTGAGCTACTAGAAACCTGGCAGCCACTAGAGCAGACCTCCCTCTGCCCTTCCTGGTGGTAAGCCAGCACCCCTGTACATCTCCTCAGTGGCAGATTCCAAGTATCCTGTAGCCCTCCTGTTAGTCCTGGAAGCCCTCCAAATGGCCAAGGGGCTTGTCTCCCCTCATAGGACCCCAGGGCTGTGGTACTCAAACAATGGCTCTCACCACTTACTCCCCAGGGCGAGTGTCTGCCCAAGTATTCTCCCTTTTCCTGTGGTTCCCCTGCCAGGGGTGTAGTTCCCAACCTGATTGGTTTTCTTTCCTTCTTATCCGCTTGATTACATGTGTGTATTTCTTACAGCCTTGGTTGTATAGGAGTCCTTCTGGAAGGAGTCCAGTTTTCAGTGAGAATTGTTCCATATGTAGGTATATTTTTGATGTGTTCATGGGGGGAGATGAGCTTCATGTCCTCTTATTCCACCATCTTGATTGATCAACTATATCACCTTGACTGTTTCTATAAAATGCAACACATCTCACTTTAAAAAATCACAGTTACATGCATACATTACTATAATGATAATACTCTAAGTGAATTAATAGGACTCATCTCTACACCTGTCCTCTGGATCTTAACCTCTTACAGATTCTCTTTGAATTATTATTTTTTCTCCAACTTCTCTGTCTACTGATGTTTACATTCTTTACCTTATTTTAAATAAATTACTTCATCCCTCAGCATAGTCATCTTTTCATATTTTTATCCAAAATTTTAAGAGTAATTGTTACTCTTGATCTACCTACCTTATTTCACTCACTGTTTCACTGATACAACTCTCAATGAGGTCACCAATGACCCTTTATATTCTGAACTTAAAGGACTTTTTAAACCCAGTATTATCTTCTGCATAACAGTTAACATTGATGACCATTTGTCTCTTCTTAAGATATTATTTCCTTGATGTCTGTGACACTACCATCATCATGTTTTCTTCCATCTCTGTGATTGCTCCTTCTTAAGCCTCTCTTTATTCACATCAGATTCTTTTATTTTTTTCTTTCTAGACAATCCCTTTTCACACCAATGGCAAAAATTCCTCTTTGTGTCAGAAATCCCTGTTGAGTTCAAAACCTTTTTTACTTACTTTCCTGTTAGATATCTCCACCTTTCTCGTATTGAAACTGTCATTTTCCTCTTGTCCATTTGCGACCAACCTATTCTATCCTTTGTTTCCAGTCTCAGTGAGTATCAACATGTTCATTTGTCCAAGAATAACCAGGAATCAAGTTTGATTTTTGTGTCTCTGTTACATCTCCCAAGTTCAATCATTCACCAAGAGTTTTTTTTCCCCCCACTCCTTTATACTCACCCAATTCTGTCCACTTATTTCCAATTTCACTGTTACAACCCTAGCTTAGGCAGTCATAACTTGATATCTCTTACCCTATCCCTCTGACTCTTCTGTTGACCACTCCAATCTATTCTTTATATTCCAGTCAAAATGATTTTTTCTAAAATGCTAATCTGACCATGCTATCCTCATTTGTAAAAATCTTCCATAACACCTATGCCACGTTTGGACTTAGGATCTTTCACATTTTCTGCTTCCTAGAGCTCTTTTGTACCTGCTCACTTTTCATGGATTGTAGACTTTGCACAGGTGCCATTCAGATTCCTTTTCTATCATCACTGGAAAACACCAGCTCACAGCTCAAGTCGCTGTGATAAATGGCAGAGGGCTAGATCACCTTTTTTCATAGACTGCTTTTCTGTGACCTGCTGGGCAAACCTCAAGCTACACCACATTTAAAATGAGACCAAAATCATTTGAACTTTGACAAAACATCTCTTAAGAGTCCTACCTGCTAACTTTAGAGTGCCATTTATTTTGATTAAATACCGCTTTTGAACCTGCAACCTTCTGTTATTCTCTGAGAGGCAGCTCTTGACTACATTTTGCTGAATGATAGCAGCGTGTGCCACACTAGACTTTTCTTTGCCTTGTTTCTCTTTACTAGACTTTTCTTTGCCTTGTTTCTCTTTACAGACTAAAGCCGGTCTGTTTCTGGAGGTTACCTGTCCATTGACAGGACACATTAGGACCCTAGGATGATGTCAATCCATTCTCTTTATCCTTCTCCAAGTAGGAATGTATGGACTCATTTTTACTTGCAGTGAGAATCACCAAATGATGACTATTTTGGAGGGGGGCTACATAATCTGATCTTTAAAAGGCAAATCTGTATGTTTATATTTTTCAGATTTGTATAGCTGCAGTTGAATGTGTGGTGACAAGCTAAAAACATATCTTTTAAGACTGATTTTTTGTTTACTCTTAAAACTCAGGGTTTTAAATCAATGTTTTTAAACAATTCTAGTTACACTCCAGTGCAATAGCAAAGCCCAAGGAAAAGCTCAAAACAACTCAGCTTTCACTTATTGATTTACAAATTAAGTAGCTGATCCTATAAACAATGCATAGAGCCATAGTGTGACTCAGATATCGCTAAGCTTTAACTTTTGCTTTTAATAGCCTGATATAATGATATTCTGCTAGTTTATAGTGTTAAAAAATGTTTTAGAAGTCATTTCTCCTCACTATGGAAAGTAGAAAATACCAAAAAAAATTAACTAATATTGAAATTTTACATGCTCTATGTGTTAAGGGTAAGGCCTGTTAACTTTTTTAGTGCTGACTTTTAGTTATATACAGTTTCTGTCACATGATATGTATTCCATAAGTATAATAAATAGTTGATGAATAAATGGAGCAATGTATATAAGTAAAAAAAAATAGTACTTTCTCATGTCTTAAAGTAGTCCCTTAATACGACATCAACAAAAGTATACTGTCCATTATATAAACAATCATTTTCTATAGGCAACATTTTTTCTATGATTAGGCATCCAAATAATTCCTTATTATAAATAAATGCAAATATGAAATACCTTGAGTAAACATTTTACCTGCACTTTTTAATAGTGATTTCCTTGTCTGATATGTGTTATTTATATCTTTTAAAAAGTTGTTGATAAATATTATCAAATTGCTCCTCAGATTGACTGTATTTAATTCATACTGCCAGCAAAATTGCTGAGAATATGTTGCATAGTACCATTGTTACATTAAACTTTATTGTTTTAAAATGTGAATTTCATAGAAAAGTCATTTTATATTATTTCAATAAAAATTTTTTTTAGTAATAAGGCTAAACAGTTTCATTTTACCAGCACTTTTATTTTTTGTGGGTATTCTATGTGAACCTATTGACAAGATTTTTTTTCTAACACTTACTGAACACTCTTTTGAAAGTTTTACATGTATTGATATAGTTGATCTTCACAACAATAATGTGCTACTCCTACAATGCCCATTTTACAGATGAAGGAAATAGATAGCTGGGATGATTTCTGATGTTATCTAATAAGACATAATAAGATATTTTTCTTACTGATTTGTATAAACTCTTTACATATTAAGAATATTAGCCAGATAGATGAATGCAAGACAAATGATTGCATGTTATACAAATTATCTTTTGCTAGTTTGATCAATACATTTATTTTGTAAGTTCAATCATTATACCATCAAGTTCATTGAAAGGTTAAGTTTATACAATTATTTATTTGTATATTATCCCAGTATTTTTGTTCTGTTTTATTTTGTTTCTTTGCTGCTTTTGTTTATAAGTCTTATCCATTTGGAAATAATGTATTATGTTAAAAGAGAATCTCACTCTAATGACTCTTAATAGCAAATTCTCTACTGATTTGTGATGATTCCATGAAGTATACTGAATATATGTACATCTCCATCTTCAATCCAATGAGAAAATTCTTTTTTCTCTTATCATATATGATCCATTATGAAGTATCTCAATATATACTATGCTTTCTTACACAATAGTATAAGTATGTACCTAATATTTAACATTTATTTGTTTCATTTAAAACCTTTTAGTTGATATTACTTATGAGTAATTCCAAAAAAAGTCAATATATGATATATATATCTTTTATGGACATGACTTATTCTTTAATTTGTGATAGCTCTTTCATGCCTCAGTTATGTCTTACTAAGCCAAGTCAACATTTATTTTATAGCCAGCATCTAAGTGGATGTGAGAATGCATGGGGCTGTGAAAGTTTTACATGGCAAATAGGATGTCACTAAAGGTAATATTCTTGCAAATTTCAAGACATTTAAACATTCCTTCCAGTGTTATTTAATTGGGTTTATTTGATCAGTAGCTATCTGAAAGTTCTGAATCGTGCTGTTATTGTGACTGTTCACAGTATTTCTCACTGACGCTGTGTAAATGACGCTCATTATAGCTCAACTAGGGTGGACTGGGATCATACGTAGTGTTTTTCATGCAATAAGGATGAAAAGTGCTTCATTTATTGTCTGCCTCATGCTAGATATTATGTTAATTATGCTTGGTTTTTTATATGTAAACTTACATCGCTTTCATGACTGCTGTGAAACCTAGATATATTGGTAGATGCAGAAACTGAAATTCATAGAGGTCAAATCACTGTTTGAAGGTCCCACAGCTAGTAAGTGCTCAAGCCAGCATTTGAACATACGTGTCTGAATCTTTTCTCTGTGCCTAATGGAATATTTAAATAAACTGTTGGTGTCTTCTTAGACTCTCTGGTTAGTTTCATTAGTATTTATGAATTATTAAATCACTCTCTAAGATGAAAATAACATGAAGCCTGAAGACGTTCCCATGTGAAAAGATACTTAGTTTTCTTTTTTGCTTTTTTTCAACATGTCTAATAAAAGCATAGACACCATGAATCAAATGGGAGTTACCCATGCTAACTTTCAGCAATTTCTCTAAAACATTCTCCAATTTGCTTTATTCTCCCTTGGTGATAAAGATTTAACCTGACAGAATGCCACCAGAACAAACAACAATTCAGTGATGTTTACATGAAATGACTTGCATACCTAGGTTGCCCTGGTCTTAGATGACTAATGAAAGAGGACCTTTCATAACAAAACTATTGGGAGAGAATTTGTAATCTATATTATTGAGGTGGCTTAGTGTTTTTAACACAAATGACCTAACCCAATAGAAATTAAATATCTGTGGTGAGTTGATTGGTGTCTCTCAAGTTATAAAGTTAAGGAACATGTATTTTTGAACACTGTACTGTTTTTGTTAATTTTTACAAATTACATAAAAACGTAGTTTACTCTGATATCATTTAATTCTTACTTCCTTTCATCAGGTAAACTTTCTAAATGATGGAGAGGTTATACAGGGAATATAAAAAATGTATTTATTGCGAATATAGATGTTGTGTGTGGTTGTGTGTATGCATATGTGTCTGCTCAGTAGTGGTGATCCAAATAACAGTATGGATCTTGGACCGTCTTTTTCATACTTATCTTCTATTTTGCCCTAATTCACTATAGGTGGGGCAATCACATACGGTACTGTGAGCCCGTGGCTTGAATGAAGGAAGCAAGACAGTTTATCTCAGCAAAAAAACACTAAAGTGGAAATTTCAACATTGTTTTCTTACATGATACCAGAAAGAATCATTTCAGGTGATCTCAGATTAAGTGGGTTATCACTTCCAAATTATCATGATTCTCACGCAATGGAAACATTTGACTTAATGCGCTGTTGGAGTCCATCAGCACAGTACAGTATTTGTTTGAGGTGACTTCTAGAGTAACATTCCTCTTTCCTACATTTTCTAGTAGTCAGTGTCAAACCTCACATTCTCCACTGATGTTTGATTTTTGTTAGGGATGCATAGGAGGCTTGAATAGAAAAAACTAAAAACTACTCACATAAACGGTGCCTTATACACAAAGAACTTTCAAGGTGGGCTGGCTGGAGATGGTTGTCATATTTCAAAATACAGTAATCTACAACTAAATGAAGCACCTATATTTGAATACTTAGCCTCAAAGACCGTCTTTCTTCCTTCAATTTTTTTTCTCTCTCAGTCCTTTTGAGTGTTCTTATTTTGGGAAGGAATTAGAGGAGAGGTTCTGGGAAGGTGCTCAAGAGAAAATGTCTGCACAACAATCTGGCTACTAGTAATGAAAATTTGGCATCTCCCAGTGAGATGCTCCGTAATACGCAGAACAGGGAAGTCTTTCCAGAGGAGCTTGTGCTTTATCAACACAGGATAGTTTCCATGTCTTGCAATTTTAAACAGCACTTAAAATGGAAACATTTTTATTGCCATTCTTTGCATTTTATTTTGGTACATCTCAAATAGTGTGATTTATGATACTGCAACACAATTCTGCAAGGTAATTATGTTTACGTGGTACATATACGAGCTCCTGGTTTAGTTGTCTGGCACAGAATTCACGTATATGCTCAATAATTTTTCGTGATGTGGAGAATCAGAGAAGTCTTACCCTTTGAAAGCTGACAGGCTTGTTGGTGCCTCTCACCTGTGTGCTGCACAGGCACCCTCTGAACACCGGAAGCATGATTACATGCACAAAGGCTCCCTTTCAGTGTTTTGTTTTGTCTTGTTTTGTTTTAGATCTGGGGCTGAGGAACCTGTTGTTGCTTGCAGCGATGCACCGTCACTTCCTCAATGACTCAGCAGTACTACGCAGCATGAGGTACTGTGACTTTTTTTATTCTTCTCACATGTTGGAACATAAGATGGCTTTTCTGGAGAGAGACTGCGTTATTCGATCCCAAGCCCTCAAGTGCTTTTGAAATGCTACCATTGTTGGTCCTTGGGAGAGGAAAAGGACGACCACAGGCACCGTCCCCCAGGGAACCTCTTGTTGCCCCCCTGTTCCTCTTTAGGTGAATGTGCTAATGACTTTTCTTTAAGAGCAGAAGTTGGGAAGGCCATTAATGGTCTAAGATGTCAGGATTAGAAGTGTTGTGAAAACATTGTATCTGCTTAATTCTGACTTTTTTGGGTCACAGAACCATGAAGAAGACAGAATGGGCCACTTCTTCTGTATAGTCTGATTTAGTTCTTGGAGCTGATACTTCCTTCTGCCTGTCTTGCTTGTCGGTTTATTAAAGTAGGCATTGGCTTTGTTAATTCGGTTTGTTTCCTCTGAATTTATTAGTGCCTTGTTTTGTTCTACTAAGGTGGCAGATTTTTGTTGCAGTTTTTCACTGTCTCATCAGTAAAAAGTACGTTGGGATGTAAATTGGCTTTAGCTGGGAGTTGACTCACCAAGAAAAATTGTTTTTGGATATAAATATTGCTTGGCTGTGAATTGGCCCAAGTATGAATTTCACATTATTTTAGAAAACTTTTGTTCTACCAGTGAAATACTAAAGGTATAAAACTATCAATAAAATGTTTAATTCTGTTCAACTAAATTGACTGTATGATAGGCAATTATGTGCCCAACTTGTATGAACTTTCAAGTTTAGCATAGGTGTGAGAGGCATGAATTACTTTGGAAAAACCGTGTATATGGTTGGTATGCCTAACGTTACATATCCTTAATGATTAGAAGAGTACATAATAGAGAGTAGTATTAGTTATCAAAATAACATGTTTGTTGATTCTAATTTTTGCACATTTTCTGAGACCATGTTGCAGTGTGTATTTGTTGTACATGTGTAATGTCCTAACATCTCCCTTTCCATCCCTGTTCCTAACCACTGACCAACTGTTTTAAAATTTATGGTTTATTTTCTAACTGTTGGTGTCATGTAACATGCTGATGATCATGACAGAAAAATTCTGTGGAAGCTCCAAAAGCAAACACTACATCATCATTAGGCTGAAAATACTGAAGGAGGGTTTGCAGAAGAACCCTGCGCCTCAGATACAGAGATGGTTGTGACAGGGCGGAGAAGTAGGAAATAACTACTCCAGACAGGAATAGGAGCAGGAACAAAAGCCTTGATTGTTGGAATGAACATGATACGATTGGAAGGTGTGGAGATGGATTACCTGCAGTAGAAGGTGATTCCACAGGAGTCATGGAGGTCATAGGCAAAGCAGGTCCTGATAATGGAATATGGGCTGGGGGTACAGGATTGGGTGTTGGAAAAGTTCGATGTGTTAAGAGAAATCTCTTCACAGACCTCTGAATGGGGAAGCAGTACTCCTAAGCAGTGTTTCTGCTTCTCTTGGTCACTTGGAAGTTAGGCAGAAGTTTCTTGGAGAAGTATCTGGACACAAGAAAAAGTAAGAGAAAGAAGATATATTTGGGTTCATACACACATTTGATCATTTGTTTGTTTGTTTTGAGGGGGGAGGTAATTAGGTGTATTTATTTATTTATTTAGAGGAGGTGCTGGGGATTGAACCCAAGACCTCATGCATGCTAAGCATGCACTCTATCACTTGAATTATACCCTCCTTCAGGCTTCATACATACATAGCTATAAGGTCTGTCTCAGGTCAGATAACTTTTGAATAGTAGGCACATGTGGCATAAACCCTTGGTCGGAAACACTGTAAATGTTGAAGTATTCAAGGGGCAAGTACGTAAAACCATGACTGTGGGCTGGACATTCAAATAAACTGAGCCACTAGATGTGTGCAAAGTTAAAGGAAAAGGTGATAAAGGAGAAAACAGGAAGAACAAGGTACTATTTTATAAAGATCTAGTTCAGACATGAAGATAGGGATAGAGGACGGAAAACCCAAGCACAGCAATGGAGTAAGCATATTTTGGGTCCTTGAAGACAAGTGCTCTAGCTTATTCCTTTTTGAAAATCACAAATAATGCTTTGAACCTTGAAGTCACTCTGTTTCATACTTGTGAATGGTAAATGAATGAAAGAAGCCTTTTCATTAGTAACTGATTAAAGTAGAATTCAAACAAAAGTGGCTGCCAAGTGTTGAGATGGAATGACTAAAGAATAGGAAGTATTTGAAATGGATTAGTGTGGTGGGAAGAATAATGATCTTCAAAGTCGTCTATTTACTTGTCCTGGAACCTCTGACTATGTCACTGTATATAGCAAGAGAGAATTAAGGCTGCATGTGGAATTTAGGTTGCTAATCCGCTGGCTGTAAAATAGGGAGTTTCTTTTGGAGAATCTTGGTCGGCCTAAAGTACTCACAAGTGTCCTTATAATGTGGTAGAGAGAAGCAGTTTCCATGTCAGTGATGCCATGTAAGATGGACATGACTGGCTGTTACTGGCTTTGAAAATGGAAAGAGGCCATGAGCCAAGAAGTGTGTGCAGTTTTTAGAAGCTGCAAATAGCAGAGAAACAAGTTCTACCCTAAAGCCTCCAGAAGTGAACCAGCCCTGCTGACATGTTGGTTTTAGCCCAGGGAGACCCCTTTCAGACTTCTGACCTCTAGAATTATGAGGGAATACACTTTATATGTTACAGTAGCAACAGGAGACTAATTGAAGTTGTCAGGGGAAGATGTGTCAGGGTTTAGTAGTGGTATTTGGAATAATGACTCTGTTGTGATCATCCAGCTGGGGAGTCTTGGGGAAGTTGCTTAAATTCTTTGGGTGTGAGTTTCCTTACTAATTATTCCCTTGGCATCCAGCAAGACCTGTTCTTGGTTATATTGTTGCCTCTCTGACTGGTCTTTCCCTGGCTTCTCCTTTCTATCTCTTGACTACTCTTAAGTTGCTCATGGTCTTCAGCTTTCTGACTTCCTTATTTCTGATGTCCTTTTTAATAATTTGACTCTTATACTCTGGTAGTTCCAATTGGTACATGTTTTCCTAAATGAGAAGCACGTTTATCTACTCCACACACAATCTTTTTTCAAATTAACTTCTGTGTTTCCAAATGACTCTCTAGCTCCATTAGAAGCTCAGTTTGTCTGTAAAATAATTTACCTTGTTTTCCTTTCCCCCCAAATTCCTTTTAAACATTTAAATTCCATTTAAACAATTAAATACCTTTTAAGCATCTAAAACATCAATGCTTAAATCTTTTGGATAGTTAGATTGCATACATCTATTCTTTTCTCATCCTCCTCACTGAGAAGAAGAGAGCTGGAAAGGAAATTAACATTTATTAAACACTCAGCGTATGTCAGATATTGAAACAGATTTTTTCTTATACTTGAAATGGGGATTTTTTAAAATGTTAAACTCATTTACCAAGCTTCACTGTGCTTTTCCAAGCATTTAAGCGAAGTTATTCATCATTTCTGGAGGAGAGAAGATGCCACGTAGAACAGGGATTGGCAAACTTTTATCTGTAGAGGACCAATTAAGCTTTTTAAGACAAATATCGTCTCTTTCTCATGTTCTTCTTTGGTTTTTTGGTTTCTGTGGGCATTTTTTTTAACAACACCTTTTAAATTAAAATCTATTCTTAGCTCATGGGCCATTCAAAACTAGACTCGAGTTGGCCCACAGACGGGATTTGGCTTGCTCACCATAGTTTGCCACCTCCAACGAATAGGGTGTTGCTGAATTTTATCACAGTGACAAAATACCCTCTGCAGCTCAGACTTAGTTGAGAAATAAGAGTGTTTTTTTCCCCTTCTAAATTATAAATACTTCATTTCATTTATCGAGAATTGGTTCTGGCGAAACAGATTGTTTTTACTATTAGCTATGGCGTAGAAGAACAGATTTAAGAGATACTCCTAAAAGACAAGAAGGGGAAGTAGAAAGACCTTCTGGAGCTGAGAGGTGAAGCCAGAGGAAAGGAAAGAAATACAAATGCAAGGAGTTGGACATAAAGTGCTCTTCCTTTTTTTTTTTTTTTTTTTTTTAAATTTCAGCTGGAATCACAAGGGTAGGGGTGACAGAAACATCTAGAAAGCCTTGGAGGGGAAGATTTCAGAAGACAAGAGTTGTTATAGTCTCCCAATAGTCCAAGAAGATTACAGCTCATTAAAGAGGTACCTTTATCCCAAAATATTTATCCCAAGAGGTACCTCGTCATCCTAAAAGTTCTAAAAATGCTGTAGAGCAACTTAGGCAGAAGGTGGCAGTAGATATGGCCTGAGATACCCTTTCTGACATATGCAGCTGCTGAGAGTCTTGTAGGAGATTTACAAGGACCCTCATGTCCTGGAGGCAAGAAGCTAAAGTACTGAAAGAATTGATGAGTAAGAAAAGGTCTGGTGTCTGAGACAAGGGGGCTTCAAAGCATCATAACAGTGGAATCTGTAAGGGACTATGGACTTCAAAAGCAGGCATAATTTTGATGCCCTGATAGACAAATTTAGCAGTAGGGCATCCAGGGACCAGGTCAGAGTGACTGTCTCCCAGTGAGTATCCATAGAACAGTGTGGTGGACATGACTACTTCTCAAGATTCAGCCAAGCATTATAATGGAATATACATGGCCCCAATTTTCTAATACTCCTTTCACCCTAAGGTGGGGATTATATCACCCTCCCCTTGAATCAGGTCAGATTCTGTGAATGCTTTGACCAACATAATGTGATGGAAATAACACTGTGCTAGTGTTCATACCCAGGCCTTCCGGGGCAGACAGATTTTTCTTCCTGTCTCTTGAAACGCTTACTCTTGGGACACACCCTCTGGAAGTCTCCATGTTTTGAGAAGCCCAAGCCACAAGGGGAAGGTAATCCAGTCACCCAGGTCAACAGGCTTAGCTGAGCTGTCACTCAAGAAGAGCCTTCATCCAGTAATGTGAGAGAGCCAGGTAGGGTAGGATGTCTAACCCAGTCAATCCCTTAGAGACACCTGTAAACTCAGCTGATTTCTGATTGCTTCTGTATAAGAAACCTCAAGTGATAACCCTCCACCAGAGCCTAGCTAGTCCACAGAGCCATATGAGACAGTACAATACAATAGATAATTGAAAGACAGACCAAGAACACTTCATCACTACATAGAGAAGAGCTCTGCTGTTGAATCACCCATACCAGGAGTAGAATTTTTTTGAGTGAGAAATAGCCTTTCATATATTAAGCCATTTAGATTTCAGAGTTAATTTTCCTACAGCCAAACATGTTTTCTCAAAAAAAAAAAATGTAGGTTTTTGAGCTCAGCAGTTATCAAAGTATGGTCTGCGGAACGGGGAGTCCCTGAGATCCTTTTAGGCAATCTACAAGGTCAAAACTATTTTTATATAATTCTAAGATACATTTTGATGTTTACATCAGTGGTGCAAAAGTGCAGATGGTCAAAAATGCTGGTGCATTAGCGTGAATCAAGCCTGTGGCACCAAACCCAAACTCCATGAATATTTTGTGCTACATGACAAAAGGGACTTTACAAATATAATTAAAGTTATCGACCTTAAGATAGGGAGATTATCCTGGATTTTCCTGGTGGGGCCAATCTAATCACACAAACCTTTCATGCAGGGAAATTTTTCTACCTAGAAGCAAAAGAGATGTGGCAGAAGAGGAGGTCAGAGGGGTTCAAAGTATGAGTATATGACAGGCAGTGCATGTCTGAAGATGGGGAGAGCAGAATGGCTAGCAATGCAGGTGTCCTTAAGGAGATGACAGCCTTCCTGGCTGACAGGCTATAAGGAGCCAGGGATGACAGGCCTGTAGTCACATGGAACTAAAGTCTGCCAACAGCTTGACCTGAATGATCCTGGAATCTGATTCTCCCCAAAGAGTCCAGAGAAAAGACCAGGCTGACCAGTACCTTGAACCAGCTAAGTCCAAGGGGCCTTGTAAACTGTACAACTGTAAGGTCATAAACTGGTGATAATTTATTATGACAACAATAGAAAACTACACACATCTGAAAAAAGTTATTTGCTACCTTAAGTTTGACAGATATTTCTCGTGAGGTCAGTGGTGATATTAATGAATATTTTTGACTTTGTGTAGTGAATGTGTTAACCACGTGGAAGATCTGCATAATTTATTTAACCAATATTTTTCAAGAGATGTTACAAAACTGTGATTGAGTGGAAGAGCTATTCAAATTGCAAGATAAATTTGATACAAGAAGAGCACAAAATATTCATTGATAGGGTTTCAGATCACTTAAGGTACTGCTTTCTTTTAAGATGCTGCCACTTGAGTTGGGTTTTGTTACAAAATCAAAGAATTTCCACAATTACACAAAAAGGCTGTTGGAATACTCCTTCCTTTTCCAACAAAATATGTGTATGAAGCTGGATTTTCTTCAAATATTTCAACTAAAACAACATATCTCAGCAGATTGAGGGATTTATAGGAATCCCAGTATCTTCTATTAAGCCAGACATCCAGACATTAAAGAGATTTGCAAAATGTAAAGAGATGCCATTCTTATCACTAATACTTTTTTGAAAATATAGTCATTTTTTTATAAGAATATTACATGTGTTAATCTATAAACAGTATTTACTCTTATTTTAAAAATAATGTACATTTAACATTTTTTTCTGTTTTTAAGTCTAATTTGGTAAATATCAAAAGATGACCCATATAAACATATAAATAGTATAAACAACATAAATAAAAACCTTTTTTTTGTTTGTTTGTTTCTTAACAGTTTTTAATGTGAAAGGGATCCTGAGAAAAAAATGTTTGAGAAACAATACATTCATCAACACCCTAAAAATATAGCTTGCTTGTGACCCAGGGAGCCCACATCCTAGTTCTGTCAGAGGAGATGAGCTCTCCTCTCTGTACATGAAAAATTTTGAGGAAGAGGAGATGGGGGAAAGATGTTTTGAGAAGGAGCAGTCATCTTAGTTTTGAATTTGAGCTTTGAACGGTCTGAAAAATGAACCTGAAAAAGTCTGTCTTAAACCACAAGAGACCAAGTTTTCCTTCATTGGTCAGGTTAAGTTTTTACCTGCCTTGTACCATTACCCCTTTTATTATCAGCAAAAATAGAATCCAGAACATAGTCAACTCAAGTAAAAACTGGTACTTTACCTCATTTTATAAATGAGAAAACTGAGCAAGAGAGTTAGTTACTGGCACTCCTTGCTTCAGTAGCTCCCCATTGCCCTCTGAGCTGAGTTAAGACCCCTGTGCAGATGCTGCCTAGTGGCCAGTTTCTTGGCAGTGTTATCTGCCACCCAAACTTTGTACCCTGTGGGCTTTAGGTTCTATTCAAAACTGATGATTTTATGCTTCCTGAATACAGCAGCAAGTCCTGTGCATTTCTTTTCTGTCTTTAGAATAGCCTTTTCCTTTGGATACATCTGTGGATCTTACAGTTAAAGAGGACAATTCTTGTGTCACCTCTTGTCTGAAGCTTACTTTGACTAACTCCCTTAAGACCTCGCTCAAACATGATTAATTCCTTCCTTCTCTGTTTCCTGTAATATTTCATACTTACTTCCAAATGGTACTGTAAATTGCTTAGTGGATTTAGGGAGGGGGTGGAAATGAGGAAGCATGCTATTTGCCTGATTAATTGTAGAGTTCTCCTTTTCTACTTTTGACTTTCTATTGTGCTTTTATTTTTTCTGTATTCATCCCATCTGGCTGCTCTGTTCATGTTGGCGCAGAACTTTTAGTCCTCCTGAATATGTCAGTTGAGATACTGTTGTGCAGGATACTGAAGGCTTACTTTGAAATGGAAAAAGAGAAAGATTGTTTATTTTGTTTAATCTTGTCCACTGCACTATAAACCCTTGGAAGACAGGGTTCTATCTTTGTATTCCCAGTATAGTTCTTGGCACATTTAGATGCAATGCTGAGTAAGCATGTGGCTGATAAATGCCTGAGGGATAAAATGTTTGAGCTGGACCATCCCTCACTCTCTCGAAAGGTCCTTCCAAGTCTTTAGCTCTTTTTCTCCAAACTGCCTTTCTCATTTTTTCCCTTAATTATTCTTTATATTTCTGATTTTGTTTTATTTTGCTTTGTCTTTTTTAATCTAGAATTCTTTTATTTTCCCCATTTTTTTCCTGTGTTTTAGAACAAATAAATATACAGACTTCTGGATTTAAAATAACATCCAGTTTAGCAGCCTTCCAGGGGACTTTCTAGCCCCCATTTTCTCATCAGTGTGTGCCTGGAGAAAAGGAGGGAATTTCACATCACTGCCTTAAGTAGAGATGAACCAAGTACCTATTGCCATTATAGTGAAGATACATTAATTAATTGAAAAAAATTATTAGTGACCCATTCATGGTTTAAATGATTTCATGTTGATGGTGATGAGAATCATGACAACCATGATCAAACACAGCCACCAAATACACACTAAAACTGTAAACACTTAGCAGAGTATTGTTTTGAAATATATTGCAAACATAGGATCAAGAGAAAGGTTTTTCTCATTCAAATAATGGAAAAAAATTTAAATAAAAAGGAAAAAAACAAAAACAACCTAACCAACATAGAACCTGCAAACAAATATAGCACAGAGATAGGGAACAGAACCCTAAATATTCCGAGGAAGAGTATTTCAAAACTGATTTTCAGTATAATCAGGATGATATGTCTTCTACTAAGTAGAAGCAAAGATTTTGAAAAGGGATCATGTAAAATAAAGAATTGCAATGAGACAAAACCATGGTATAAATAAAGTCCTTATGGTGGGTAAAGAAGGGAATCTGACATTGCAAAAAATGAATTCAGGACAGGAAAATAAACTTAAGAGTAGAAATAAAAGATATCTAAGAAAGGAGATGAAAATGCAAAGGGTAGATAATGGTATCCAAACCACGATTTTTCTTGAAAGGTTCAGAGGAATTTCAATGGGGAAAATTTCAAACCAACAGTATTCACTGGGAGAGAAATGACTAGGTACCTTGTTCCTAGATCATGACTGGCACATCCTAGTCACTCAGTGAATATTTGCTGAATGGATGAATCAAGGAAAAATTAATAAATGATAACTAACCAAATGTTGTCAAATGATAGTCTGTAACCAAATAGGGCTGGCAGATATTTTTTTTTTTTGGCCCGTGCAAGGTCACTTAAAGAAAAAAAAGTTAAGCCAACATTTAGATAGTATGACTTATTTAGATGTGTACAACATTCAGAATTGTAACTTCTCTTGAAAAAATTAGACTATTTGGCACACTTAGACCCCATTTCCAAATGGTACCTATTTCTTAAGTTTCAGGAGCAGCTGCTGCTGTTAGGTGGGGCCTGTGTTTTCTCTCAGGATCCACTGCACTGTTTACATTACTTGTCTAGACATTGGAGTTACTGGAGTTTATGACCCCTGCTTTACAGCAGAGAAAAAGAATCAGTAAGAGCCCATTAAAATGGCTTATAACAATGCGAATATATCTGAAGAGGTCACTGAGTCTAGACACATTCTGGCAAAACAATTAATTACAAAGATCAAGAATAAATTTTTGCAAGCATCTGCACTAAAAATACAGTTTACCTACCAAATAAGAGAGGTCAGAATGAATTCAGTTTTACTCTTAAGCAACAAATATGAGACAATAAAGGAGAAGTAACTACAAAGTTTCAAGAGAAGGTTTTACAATTACAAAGTTTATACTCAAACTGTTTTTCTGAATGCAACATTTTGTAGGGGAAACAAAGCCTTAAAAACACATTAGCAACATGTTATTGAAAAATATATATGTATACATACAATTTATACTCAGGTAAAGCTCATGAATGTTTTGCTTAATAGGATGGAGGTGAGAACTGAAGCCATTTAAACATAGAATTGCCTGAATAATTATTGCACACATGGCTATTTCAGTAAGTAGTAGTGTCAAAATAATTTCAAAAATAGGAAATAATAACACAAACACATACCCCAAACTCCAACTCTCATACTAACAAAAGTTAAAAAACAGACATGTCATCAAAGGGCAGTGAGAACATGCTGAGTTGTTAGTTTTATATAAAAAAGAGATTCAGCAGATACCAGTTAGTTTGACTTTGATAATCAGGTAAATTTAGATTAAAGGATGCTTTTGAAAAATTTAAAGCTGAATGATATATATAAAACATTAAGCAAATAAAGCAACACAATAATGTAACAGTGACGATCTTGCCTAACTAAAATGAGAACAGAAAATTAACCAAAAGAGAAGTATAATTATCTATAACCACAAAGCATCTGCCGCAATGATCATGATAATTGTTACCATTTATGGAGTTTAAGATTTATTGTTGGATGTTGCAAATTGGGTACCTACTTTGTACTAATCGGTCCACTTCTATTGGCTAACCCATTAAATTCATAACATAGTCTTATGGATGTGGATATTATTACCCAGACCTCTAAAATGAGGAAGCAGTACTTGGGCAACTTGAAACAGTCCACCTGTCTAGTACTGGATAGCCTGAGAAAACAATCCCTGGAAACATCAGACTACCCTTCCCATTAAGTGACAATGTCTAATTCCCTAGAGACAATTCAATAGACAAACTCTGACTGCAGGTAGCAACAAATCAAGACTCCATTCACACTGAGGGGGTGAATATTTTCGAGTGACATTTCAAAAAGAGATTTGAAATTGCATTTGTAAGGAAAAAATGGAATTCTGTTAGTTTTAATTTTACATTTATTTTAAAGTCTAGTATTTTTATTTTTAAAAACATTTCAGTGAGTGTCTGTCTTGGGAGCAGGAACTATCATAATTTCAGCGCTTAGGACATGAACATAATGTTTATCTAGATCAGTGGTCTCCCAAATTGTGGTCTGACATCCCATGTCATTTATGTTCTAATCTCCAAGGGGAAATGATAAAAATGCAGGTGCCCCTAGCTTCTTGAATTGAGATTTCTGGTGGTGAGACTGGAAGGCTAAGGGTTTAACATGCTCTCCAGGTGACTTTAATGTACAGTGGAATGTGAAGACCACTATTTGGATGAAATTTAAATGACGCTGGGCTTTTTTCTGGCTGGGTAACACTTGCTGTAGCTTTTCTGTTTAGCCTTTTGGGTTGGCAGCTTCTATAGTAGTTCCCAGCTGATCTTCCCTCCTGGTGTTTACTCCCCTGTGTATTCTCCTCCCATTCACTATCAGCTGGACCTAGTGACTTGCTTCTGTTGGATGGGATGTGACAAAGTGATGGGACTTCACTTCTGAAATTAGTTTACAAAGAGGCAGTAGCTCGGGCCTGGGTGTGTTCCCTGTCTCTCTCCCTCAGATGTCTCACCCTGCAGGAGGCGAGCTGCCATGCTGTGAGGCCGACAAGGGAGAGGCCCAAGAGGGTGGGCCTGGGACAAGATTCTTCAGCCTTAGGTGAGCCTTGAGATGACGGTAGCCCCTGCTGGGAGTTTGACTGCCACCTCATCATGAGAACCTTGAGCCAGAGGCCCCCAGCTGCCCTGTGCCCTGATTCCTGACTGACAGAAACTATGCCGTAATCAATACATGTTCTTGTAAGCTGCTACCTTTCAGGGTAATTTGCTACAGAATACATAACTAATACTCCTTTAAGGCATAAAACACATAGAAGTGTTCATTTGCATCCTTGTGGTTCCAGCTATCTTTATATTCCTCTCTTTAGATTGTTATTTCCCCAGATTCTTCTGTCATGTCCTCTTCAGTATCCCTATGACGAGTTTGATCACCATCTAGTCATCTTTGACTCAAATTTCTATTTCCAGCCAGGTTAATTCCTATATTAGATCAGCCTGGAGAGCATACTTGATCTCTCACCTTTGAGATCTGGGTAGATGGGCACATGATCCTGCTATTTACCTCATTTCTGAATATCATTAAAATTCAACATCACATGTCTACATTTAAGTATATCCCAAGAGACTTTTGAAAGATGCCAACATAGTAGTCTCCTTTCAAGAGGTTGAGTTGCTCAGGCCAACTCAAGTTTACAGGATTAGAATTTACTTGAGAGTCATTCACATAAAGCTGATAGTTAAATCTGAAAGAGAAGGTGAACCCTCTAAATGTGAGAATGCAGAGGCTAAAAAAAAAAATTTGCTGTAGTGTGTGTGTGCGTGGTAGGGAGTTATAATAGTTTTGTAAAGCTAGTCTTTTTGTTACCTAACTGTTCTGTAACATTTGCTAACACCATCTAATTTGTAACAACCAGCATGTAAACTTGATTTAGGAAAGCTTTATTACCACTAGCCTATTTACTTTCCTGGGATATTGAAGAATTTCTCTGGGTAGCCAGAATCCTAAAGAGGAAATCCATTGAAAGGGCAATAAGATGATGTAGAGGGCATAGCACTCTCCTTTAAATTTTCATTAAATCCGCTGAGCTGTGGAGACTGCATCCAATGTACTCTGTTGTGGCTTGAGCCTCTGCTGGGAGTACATGATTAACAGTGCTGTGAAACAATGCTGACGAGGACTCTGGCCAAGAACCTCGGTGTAGTATATGGTAGCTAGACAATGACTTTGCCTGCTGATGCCAAATCAAGTGATGTGCTCTGTCAAAACTACTAGTCAAGCCGTTTATTTGCCATTGGGGAGAGAAAATGACCTGAAGATTGCCTGGATTTTACAATTTACAACTGCCTCTCCTGGCACCGTCAAGACAGACTTACTGCTGGAGCTCTGATTTTCAACCTTTCATTCCCTAAGCTAATCGTTCGTGTTAACACCGTAGGATTGAAAACATGGGCTTTGAGGTCAGAGGACCCACCTGGGTCAGTATTCTGGCTCCATCACCTACTAGTTCTGTGTCCTTGGCTAGAATATTTGAATTTTCAGTCCCAGTTTCCTTACCCGTAAATGAGTATCATCATAGTAACTAACTCCTGAGGGGGAGTGGGTAGTAAAGATAAAAGGGGAATATATCTGGAAAAATCTTAAAACACTGCGTGTTTTAAAACATAGCACTTAACAAATGTTAACTATGAATTGTTTTACTATTATAAATATTATTAATAGCTCTTAATTTGATAAAATCATACATAAGATCTAGTGAAAAACCCTTTCTCTAACCAATCATGTTTTAATTCCGCTTGTATTTACTTTCTTTTTTGTTGGTTTGTTTCTTTTTTTAACTTGAAGTATAGTCCATTTACAATGCTGTGTTAATTTCTGGTATACAGCATAGTGATTCAGTTGTACATATATATATACATATATATTGTCCTTGTGATACTCTTTTTCATTGTAGGCTGTTATAAGCCATTGAATATATTTCCCTGTGCTATACAGTAGGACCCTGTCATTTATCTATTTTATATATAGTAGTTAGTTACCTTTACTTTAATAGTTAGAAAATTGAGTCCTTTTAGGAGATTACAGTTCTGATCAAAGATGAAGGCTTTAACTTTTAAAATTTAAAATATTTTCCTAAAGTTATAGGCACAATTGAATATATAATTACAAATGCACTGTTAGTACTTAAATCTAAAATTTGGGAGTCTTAAACTGTATATTTCTCCATATGGTTTTAAATTTAAAATATAAAAATTTTACATTTATCAGTAGTAAATACTTATTTGTTAGAATTTTTTTTTTAATTTGGTTCTCCTTTAGACTTGAAAAGAAGTTGTCCCAACCATAATAGTTTGTATATACACATTTTTCTTCAAATATATTGTTCTTAGTGCTTTATTCATTGCTAACGACATGGTTGTATATTTCCCCTGTACATTTCTAGAGAGAAAAATCTTGTGTTCATTATGCAGGTGCCTACCCCAAGCTTAAGTGCTTTTCTCATGAAGAACAGGTAGAAGTAGCAAAATGTTTATTTTTTCTGCCAGCATGATCAGCATTTAACTGGGAATCTGAAATGTGTTTCTTCAGTTTTCTTCTCTTTACTTTTTCTCCTTGGGGAAAATTATAATTGAACCACCTTGCTCCAGGAGGTCAGTGTAGTCACAATGACTTTCTGTTGTGATGACAACCACACCCTAAATTTAGACAAGGGGAAGCAGGTTGGCAAGCAGCTCTGGATCCTTAGCGGCCTTGGCCAGCTCATCCCATTAGTCACAGAGTCTGGCTGATTAAGTGCTACTTAGGATTCTTGATGTAGTGGCATTTACCCTAATGTTGGCATAAGGTCTTTGCTTATTTAGGTCAACAGGAATTTCTTTAAAACTCAGTTGTGTTTTGAGAAGAACATCGCACTACAGTCTATCCTCCTTGCAAACTAATATGTGGCAGGATCATTATGATAATGACTGAACCTCCTTAAAATGGAATTCTAGTTTTGAAACTTTACTTTCATTTCCATATGTAAGGAAAGCATTCAGAACAGCCCTGAAATTTAGAAGGTTCCGAAAACCTTATGGTGTTTCTGCTAGTTCCCACCAGCATTGCAGACATTTATTTACTCAGGAGGCATATCAAATAAACAATAGGTGAGTGTCCTAGATACATTCACCTCAGAGCTATACGACATTGCGGTGAATTTCCAGCATGTTGTAAATACTGGGCTACTATATGTTTTACACCTAAAGTTGCTCCGTTATTATTCCCAAGAAGATACACTGTACTCTCAGAAGTTGATTCATTAATTAAATCACCCATTCAATGATGATTTGTTAAATTTGTTTGAAAATGAATAAAAGTAGCAGTTCTGTGCTTTATGTACAAGCAATGGAAAATACTAGGAACCATGTTTGTTGGAGAGATGTTCACTCTGTTTAAGTGGGCTGAAGTCAGGCAGGAGTAGTTTGAGGGAGAAATAACTAACAAAGGCTTGTACACTTTTGAAAGGTTAGTGAAAAAGGACAGAGAAATTTCTCCTCCAGGGGGCACTGAACAGCACAGTTAGAAGTCAAATGAGAAAGGCAGTTGATGACCTCTGAGCGCTCCTTCCAACCTTAGAATTCTCTTCCGCTCTGTCCCAGAAGCACTGTTTGCTGATGGCTGAACTGCTTTATTTCTCTACGCCTCATTTCTCATCCTAATAAATTTGCGAATGTTCTTCTAACACATCTGGTGGAATGGTTGTAAGGAAACCCACCCCTCAAGATTATTTTCACCTACGGTTTTGAGTCAAGTTAGTTTTATCACCTGACAGTAAAATATCTCTATAATTTTATAAGCCTCTTTTTTAAAAAGTGAAAGAGAAGGATGCAAAGGTATTGAGAGCTTATCATTATTACTTCATCAAGACCATGACCAGAAAGAAAGAAATCATCAAACTCAACCCATTTAAAGAAATTAAATAGAGTTTATATTGGATTCCACTGTCTTCCCCCTTTATGTTTCAATCCAAACTTATTTCCACTCTTCTCCAGTACTCTGCAACCACTTCAGATAGGACATTCCATTGCCCAGAATGCTCTTCTTGGTTTAATATCTGTAAATCCTCTTCACTCTTCAAACCACACTCTCTCATTACATATTCTGCCATTATTTCAGGTCTCATTGATCTTTTTTTAACTCACAAATCCAATAGGATTTATAGTTTGCAGAAGACTCTTCTAGGTTTAATCACACAAGGTTAAGCATTGTTCACCAGTGTTTCAGTTGTCTTCCTCTATCCCCAACACCTGGCAAAGTGTTCTGCCATTAAAATACCTTCAATAAATGCCCTCCTAACACACTGATTCAGTCATGAGGCTTCTAAAGGAGCACTCTGTGTATCTTTAAAGGGCACAGTCCAGGTCCAGTTAAATACATAGCTTTAAAATCAACACATAACCTTTTAGACCTTTAATCAATTCTATTTCTAAGGATTGACTGCAGTTTTCATTTTTCAAAGAGCTTTGGCTTAGGTAATTTGGATCAATTATCCTGAAAGTGAAATTGGCAGCCACTGTTTATTTATCTGTGAAGTCAATGAGAGGGAATTAAACAAACAAAAAAAACCTCTCACAAAGGAATGCAAGTTTCCTCCTTAACTTAAAAGAGTTCAGAAACAAAATATAAGAGAAATAATTATCTACTTGTTTAAGAAACATTCTCTGATGCTTCAGGGTTCTAAATGGTAAGCAAAGCAGTTCACTGAGAACTAGAATCTTGAAAAGTATTCACATGAATGATGGTATGTACACATGGGCAAAGTACCTCTAAAAGAGAGTTTTTGGCAGAATAGTTCACCTGAAAAACAAGCTGCTGTGAAAATTGAAAAACATGAATAACAAGACATACCAACTTCAGGTAGTAGTTCCTTGGGGGAAAAGATGAGGGAAATAAGACTGATGAAGGTTTTAAAGGGTAATCCAACTGGATATGTATGATTTATTTAAAAAGAAAAGATCT
The DNA here is from genome assembly GCF_009834535.1 of Camelus ferus. NCBI lineage: Eukaryota > Metazoa > Chordata > Mammalia > Artiodactyla > Camelidae > Camelus > Camelus ferus. Next base: position 81,248,621 of record NC_045698.1, on the reverse strand, counting down.
GGAGCAAGTATGGTAAAAGAATAATGTTCTTTAATTTGCATTTGATTGCCAGATACGGAAACTTATATTATTCCTAGTATTTTTTGTATATTATTCTAAGTTTTTATTAAGTAAAAAGTTACTGGTATCTTACTTTTCTTTAAGTTTCCTGTTTTGAAAGATCAATGTGTCTCATTGTTGAGTGACACTTTGATAATGGTCAATTAAATCTGCCTAATATATATTAAACACCTAGTAAATACCTATATAGAGACCAGTAATCTATAAAAAGCACATGTTCAAGAAGTTTACAGGATAGGAGAATAAGTAAGTAAATGACAGGAATAAAAATGACTCAATGTATATTAAGAGTGCTAAGATCTGGAGTAATTTTAAAGGTGGACTAGAGTGAGGTGGAAATTCTGGAAAGGATACAGGCTGAAGAAAGAAAATAGGCAGGGAATTCAGTATATGTAGTGGGAAGTAGTGAATCATACAGTTTAGTTTAAACACTGATTCCAGGTGTGGAAGCAAGGAATTAAGCTGGCATGGATGCTTGGAGTATTAAGCACACATTTTTTCCCCCTATACACTAGTAAAATTAAAAGCTAGATTCTAACTTCCAAGTCATAGTAGGAAATAAAAGAGACGTTGTTTTCCAGTATCTTTTACTACATATCAGTGGTTCTCAACCAAGGATGAGCATCATAACCATTTTGGAATTTCTTTTTAGAGAGAGGGCAGATTTGACTTTTTTGATTAATGAAAGTTACAAGTCAGTCAGAAGCTACTACAGCTTTCAGCCTCTATGCAGTAAATAAATTAGTAATACAACATTTAAGGAAAGACTGTTAACATTCAAATGGAAATGAACAGGAAGCCAGTTAGTAGTAAATTTTTATGTATCACTTTCAGTTTTTGCCAGGAAAAAAAATAGGCAAAAAAGTGGTATTAGAAGGGTTTTAATCAATAAAATGAATGTATGTATCTCAACATCATTGATTAGGGCTCTGTTGAATCATTCACTTGATACAGATAAAATTGGAATAAAAGTTAGTCAACACATTATTAAAGTCAGTCCAACAGAGAAGTGAATACTGGCAGCTCTAGCCAGCACTGTCTAACAAAACATTCAGAAATGATGAAATGCTCTGCATTTGTTTATTTCATATCACCTGTCTATACAGTATTGCAGTTACTAGACATATGTGACTATTGCGTACTTCAAATGTGGCTAGTGTGACTGAGGAACTCAGTTTTTAGTGCTATCTTTTTAACTGAAGTGCAGTCAATTACAATGTGTCCATTTCTGGTGTATAGCACAGTGTCCCAGTCATGTGTATATATACATATATTTGTTTTCATATTTTTTCATTAAAAGTTATTACAAGATATTGAACATAGTTCCCTGTGCTATACAGAAGACATTTTTAAAAATCTATTTTTATATATGGTGGCCAACATTTGTAGATCTCAAACTCCCGAATTTACCCCTTCCCACCTGCTTTCACCAGTAACCATAAGATTGTTTACTATGTCTGTGAGTCTGTTTTGGTTTTGTAGATGAGTCCATGGTGTCTTTTTTTTTTTTTCTTAGATTCCACATATGAGTGGTATCAATTGGTATTTTTCTTTCTCTTTCTGGCTTACTTCACTTAGTATGATGATATCCAGGTCCATCCATGTTGCTGCAAATGGCATTATTTTATTCTTTTATGGCTGAGTAGTATTCCATTATATAAATATACTACATCTTCTTTATCCTGTCATCTGTCGATGGACATTTAGGTTGCTTCCACGTCTTGGCTATTGAATGTAGTAATGCTATTTAATTTTAATTGATTTAAATTTAAATATTCACATGCACAACAGTGGCTTATACGTATTTTACACGTTTATGTTTCCAAGTGGTTGAAGAAGAAAATTTCTCCATCTATCATTGATGTCAGGTTTTGCTAATAAGTAGATTCAGAAGGGATGTGTATTATTTCTGACTTTTTAAATAATGGATGCCTTATTTGTAGCCTAAAGTAAATTCTAGTTTTCTAAATGTTTTTTGGATGCATATAGCTCACTGTATATAGTCTTGTAATGTCAGTCAACAATAGCTCAGCTGCTAAAAACAGAGTAGATGTGATTTCAGAGACTGCAGATTAGTTCTGCTGTGTTGGAAAGTCTAGACAGACATTGTGCATTTACGGGTGTTTTATTATAGATAGTTTTGGTAGGGCATGAAAAAAGAATCAGAAGGTGCCTAGCTAACAAAACAAGTGATAACTAAAAGACAGGTGTTTTTTCTAAAATGTTAGTCTAATCAACAGTAACATGACTTAAAACTTCTTAATTTTCTGAGAGCTAGGGAAAATAATTTAAGCCTTGAAACATATTTCTTTATTCATGTATTAAATATATCTTATGGATGTTAATGCATTTTCATATCACCTGACCAAACAGAAAAACAGGACATCTTTTCAAATGCCCTGAAATGTCTGAAGCTTGAAATTGCTCCATAGCTGCGCTGTTTAGTTCTGATCAGTTTCAGAAAGCAGCAGTGATTTATTATGACAGTAATTTAAAGGAACTTACTCAAAATTAGTATCCTAAACTAAACTTTAACATATTCCTCCTTGTAACACATTTGTAATCATGTATTCTCTTTTCAAATAAATGCAAACATAAATCTAAGCCATCAAGGAAATAAATGAACCAAATCATGCCAGTGACCCTTACGTGAAGTTAGTATCATAACAAATGAATTGACATCATTGAGGAAAAACATGTGCATTCAAACGTGGCTAGGAAAACAGAACATAGCTACTGATAATATTAGAAAAGTAGGGTGGGGACAATATTTCAGAAACATCAAGAGCAATTTGAAAAATTAATTTTCTTAAAATTAAAAATAACTATAAAAGATTAATTCAGCTACAGTGCATTTGAAGTGCAAAAACACTGTTTCAAGAAGTATTTTCTAAAAGTGTGGACCAAGTATAAATGCTAATTTTTTTCAGTGAGTCTTCAGAGGATAAGAAATTGTGAACTACCTAGTGGTACCTGAATGCTCATAAAAGAGGTATTATATCTTACAGTGCCAAATGGACATTAATAACATTATTCTCATGTTCACTTTTACTGTTTCACTTCTTTTGACTAGATTAAGATTATATAGTGTCCCTCAAAAATGAAAACTTAGATTCATATCTGTGTATTTTTGCATGTGTGTGCACACATATACATATATATACACATATGTATTATATGCATATATTTTGAGCTAGAAAATTATGCCTCTTTACCCTAGGCCTCAGATGTCTAGGGCTTATGGGTATAAAGGTTAGAAATATAGTTTTTAAAATCAAACTACTAGAAAGTAATTTACTTTTTATGAGAATTTAGAGAAGCATTTTGTAGTGTATTATTCAATTCATTAATTTATGTTGTATTTAATTCTAAAAAAGAAACTTAACAATTTGTTATAGAAACCTAGCGAAAACCCGGAAATAAGGCACAAAGGGCTTTATGTTCTTTCAATGTCATACTAGGGTGCTATCTATCAAACTAGGTCATCTGACTTTCTAGAGGAATGTGACTTATTTGACTTACTGTCTACTATTAATCAGGACTGAGATTCCATAAAGTTAGAGATTAACTTGAAGAAAATGGATAATGTGCAAGTTATTTTTGTACAGTGGGAATGCTATTGATTTTTGTCTTACAGAGAAGATAATCTCCAAGGTTATGATTTTATAATAATTTCTAAAAAATCTAGCTGAACTGTTTCTCCAAATTTTTGTTTTCACTTATTGTATGTCTGTCTTTTTGTATTCTCTCTTGAACCATTTTTGTCATTCCGTGGTTCCACTGTTAATGACTCAAACAAAAACTTTGATACATGCTCACTGTGAATTTATATGACAGTTATGCTTTCAACATTTTGTTCTTGATCCCTCTTGTATTTTGTTGATAAGATTTTTAAAAGCTGGTAGAATTTAATGGAATGCTTGGCGAGATGTATCATTAGAGGAAAAAAAACCCATAAGGTGATGTGATATTTGAGGCTGAGGTAAGCAGAGAAAGAGTATCATCTCTGCAGGAAATAGCTTGCAATTCCCCACACACCATCTGTTCATCACAATCAATGCAATGACCATCAGAAGTAATAGGTGGCAAATCTGTAAACTTCCAATTTAGTAGTGTTTTTAAACCATCATTATCATTAAGGCAAAATTCATTAAATTATCTGTGGTGCTGAATAGTAAATGGATCAATTTAACAACATGGCTTTTGACTCATGGGAACAGACAAATTAAAATAGATAATAGTGATAAATTCAAGGGCAAATGGACATATCTATAAATGGATCACCATGAACAGAGTAAGTGGATATGAACATTTGTTTTAAAAATAAAAGAAAAATGTGAATCTCCTTCAGAAGTTAAGGAACAGTATGGTGTTTATTCAGTCTTGGGACTGAATTATAACTTCCAACTCTGCTTTTGAGATTTGATTATGAGAGTTGGCTGTGGACATTTGTGTGTGTGTGTGTGTGTGTGTGTTGTTGTTGTGTTTTTTTCACTCTAAGTCATTGGGCCAGTCATCATGGTTGGGAATCTAGTACTGAAAACTGGCTTGGAGAGGGAGAATTCTAAACACTCTAAGAGTTGATTTTTGTGCTTAATGAACTTGCCTAAATATGTGTTGTATTCATCAGTCTTGTCTCAGTTATGTTATTTTTTTCTACGCAACCTGTTTGTCAGTAACTGTAAATCCTGCAACAGCCTTTGAAATACTTATTTTGAAAGGAATATTTGGATGCTAGGTGGGCTCACTGATACTGGGGTGTTGAGGACAGAGCTGAGAAACGTAACTATGACTTCATACTGATAACTCCAGTTTTAATCCAACCCTGTAGACTTCTCCTTACCTTTCCATAATTTATATTTTCCTCTCTTTCTTCCACATTGAAGACCATAACTAGAATCTGTAGTGATGTCACTCCTCTCACTCCTGATGTTACTAACAGGGATCTTTTCTATTCTTTCATTGTTAATCTGGCTAGGGATTTATTAATTTATTTGATCTCAAAAGATCAGCTTGTGCCTGCTATAAAGGCTCAAGACAGGGACAAGATAGAGCAGGAATATGTAAGATGATGCTCTGGGATGTATTGATTTTTCTCTTTTACTCATATTTATTTTGATGCTTAGGTATTTTCTATATTCAGTTATGTTGAAGACATTATTTTTGTATAGCATTTTTTTCTTGATTTTTTTTTTGAAGGGATTATTGAAAGATGAGTATCTAGGAGGGCCACTGTTACCTTCCAGTATCTGGAAATCCAGAATGTAAAGTTTAGTCTATTAAACCAATCTTGGCTTAAGAATATTTTAATATGTATCAGTTTTTGGTTATGTTACTACATTGACTTTATTAATGAATGTTTAAAAGGCACTTGAACTATTTCTGTTTCTTTTTAAAGTCTTAATAATTTAGGAATGATGGGTATCTTTTAACATAATAAATGACATTTATCCCAGAATACTGTCACCATCATATACAATGATCCAAAGCTCATCTTTCCATTGGTACCAGTAATAAGCCAAGTTCATCTGCTATCAAGATTATTAACTAACATTGTTTTAGAAGTTATACAGAAAGCAGTAAGCCAAGAAACAGTAACAGAGGTATACAGGTTGTAGAAGATGAGAATAAATACATGATTTCAAATAGTATTTAAATATAATTAAGAATTAACCACTGAAGTGTCTAGTGCAGTAGAGACACTATACAGATATTTCAGACTTTGTTAAAATAGTAATAACGTCCTAGAAAATTATTGAAAAGAAAGAGTCCATTCACAATAGCAAAACTAAATTATATGTATTTCAAAGAAGACAGACATAAATTATACCAAAATAAATATGACAAAAACTGAAAACTTAGTAAGAAAAAAAAAGAAAATGAAATTTATGTCAAAGTTGAAGACTCAGTATTGTAATACTATAAATCCTTCCTCATTAAATTTGAAATCATTTTGGTAAGTTAAATTAAAAACAAAAAATTAATTTTGCTCAATATTGCTTTATATAGTTCATTTATTAGAATAAGTGCCATTTTGAAAAAAAGTTTATAATGGGAAATACAATACCAGAGTTTAAAATATACTAGTTAAAAACAGTCTGTGATTGGAGCAAGACTAGTCTAATTGTGCACACATGAGAGAATAGTACTTGCCAAGTAAAAATATTTTGTTCGCAAAATATTTAATGTGCTATGAAATGATCAATATTTTTCCATTGTTTACATATAGTATTTGTTGAGAAATTAGTGTGAATTGTATTAATTTAACTATCTTTAGAAATGATATGTGCATTCAAAAAGAACTTTAGGCATATTTTTATATTTTCTAAATTTTATATAGTGAAATTTTAAAAAATTAAATGTTTTACCTAATGATTTAAAAACTTTCTATTCTTTGCCCTCATGATATTATTATCAGATGTTTCCTATTAATAATGAGAGGTGTTCACAAGGATTTATTTTATGTATATTAATTACAGTTTTACTTACAATAGTAATATCATTATGTTGGAAAAATGAGGGTTACTAAATTAACTTACATGCTTATATAACATTAAATGATACTACCTTTTAAAATAAAATTCCAAAGTTGACTTAATGGCAATTTCAAAATACTGAGTGAAAAGGCAGTATACATCAATATATTATAGGTAATTACAGTAAATATAACTGAAAGGACAAAACAAACTACACACACACTGAGTGTAGTTCTCTCTGCATGGTTGTATTACAGGTGATTAAAAGACAACTTTCTGTATGAAACATGCTAAAATAAACTGTATAATGTATTTTCAGAAATATACCAAATAGATGGTATTGTATTCAATAGAATGATAAATCAATAATATCAAATGCTACATACACTTTAGTGAGGAAGAGTTTGAAATATATCAACTAGAACTTAATGAAGAGAAGGCTGGAGATACCTTTTACATGGAAGTCTTCTGGCAGACATAACATGTCAGTAAATAGGTGAGCAGCGAGTGAGTATTAAGGCGGCAGTCTACTCTTTTAAGAAATTCAGCAGTAAAGGAAAGGAATGTTAGGGCAATGGTGGGAAGCATAGGATGATAATAAAGAAGAGTTTTGAGCGTAGTTGAAATACCAATGCAAAGACGCATGGAAGCGGAGAAGAGAAGAGAACAGGGGAGAGGCCAAGTGATGGATGAAATGACGTTCTTGAGGCAAAAGAAGAAAATAATTGGGATGCAGAATACAGATGAAAGAATCAGATAAGATGTTGGATATCTGTGTCATAGTTCCTGAAGGAAGGGATAAAAGACAGAAAAAGACTTGAATAAATATTGAGGTTGGGGCCAAAATATGGGGGAATATGTTTCTGACATTTGTGATTTTCTTTATGAAATAAGAGTAGCAGCCTTGTGTAAAAGATAAACCATCTTCCCACTAATTTGTGATGCTACAAATAAACAAACTCATATTCATACTCCTAAAGAAAAATATCCATTCATATTTATTAGTATTTCCAGAGCACTTAGGTAGCATGTTGTGTTATAAATACACAAGGGAAATCTTCTATGTGTTGGTGATTGGCCTAATAACAACACCTTTCAAGACATTAAATCATAATCTTGAATTTAGAAGTTTAAGGCATGTAGAAGTTTTCTCTTTTTTGGGGGGCCTACAACAAGTTCCATGACCACCTCTTACTCAGTGCTATGGAAATACACATTTCCCAGTTACGGGTTTGATAATAAGATGTTTGAAAATGCCAACTATTGATAAGGTTTTAAGAGAGGAAAACTACTGCATATTGCTATTTTAAGTCTAATTAATGTAACTACCCTGAAAATAATTTGAAATTCCGAATAAAGTTAAAGACAACACTTTTGAATTCTATCTTGCATAAACTTTCATGTGTACAAGGAAATAGGAATTAAGATGGTTCATTATAGCACTGTTACATTAGCAAAGAAATGGAAATAACTTTGTTTCCTAATAACAGGAGAATGGAGGAACTGTGGTTTGTTTACTTGATGAATTGTCATAGAAATATAAAGATGAATTTATTACAGAAAAATAGTTGACAAGTGTGTATATTAAACAAAAAATGAAATTGTAAAACAATACACATAGTATGATATAACCAATATCTTATTGATTACTATAAACATCTATTGAAAAAAATATAAAAATATATTGACACTTTAGAGAACAACTTTAGGGGTGTAGGTACCAATTGGCAGAAAGGGAGAAATGATAAGGAATGGAGATATAGCTGCATCTGAAACATTTTTCAATTAGAAATTTCTTAAAATTTAAAAAATAATTAAAAATGTATTTGTGTAAGTCGAATACAGGTATTAATCAAATGCGCAAATTTGCCTCTGTGACTACCTATGGTGAAGACAGATGAGTTTAAACTAAAACTGTCATTCAGTAATTGGGGACTTAATTAATGTGTAATATAAATTATCCTTGTATGTAAGATTAAGGATTTATAAAGCATTTGAGAAGGTAAATAAAGCAGCCCAGCAGTCAGATAGGAGAAAATAAACTTCATACAAGATCTGTCAAAGAACTCAGGGATTGTCCCTCACTTCAGAGTTAGGGTTTTGAAATTCAGACTTAACACAAATGCTTAAATATCTGCTGTTGAAATGCAAATGAAATATTTTTGTGTTGCTATAAAGTATTATATGAGGATTGCTTATTGTTTATTATAGACAGTTATAACCTCAAGGAACAACTGCTTAATAATGTGGAGACACATCTATTTTTTGTAATTGAAGTACAGTCAGTTACAATGTGTCAATTTCTGGTGTACAGCACAATGTCCCAGTCATGCATATATGTACATATATTCGTTTTCATATTCTTTTTCATTAAAGGTTACTACAAGATACTGAACATAGTTCCCTGTGCTTTACAGCAGAAACTTGTTTGTTTTTTTTAATCTATGAGATACATCTATTTGAATGAATCCCAGTAGTGGAGAATTTTATACCTCCTGAAAAAGAAATCAACTCAGTTGTGCAATATTTGAAGCCAGAATTTAGAATTTTATAGAAAATGTAAATAATCAGTTCCCCCAACTCAACGATTTCAAGATGCTTTTCCCTGAGGTTTATGAGCATGTGGCCAGATTCAGTGAATACGAAGACTGTAGTTTAGATTGAAAACAATAGAAGGAAGAAGGTGAGGCAGGGAGGGAGAATGGAAGAAAGGATTCTGTTACTTTTATGTTAAAAGAAAGTGGTGTTCTGAGGTGCTGGTAAGTTCTGTTTCTTGAATTGAGTGGGCTTTCACAGATGTGCTCAATTTGTGATAATGCATTGAACTATCTCTTTATGATTTGTGCACTTTTTTGTATTTGTACCATACTTCAATAAAAAAGAACTCTGTGGAATTTAAATTTTGCAAGTTCAGGGTCAAATTGCAGGTCAAAGTGAAGTAGATGATGTAGATCTTTTGTGTAATACTATAGGTGTGAAAAGTACCATGATCTCAAAAGTCATTAAATCTCATTTCTGCTCTTTGAGATTCATAGATGAAAAGCCCAACATGAGTAAGATAATGAGTCTATAAAGCTTCTCTGGGGGCTTAATGAACTCAAGGAGAGAAAGGACACTTCAGAGTTTCTATTACTAAAATATTAATGCCAATATTTAATCAAGCACAGCAGCTTTTTTTTTTTTTCCATAGGTTCCAGGTTGTATTGATCATGGTGATGAGATGCAGACTTTCCATTATTATTTGGATGCATCTTGTCCATGTGTTGCCCAAAAGTATTCACTTCTTGAGTCCGAGTAAACATGGAACAATATGGAAATGAGAACTACAGTATGGAAATGAAGGTTATTGTACTTTCAGATATGCAGCTAGAATAGAGCTACAGAAGTCCACATAAAAATTTTGGATATGAACTAATAACTACAATTACCAGCTTGATGCCTTTTGTGAAAGGCTTTATGAATTTTCATTTTATCTCCTTTCAGAACCACTTACCTTAAATATAACTTAAATTACAGCCTGCTATGATGTATCACAGCCATTTTCTGGGGCATATCCCCAGCTTGCTTTTAATGGAGGGCATGGGAGAAATTATTTTCTTTATAATTTACACCGACTTCTACCAGGAGTGTGGTTGGATAATCCTAGAAGCAATTTGTACAAAGAATTTATGTAACTGGTGTCTTAGCAGAACTCTTTTTAAAATGATTTTTGTTTTGTTTTTTGAGACATCTTGATTCCTTAGTCAATCAGACTTTAATCTAACAAAGTCATATATTTTTGTCAAGACTTTTTAATAGACCAAATTACAGAAATAGAGAATTTAAAATTATAAAATAACTCTACTCTTTTCTTTTTTAAGTTTTTCTTCTATTATTATTTCAGAGACATGTATTCATTCCTGCTGAAATAATAATGAAAAAAATAGTTAACATTTGTTTTGCACTTTACAAACATAGTCACAACAATCTTATAAGGCAGTTTGATTCATTTGTCCTTTTCTATGGAGTTGTAAATTGAGAATTCAGGTAGGTAAGTAACTTTGTAGCCCCACAAACAAAGCCCCTTCTACTGTGGGCTACTCCCCGACACCTCCATCTTCGTATTTTCTCTTGGGAAATGGCATATTTAGCTTCTTAATCTATAGGTTTCAATCCTAGGGACATCTGTAATTATTTCTTGCTCAGACTCCATTCACCTATTTTAGCTATACAAAAATTAGTAAAAACAATATAATAATAAAAAATAAAAACAAAGAAATAATAGATATACTAGAAAAACCCACAAATCTTATAATGGGAAAATCTTTTCTAACATAAAATATTTCATTATAAATGAAAAGACTAATAAAAGTTTGACTGTAATACTTTTTAAAAAGAAATGAATACATTTTTGTATAGCAAAAACACCAAAAGTCAAGAAAAAGATAAACAGGGAAATTACTAGCAAAAAGTAAGAATCTAACTGTATTAGTAAAAAATAAACCCTCAAAATCAAAAAAACAAAGACAAATATTGTGATAAAAAGAGTTAAAGGACATGTACTAGACTGTTAAGAGGAAATAAGAATAGCTAACCTAAATGGAAAAGAAGTGTTTAATATCACAAATAAAGAAATAAAATGAGATCTTCGGTTTCATTTACCATATAGAATTTTTTAAAATGATGAAACAAATTTTGGGGAAAAGTGAGGAGGAAGAAGAGGCAATATTGATTAAGCATAATTTGGCAATATTTCAAAATTAGATTCAAATGTTCCTGTTGTTTGTCTTACCAATTTCAATTCTAGGGAGAGTATCCAAGGGAAAATCATGTATCTGACAGTAAGGTTTGTCTAAGAGACAGTCAGTTGTTATAAACAACAGCCATGATATGTATAACGGAGGAGGGGTAGCAACTACCCAAGTGTGTAATAGTTGTGAAATGAAAACAAAGACAAACCCCCCTTACCAAGGTTTACAAGGCCGTGTGTTCCGCACATGTTGATTGCTTCTGCTTTATGCCACTGTCTACTCTCCACTATCCTGTCAGACTTTATGTCCTTTTATTTCCCCTGAGGTGCTGTTTATTTTTTCCATTCAATCCGACATTCTTATCTCTTTGCCTAGTAAACTCCACTTCATTCACTTCTCACCACCGTCTATCCCATGCCCGTCTCTCCTGAGCTTCCATGGTAACTTAGGAATGCTCATTTCCCTTCCCTTTCCCTGTTTTGCTGTCTTGTATTTTAGATTCAATGAAGGCAAAGACTATCAGACTTTGCTCTATCCCTAATACGTATCGTGACTAGCATTTGTTAGGCACTTAATAAATTCTTACTGAATTAACTAACGAAATATTTTGTGTCTATACCATAAATACAATCCATCCATTACAATGTTGTCGTAGCATATTTGATGACTTAAAAATAGTTTCTGACACAGAACTAACCAAAAGCAATTATCCGGTCACCTACTACATCTAATTCTTAATTCTCAAGCACACTCCCTGCCTTGAGACCAACAGGATTCACTGATTATGTCCACAGGATGCTGGTTATGTCAGTGGTTGCAAGAAGCTCAAGACTTCCAGGTATTTCATTATAGTCGGGATTCTACTCTATGTAAGGCTGTGAATAGTCCTTTTTTTCTGCTCCTCATCTCCCTCCTTTCTCTAATTCTTTCTATCCTTTTACTGTATTCTGTAAAAGCAACCGTCAGTCGTTAGTGAACACCTCCTTAATCTCAGTGTTTTCTCTTCTTTCTCTAATGAAAACCCAACTTTTCCTAAATGAACTCTTTTGCTGATGCCCTCTCAAGTGGTGGCTCTTTTTTTTTTTTCTCCCACATCTCTCATACTTCTGGACTCGAAGTAGAACAGATAGCTTCCTTGTTCTTCATTACTATTTCCAGAGTATCCTGCCTCCCTCCTTTCTTCCAAAAAACCAGCTCTGAATATCATTCACCAGACCATACAATCCAATAAACCTCTATCACCTACCAACCCCTAGGTGATACGCATCTCAGACTTTGAAGATTTTATCTGCTGGCTCTCTCCAATGCCACTCCAATCCTATGATCATAATATAGATGATATATAACTTTTGATGTAACACTTTGATATTCTTAGTTTTAATCTGCCTCTCTGCCTGATACCTCTCATTTTTCCAGCTCACTTATTTTTCCCCATTCCATCAATTTGTTGACCACACAAATTACAACTGTAATTTCTCCATCAAGTTCTTTCCTTACACAGCTTAAATTCTGTAACTCTCCATTATAGTTGCTTTCTTGTATGAAAGTAAAATTTCTTACTCATTTCTCTTTTATTGTATTTGTCTAGCAAGTGTCCACTTATAGTTAAATCCAACTGCAACAGTCTGGAAGAGCAAACCCTACAAAATAATGCTGATATTGTTTCATTTTAAATTCATGGTTAATCTTAAATGGGCTTTTATTAGTGTGTGGAGACCTCTCCCTAGTCATCGTCCCTCTGCTGTCCTAGATGACGACTCCTATTTATTTTCTGTCTTCTCAGACATTCTCAGCACCTTCCTCACTCTCACCCTCTGGCTCATGAGGAGAAAACTGAAAAAAGCAGAATCAGAAGAGATCTTCTACTTTTGCCCACCACCTACCTGCATCTGTATATTCTGCTTTTCTTCCTATTAGTATGGATTAATTTTCTGTTTTCCTATCTGAGGCCAACCACTCCACTTGTGCACCAGATACGGCCCCTCTCACGTTTTCACTGCAGCATTTCTCCTTTCTCTTCTGCATCATATTTTCCCCCTCTCTATCAGATTATTCCTAGCAGCCTAGCGAAAAATGCTGTCGTTTTCCCACCTAAGAAAGAATCCTCCACTGATCTCACAGTCCCCTCCAGCTACCAGCCTGATTCTCTGCTCTACTTGACAGCAAAACCTTTCTAAAGGAAGCCTGCCTCACTCCTCTAAGTCCTGCTTTCCATTATTACTGGATACCATTCTAACAGGTTTTTGCCACACTGTTCCATAAAACAACTCATAAGGTCCTCAGTAGCTTGGTGGCCCGGTTCTGAGCCTGGGTATCTCTGAGAGTGAAAGGGAGCAAGGATGACTAGTACACTGAGGACTGAGACACTGGGCATGAGGCAGGACTGCCTCAGGCAAGTTGGACGCATGGTCTTCCTGCCAGTGGTTGTGTGTTAGCTGAATTCAGATGCCTAGCCTTAAGTCTCGTCTTCCTTGACCTTTATGTGGCATTCATTAGTACCTTCTGTATGAAATACTGAATACTTATGACTTCTAGGTCAGCAAACAATATTGGTTTTGCTCTTAACTCACCCACTGATCCTTTTCAGTCTCCTTTGCAGGTATTTCCTCACATGCACAACCTCCAGATTGTGGAGTTTGCCTGGGCTCAGCCCCTAACCTGTTTTTTTTCCCTCTTCTTATTTTTTTCTATGGTATTCACCCACTTGACTGTCAATTAATTATTGGCAATTGTACATCTTTATTCTAAAGGCTCCACTGAAATCCAAACTTACCCACCTTCCTACTCAATATCTACATTTGGATGTAGTTAACATAAATGGTAACATCTTCCTTCCAATGATTGGATTCATTCTTGATTATACTTTCTCTTATCTATGCCCCAATGCATTTCTACTATCTGTACTGCTATCACCCTGGTTTAAGCCATCATTTTCTCTCACCTGGGTTATTCTAATAGCTTCTTTACTAATTTCCTTATTTCTTCCCTCAAGTTTTTCCCCCATGACCCACATACACAATCTATTCCCAACAGAGCATACAAGATGATCATTGGACATTATAAACCATAGCTTACCACTCTTCTGTTGAACTGTCTGTCATGGTAAACCATTCCATTCATTTGTCAAAGTGCACATCCTTTAGTGGCCTGTAAAACCCAACATTATCACACCCCACTCAATCTCCTACTCTTTTCTTCCTCACCTATTCTGCTCCTGTCCCACTGGCTGTAATGGCTTTCTTCCTAAATATTCATGGCATTCACTTGCTTCCTGAAATGCTCTTCCCCCAAACTTCTGTGTGATGTTCTCCTTTGCTTTCTTTAAGACTTTCCTAACATGCCCTTGATAGTGTAGCTTCCCTGATAGACTTATTTTAAATTGCAACCCCTCCCCACAGTCTCTTGTTGCCTCTCTGTTCTTCTACAGTGCATTATATTCTTCATAGCACTTACGATTGCACAGCATAGGGCAGTTTTATGATGCTCTATCTGACCATCTGTCTATCTCACACACACACACACGCACCCTGGTGTGTCTTTTTCCACTGGAGTGTTAACTCCAAAAGGATAGCAATTGTCATCTGCTTTTTCTACTGCTTTTCCTTCATCTCCCAGAATAGTTGCTGAAGCATAGTAGATACTGAAGAGATATGTGTTGAATGAATCTATGAATGACTAACTCAATATGGAGTGGATTAAATATAGCCATAACAACAGTGACAACTTCTGCCACTGCTGGGCATTTTTTAAGTCATTTTCATATTCTTGTAGTCTCAGAAATACAGAGGAAAGGAGTAAGTAAGGGTGCCCACAACACTTGTGATGACAGTTGTCTTTGGGTGTTGCAGTTATACAGTATTTTTGTTTATTTGTTTTCCTGCCTATCTCTCTTTTCTAAATGTTCTGCTGTGAACCTATCTTATTATAAGAGATAAATAGAAGATTTTTTTTTACTTCCCCCTTTGCTCTCCTTTTAAATTATTTTCCTTGTAATCAGGATCTCTCATAAAGACCAAGTTTGATTTAGGAAAAAAATTTTAAAATAACATTTCAGAAACATTGAATAGCTCTAGTCCTGGCTTTTAGTTTACTTGGCATTGGCTTACTATATTTATTCTAAACACCTGTTGTGAGTCTTGAAGAGAAAAAAGTCACTGAGAAAATCTCTCTGCAGAATTTTCTTGCC
Source organism: Camelus ferus (assembly GCF_009834535.1). Classification (NCBI taxonomy): domain Eukaryota; kingdom Metazoa; phylum Chordata; class Mammalia; order Artiodactyla; family Camelidae; genus Camelus; species Camelus ferus. Next base: position 81,233,169 of record NC_045698.1, on the reverse strand, counting down.
AGATACTAAGTAAGGCCTACTGAACAAAACTTTTTGGCTTAACATATGGAAAGAAAAACTGAATCATATTTTCCCTGATTTCAGCACTGAAATCAAGTTATTAAAGAGTACAAAGACTGAAAAGGATCAAACAAAAATCTCCAGTCTCCCAAATTTCCAGTAATGCTATTTGCCTGATAAAAAATGAATGAATCTGTTCCTTGAAATGTAGTAACAATTTAAAATGTAAAGCAAAAATAAAATCTCACGCACCAAAATATACTTAGGCAATTTTAAAATAGGCTTATAGACTCAAGTTTTGCTTATAGTTTGACTTTGCAAGAATTGAAGCTAATTGAATTTGGTAAGTGTCAGGCACTATTTATAAGCAAAACCGAATGCTATGAACTTTTCAAGCTCAAATCCAGTTTCAGCTTCAGTGAACTCAGTGTACAAATTCAGACTTTTTATTTGCTGAATAAAATGCCTATGGGGTGGAGGGAAACATGATTTCATCAGCAACTAATTGGGAGTTTATATCTATACATTCTTGTCTTTCTCTTTTTTCGAAATTATAGAAACATTTTGTAACATTGAAGTAAATATTAGAAGGTAAGGGATAGAAAAAAGCAACCAAGATGGGTTGATTTGTCTCTGATTATTCAGAAATTTTTTTCTAGGAATGTGAATGGGGGAGTAAAACACTTTGACAGGTTTCTCTTGAGAATGACTTTAGGCCCAGACTGTTAGAATGGGCAATGCACCTCGGCTGTTAACCTTTCCAAATTGTAACCAGAGGGTGTCACTATCAGGAATCAAAATGATATAAACACATTTTCAGGAGTCTTATTTCTGGTCCCAAGGGATTCATCTTCATATAACAGGCAGCTGGGACCCTGGACATGTGGCTCCAAAGAGCAAAGGCTTAGTAACAGCACAGACCATGAAGGGCAAGCAAGATGACAGAATTGGCAGGAGCCTGTGGGCTGACACTATGAAACGAGACGAGGGATAATGGATCTGAAATCTTGGATGCCAATAAAAAGAATACAGGACGATGAAAGCCATCAGTGAGAGGGACTGAGATGACATGCTCTTCAGATGACAATGCACAGAGGAAATACACTGTGCCAGTGACTCTGGTAGCCCTGCTGTTGTAAACTCTGTGAACACCTGCTCATGGAATTGTCAGACAGGACTGCTTTGCTTTATGAAGGTCTTGCCGCCTGGTTGCTACAGTAGTAGGAGAATGAAATGCAAGTCCTTTCTTAGGAGGCAGATGAACAACACAGCTGGCCCTCCAAGGACAAGAGTAGTGAGGATGCCATGAGAGGGCTTACTGTATCTACTTTCCAGGAAGATGGCCTGGGTTCACCTGGTCCTATGTATTCACCTTTCCCCAAGGACAGTTTGTCCAACTTATTTATGGTTTACTTGATGTGTTTCCTCTAATATACATCCCCCTTTCTTCAGTTCTTTGGCACAACTGGAAAGATGACTCAGTACCTCTCTTCTCTTTATGAGTTCCTTTCTGTTGTTCCTTCAGCGGTCTCAGTCTCCAGGCCCAGGTCAGTGTTGGAGTAGGCTCACTGAACTGGGATCCATCTTGACTTCTGCCCCACATCTTCTGGGCTAACACATGGCCAAAACCGCGTGGTGTCCAACACCTATAGGGACCTAGGCTGCTATTCTAAGTCATTCATGAACTTGCAAGTGTGAGAGAGTTAAGAACTTATCAGGCAACCCTTATTTAATAGGGACTACAAGATCCAACAGAAAAATACTTGCCCCTTACATCTCTCTGGTGGGCGATTCGGAAATGCTTTCTCCGTGAAGAGATTTTTAACTGGGGGAAATTTTAGCTACGTACAATCAAGTATAATTTCGTCCTTCCATCCTTCCCTCTGTTCATCTTTCTCTCTTCCTTCCTTCTTCCCTTTCTTTATTCTTATAAGGTGTTATTGAGGAGGAGGGTAATGATTGCACACAATAAAAAATCATCTTAGAATAAATCATATACATCAAAAATGAAAGTAATATATCAAGGTGGTAAGACTTTTAGAGAATTCTGGACAGATATACATGTCAATTCATAATTTTTTTTTTACTTTTTTAGTTCCTTTATTGTAGTATCATTGCTGTACCATATTATATGTTACAGGTGTACAGTATAGTGATACACAATTTTTAAAGATTATACTCCATTTATAGTTATAAAATATTGGCTGTATTCCCTATGTTGTACAATACATCCTTTTAACTTATTTTATACCTAATAGTTTGTACCTCTTACTTCCTTACTCTAATATTGCCCCTCCGCTTCCCTCTCCCAGCTGGTAACCACGAGTTTGTTCTCTAGATCTGTGAGTCTGCTGCTTTTCTGTTACATTCACTAGTTTGCTGTGTTTTTTAGATTCCACATGTGATATCATACAATGTCTTTCTCTATCTGACTTATTTCACTTAACAAAATGCCCTCCAAGTCCATCTGTGTTGCTACAAATGGCAAGATTTCATTCTTTTTTTAAAGCTGAGTAGTGTTCCATTGTGTGTGTGTGTGTGTGTGTGTGTGTGTGTGTGTGTATACCACATCTTCTTTATCCAGTTGTACCTTGATGGACACTTAGGTTGCTTCCATATCTTAGCAATTGTAAATAATGCTGCTGTGAACGTTGGGTTGCATGTATCTTTTCAAGTTAGTGTTTTTGGGTTTTTTTCAGATATATACCCAGGAGTGGAATTGCCAGGTCATATGGTAGTTCTATTTTTAGCTTTTTGAGAAACCTCCATAGTTTTCCACAGTGGCTGCATCAGTTTACATTCCCACCAAGAGTGTATGAAGTTTCCCTTTTCTTCCTATCTTCGCCAGCGTCTGTTATTTGTGTTCTTTTTGATGATCACTATTCTGATAGGTGTGAGGTGATATCTCATCGTGGTTTTGATGTGCATTTTCTTTTTTTTTTTTAACATTTTTTATTGATTTATAATCATTTTACAATGTTGTGTCAAATTCCAGTGTAGAGCATGATTTTTCAGTTACACATGAACATATATATATATATTCATTGTCACACTTGTTTCTCTGTGAGCTACCATAAGATCTTGTATATATTTCCCTGTGCAATATAGTATAATCTTGTTTATCTATTCTACATTTTGAAATCCCAGTCTGTCCCCTCCTACCCTCCGCCCGCTTGGCAACCACAAGTTTGTATTCTATGTCTATGAGTCTGTTTCTGTTTTGTTTGTTTGTTTTTTTAGATTCCACATATGAGTGATCTCATATGGTATTTTTCTTTCTCCTTCTGGCTTACTTCACTTAGAATGACATTCTCCAGGAACATCCATGTTGCTGCAAATGGTGTTATGTTGTCGGTTTTTATGGCTGAATAGTATTCCATTGTATAAATATACCACTTTTTCTTTATCCAGTCATCTGTTGACGGACATTTAGGCTGTTTCTATGTCTTGGCTATTGTAAATAGTGCTGCTATGAACGTTGGGGTGCAGGTGTCATTTTGAAGTAGGGTTCCTTCTGGATATATGCCCAGGAGCGGGATTCCTGGGTCATATGGTAAGTCTCTTCCTAGTCTTTTGAGGAATCTCCATACTGTTTTCCACAGTGGCTGCACCAAATTGCATTCCCACCAGCAGCGTAGGAGGGTTCCCTTTTCTCCACAGCCTCTCCAGCATTTGTCACTTGTGGATTTTTGAATGATGGCCATTCTGACTGGTGTGAGGTGATAACTCATTATGTCAATTCATAAATTGGTTGTGGTTAGAGGAAATACCTTTCTCCCTCCATTAGTAATTCTTTTTTTCTTCTATAATTTTATTTTTTCTTGTAAAATTTTCAAACATTCAAAAAAGAGAATTACATAACGAATACCAATACACATATCACTGGATTTAACAATTGTTAACATTTAGCATATTTGCTTCATCTATTTTCTGCTGAAGTAATTTTATAGTAAATAATAGAAATCATGGCATTCACCCCTATGTACTTCAGTGTGGTACTACTAATAAATAAAGACTTTATGGTAAATGCCACCCAATACATGTATTTATTTATTCATTTTCTCAGAGTAGCTTTACTCATAATAGCAAAAAAAAAAAAAAAAAAAAAAAAAACAAAACTGGAAATAAACCAAATAAATATCCAAAAGTAAATCCATTAACAAACTGTGTATATACTACAGAATACTCCTCAGCTATAAAAAGGAACAATGTCATACATGCTAAAGTGATACTGTCCCCTGAAGTGACTGTATTGATTTATGTCCCTACTAGCACTGTATAAAAGCTTCTAATGCATTTGCCACTTTTGGGATTTTAAGATGTTTGTCAGTCTGATAACTGTAATACTTAAAACAATGTCTAATAAAAGAATAGCACTGGCACAGGAGTACACACACTGATGGAAGAGAATAGGAAGCCCAGGGCTAGACCCACACTTTGCTTGGTAAATACCACTCAATACCTACCAGTCATACCTACCAGTGATTCCCTGATATCATTTAACAGTTACCCCATATTCAGTTTCATGAAAAACATCTTGAACAGATCAAATTAAGGCTCAGATCAGACCCAATTAAGGATATCATGATATATTTAATTTTTATTAAGTTTCTTTTAATTGTAAATAATAGTTTCTTTTAATGACTTTTATTGACTTTTGAAGAAAAAAAAACTCAGCCAGTTATCTTAGAGAATGTTCTACCTTTTGGATTTCTCCAATTATTATCTCTGAATGCCTTTTTGTTTGTTTCTCTCCATGCTGCATTTTATCTACATCAAATATTAGATTTAAAGAATTGAGTAGTTCAGGTTAAATATTTTCAAGAGGGACGTTTCATAGAGGATGTAGCATTATAATATTTTATTTCATCAGATTCTCATATGAAATATTGTATTTTCTGAGAGTCTATTCTGTAGTAAACACTGCACACAGAATTGAAAGTATACTGAGAAGGAAGACCCATTAAGTCTTTGCTCACACAGACCTCAAGCTCTTCTTCTTGCTGGCATGTCTCAGACATAAGAACCTTTCCAGCTATATAGATAGTTTCCCTGCTTCTTCTTTTGTTTTTTCTTTTTTAACTTGGTAAATATATGGATGATTTATTTTCTGTGCATTTTATAGAAATTTTTATTGGGTCATAATTAACACACAACACTATGTTTCAGGTGTACAACAGAGTGATTCAGTATTTTTATACGTTATGACATGATCACCTTAGTAAGATTAGTTACCATCTGCCACCATACAAAGTTGTTACAACATTATTGACTATATTCCTGATGTGTACATTACGTCTCTGTGACTTATTTTTCTTACATCTGGAAGATTGAACCTCTTAATCCCCTTCGGTGATTTCTTTCTTTTCCCCACCACCCTCTCATCTGGCAACCACCAGCTTGTTCTATCTATGACTCTATTCTGTTTTATTTTGTTTGTTCCTTTGTTTTTTATTTTTTAGTACAAGGACTTTTTGTATCTTTCATGTCATAATGTTTCATAATTGATGTACCTTTGCTTCTTTTTCTTGAATACATTTACAAGTATGTTAGCTTCAACTTCTCTTCTTACTGAATAAGCAAACACATGGGACCAGGAATTCTGGCATCTAGCATATGTGGGCATGGCCAGGTTTAACAGTTTATTGCCTAATTATCTAACTATATTCTTACTGAGAATGTTTGGCATGCCAGTGGTCAGATAACCAGCCAAAGCATTTGTTATTCTATTGACCAACTCCTATTAAATAATCCAACATATTCTCCATTCCAACAAGCAGTTTTCATATATTTTAATCTTTTCTCATTATCACAGTTTTCCTTCTTGGAACCGTCTCACTTATTTTTCTTTTGATTATCAAATTTATCTTTGAATCCTTTGCCTTAACTCTTTACATTTCTCTGTAGTAAGAGAATATACTTTCTTCATAAATATTCAGTGAAAAATAGAACCTTGTTATATGGATTTAGCACATGGTTGCTAAATCCCACACTACCACCTACTCCCTCTTCCCAAGCATCATCTCCATGCCAACATGGGAGAAATGTTCTTACTTTTTACTTACTAATGTGAATGTGTATTTTATTTTTCCATATGAAGTTGACTTTGATATTTATTTTGGTACAAATTTATCAATACTATAATGTTCATTGCTGGAGTAAAGATAATGTTTTTATTCTACTCACATTTCCTGGAAATGAACCTAGCTGTTCAGTCAGCATTAAGAAATCTCTTTCAGTAGAAAACCTTTTTTTTTCCCATAGAATATAGACCTATTTCCTGCTCTCAAGGACTAGCTCAGTGGTTTTCAAAGTCTCAATGGGGCCATCAGCATTAGCATCACCTGGAAAACTGTTGGAAATGCAAATTCTGGGGCCTTACCTTACCTCATTCAATCAGAAACTTTAAGGGTGGGTCCCAGGAATCTGTGTTTATACAGTTCTTCTAGCACTATGTGCTCGGCTGTGAAAAACACTGTTCTAGCCTCAAAGATACTATTATGGTAATGTACAAATAGTGTAAGTTAAGTTGTAAGCAAGCCATCTCCCTTTGGTATAATTTCACTTATCAGACTAACTAAATTGCCTCCAATTAATTCAGTCACTCAAAATACAAATCTGGGTGAATTTCTTTGTCCTTTCCTTGGATTGTTTGTAAAAAATGTGAAAGGGTAGAAAGAGAAGACTGAAGGAGAATAAACGTCACATAATCTTTCCTCAGTAATACTGAACATGTGATTCCCTCCAAGTCCTTAGACAGCTGTTAAGTTTTCTTCTGTGAATTAGACCGCTGAAGTAAGGGACAGATGATTATTGTCTTCATTCTCTTGAGCTGTAGAGTAAAAGGAAACAATGACTCATAGAATAATAAAAATTAGAGATGAAGGAAGGAAATCAGACCTCATGTATCATCCAGTCTACTCACTTGTCGGAACAAAATTATTTCTTGCAGTCTATTTTCTAGTGTATTGTTGAGCCTAATTTATTCAACTGGATGATGTATTAGATTTTATATAAAGTAGGTTATAGAGTCAACCTGGTAGTTTTCTGTTTTCAGTACGTTCAGATTGGGAGTATTCCAATTGAAACATTCAAAAGCACTCCATCTGATGTTCTTATAGGGATATTTGACTCTCTTATTCCCCATTCACTGTATTCAGCCCTATCCCAGTGCCCTTTTCAGAATGAGTTTCTAGGGCTGGTCTTCATGATAAGTTCTTCAGTATTTAAATTCCTAGCCTAACCAAAACATACAATTAGAGGAGTTAAGCAGAATATAAAATGTGTCAGAGTATTTGCACCATTGAGATAAAGCAAAATCAAGCTAAAGCAGAAGAAAACAAAATGTCATTTTTAGTGGAATTTAACAGAACATTGACTTGCTCTGAGAACTTTAGGTAGATACAAAGAAATTAGGAAGCTATTCTTTTAACACTGTGTAATAAATTTGTGGTTCACGTGTATATGTGCCTTTCTTCCTTCCTCGAACTTCATTACCTTTCTCTCCTCTTTTTGCCATTATTCATTTATTTCACAAGTATTTGTTTTGTTTTATTTTCTCAGACATTTTTATAGAGTTATAGTCATTTTACAATGTTGTATCAATTTCCAGTGTAGAGCACAATTTTTCAGTTATTCATGAACATTCATATAGTCATTGTCACATTTTTTTTTTGCTGTGAGCTGCCACAAGATTTTGTATGTATTTCCCTGTGTTATACAGTATAATCTTGTTTATCTATTCTGCATATGCCTGTCAGTATCTACAAATTTCGAACTCCCAGTCTGTCCCTTCCCAGCCCCTCCCGCTTGGCAACCACAAGTTTGTATTCTATGTCTATGAGTCTGTTTCTGTTTTGTATTTATGTTCTTTTTTTTAGATTCAACATATGAGCAATCTCATATGGTATTTTTCTTTCTCCTTCTGGCTTACTTCACTTAGAATGACATTCTCCAGGAGCATCCATGTTGCTGCAGATGGAGTTATGTTGTTGGTTTTTATGGCTGAATAGTATTCCATTGTATAAATATACCACTTTTTCTTTATCCAGTCATCTGTTGATGGACATTTAGGCTGTTTCCATGTCTTGGCTATTGTAAATAGTGCTGCTATGAACACTGGGGTGCAGGTGTCATCTTGAAGTAGGGTTCCTTCTGTATATATGTCCAGGAGCAGGATGACTCGGTCATATGGTAAGTCTCTTCCTAGTCTTTTGAGGAATCTCCATACTGTTTTCCACAGTGGCTGCACCAAACTGCATTTCCACCAGCAGTGTAGGAGGGTTCCCTTTTCTCCACAGCCTCTCCAGCATTTGTCATTTATGGACTTTTGAATGATGGTCATTCTGACTGGTGTGAGGTGATACCTCATTGTAGTTTTGATTTGCATTTCTCTGATGATTAGTGATATTGAGCATTTCTTCATGTGCCTATTGATCATTTGTATGTCTTCCTTGGAGAATTGCTTGTTTAGGTCTTTTGCCCATTTTTGGATTGGGTTGTTTGTTTTTTTCTTATTAAGTCATATGAGCTGCTTATGTATTCTGGAGATCAAGTCTTTGTTGGTTTCATCATTTGCAAAAGTTTTCTCCCATTCTGTAGGTTGTCTATTTGTTTTACTTATGGTTTCCTTTGCTGTGCAGAAGCTTGTAAGTTTAACTAGGTCCCAGTTGTTTATTCTTGCTTTTATTACTATTGCTTGGGTAGACTGCCCTAGGAGAACACTTTTGAGATGTATGTCAGATAATGTTTTGCCTATATTTTCTTCTAGGAGGTTTATTGTATCTTGTCTTATGTTTAAGTCTGATCCATTTTGAGTTTATTTTTGTGTATGGTGTAAGGGAGTGTTCTAGTTTCATTGTTTTACATGCTGCTGTCCAGTTTTCCCAACACCATTTGCTGAAGAGACTGTCTTTATTCCATTGTATATTCTTGCCTCCTTTGTTGAAGATGAGTTGACCAAAAGTCTGTGGGTTCATTTCTGGGCTCTCTATTCTGTTCCATTGGTCTGTATGTCTGTTTTGGTACCAATACCATGCTGTGCTGATTACTGTAGCTCTATAGTATTGTCTGAAGTCTGGGGGAGTTATTCCTCCAGCCTCTTTCTTCTTCTTCATCAATGCTTTGGCAACTCTAGGTCTTTTGTAGTTCCATATAAATTTGATTATGATTTGTTCTAGTTCTGTGAAATATGTCCTGGGTAATTTGATAGGAATTGCATTAAATCTGTAGATTGCCTTGGGCAGTATGACCATTTTAACAATATTGATTCTTCCAATCCAGGAGCATGGGATATCTTTCCATTTTTTAAAGTCTTCTTTGATTTCCTTAATCAGTGTTTTATAGTTCTCTGTATGTAAGTCTTTCACCTCTTTGGTTAGATTAAGTAAATAAAATGGAGATTTAAAAGAAATCCAAAAAAATTAATCAAACCAAAAGTTGGTTTTTTTAAAAAGTAAAATCGACAAACCTCTGGCCAAACTCACATAGAAAAAAGACCACAAATAAGCAAAATAAGAAAGGAAAATGGAGAAAATACAACTAATAAGATAGAAATATAGAATGTCATATGAGAATATTATGAAAAGCAATATGGAACCAAAATGGATAACCCAGAGGAGATGGACAAGTTTCTGGAAACATGCAGTCCACCAAGACTGAATCAAGAAGAAACTGACCACTTGAACAAACTGATCACTAGAAATGAAATAAAAATAGCAATAAAAAACCTCCCTACAAATAAAAGCCCAGGACCAGACGGCTTCACCGGGGAATTCTACCAAACATACAAAGAAGAACTCATACCAGTCCTTCTCAAAGTCTTCCAGAAGATTGAAAAGGAGGGAATACTCCCAAACTCATTCTATGAAGCCACCATCACCTTGATACCAAAACCAGGCAAAGACACCACCAAAAAAGAGAATTACAGACCAATATCACTGATGAACATAGATGCCAAAATCCTCACCAAAATATTAGCAAATAGAATCTAACAGCACATGAAAAAGATTATACATCATGATCAAGTGGGATTCATCCCAGGGACACAAGGTGGTTCAACATACGCAAATCAATCAATGTGATATACCACATCAACAAGAGAAAGGACAAAAACCACATGATCATCTCAGTAGATAACAGAAAAAGCATTTGATAATGTTCAATACCCATTTATGATAAAAACTCTCACCAAAGTGGATATAGAGGGAACATATCTCAACATCGTAAAAGCTATATATGACAAACCTACAGCCAGCATAGTACTCAACGGTGAAAAACTCAAAAGCTTCCCCCTAAAATCTGGGACAAGACAAAGATGCCCACTATCACCACTCCTATTCAACATAGTCCTGGAAGTCCTAGCCACAGCAGTCAGGCAAGAGAGAGAAATAAAAGGGATCCAAATTGGAAAAGAAGAGGTAAAAGTGTCACTATATGCCAATGACATGATACTATATATAAAAAACCCTAAAAGGTCCACACAAAAACTACTAGAAATAATCGAAGAATTCAGCAAGGTAGCAGGTTACAAGATTAACATACAAAAATCAGTTGCATTTCTTTACACTAACGATGAATCCACAGGAAAAGAAAGTAAAGAAACAATCCCTTTAAAATAGCACCCAAAGTAATAAAATACCTAGGAATAAATCACAAGTATTTGTTGAATGACCTGCATGTACGAAAGGGGTTTACTTATCAGTTCTGTGATTTAGAGTGTATTTAACATTGGTCTACCACATTTCCCTCTCCTGTAAAACAGTAGCAACCTCCTAGACTTGTGAGAAAATGAAATGACACACACTTCATGTGAAACTGCTTACAAGAACTTCAACACGTGATAAGGAGGATTTGGGTATCATGCCTCATTGAAACATCAAAAATACCGTTGTTTAATAAGAATGATGATATTCCCACTTAAAATCTAATTAATTGTCTGTTCCAAGTGTCCCATACATCCAAACTCGTGCATGTTTTAAAAATACATATATATACTGAGTGAGAAGTATGTGTATGTTTGTGTGCACACAAGCATGAATGCTCACTTGCCTATTTTTAAGGATAATCTGGAATATCCCACTGATAGGCAAAGCTTTGGGGAATCTCTTACTGAAGCTGGTTGAGGAGCTAACCATGCATTTCTAAAAGCCTTAAAAACAGTGGATACATGCACAAAGAAAACCTGTACATCAGATTAGCATATTTAGTGAATTTAGAAAGTCAGGCTTGCAGTTTAAAGTGATTCACAAGAATTCTTGAAAATATCCTACTTTCTGGTTCTAACAGATGACTGTTAGAACCATTTTTAGTACATATGTGATTTAATTACATATGTCATTGAGGTTTAGTTTTTCATATTCAGTATATTTGAAATATCATGACCATAATTTAAATGTTATTAATGATATATTTATAATTCAATAATATTAAAATACTGAAAGACTTTTGCCTAAATCTTTTTCTAAATATGAATATTTAGAAAATATGCACAAATCGTAAGTGCACAATTCAAAGGGTTTGACAAAGTGAACATGATCTTGTAAAGAGCTCCCAGTGAAGAAACAGAAAATTACTGTCACCTCCTAAACCCCTCCCATGCTGCATCCCAGTCACATGCCCAGGCCCCTGTAGGTCTGCCGATTCCAAGAACAACCACTATTGTGACTTCCAGCACTATGATTCGCTTCTTTATGTTCTTGAAATCCACATAAATCCAAGTATGTAGTTTGTATTCTTTCATGCCTGGCTTCTATTTTTTAACATTATATTGTGAGAGTCATTCAGGCTGTTGCTTTAGCAATAATGTGTTCACTCACTTTGATTTTTTTTGCGTATTTTACTATATGAACACATATATCACAAATTATTCAATCTTGTGGTAAGAAACTTGGGGTGTTCCCATTACTTGGAAGTTATTAATGCTATTAATAATGCTGTTAAGAACATTATTTTACATGACTTTTGATGAACATACATACGCATGTTTGTTAGGTATATTCCAAAAGTGAAATTGCTATATCATATGTATGTGTGTTAAGTTGAATATACCATCCTTGTAACAAATATGTGGCATATGCACATTTTTACCATTCTTATAATTAGAGAACAGTGACTCCATGGTGAAATTTCCCATGAATAAGATAATTTTTGCCATTGGGTAAACTGCCATTTTCCGCAGCAAATAAATTGCCTTTTTTTTTTTTTTTAGCAGCAACTGTATAGTAAATTCAGTATATATTTTCCTTTGTGAAGTATTAACACATGTTCCTGGCATATAATTCAGTGTCTAGTAAATAGTATTTATTAAAAATGTGTTCTTCAACAAAGAAGATATACAGATGGCAAATAAGAATATGAAAAGATGTGCAATATCATGTCATTTGGGAACTGCAAATTAAAATAATGATGAGCTACCATGACACATTAATAGAATGGCTAAAATTCAAAACACCAATAACACCAAATGCTGGCAAGGATGCAGAACAGTAGGAACTTTCATTCAATGCTGGTGTGAATGCAAAATGGTACAGCCACTTAGGAAGACAGTCTGGCAGTTTCTTACAAATGAAACTATAGCTTACAATCCAGCAGTCATACTCATTGGTGTTTACCCAAATGAGTTGAGATGTTTACACAGAATGCTGCACATGAATATCTCAAGCAGCTTTACTCACCATTGCCAAAACTTGGAAGCTACTGAGATGTCCTTTATTAGAGGAATGGATAAACTCTAATATATCCAGACAATGGAATATTACATAGCAATACAAATAAATCAGATGTCAAGCAATGAAAAGGGGGAACTTTATGTACAATTCAGTTTTTCAAAAAACCCAATCAGAAATGTGAAGAACACCTAAACAGATATTTTTATTAAGAAAATATATAGATGGCCAACAGGCACATGAAATGATCCTCAACATTGCTAATTATTAGAGAAATGCAAATCAAATCAAGAGTAAGATGTCACCTCACACCTGTCAGATGACTATTGTCAAAAAGTCTACAAATAACAAATGTTGGGGAGGTGCCAAGAAGGAAACCCTTGTATGCTGTTGGTGTAAATGTAAATTGGTGCAGCCAGTATGGAAACAGTATGGTGGTTTCTCAAAAACTAAAAATAGAACTAACATATGATTCAGCATTCCATTCCTGGGTATATATCTGAAGAAAATGAAAACACTAATTTAAAAAGATACATTCTCCCCAGTGTTTATAGCATCATTATTTATAATAGCAAAAATATGGAAGCAACTCAAGTGTCTTTTGAGAGACAAATGGATAAAGACATGGTATATATACACATATATAAATATGTATACATATATGCACATATATAATGAAATATTACTCATCCATTAAAAGAATGAAATTCTGCCATTTGCACCAACATGAAATGGTCCTAGAGAATATTATCTTTAGTGATTATATATTCTTTTCTCCTTTGTTGAAGATTAATTGACCATAGGTCTGTGGGTTTATTTCTGGGCTCTCTGTTCCATTTCATTGATCCATATGTCTGTTTTTATGCCAATACCATGCTGCTGTTTTGATTACTGTAGCTCTGTAGTATTGTCTGAAGTCCGGGAAGGTTATTCCTCCAGCTTCATTCTTTTTTTTTAAATTTATTTTTAACATTTTTTATTGATATATAATCATTTTACAATGCTGTCAAATTCAAGCGTAGAGCACAATTTTTCAATTATACATGAACGTATATATTCATTGTCACATTCCTTTCTCTGTGAGCTACCATAAGATCTTGTATATATTTTCCTGTGCTATACAGTATAATCTTGTTTATCTATTCTACAATTTTGAAATCCCTTCTATCCCTTCCCACTCTCCGCCCCCTTGGCAACCACAAGTTTGTATTCTATGTCTATGAGTCTGTTTCTGTTTTGTATTTATGCTTTGTTTTTTTGTTTTTATTTTTTAGATTCCACATATGAGCGATCTCATATGGTATTTTTCTTTCTCTTTCTGGCTTACTTCACTTAGAATGACATTCTCCAGGAGCATCCATGTTGCTGCAAATGGCGTTATGTTGTCGATTTTTATGGCTGAATAGTATTCCATTGTATAAATATACCACTTTTTCTTTATCCAGTCATCTGTCGATGGACATTTAGGCTGTTTCCTGTCTTGGCTATTGTAAATAGTGCTGCTATGAACATTGGGGTGCAGGTGTCATCCTGAAGTAGGGTTCTTTCTGGATATACGCCCAGGAGCAGGATTCCTGGGTCATATTGTAAGTCTATTATTCCTAGTCTTTTGAGGAATCTCCATACTGTTTTCCACAGTGGCTGCACCAAACTACATTCCCACCAGCAGTGTAGGAGGGTTCCCCTTTCTCCACAGCCTCTCCAGCATTTGTCATTTGCCTCCAGCTTCATTCTTTTCTTCAGTATTGCTTTCACATTTCTTGGTCTTTTGTGATTCCATGTAATTTTTAGGATTATTTGTTCTAGTTCTGTGAAAAATGTCAAATAAGTGAGGCAAAGTGAGACAGAGAAAGACAAGTACTGTATGATATCACTTATATGTGGAATCAAATACTGAATCACTAATCTGTACACTTGAAACTAATACTGTAAATCAACTATACTTCAATTTAAAAAAGGACATGGAGGTATTTTAAAAGCATATTGGTAAATCAAAGAAGCCAGTCTGAAAAGATGACATATACAATATAGTTCTAATGATATGAGATTTCTGGAAAAGGCTACATACTGTATGATTTCAATGATATGACAGTCTGGAAAAATTTGGTAAAAGTATAAGTGGTTTCTAGGATTTCGTGGAAGAGAGGGAGGAACAATGAATAGGTAGAGAATCAGGAATTTTTAGGATAGCAAAACTGTTCTGTATGATAGACTAAAGAGGGACCCATTATACATTTGTTAAAACCCATAGAAAGAACTTCACAGCAGAGAGTGAACCCTAATGTAAACTATGGATGTTAGTTAAATATAATGTATCTATATCAGTTCATCAATTATAACTAAGGTATCACACAAATACAGGATGTAAATAGTAGGGGAAACTCTATGGGGGTCAAGAGGAGAACGTGCAAAAACTCTATGTATTTTCCAATCAATTTTTTCTATAAACCTAAAATTTCTGTAATCAACAAAGTCTATTAATTAAAAAAAAAAATGTGTTCCTAGTGAAAACCTCAACACATTTTCTTCAACTTCTCATCCTTTCCATTCAGATGGACTATCAGAGTACTAAATCTAGAGCCCAGAAGCAGAAGCAACCTTCTTAACCTTTGTGTACAAAGTTCTATTTGTCAGCTATCCCCCAAATCCACTTTTAATTGTGGAAAGTTTGAGTCATTTCAAATATAAGATAAAAAAGCAGTAAATTTCTTTGGGACAGTATGATTAGGGAATTTAAAGAACAAAATTCTTAAGATGTTTGAATGAATAACAATTATCACACAGAGCTTAATCTTTTTAAAGTCCATTTACATGGAAAATGAATCAGAATAAGATGTCAAGCCTCAGGGAATACAATCAAATCAATACAGTTACCTTCTGTATGCTTTTGGGTGTTTTTCCATGCTCTACTGCTTCCTACCGAAAAATCTTGTTGGAAATATTCCTCATAGTATAGAGAAAGTACATTTTAAAAATTGAAATCCAAACTCTTCTAGAATATCAGAAAGGTACAGTCTGTTCAACATTTTCTACCTAATACACAGTTTTAGGCCCTAAGTATATAAATAAAAAATGAGCATTAAATGGAAAGACAAAAAGTTCATAATCAACCTAATATTTTAATGAATCTGGTTTTCTATTTTTTCCCTGCCTACATTCTGAAAGAACCAGAAATGTCTGTACCATCCCATTGATCAGGATGTCAAAGACACAAGTGGCCTTTTAACCATGTAACCTCAGAAAATGAGCACTGAGTAAAAATCAAACATGTGGGTTCATGAAGTGTGGGTGATGAGACACAGGAAATATAAAAAATGTTCTTTATGCAATTTTACTATAATGAGTCTCTTGGTAGTGCAGCTACTGAAGAGTAACATAAGGTGTAAAGAAGACGGAAGATGGAATAAATTAGAACATACAAGTATGCTGCTGGAAATGAGACAGTGGAGGTGGAAATGCATGGTGAGAGAAAAGGGGAGAAATGCTGGGGAGATACCCTGGAGTGGGTGCGAGGGAATGAAATTCAGTGCGTGAGTAGCAGGACTGACCTTAGTCATGACATGGACACATCACTGAGAGTAACAGGAGGGGATGTAGAATACATGGCACATATGCAGGAAGGTGGGGAGAGGAAGTAGTGGGAACCCAGGAATGTTCTTTTCTAATTGCACCTCAGAAAAATAGGAGACTCAGTCAGCAATTGAGTGATAATGACAAAGGGCTAGGAGCTGGAAAATTGCAGAGAGGAGAGTTTAGAAAGTTTGCTGTAAGCATGGGAACACAAATAGACAGGGAAAATACAGCAAGAAGTACATCTTTTGTGCATACTATTGGATGTATACAACTGATCATAGCAGTCAGTACCTTGTTTTGAATTCTAAGAAGTAATACTATTAAATCATTAATACCGAGACTGAATATACAAATGGACACTAGCCAGACTATATGACATTAGATCCTGCATCATATATGACCCACAGCTTCTTCAGCCACTGGTCAGGAAGCCAAACAACCACCTCTGTAGAATGGTCAGGACTTGGTCATGAATGCAGTTTCCTTACATTCTGCCCCCACTTCTAACTCAGGATCAAGGAGAGAAAGCCAAATAAGCTTCCTGAACCAATCACAGAAGATGCCCTGCTCTAGTTAGCCTACCTCTAGCTGCTCTATGCCATTAAACTTCTAACCAGAGTGTCCCTGAAGCCTTCCTTTTTTTTTTTTTTTAATGATAAAAGCTTACCTCCAGCACTTCCTGCCTTGGAGTCTCTTCAAATGCAAGAGATGGAGATTGCCTCCCCTGCTATATATAACAGGCCATGAGAAAATAACCTTTTTGGTCTCATTCAGGTGGTCTTCATTTATTGCCACAGTAAAGTTTAAGCCATATTGTGTAAACATTGTATTTCAGAAATCTATATGCAATCAATTTATCATTTCAATAGAAAAAAAGCCAAACTGCTTGGTATTCTGTTAGTGACAAAACCAGTGGGCTTGTTGATTACTTATATTTTTCAATTAACTGTAGAAGAGAAAATGGCGTAGAGGCATAAGGGTGTACTTTGAAACAGGCATCCAAAGCCTCACTTCTTTGTCATTATGCATTGGCTGAATGACTTTGGTATACTTAATCTCTAGATGTTACAGGTTTCTCATCAGTAAAATGGGATAATAACCACCAACTCCAAGGACTTGTCCAGAAGAATATATGCAGTATATCTAATTCTTGGAACATAGCTGACTTACAAAGAATGCTATTTTCTTCTTGCAGTCTTCCCTCCTCCCCCTACTCAGTTATATTGACAGTGTGTTTATTATAAACAGCCTAAACATAAAAAATTTTAAAAATATTCATTTTCTGTTCCCAGTAATCTGAAAAGAGTAATTGTCACTGGAGCAAATCTGATGAGCAAAAAGGATAGTGTGTGTGTCTCTACCAAGCCACAGTTAATTGGATTTGTTTTTCAGGTAAAGATTTGTATGCTAGAACAATTTTAAACACTGGCTTTCTAAGGGAGCTAAATTCCTGTCCTCAATCATTGTGGTCCAGGGCAGAGTACCTTGTCTCATTTATTTCATGGCCCCAATATTTGCACAGTGCCTGGTACAAGGGGGGATCCAGTGTATTTTGGCTGAGAATACACACAGAGGGGGAATAGCTCACCTTTGCCCCGAGCTTTGTAGAGAATCTCAGAGCAAGTTTTCAAACTCTCCCCTTACAGTTTGAGAAAGTTCTATGTAATTTAGGTGAAACAAGATAGATGCCAGTAGGTCTAATTCTACGAATTGAAAAACTGAGAAGAGTTTTTGATGAGCAACTAATTTTTAAGAACAAAGTTTGTCTATTAGCTTCATCCTGACGCTGTAATCATTGGAATATGAAAGTCTCTCTCTAGGACTTATAGAAACTCATTAATTTATATCTAGCTTTCACAAGTGGGTTAGTTCTGTGCATGCAAAACTATTTTCGGCATTGAAAACTTCCATTTTGCAGATCCAATTATAGTTAATTAGATTCATAAAAAGAAAAAATCCAGTTTTCATTTGTGTTCATATGTAAACTGAATCCCTAATCATTATACATATTTTACTAAATTTTAGTTAATAATACTCATGGTAATGTATATTGTTATAAAATTGGTACTTTTAAAATGATACAGTGATGTAATTTATATAGTATCATTTTTTTTCCACAAATGCTATCTAATATGAAATGTTAGAAGCTTTTATTGACACAGTAAAAGGCAAACTTTTTAAATGAAGAGAAAGTGATTCATTCAGATTTTATTTGCAAAATGTATTTTGTGGGTTTTCACAAAATAAATTTCTGTGGACTACCAACTCTGACAGATTATTCAGATGAATTCTGGTCATTAATTTTTCAAAATGCTATTCAAATCAGAGCAGTATTTATTTTCAAGATATATTTTTATCACTCTAGTCTATCCAAAAATAGTTATAGGTCTATGGGAAGAACCATGAAGTAAGTATTTTAGAAAATTGACAGTCAATTGGAGCTACAAATGATGAGTCTACAAAAAGTATAACATGTAATCCCGAGTTATTAAATGAAGAAAGCAGATATTAAAATGCTTCAACACTGTAGAGGAGGTATAATTGTTAAGGAGACAGTAAATGAAGGCTTGTTTCACAGGAAAGTACAAGTAGAGCTGAGCAAGAAAAGATGAATAACGTTAAAAATGCCATATTTTAGTAGAAAGGGCTCGACTAAGCCAGATGAAGGGGCCAGTGTGAGCGCTGTTTTAACTGGTGAACATGGCAGGTGGTGCCTTGACTAATCTTAGGGACAGGCGCTTTGCAAAGTAGAATAATAGGGGACAGACTTGGGAAGTTGTTATGGTAATCAGTGTACTCTTAGCTGTGTGCGTCTAACACCGTTCCTTGATATTACCTTGGATATGTTAGGAAAAATACAGTATCATAATTATAGGAAAAACAATATTGATAATATATATCAGTGTCTTGTTATGATTTAATAGTTGACTTTGTAGAAAGCTACAGATAAACAGTGGAAATTATTCCTGTCTTCAAGGAGTTTGCATTCAATTACAAACAGATACAGAAAATCCTAAATGTGCTATAATCATTCATTATCCTATTTACATAATTTTACAGTAATTGGCCATGGCAAATGCTTAGATAAATCAGAATTAACGGCGTTCAACCTCATAAAGTCTTTTAGGAAATAAGTTTTGAGAAGAGAGTTGAAAAGTAGGCATTTCTCTGCATTCCTCCTTTTTCCTGGATGGGCAGGAGGGGGACAGGGGTCACTTTTATTCTTGCCCTTTTTTAAAATTTTACTTTTCATTGAAATGTAGCTGATTTACAATGTTAGTTTCAGGTGTACAGCAATTTTTTTTTTCTTTTCAGATTCTTTCCATTATATGTCATTAGAAGAAATTGCATAGAGTTCCCTGTGCTATACAGTAGGTCCTTGTTGTTTATTTATTTTTTTATATTATTCTTGTCCTTTTAATATAAGAGTAGCTTATTTTGCTCTTGCTTCTTGGATGGCTGGGACTTAAATACCCCTTTGAGTCACTAAGAAATACTTAAAGAGAACTAGGAAGACAAATAGGAAGATCTGTTTAGAAAGCTAGCAGCTACAAATGAATATCCAAAAAAAACTTTATCACTTAATCTAGAAATACTAATACTAAATACTAGTAAAGGAGGCAGCTGACAGCTACATATGGGGTCAGATACAACAATGCATGAACTCCTGATGGATTAAATGCAAATACAAAGCAATGTGATGCTTCTCCATGTTAACATGGAAACAAACCCCATTCTGTAACTTTCTCCATGGATCTTAATGATGAAGAATATAAGCTGAGCACATTTTGGTGAATTTGACATTTTGAGTAAATTTTACCTGTGTCTTGAAAAGGGAATTTTGGAAACACATTTGTTTCCGACCAAGTAGGAAAAGTTACAGATACAGCATAAAGGTAGTGGTAAGATCTTTACCGCAAGAAGCCTAGAAGACTTTTTTCCCCTTTTGCTCCTGTGAAGCCTGGAGACTGTTCAGTAATGAACAAGCACCGACTGTAGGATTTAATGAGCCACTCTGAGGAGACGCAATCTGACTTCCACTGCTAACTTCAGTCTTATTAAAACAAGACTGCGCATTTATCAGATGTCTGATTCTTTGGAATCCAAGCCCAGTGCAACAGAAGTGCTGCAGCTTCCTCACCGTAGCCCTTATTCATACCCTCCTTAGAGCACATTTTCTGACTCAGTAACCATTACCATGCACACACTGATACTTTATTAAAAAAAAATACAGTGTCATTTCTGTCTCAGTGAAGCACTGATGAAATATTCAGAAGTTAAGCGTAAGTAATAAAAGGTTCACTTGGCTGGAAATAAGCTCATTATTGTTCGTTGCCGTTGTCTCCTGTTTGATGATCAGGGCCTAGGTACAGCGTTTTCTTTTGCCTCCTGCGTTTACAGAATATTCCCTGTGTTGTAACATCAGAACCTAGTGAGTAGAATGATTAACTTTTGGAGGTTTCATTATTTTGCCAATTGATTTGAATCATTCCATTTAAATGTTTTAAAAGAGTATTAACAAGGCCGTTTTGTAAGGTTGAAACTGTACCTTGAAGCAGGTTGAATGAAGATAAAGACTAAAAGAAGACAGTGTGATTCACAGGCCATGTTGGGAAAATAAGGGTCCATCAATATATATTTAAGGTGATAAAGTGAGGTGATCCGTTCTACTGCCCTATTCAACTGTTAGTTAATTGAGCGATATCAAAAATTTGCCTTAAAACTCAGTAAACTGCAAAGAGTTGAATTCTGTAATGAGCCAAGGTGATGTTCATGAGCACTGTGCTGTGTTATCTGCACCTCATCTGTATAATAACCAATCCTGGCGCCACTCAGCTTCTCTCAACAGCCATGGCTTAATGAGGTAGTTATCCACTTTTTAACGCCACATGATTATTTTTTTCAGTCTCATTCAATATCTGTAAGTGTCTGCCAGAAAAATCTAACAGTTCTGTATAAACGTTGCCTCTGATTTTCCTAAGCCTCCGGACTGACTTTAGCTGGTCTTCTTCATGGTATCAGGGAATTTGCCCTGCCTTCTAGCAGCATTGAGGGAAGGTGTATTAGCTTCCTACAGCCACCATAACAAAGTATCACAAACTGAGTGGTTTAAAATAGTAGATATTTATTCTCTCACAGTTCTGGAGTCTTGAAGTCCAAAATCAGGGCGTTGGCAGGACCATGCTCTTGCTAAAGGCTCCAGAGAAGAATCTGTTCCATGCCTTTCCCGTGGCCTCTGGTGTTGGTGGCAATCCTTGTCATTCCTTGGCTTGCAGATGTATCACTCAATCTCTGCCTTTATCAACACAGTCCCTTCTGTCACACACATTCTCCCTCTGTGTCCTTCCCCTGTCTTCTCTCTGTGCATGTGTCTCTGTGTTTCTTCTCTTCCTATACAGCCCATCATAGTGGATTAGAAGCCCGCCCTACTCCAGCATGACCCATCTTAATTACATCTGCAATAACCTTATTCCTGAAGAAGGTCACCTGTTGAGGTACTGGGGTTAGGAGTGCAACATAACATTCTGGGGGGACACTTTTCAACCCATACCAGAGGGCAAGGCCAAGTGTACCAAGTTCTTAGCTGCTCATTAGGCAGTTTTCTATTGCTATTTTAATAGTCTTTATATTTTCATTTATTTTACATTTTTTCATTTTACATATTTTCATTATTTTACAGAAGATTGGAGGCAGTTTAAGCAGAAACATACAAAATATACTTGTGATTAAAGAAAAATATAAAGAGAACCAGAAAATACAAAATATAAATAAAGTTGAGATGAGCAAGAAAAGAAGATAGATTAGAGGTTAGGGAAAGAGCGTGTGTTGGCTGAATACAGTGTAGGGGCAATTATCCAGATCTACGTTTGAATAATAGCTTCCCTACTTACTGCTATGTGAACACGGGAAAGCCATCTAACTTTCTTTTCTCATCTGTAATAAGAACAACCTTACTTTTTAGTCACCATGCAGTCTTTCGTTCAGGATCCAGAGTAATTTATTGAGGCCATTTTGCCAAGCTTAGCACCATGCATGACAAAAGATACGTAGTAAATGACAGTCCTTACTCATATATTAACTTAAAAAAACCCAAATATACTAACATTTTTAACTGTTAAGTGTTCAGATTTGCCTTTGGGCTCCCCAGAAGCCAGAGCAAGAAGGATTATATAAGTAAATAAGTAATCATCACATTCAGACAAGGAAAAGCTCATTAGTTCTTTAGAGGAAGTCAACTTTGAATGTATAATTTCTCAGAGATATTTCCATGTGAGACTGTTACCAAGTCCAAGCTCAAGCTGCTAGCCACAGGGCAGGCCAATAAATTGGGTGATGAGGTGTTGGGGCAAGGAATAACAACTTAATTTAGAAAGCCAGCAGACCGAGAAGATGAGGGACTAATGTCCTAGAGAACCATTTTACCCAACTCAGAATTTAGGCTCCTTTTATACTAAAGTGGGGAACGGGGTGTGGCTGGTAGTTGCAAACCTCTTGATGTCAGAATTCTTTGTTCTTGCAGCTGTCCACGTAGGGCAGGTCATGATATTCTTGTAAACCTCCAACTAGGCAAATGTTATTCTCTGTTCTGCAACTTTTTCTCTCTCTATGAGTGGAAACATGTTATACCCTTTAAGGCCAGAGCCTTGAGAATGGGCTATCCTGTATGTTTGTGGCTTTAGGCAACATTCTTTTACAAAAGGTGCATAATCAGTATGACTGAGCACAGGAAACAGAGCACTGATTTAGAACCCAAGGAATAGATCTAATATGGAGTCAGATTTGTTCTTTCCTATTACAGGATTTTCTCCAGATCATTCTCAAGTCTACAGCAAAAATGGTCTTTGAAAAGGTGATACTGGATATTTTGAATGTTTGTTTCTTAGAACATTCTCTGAAAAATTTGAACTATACAAAATGACAATACAAATCATCAAAGAACTAGGATATTTTTACTAGAGTATGTGCTGTTTGGTGAATATATAGTTTTTATTGTTAACAAACACCATTTTCTTCACTCATTTTTCTTAGAAGGGATGAAATAGCACAGTCTGTGTTTGAGGTGAGAGGAGAGTTTGCATAATTATCATGTTGCCCCAGTAGCATTACTCTTCGATTTATATCATTTATTTCACTCAAGTAATAGTTAGGTGCCTGCTATATATATATTAAGTCTTCTCTGTTTGGGACTCAGCAGTAAATGGAAATAGAATCTCTGTCATCACTGTGCTTCACTTCTAATGGAAGAAGACAGAGAACAAGGTTGTACCCCCACGTGGAGGTAGGTGGGTAGGTACCCCTGCCTGATGTTACCACCATAATCATCTGGAATACATAGTGTGTTTCTTACAACTATACTGGTTGAAATAGCTTAGAAGGAGAGAGGGAAGAGTCTGGTGGTGTCAGACAGGGTCTCAGAGCATGGCTGCCTGGAGAGCCCTCTGGGAGGCCATAGTATAGGTGGTTCTGATCCAGTCCCCAGTTTCAGGGACTGTGTGAGTCTCGCTCCCCTATGTATGATTTCTCTACACCCTGAGCTTAGTACCCTCCTCCTGGGACAGATGAAGGCTGGGACAGACTGGCCTTGTGGCCATGGCGTCATCATGGCATCTTCCGTGTTGCCATGAAGTTAAAAACCTTTCAGAAAGTCTGAGTCACATTCATAGGGAAAGATCACTTTAAAACCTGGACTTGTACCCATCGTTTTTCTGGCTCCTTACCTGATTCACATTTTTTCCAGAACCCTATGCTCCCAGACAAGCTCCTTTTCCACTCACAGGACAGAGTCCTGTCCCTCGGTCCCTCATCTGTTCCCCCTTGTGTAGCAGTCCAGTCAGGCCAGTGTGTCTTTCCAAAGCTCCTTAAACATCTCGTGACAATCTTGTCCACTTAATTAAAAATCAAAATTAGCAAGATTATTTTACTCATTATCTGACCAAAAAAATACATTTTAGAAGATGGCTACTCCATTTTAGGTAGAAGTTTTTTGGATACTGAGGAAGATGAGAAAATAATCTTTCACTCTTTCACACCCAAGTTGAGGCTTCCAGCATAACAGGCTGGTAAGACTCATCCAGATGACTCCCCACTACCTATATCTCTGCACCTATAATACGGAGATCATAAATACTATGTTAAGCAATATTAAGGTCTCTGTGTTGGGGGGTGTATGAATATTCTAGCACTGGTTTTAAAAGTGTAAATAAATAAGTGACATTGTTAAAATTTACTTGAGCCATATAGTCCCAGAAAACAGGCACAGTTGAGAAGTCCCTTTATCCTTTATTCTCTGAAATCATCCCTACCATTTTGTGTGTTGAGAAACTGCTAACCACCAAGGACCACTTTGCCCTTGGTTTTCCGAAATAATAATCGCCACCCCGACCCTTCCTTACGACTTGCCTCCTTTATAAAAACCCAGTTGTTCTCCTTTTTCTTTGATACATTCCTCATTTAGTAACATTCTCTTTATTGTGATAACCTACATGAAATCATCTCCTTAAGTATCTTGTGCATTATGTCTTTGCAGCCACTGTCTGTTTTATTATTATTACAAAGTCAACACAAACTTTTGGCAATGTAATTTAATTATGGACATAGAATTAAAACATTTTTTTTAATGAATCAATCCTTTAGAAAGAGTATTTTATAAAGACTTAGAATGCTTGCAAGTTTTCTGGTTTTTAAAGTCACTGGCTAAGTTAGAGCAACAGATATATCTTTTAGTCCTACAGAAAAGGCACACAAATGAGAAAAGATTTGCTTTTTGCATTTTTTTCCACATCTTCCTTTATAAGAAATATGTTTTGACTGGAAGTAAAATTTTATTTACTGTATGTTTCACCAACCAATATGAAAGTCCTTTTAAGTTTCTTAAAAATGTGTTTAGCTTTTTTAAGATGAGACTTCTAACCTGAGGAGTTCTTTTAACCCCTGGGCAGTTAGTTCTCTGTACCTAAGCCTATAT
Organism: Camelus ferus; assembly: GCF_009834535.1. NCBI lineage: Eukaryota > Metazoa > Chordata > Mammalia > Artiodactyla > Camelidae > Camelus > Camelus ferus. The sequence goes on along the minus strand of NC_045698.1, from coordinate 81,207,966 downwards.
CTGTGCATAAATATTTCACTTGACTGTAACACTGGGTAAAGTTAGAGAACTGGAGAGATGTAATCCTCAAAGGAAGTAGCAGTGTTTGTTTCCATTTAATGGAAGAATTCTTTTTTTAGGCATTTTTAGAGGATTCTACCCAATTTTACTACTGGAACATTCTGAAAATTGTCATTTATAGATATAGGTCATTTATCCTGAGTCAAATATCAGTTTCTTGGAGGATAAAAAACCTGCTCCTCAAAAGATGAATGACAATTGTATTTTAAAGTATTCAAGTATAAGTGGAAAGTACATGTACATATTGTGTAATTTAAAGTTGCCCCTTTTAACAGCAGTTCTTGATGCTGCTTTCATATCCTGAGGCTGTCCTGGATTTATAGGATTCTTATTAACTTAGAATAATTCAAAAAGCTTTTCTTTTTGAAGAAGCAGGGAGAGAGTACCTAAGCAAATGACTACAGTGAACAAAATTGTAAGAGATGTGTTTACCTATTTAAAAAGAAAATAAATTCTTTTAGAACCCTTCAGTAGCAATTTTTTTTGCACCATACAATTGCAATGTAAACAATAGGTGTAGGGGAGAGGAGAGAGGAGGTACATATGTGTACATTGGTGTGTGTATACACATTGGTGTATATATATACAGACACACACACACACACACCCCCCAATGTTCTGGTATACTTATCAGGGACATTCTTTTTTTTTAACATTTTTTATTGAGTTATAGTCATTTTATAATGTTGTGTCAAATTCCAGTGTAGAGCACAATTTTTCAGTCATACATGAACATACATATATTCATTGTTACATTTTTTTTCGCTGTGAGCTACCACAAGATCCTGTATATATTTCCCGGTGCTATACAGTATAATCTTGTTTATCTATCGTACGTTTTGAAATTCCAGTCTGTCCCTTCCCAGCCCCCGCCCTTCCGGCAACCACAAGTATGTATTCTATGTCTATGAGTCTGTTTCTGTTTTATGAGTCTTGTTTCTCTTAACCACTGCAAATGAGGACACCTTTTCAAACAAGACAAAGTTACCCAAAGTAGGAAAACCCAAAGGAAGTTTCTTGTTTAATCCCAGGTGAAGATTTTCCTGACTGTATTTTAATTATCGTCTTTGAGAATAAATGAGGAAAGTAGGCGCTCCTCTGTTGTGTCTAGCTTCACTGTTGTATGTAATGTCGCAGTGGGAGTGTTCAAGTGCTGTGCTTGCTGACATGGGAGATCCCAGAAATTAAAATGCTACGATGTTACATGGAAGGACTCTGCAGTCACTGAAGTGCACTGCACACTTTGTTCACCTAGTGGAAGCCCACTGTTGAGAGTTGAGCTAAACTACACCATGGCATTGATGCCTCCGCATCTATTTTGTGTGACGAGGGGCCGTGTAGGGGCCTTGAACTGACACCAGCTCCTTCTGAAATTGCAGGCTCTGTGTGACAGCCTACAGAGTCACAAGCAAATAGAACCTCCTGGTATGGCTTCCACATCAGCCCCTGGGAGCAACAGTCTCCCCTGCCTTCCAGGACCTTCTCCTGTGCACCCCTTAGATAAGACACTTGTGGAGTTTATCGGTCTTTTTGGTTTACATTGACCAACGTGGCTTTAGGCCAGAGATCCCAAAGGACTCTACCTATGGACCCTGATAAAGGCATGTGTCTCAGGTCCTGTCTTTCTCTCTGTGTGCACTCTCCTTTGACCTCCCTGTGTCACCCCCTGAGCTATGCTGTTTACTTCCTGCAGGACCTGTGAATTAACCTTCCCTATTTCAAGTTCCCTTGTGGTCTTTTTGTTGAACCATGTGACACGCCAGACTCTACTTAAATATTGATGTAAATAAATCACAACTCTCTTAAAGATCTTCTTAAAGATCGTGATGTCTTGCCATGAAAATTCATTTTATTTAAATATATTGAATGTTTAATGGTATTTCATTGTGAATGAACAAGTTTGGGGAAATCTCCACTAATGCATTTGGTGGCTTCAAGTTACATAAACTAGATGATATTTATATTATCTGTTACTGATGTTGGATCTTATTATACACAGCAGGAAAGGAAAAACCTCAGTAGCCTCACAGTCAGGTCTCAGAGAGGAATGTTTTGGTACTTAGGATTTATAGGCATCCATATGACGTTCAGAATAAGAGCAGTGCTGTGGGGATCTCATCCTCCGGGATCTCATCCTCCAATCTCTCAGCAGAAGTGTTAATAATATACCCCTTGTCTGATGCCATTATGGAAACTCAACTGGCCAACAGTGGGAGGAGGAGTGGGAGCAGTAGAAGCAGTGAGAAGATGTCAGATGGAATCTCAAAAGAGACTTGGTTGAATTAATGAGTCACAAGCCAGTATAGGCAGCTCCACTCTGAGACACCTCAGTGAATGAGGTGGCTCGACTGGATACTTTTAAAATCAGCAGGTCATCATGCTTTGTGCCATGTGACTTATTCCTTTGCCTACACCTGAGTGGGCCAAAGATTGGCAATTGCCTTGACGTTCTGTGCCTTATTTATTATATGTTAATTTTTTATTTATACAAGGGTCACTTTCTGAACCATCTACTTTTAAAAATTGGACTAGCTGTCTTTCATTCAGTGTCACTGAAATGAATTGAGAACTGTTACCTATAATCACCTGGTGTAACTTCTGGAACAATTTTCTGAGGCCCGTGTTAGTAACTATTAGTACATCCAAGCTAAGATGCAGCACGCTGTTCAAGCTTAGTAGAGGGTCAGAGTTTCAAACCCTGTGTGGTTCAACACCCGAACCAAAGTTTCTTTGATCCGTCTGCATCTTCCTTTCCCATTAGCTATACAGCTAAGATAGACTCAAGGCTCACTCCATCCTCACCCTTCATGGTTCTTCTTTCAGGGTTCTTTCAACAAAGAGAAGTTTTGTGCAGTGTGACAGATGCCCTGGTACCCTTCCCATGTTTTTCTCTGTTTAACAGAAATAGTCATTGGAATTTACAGAAAACTCAGTGTTATGTCTGCTGAACTTGACCTACTATATATACATACCATGAAGAAGTTGTTGGAGAAATGATTGACCTCAATCCTATTTTAGTTTAGTTGTAAAATGTACTTATTTAGTTCAGTTGGACCTCCTACTCTCTTCCTACTCTCAAAAGGGAGAAAGAGAGAGAAGAGAAGCAGAGAGAGAAGAGAAAGAGAGAGAAGAGAGAAGTCTAGTACTCTCCTACTACTCTCCTACGCTCCTACTCTCCTACTCTCCTACTCTCCTACTCTCCTACTCTCCTACTCTCCTACTCTCCTACTCTCCTACTCTCCTACTCTCCTACTCTCCTACTCTCCTACTCTCCTACTCTCCTACTCTCCTACCTCCTACTCTCCTACTCTCCTACTCTCCTACTCTCCTACTCTCCTACTCTCCTACTCTCCTACTCTCCTACTCTCCTACTCTCCTACGCTCCTACTCTCCTACTCTCCTACTCTCCTTACTCTCCTACTCTCCTACTCTCCTACTCTCCTACTCTCCTACTCTCCTACTCTCCTACTCTCCTACTCTCCTACTCTCCTACTCTCCTACTCTCCTACTCTCCTACTCTCCTACTCTCCTACTCTCCTACTCTCCCTACTCTCCTACTCTCCTACTCTCCTACTCTCCTACTCTCCTACTCTCCTACTCCACTCTCCTACTCTCCTACTCTCCTACTCTCCTACTCTCCTACCTCTCCTACTCTCCTACTCTCCTACTCTCCTACCCCTTCTCCTACTCTCCTACTCTCCTACTCTCCTACTCTCCTACTCTCCTACTCTCCTACTCTCCTACTCTCCTACTCTCCTACTCTCCTACTCTCCTACTCTCCTACTCTCCTACTCTCCTACTCTCCTACTCTCCTACTCTCCTACTCTCCTACTCTCCTACTCTCCTACTCTCCTACTCTCCTACTCTCCTACTCTCCTACTCTCCTACTCTCCTACTCTCCTACTCTCCTACTCTCCTACTCTCCTACTCTCCTACTCTCCTACTCTCCTACTCTCCTACTCTCCTACTCTCCTACTCTCCTACTCTCCTACTCTCCTACTCTCCTACTCTCCTACTCTCCTACTCTCCTACTCTCCTACTCTCCTACTCTCCTACTCTCCTACTCTCCTACTCTCCTACTCTCCTACTCTCCTACTCTCCTACTCTCCTACTCTCCTACTCTCCTACTCTCCTACTCTCCTACTCTCCTACTCTCCTACTCTCCTACTCTCCTACTCTCCTACTCTCCTACTCTCCTACTCTCCTACTCTCCTACTCTCCTACTCTCCTACTCTCCTACTCTCCTACTCTCCTACTCTCCTACTCTCCTACTCTCCTACTCTCCTACTCTCCTACTCTCCTACTCTCCTACTCTCCTACTCTCCTACTCTCCTACTCTCCTACTCTCCTACCTCCTACTCTCCTACTCTCCTCTCTCCTACTCTCCTACTCTCCTACTCTCCTACTCTCCTACTCTCCTACTCTCCTACTCTCCTACTCTCCTACCTCCTACTCTCCTACTCTCCTACTCTCCTACTCTCCTACTCTCCTACTCTCCTACTCTCCTACTCTCCTACTCTCCTACTCTCCTACTCTCCTACTCTCCTACTCTCCTACTCTCCTACTCTCCTACTCTCCTACTCTCCTACTCTCCTACTCTCCTACTCTCCTACTCTCCTACTCTCCTACTCTCCTACTCTCCTACTCTCCTACTCTCCTACTCTCCTACTCTCCTACTCTCCTACTCTCCTACTCTCCTACTCTCCTACTCTCCTACTCTCCCTACTCTCCTACTCTCCTACTCTCCTACTCTCCTACTCTCCTACTCTCCTACTCTCCTACTCTCCTACTCTCCTACTCTCCTACTCTCCTACTCTCCTACTCTCCTACTCTCCTACTCTCCTACTCTCCTACTCTCCTACTCTCCTACTCTCCTACTCTCCTACTCTCCTACTCTCCTACTCTCCTACTCTCCTACTCTCCTACTCTCCTACTCTCCTACTCTCCTACTCTCCTACTCTCCTACTCTCCTACTCTCCTACCTCCTACTCTCCTACTCCCCCCTCCTACTCTCCTACTCTCCTACTCTCCTACTCTCCTACTCTCCTACTCTCCTACTCTCCTACTCTCCTACTCTCCTACTCTCCTACTCTCCTACTCTCCTACTCTCCTACTCTCCTACTCTCCTACTCTCCTACTCTCCTACTCTCCTACTCTCCTACTCTCCTACTCTCCTACTCTCCTACTCTCCTACTCTCCTACTCTCCTACTCTCCTACTCTCCTACTCTCCTACTCTCCTACTCTCCTACTCTCCTACTCTCCTACTCTCCTACTCTCCTACTCTCCTACTCTCCTACTCTCCTACTCTCCTACTCTCCTACTCTCCTACTCTCCTACTCTCCTACTCTCCTACTCTCCTACTCTCCTACTCTCCTACTCTCCTACTCTCCTACTCTCCTACTCTCCTACTCTCCTACTCTCCTACTCTCCTACTCTCCTACTCTCCTACTCTCCTACTCTCCTACTCTCCTACTCTCCTACTCTCCTACTCTCCTACTCTCCTACTCTCCTACTCTCCTACTCTCCTACTCTCCTACTCTCCTACTCTCCTACTCTCCTACTCTCCTACTCTCCTACTCTCCTACTCCCTACCTCCTACTCTCCTACTCTCCTACTCTCCTACTCTCCTACTCTCCTACTCTCCTACTCTCCCCTCCTACTCTCCTACTCTCCTACTCTCCTACTCTCCTACTCTCCTACTCTCCTACTCTCCTACTCTCCTACTCTCCTACTCTCCTACTCTCCTACTCTCCTACTCTCCTACTCTCCTACTCTCCTACTCTCCTACTCTCCTACTCTCCTACTCTCCTACTCTCCTACTCTCCTACTCTCCTACTCTCCTACTCTCCTACTCTCCTACTCTCCTACTCTCCTACTCTCCTACTCTCCTACCTCCTACTCTCCTACTCTCCTACTCTCCTACTCTCCTACTCTCCTACTCTCCTACTCTCCTACTCTCCTACTCTCCTACTCTCCTACTCTCCTACTCTCCTACTCTCCTACTCTCCTACTCTCCTACTCTCCTACTCTCCTACTCTCCTACTCTCCTACTCTCCTACTCTCCTACTCTCCTACTCTCCTACTCTCCTACTCTCCTACTCTCCTACTCTCCTACTCTCCTACTCTCCTACTCTCCTACTCTCCTACTCTCCTACTCTCCTACTCTCCTACTCTCCTACTCTCCTACTCTCCTACTCTCCTACTCTCCTACTCTCCTACTCTCCTACTCTCCTACTCTCCTACTCTCCTACTCTCCTACTCTCCTACTCTCCTACTCTCCTACTCTCCTACTCTCCCCTCCTACTCTCCTACTCTCCTACTCTCCTACTCTCCTACTCTCCTACTCTCCTACTCTCCTACTCTCCTACTCTCCTACTCTCCTACTCTCCTACTCTCCTACTCTCCTACTCTCCTACTCTCCTACTCTCCTACTCTCCTACTCTCCTACTCTCCTACTCTCCTACTCTCCTACTCTCCTACTCTCCTACTCTCCTACTCTCCTACTCTCCTACTCTCCTACTCTCCTACTCTCCTACTCTCCTACTCTCCTACTCTCCTACTCTCCTACTCTCCTACTCTCCTACTCTCCTACTCTCCTACTCTCCTACTCTCCTACTCTCCTACTCTCCTACTCTCCTACTCTCCTACTCTCCTACTCTCCTACTCTCCTACTCTCCTACTCTCCTACTCTCCTACTCTCCTACTCTCCTACTCTCCTACTCTCCTACTCTCCTACTCTCCTACTCTCCTACTCTCCTACTCTCCTACTCTCCTACTCTCCTACTCTCCTACTCTCCTACTCTCCTACTCTCCTACTCTCCTACTCTCCTACTCTCCTACTCTCCTACTCTCCTACTCTCCTACTCTCCTACTCTCCTACTCTCCTACTCTCCTACTCTCCTACTCTCCTACTCTCCTACTCTCCTACTCTCCTACTCTCCTACTCTCCTACTCTCCTACTCTCCTACTCTCCTACTCTCCTACTCTCCTACTCTCCTACTCTCCTACTCTCCTACTCTCCTACTCTCCTACTCTCCTACTCTCCTACTCTCCTACTCTCCTACTCTCCTACTCTCCTACTCTCCTACTCTCCTACTCTCCTACTCTCCTACTCTCCTACTCTCCTACTCTCCTACTCTCCTACTCTCCTACTCTCCTACTCTCCTACTCTCCTACTCTCCTACTCTCCTACTCTCCTACTCTCCTACTCTCCTACTCTCCTACTCTCCTACTCTCCTACTCTCCTACTCTCCTACTCTCCTACTCTCCTACTCTCCTACTCTCCTACTCTCCTACTCTCCTACTCTCCTACTCTCCTACTCTCCTACTCTCCTACTCTCCTACTCTCCTACTCTCCTACTCTCCTACTCTCCTACTCTCCTACTCTCCTACTCTCCTACTCTCCTACTCTCCTACTCTCCTACTCTCTACTCTCCTACTCTCCTACTCTCCTACTCTCCTACTCTCCTACTCTCCTACTCTCCTACTCTCCTACTCTCCTACTCTCCTACTCTCCTACTCTCCTACTCTCCTACTCTCCTACTCTCCTACTCTCCTACTCTCCTACTCTCCTACTCTCCTACTCTCCTACTCTCCTACTCTCCTACTCTCCTACTCTCCTACTCTCCTACTCTCCTACTCTCCTACTCTCCTACTCTCCTACTCTCCTACTCTCCTACTCTCCTACTCTCCTACTCTCCTACTCTCCTACTCTCCTACTCTCCTACTCTCCTACTCTCCTACTCTCCTACTCTCCTACTCTCCTACTCTCCTACTCTCCTACTCTCCTACTCTCCTACTCTCCTACTCTCCTACTCTCCTACTCTCCTACTCTCCTACTCTCCTACTCTCCTACTCTCCTACTCTCCTACTCTCCTACTCTCCTACTCTCCTACTCTCCTACTCTCCTACTCTCCTACTCTCCTACTCTCCTACTCTCCTACTCTCCTACTCTCCTACTCTCCTACTCTCCTACTCTCCTACTCTCCTACTCTCCTACTCTCCTACTCTCCTACTCTCCTACTCTCCTACTCTCCTACTCTCCTACTCTCCTACTCTCCTACTCTCCTACTCTCCTACTCTCCTACTCTCCTACTCTCCTACTCTCCTACTCTCCTACTCTCCTACTCTCCTACTCTCCTACTCTCCTACTCTCCTACTCTCCTACTCTCCTACTCTCCTACTCTCCTACTCTCCTACTCTCCTACTCTCCTACTCTCCTACTCTCCTACTCTCCTACTCTCCTACTCTCCTACTCTCCTACTCTCCTACTCTCCTACTCTCCTACTCTCCTACTCTCCTACTCTCCTACTCTCCTACTCTCCTACTCTCCTACTCTCCTACTCTCCTACTCTCCTACTCTCCTACTCTCCTACTCTCCTACTCTCCTACTCTCCTACTCTCCTACTCTCCTACTCTCCTACTCTCCTACTCTCCTACTCTCCTACTCTCCTACTCTCCTACTCTCCTACTCTCCTACTCTCCTACTCTCCTACTCTCCTACTCTCCTACTCTCCTACTCTCCTACTCTCCTACTCTCCTACTCTCCTACTCTCCTACTCTCCTACTCTCCTACTCTCCTACTCTCCTACTCTCCTACTCTCCTACTCTCCTACTCTCCTACTCTCCTACTCTCCTACTCTCCTACTCTCCTACTCTCCTACTCTCCTACTCTCCTACTCTCCTACTCTCCTACTCTCCTACTCTCCTACTCTCCTACTCTCCTACTCTCCTACTCTCCTACTCTCCTACTCTCCTACTCTCCTACTCCCTACTCTCCTACTCTCCTACTCTCCTACTCTCCTACTCTCCTACTCTCCTACTCTCCTACTCTCCTACTCTCCTACTCTCCTACTCTCCTACTCTCCTACTCTCCTACTCTCCTACTCTCCTACTCTCCTACTCTCCTACTCTCCTACTCTCCTACTCTCCTACTCTCCCTCCCTACTCTCCTACTCTCCTACTCTCCTACTCTCCTACTCTCCTACTCTCCTACTCTCCTACTCTCCTACTCTCCTACTCTCCTACTCTCCTCTCCTACTCTCCTACTCTCCTACTCTCCTACTCTCCTACTCTCCTACTCTCCTACTCTCCTACTCTCCTACTCTCCTACTCTCCTACTCTCCTACTCTCCTACTCTCCTACTCTCCTACTCTCCTACTCTCCTACTCTCCTACTCTCCTACTCTCCTACTCTCCTACTCTCCTACTCTCCTACTCTCCTACCTCTCCTACTCCTCCTACTCTCCTACTCTCCTACTCTCCTACTCTCCTACTCTCCTACTCTCCTACTCTACTACCTCCTACTCTCCTACTCTCCTACTCTCCTACTCTCCTACTCTCCTACTCTCCTACGCTCCTACTCTCCTACTCTCCTACTCTCCTACTCTCCTACTCTCCTACTCTCCTACTCTCCTACTCTCCTACTCTCCTCCTCCTACTCTCCTACGCTCCTACTCTCCTACTCTCCTACTCTCCTACTCTCCTACTCTCCTACTACTCTCCTACTCTTCCTACTCTCCTACTCTCCTACTCTCCTACTCTCCTACTCTCCTACTCTCCTACTCTCCTACTCTCCTACTCTCCTACTCTCCTACTCTCCTACTCTCCTACTCTCCGACTCTCCTACTCTCCCTACTCTCCTACTCTCCTACTCTCCTACCTCCTACTCTCCTACTCTCCTACTCTCCTACTCTCCTACTCTCCTACTCTCCTACTCTCCTACTCTCCTACTCGCCTACTCTCCTACTCTCCTACTCTCCTACTCTCCTACTCTCCTACTCTCCTACTCTCCTACTCTCCTACTCTCCTACTCTCCTACTCTCCTACTCTCCTACTCTCCTACTCTCCTACTCTCCTACTCTCCTACTCTCCTCTCTCCTACTCTCCTACTCTCCTACTCTCCTACTCTCTCTCCTACTCTCCTACTCTCCTACTCTCCTACTCTCCTACTCTCTCTCCCTACTCTCCTACTCTCCTACTCTCCTACTCTCCTACTCTCCTACTCCCTACTCTCCTACTCTCCTACTCTCCTACTCCCTACTCTCCTACTCTCCTACTCTCTACTCTCCTACTCTCCTACCTCCTACTCTCCTACTCTCCTACTCTCCTAACTCTCCTACTGGATCGAACCTACAGCCTCCTGCATGCTAGCCCTACACCCTACCACTCACCACAGCCTATCTCTAGCTGCCTTAGTTTCCCCAGACTCACCTTTATTTCCTTAACTCAGCAACTACGTTGGCTTCCATGTAACACCCCTCCCAAAATGTAATAATTCAAATTCCATCTTTACTTACGTGCACTCACAGTCCTCTGTGCCTTTCTAGGTTGCTCCATACGCTGATAAAATTTCTTAAAAGTTCTGAATCAGGACTCTGGTTTCCCCAACACACTCCTCAGGACTTGACTGATAGATGCTTATTGACTCTCAGGATCAAGTGTTGCAGCTCATTCATCCTTTTCTTAATCACAATGATCTCAGGTGGAACAATGATTGGCAATTGCCTTCTTCTGGCCACTCTTTGCCTTGCCATAATGCCAAAGGGTGTAACAACCACTTCTTAGGTTTTGAGGTTGTAATTCAGCCTGTGAAGGAAGAGGTATGACAGATGGTAAAACACTATTCGACCTCTTTCCCCTTGACTGTAAGCATTATCTCTATTCATAAAGTCAATTCAACTCTTCAAAACAAAACACTTCATTTCAATGTCATCCTTAAATTCAACATATAATAATAATACATCCATGAGAACTGAAACCTTTCAAGTGTTAACTCATTATTAGCTTTTGAAAACTCTCCAGAAGTGCTCCACTGTTCCTTTCCAACTGCATTTGTCTGCAGACAATCTGCTCCACCAAAACCAGTCTACTCTGCAAACACACCATGTACTTTTCACTTTATATTTAAAGGCTCCCTCATGGCTTTTCACATTTTCTCTTTACATTTAGGGTATGAGCAGATTTTTTTATCAGCAAGAAGGGACAAAGTAGATAGTACAAGAAGACCCACAAGGTACTAAGGAAAGAACTAACACTGCAGGTTGTTTGTCCTCCTGAACTATCATTCAAGAGTGAGGATACAGAAATTCTGGGAAAACTGGAAGATGACTGCTAAAATGTCTCATCGTCATCCACTCCTCCTCCTCCTCCCTCCTCCCCATTTCACCTCAGTCATCTGCAAGATGAAAGAGGAAGTACAGTAACCCACGTCTCACAGCTGTAGGACCTAGACCTTCATAACTTAATGTACACAGTACTGTCCAAAGGTCTCAACAAGAGAATTTGTAAGTTCGCTCTAACTCTGTAATTCTAACATTCTACCTGATTCACAAGACGTATCTGACAAAGTCCTTCCTTTGCAGTGTGTAGAATAGCATATCCAACTGGTCTAGTCTCACCTCCATCAGCCCATCTTTGACTACTACTTCTAATAACCTGGAAAAGGAAAATACAGCTTAGGTTTTAGGTCACTTGCAACTCTCTTGTTCACCTATGGACACCTTTCCTCTTTGAGAATCTTTTTCACTCTTGCCTTGCCTTTTTTTTTTTTTTTTGTTTAATCTCAACCCCATAAATTATGATTACAATGTATGATTCCATTGGATGCTAGGACAAATGAAGGAGGTGGGCAGGCTTTGATTGTCCAAATGACAACAGCTAGGAGTAGATAAATCAATGGAAAATGGAAATATATAAACCTCTCTTTGAAGACACTTATAGCAAGTTACACTTACACTTCTGAGTATTGAAAGGGTGAGCATGTAACATGTGTGGTACAAAAACATGAATGAATGACAAATGTGAAGGGACACAGGGCAGATAATGTCTATACCAGACAAGATTTCTCTGTTCCTTGGTTTTCTACTCAACTTATTTTCTGCTCTAACTTGATTTTTGGTCTATATCCCTGCTAAACACTTCACATTTCAGTTCCCCTCTAGGCCTTTAGGGAGATAGTAAGTAGCACTTAAAGCTGGTTATGCCCAACAGACAAGGCAAATTTTGTTTACAAGATACTCCCTGTTACAGTGTTTGGATTGTCAAAATAACAGGCCATAAAATCTATCAGCTGGAAACCTTCTCTTGGTGTAAATGAACAGACTACTTTAATCAGTACCCTCTGCTAAACAGTCTTTCAAGGGCAGTTCACTTTTAATATTCAGAAAGCAGTCTGTAAGCTTCAGATATAACCAGTATGTAAACATTCATTTGAGTTAATGATCATGCACTCAGAAGTCTGCTAGGCTCTATAATGGACACAAAAATAGTATAAAAAGTCCTGCTTCTCGGAGCTTAACACATACTTGTGGGAACAAACTCCTCTCCTACTCGTCTCCTACTCTCCCATTCTCCCTCCCTAGAATTGAACCTACAACCTCCTGCATGCTAGCCCTACACTCTACCCCTGACTACAGCATCTTTCTAGCTACCTGACTTAATGAAGACTCACCTTTATTACCTCCAATTCAGGTAGTATGCTGGGTTCCAGGTTCCTCAAAAAGAAAAAAAAAAACCAAAAAAAAATCAAAGTCCATCTCTAGATACATGCATTCCGACTCCTGCATACCTTTCTAGGTCACTACCTATAGCTTATGAAATTTCCCAAAAGTTCCAAATTAACTTGGGAGTCTGATTTCCCCAAAAGACTTAACGAATTCACTCATCCTTTGCTTCATCACAATGACCAGAGGTGGAAGAAATAGATTGGTGATAGCATGATTCTGGCCACTTCTTATATATATATATTGGTGATTGCATGATTCTGACCACATTTTCCCTTGCCATAATGCCACAAGGGCTGGAACAACCACTTGTTAGGTTTTGAAGTTGTAATTCAGCCCATGGACACAAAACACTATTCACTATTTTGTAGCCTGTGAACTCATATCTTCAGCCATGTACCATATGACTGTAAGGGTTATCACTATTCATATAGTTAATTCAACTCTGTTTAAAAAAAAAAACTTCATTTCAATGACATTCTTCACACAGATCACTTTTCAGTGTAACTAAAATTGGCTCAAGGAAATCCACTAATTTATAAGTGTGGCGCATCACTCTGAGACAAATTCATTGCACTGCTCAAGGTACATTAATGATAAAAATCAGGCCCAGCAGACACTAGCCACTCTGGCTAAAGTCAAATCATGTTTTTTGTTTGTATGTTTACTACTTTGACAGAAATCTCATCCTACTGAAATTGGGCGTATAGTAAGTAATACTACATCCATGAGAAGTGAAGCTTTCCGAGTGTTAACTCATTACTTGCTTTTCAGAAATGTCCAGACTTGTTCCAGTCTACCTTTCTCACTACACTTGTCTGCAGACATTCTGCTCCACCTGAACTAGTCTACCTTGCAGACACACCGTGTACTTTTTCCTCTATATTTAAAGGCTCCCTAATGGCTTTTAACACGTTGGGTTTACATTTAAACTATGAGCAGACTTTTTTTAACAGCAAGAACAGACATAGGTGACAGGAGACTGAGAACCACCAGGTACTGAGGAAAGACCGAACAGAGCAGGGTCCTGTGTCCTCCCAAACTGTCATTCAAGCCTGAGGATACAGAAACTCCAGGAAAACTGTAATGGAAGATACCTTCTAAAATGTCTCACAATCACCCCACTCCTCCTTCTCCCTCTCCTCCCCCTCCCTGGAAGATGACTGCTTCCAGGACTGATTCAATGCAAAAAAAAATAGGGAAATAAAATAACACAAGAACAAGTTTGATGGATCTTCCACTGTGTAGTACAGCTCAATTCAAGCATTAAAAATAAATAATGACCCTAATGGAATATTAATCCACAGGAAAAATTAACGGTACTAATGCCAAAAACTGAGTAACCAAAATAGAATAAATGTAGAAAGAATGAAGTTTACAAAGGTTATTTGGAATAGGAAATAATACATGGGAAATGTAGATATTATTATTCTCATTTAACAAAGACACTGAGTTATGGAAATTAGAAGACTTTGCTTATGATCATGTTGCTTTTATGTGGAGAAGAAACTAGGATTAGAACCAGTTTTCTAACCAAAGGACCATCTTTCCTTTCATTTAATCTGTTGAAACACAATTAATTAGGTAGAGGCTGAAGCCGTTGTCAGTGTTTTTATTCTTTTCTTAAGGCCTGATATGACATCACTAAGGCCACAATTGACCAACAGTCCACAAGGGATGCCCTTTGATAGATGATCTTAAGGAGCATAATTCTGCAAACACTTCATGCCAAGAACATTTAGCACTTGTTGCAATGCCCGATTCATATTTGGACCACCTTGCAGGGTGTCTGTACATTTCTTTTCTCTTCTCTAGGGAGTAATATTAATATCCTAGAAAGCAGAGGGATTTGAATTCTTACATCTGTTGTTTTTCAAGGTCTTAATTTGATTTTGGAGTCCTCTTGATGGGGACCATCAGGTAGTGACTGTATTATATGCAGACTTCAGAGTTTTATTCTCTCCTGCCAGCTGATGAAAGCTCTCTTGAGAGCACAAATGCAAATACTCTCACTTCAGCACACAGAGTTGAATCTGCAGCCCTGGTATGTGGGTGCTCCATCACAGAGCAAGATTCACTAAATCTGTCTTTTGCTATGACTCTGGGGAAACCATCACTTGTCATCCTGCCCAGTAGAGCATGTTGAAGCACCTGCTTTATATTGTACATTGCCACAAAGTATCCTTTCTGATAGAACATCAGACAGTCAAGTATTCTCATGTATCCAAATGCCAGGGGAGAACAGAGGGTATATACGGATTTGAGTCAAACTTCAGCCGAGTGATAAGGTACTGAGTGTGTCCACTTTTTTCTTTAATAGAAATTACTTTGGGGAAAGGACTAAACGTTATAAACACCAAATCATCTACTTCCATATTTTAATAGCATTTCTCATCCATTGAGTACATTGAGCAGAGGTTAAGATACAATAAGACTCTAAATGTTTTTTTAAAACTCTTCAGTCAGCTTTAATTTTTAAAATTCTTATATTTTTATTATTTTCCATTTTCTTAAATTGGTCCAGCATTTTGAAAAAAGTCAACATATATGAAATACCCACAACGTGCATACATGTGACATTTATAATTTGTGATAACCCTGTGAAAACGGTTTTCTTACCCCTAATTTACAAAGTTCTGTTACAAAGGTTACAGTTACAAAAGTTTAAGTAATATACTCAAGGTCATAACAAGTTTAGAGAATTGCTTTTAATTTGTAGCATGCACTGTTAGTTTCATATCCAAAACGAGCTACCCTTTTCCCACTGTTTCTTTCTAGTGGTTGACCTAGGGTTTACTCTGCTGCCACTCTCCTTCATGCTACCTACCATGTGCTAAGGGAACACAGTTCTACTTCAGGGATAATTTGAATCTTACAAGCCTATCAGTCATCACTGCCAATTCCCCTTGCCTGAGTTTGGTTTAGTGGTAGACATATGTAATAGTTCCAGTTAAAGTGATATTAAGGGAGATCTGCTAGTGGGGATCCTTAAAAGGAGAGGTTCCTGTCTTTGTCTGCTGTGTGTTGTCTCTGCATCTCATAACTGCTGTGGCAGTGACTTTCTATCACTGATGGGAGCCAGCATGACAAATAAGACCAATTCTCTGAGAATGGCAGAACAGAAAGTTCTTACATCAGATCCTGAATTGACCAACCTTGGAGTCACTTCAACTCAGGCTTCCTTACTTTGAGGAGACTTTCATTTAACTTTGTTGAAGCCATTTGATCTACATCCCCAGTCATCCTCACCGATACACGACCCAGGAGATCTGACTCAAAAGCTAGCAACATTTTTTCATAGAAACATCACAAGAGGTAGCCTCCACGAGTATCCTTTTTTTTTTTTTAACTGAATAATTGTAGCTGTCAAGTAGAATTAACATCATTCTTTAGAAACAGAGTTTACCAGTTAAAATACCTACTACAGCCAATCAGTTAATGTAGCTGGGTAGGGTAAGTTTTTGTAAACCTGGAGAACTGAGGAATAGCAAAGGTAACCTCCTGCACATTGTGGCCCAGTATTTCCATATCTATGTTTTTTTTCTTTTTTCTAAAGAAGACTTCAAACCTAGGATTATGTGGGCTCATAATCATGCGGGATCAAAAATCTCTTGATTTTTAAATTTTGACCATTAATTTATTTCACAAATAGGCAAGCCACGCAAGGCATGTATATATGGTACGTTGTTTTTTAGCTGTAACTTTGCAACCTCCACCTTAGAAGACTACCTTTCTTAGAATATCTATGTTAATTGGATCATATTAAAAATAATGTCTGTGAATTTTTTCCACGAGCCTTCAGAAACCACACATCCAGCAGTGCCAGGAAGATGTTCTTTATCTCTACTCTAACCCAAGTAGAAACAGCATTTACATGTATCAGGGCATTTGTTTCAACAAATGGTTGCATATGCAGAAATTTTAAGCTTTATTCTCAATAAGCAGTTTTTTTTTTTTTTATTGAAAGTTTGCTTTTATGACTCTAAAATGTTTCAAAGATTTCTTTTAAAGTTTGAGGACTACAGAAAGCTTATGGGAAGATTCTGAAATTCATCTAATGCTACATTGAAATGTCACAGGCTTACTCAAGTCTTTAAGGAATAGCCAGAGCTTCAGAAACAGACTCACAGACATAGTAAACAATTGTATGGTTACTGGGTAAAGGGGGTGGGAAGGGATAAATTTCAGAGTCTGAGATTTACAAATGTGAGCCACTATATATAAAAACAAATTTTAAAATAAAATTTCTGATGTACAGCACAGGGAACTGTGTTCAATATCTTATAACAACCTTTAATGAAAAAGAATATGAAAACGAAGAGAGATATATATATGCATGACTGGGACATTGTGCTGTACACCAGAAATTGACACATTGTAACTGACTGTACTTCAGTTAAAAAAAAAAAAAAAAAAAAAGAGAGAGAGAGAAAGGAATAGCCAGAGCTTAAGAAGGAATGAATTCGGGAAATGGCTTCAGAATTGTATGATCCCTATTTGACGTATCTTAGCCTAGAAGAATGTTAATGGGAAAAATGTTTTTTCTTTGCTTTTAAACTGTTTTTGCCTAATTATTAATATTACACGTGATTAATAGTACACATTCTAGAACACTTTCTAGTACCAAAAAATTATAAAATATCAGAATGTATAGTCAGAGGCAACCAATACTAGTATTTTGGCATAATTTCTCCCAGGGTTCTCATTTTTCCAATTTTTTTCTTATCTATTTGGGATCATATTACATAATCATTACTGTATCCTGTTTCCTCATTTTACCATTACTGCGTCTAGATTTTAGGTCTCAATTTTGAAGCCAGCCTAATTTGTCATGATTTTTAGGTAATAATACTTTTTTTTCCTCTCTGCCTTTTTAAAATTCATGTTGGAAATTCAAATTTTGTGCCAGCAGATACCTTACACTAATTTTGCCTGAAATGCATTTGATCTGAGGAAATAGTCCTCTTTGTCATCCCATGAACGTCTCTCTGAAATATTCTGCTTCTACCACAATTGCTGGGGGCTCTATTGAAAAACTTAATTCTTAAGTTGTATCTCAGTTGTTTTGCCCCCTCGGGGCTTTTGTAAAAAAAAAAAAATTTCCTCTCTTATAATATCTTTTTATAGGCTCAGTTTTCTCTTTTCTATAAAACATAATGAAGAAATACCACTCGGAAGAATGTGTTCTAAAAGACAAGGTGAAAAGAGTGTCCTTGGGCCTCTCATACGGTCCCCACTACCAGCTAGAATAACCTTTGGGAAGATTCTGCTAGCATTAGTACTCATCCTGCCCACTTACCCTCCGAGTCCACATTTCCGCAGGGAAGCATGCATTGGGGATGCAATGCAACTCTTCCCACTTCTGGCCGTCTACAGTCATGCTACAGCTTGGAAAGTGGTTGTACCTGAGTTCAAGTTAGAGATTAAGTGCTTACACTTAGGGACAGTTTATCACAGTAAGTTGATTATATGTATCTATCCTCAGGTTCACATGAATAATTAAAATAAGGAAGAAAGAAAAAAAAATACATACAAAAAAAGTTATACAAAAGTAGGACTAGAAGAATGACAAATGAGACAACAGCAGATAAGAGATTCCAACCAGTTTTGGAAAGATATAAGGCAGACAGTAGAGTAGTCATGAGAATAGCAGAGAAGGCTAAAATCTCAATACTTCTATAAAGGGATAATGGTGAGAAAGTCTCCCCATTAGACGCCCCAGATAGCCTTATAGGAGCACTGATGGACAGGATGAGGCTTGGGATAGTAACATATGGTGAAATGTTAGAAGGCTCTCTCCCAACCTCATGCAACCAGAGTACTACCCTCAAAACCTGCAGGTTAGAGACTTTTTACTGGAGCAATTTAACTAAAGGATTTCTACACTGTGCAGCATAAGTCACAGAAGAAGGTACAATAAAGGGCAGGGCTGGCTCTAGGGGATAAGGCGGGGAACCTGCATATAATCCATGAGGTCCCTATGCTTCCTCCTCTGTTCATTCTCAGAAAGCAGACAGTGGGGTGTTAATAAGATTTTCCTTTGAGGCTTTGAACAAGAGAATCATAATGTTTCCCTTTCCATGCCCCTAAACTTTAGAAAGGTTTCTTCTTGACTACAGACACACCCTGTTCTGTTATGCTTTGTAGACATCGTGTTTCTTCACAAATTGAAGTTCTGTGGCAACCCTGAATTCAGTAAGTCTGTTGGCACCATTTTTACTAAGAGTATTTTCTCACTTTGTCTTTAGTCTTGCAGTATTTTATGCTTTTCCATTACTGTTGTAATTGCTGCGGTGATCTGCAATCACTGATCTCTGATGTCACTATTGTATCTGTTCCGGGGCACTGCAAACCGCACCCATGTAAGACAGGACAAACTCAATGGACAAATCAAGTGTTCTGACTGCTCCACTGACCAGCCATTCTCCATCTCCCTCACTTTCCTCGGGCTTCCCTATTCTCTGAGACACAGAAATATTGAAATTAGGCCAATTAATAACCCCCACAATGGCATCTAAGTCTTCAAGTGAAAGGAAGAGACACAGGTCTCTTTCAAAAGCTAGAAATGATTAACCTTACTGAGAAAGGAATGTTGAAAGCCAAGATGACTGGAACCTGGTCCTCTTGCACTAAATAGCCAAGAGAGGGGCCAGGATGGTGGAGTAGACGGATGCTTATAGCTCACCCTCTCCCACAAATACACCCAACTCACATCCATGGACCCACTCAGCCTATCAGAGCACCTGTCAAATTCCAACAGAACATCACCTTCTTCAAAAGACAAAGACGCCAAAAATCTGGTAGGAGAAAAGGAAAAAAGAAAGAAGAAGAAGCAAAACAGTGTGGGACCGGTCCTGCGGGGAGGGAGCGGCAAAGGAGGACTAGCGCTCATTCACTGGGTCTCCCCTCTCCAACAGAGAGGCCAACAGGATGGAGGGGGAGCCTCCGAGGCTCGGATCTGTACGGAGCAGCCCTTGACCTACAGAACTAAGTTAAATGGGCACAGAGTGTCCCTGTGACACCCAGCCCAAGAGCCAGCCGGCTGCTGGGGGCCGGGACAGGCTGCCCGAGCCAGGCGGAGGATGGGAACGGCTGCACTGAGGCAGCCCCGGGGGACTGCAGGGAGCTGTGTGCCATGGATGAGTGGGTGCACAGGGCAGAACAACCTGGGCCCTCCATAAAACAGCACGGCTGATATGCCCTGTGGGGAAGGGTGCATACCCCACATCTCTGAAAACCTGTGGACAGTTTTCGGGCGAAGACAGGCAGGGCTCAGGCACAGTCACCATATCCTCCGGCGCTTAGCACCCAGGCGGGGTCAAAACCTGAAGCTGCACCTAAAGGCTTAGCAGCCTCAAAGTCCAGACAGACACTTGTCTACAGCCTGAGGAAGATAGGATCCTTCCATCCTGGTCCCTCAGAGAACTTGCTCTGCCAAGACAAATAAGGAGCTGGGTTTTGGCCCAGAGCAGGGGTGGGGCTGTTCCTCGGTCTTCCCCGAGCTCACCTACGGAGCACAAACCTAGAAGAAAATATAGGCAACACATTATCTCACATACATCTCAGAAATGTTCTCCTAGAACACTCTACCCAAGTAATAGAAATAAAAGCAAGAATAAACAAATGGGACCTAATGAAACTTACAAGCTTCTGCACAGCAAAGGAAACCATAAGTAAAACAAATAGACAACCTATGGAATGGGAGAAAACTTTTGCAAATGATGAAACCGACAAAGGCTTGATCTCCAGAATATACATAAGCAGCTCATATGACTTAATAAGAAAAAACAAACAACCCAATCCAAAAATGGGGAGAAGACCTGAACAAGCAATTCTCCAAGGAAGACATACAAATGATCAATAGGCACATGAAAAAATTTTCAATAGTGCTAATTATCAGAGAAATGCGAATCAAAACTATGATGAGGTATCACCTCACACCAGTCAGAATGGCCGTCATTCAAAAATCCACAAATGACAAATGCTGGAGAGGCTGTGGAGAAAGGGGAACCCTCCTACATGGCTGGTGAAAATGCAGTTTCATGCAGCCACTGTGGAAAACAGTATGGAGATTCCTCAAAAGACTAGGAATAGACTTACCATATGACCCAGGAATCCTGCTCCTTAGCATATATCCAGAAGGAACCCTACTTCAAAATGACACCTGCACCCCAATGTTCATCGCAGCACTATTTACAATAGCCAAGCCATGGAAACAGCCTAAATGTCCATCAACAGATGACTGGATAAAGAAGTGGTATATTTATACAATGGAATACTACTCAGCCATAAAAACCGACAACATAACAGCACTTGCAGCAACATGGATGCTCCTGGAGAATGTCATTCTAAGTGAAGTAAGCCAGAAAGAGAAAGAAAAATACCATATGAGATCGCTTATATGTGAAATCTAAAACAAACAAAACATAAATACAAAACAGAAACAGACATAGAACACAAACTTGTGGTTGCCAAGGGGTATGGGGGGTGGGAAGGGACAGACTGGGATTTCAAAATGTAGAATAGATAAACAAGATTATACTGTATAGCACAGGGAAATATATACAAGATCATACGGTAGCTCACAGCAGAAAAAAATGTGACAATGACTATATGTATGTTCATGTATAACTGAAAAATTGTGCTGCACACTGGAATTTGACACAACATTGTAAAATGACTATAACTCAATAAAAAATGTTTAAAAAAAAAGTTAGCCTAGTTGAGAATGCAAAGAAAAAGTTCTTGAAGGAAATTAAACAGTGACCACATGAATGATAAGAAAGTGAAAAGGTTTTATTGCTAATAAGGAGAAAGTTTGAGTGGTCTGGATAGAAGATCAAACCAGCCATAACATCCCCTTAAACCAAACCAAATCCAGAGCAAAGCCCTAACTCTCTTCATGTCTGTGAAGGCTGAGAGAGGTGAGTAAACTGTGGAAGAAAAGCATGAAAAAAAAGCCTTATGTTGAAAGATGATGCCATCTACAACTTTAATAGCCAGATAGAAGAAGTCAGCGCCTGGGTTCAGAGCTTCAAAACACAGGCTGACTGTCTTGCTAGGCGATAACGCAGCTGGTGACTTCATGTTTAAACCAACACTCACTGACTATTCCACAAATCCTAGAGCCGTTAAGAATTATGCTAGAACTACTCTCGAAATAGAACAATAAAGCCTGGATGACCAAACGTCTATTTACAACATGGTTTACTGAATATTTTAAACCCAATGTTGAAACATACTGCTTAGAAAAATAGATTCCTTTAAAAATATTACTTCTCACTGATAACACACCCAGTCATCCAAGAGTGCTGATGGAGATGTACAATTAGACTCATGTTGCTGTTTCATGCAACATCCATTCTGCAGCCCAGTGGATCAAGGAACAATCTCAACTTTTAAGTCTTGTTCCTTAAGAAATACGTTTTGTTAAAAAAAAAAAAATACATTTTGTAAGGCAATAGCTTCCCGGGAGAATGATTCCTTTGATGGATCTGGGAAAGTCAAAGAAAAACCTGGGGAGGAGTTATCACTCTAGATGCCATTCAGAACACTCATGACTCATGAGACGAGGTCAAAATAGCAGCATTCACAGGAGTTTGGAAGCTGTTGCTTCTAACCCTGAACCAGGATGACTTTGAGGGGTTTGAACCTTCATTGGAGGATGTAACTGCAGATGTGGTGGAAAACAGCAAGAGAACTAGAATTAGAAGTGGAGAGTGAAGGATGTGACTGACTTGCTACAACCGCACAATAAAATTTTACAGATGAGGAGTTGCTTATGCATGAGCAAAGACAGTGGTTTCTTGAGATGGACTCTACTCCTGGTGAGGATGCTGTGAAGATTGTTGAAATGACAACAAAGAATTTAGAATATTACACAAACTTAGTGGATAAAGCAGTGGCAGAATTTGAGATGACTGACTCCAAGTTTGAAAGAAGTTCTACTGTGGGTACAATTGCTCCAAAGAGCATTGCATAATACAGAGAAATCATTCAAAAAAGGAATAGTCGGTCACTGTAACATAGTTCATTGTTATCTTATTTTAAGCAACTGCCACAGCCACCCCTGCCTTCAGCAACCATCACCCTGATTAGTCTGCAGACATCAACACTGGGGCAAGACCCCCCACCAACAAAAAGGATTAGAACTAGTTGAAGGCTCAGACGATCGTTAGCATATTTTAGCAATAAAGTATTTTTAAATTAAGATATATACTTTGTTTTTTAACCATAATGCTATTACACGTAATAGACTGCAGTATGGTCTAAATGTAACTTTTATATGCACTAGGAAACCAAAAAAATTCTGTGACTTGCCTTACTGCAATATTCACTTTATTGCAGTCATCTGGAATCAAAACTGCGATGACTCTGAGATATGCTGGCATAGGACCCTGACTTCTCTCTCTCTCTTTTTTTTTATAGCATTTACTTTAGAAAACATTATAATTGTAAATTTTTTTCCCTGCTCCTTTGAGATGGAAATCTTCAACAACCCAGGAATGTCTTTCTCAAGGACCTGGGAGCCCTGCCTTTGAAATGTAATCTTCAAGTGCCCCAATCTCTCATTCTCTGTGGGAGGGTAGGAACCTAACTTCCATGGGTACCAATTAGGAAACACAGGTGGCCCAATCACACTGACCAGCCTCCAACCAATGTACTCTAGTAGTTTTACAGCAGCTTGCCCTCACGCTCAAAACTCTCTCATCTTTTGTTTCACAGCAGTTGAGTTCCATTCTCTTCCCCCTATTGTAATAGTCCTAAAGTCTTCCTTGCCTGTTTCATTCCATCCAGTATAGTTTTCCTTTGACAGCTGAAAGGTCTCAGAGAAAAGACCTGCAGATAGGGAAATGTGTGAAGTCATGTGCTTTATTTTCATACTGTGGGGAGGCTCATTAGTGCCAAGGTCTGCTCACATACACAGAACTTTTCATGCATCTCTCTTAGGTAGGAACGAGCAGGCAAGACTCAGTAGACATTTCAGAAAAGCTTCCACTGGGAACTAAAGAGAAGAAAAGCCCAACAGAGTATTTAACTAAGTGTGCACAGAGAGAGACAGAAACAGAGACAGAGAGAGTGTTGTACAAAAGAGTATCTAAGCCAGAGGGGTGATGACATTTGAGTGCTATAATTTGATTTCTTCTGGAAGAGCTTAAGATACAGATTAACTCCATAATTTATTAGTAAGTATGGTAAAATTTCAAAGGTTTGAATTAGAAGAATAAAAATAGAATGGTAACTTTATATAACATGTGAGGAAATAAAAGAAAGGAATGTAAAGAGAGAAAGAACATGGAACCCTCCAGCCAATGATAAAAAAGAAATGGAGAAATAGAAGCAGCACACAAAAACAGGAAAAGTAGAAGGAATTAAAAAAAAAAAAAAAGCCTAAAATAGCATTATGCAAAATAAATTTAAATGTGCCAATTAAAAGGTAGAGATTGTAAGACTATACTCTTTAAAAAAAAATACCTTTGTGCTGGTTACAAGAGACATAAAATATAAGGACACAGGTCAAACTAAAGGACAGAAAACGATACACTAGGTAAATACTAACCAAAAGAAAGGTGACACGTGTTTCCTTCTTTTTTTTTTTTTTAAGCGGAAGTACTGGGGATTGAACCCAGGACCTCGTGAGTGCTGAGCACACGCTCTAGCACTGAGCTGTACCCTCCCGCAACACTTCTTTTCTGTGACCTGTTTATATTCTCTGATTACAAGCTTGTTAGTAGTAATGCTTCCATGTCCACATCCTATCAACTTTGCTCTGTTATTCCATCCGTTACTTACAGAACTATCTTAAATCTTCCATTATGATGATTGGGTTTTTTCCACTTAAAATGTTAATTTTGCTTCACGTTTTGAGACTGCATATTAGGTACCAGAATTTCAGAAATACAGTTCCTTCCCAGTAAGTTTTTTTTTTTTAATCAAAATGTAGTTAGTCCAGTTATCATTAGTAACACATTTTTTCTTACAGTTTCTTTAACCTGGTATTAATATAGCCACATCAGCTTCATTTTGCTTTGTATTTTCCTAGTATGTTCTGTTATTTTTTATACCCATCTTTGCTTAGGCGTTGTTTTTGGTCTTTGTCTTGTAAATAGCTTAAGGTTAAAATTATTTTTATTATTCCTGATAATCTTTTTAAGAGACTCATATACTACATTTACATTTTTTGTTCAGAAGATATGTTTGGATCTACTTCTACCATTTATTTTTTACATCTTCTAAGAGATGTCTTCATGATTTTCCAGCGAGTTCAGCTTTCTAGTTGATGCTAAGATGGAGTGGTGAATCCTAAATTCCTAACATTCTGTACAGAAAACTGGAACTTATCCCTGATTCCTTAGCACCCCCTGAGTTCATCCCCTTTCTCATGAAAACTGGCATTTCCTCCCATCGAGACTAAATGTATTTCCATGACCCTAAACTTGAGTTTGGCCATGTGACTGGCTTTTTCCATTGTACTGTGTAAAAGAAATTCAACTACAGCATTGTTAAAAGAATCCTATACTCAAAAGTGCCAGGCATGAAAAGTTTCCTTCAGAGCATTCTAACTTAGGGAAGGAGAAGAAACCGAATTATGGGACTTTAATATATAAGAGGGCCAATAAAAGTTCAGTTAGGCTTAAAGGGAAAGGGTAGTCCAAAGTATAGCTAATTTTAGACATGAGAATTGAGGAATTATTCTTGTGGATTAGCAGTCACTGTTCAGGAAGTATGGGATTTAAATAACTGTCTACAGTATTTGTTTATGCACAGGAAGAAGTCATGGTCAGGGTTAGCAGTATGAGCTGGAGTCCCACTTAGTAGTAGGCATAGCTTCTTAATTAGAAGATGACTTTCAGTCTAACTATTGCCAGTCTCTTCACCTTGGGAAGATATTTATTTGGTGGATAATTGGCATAACCCACATGATTTTAAATCTAAACAATCACACTAGTCCAGTCAAGTTCATTTTAATAAGAAGACATGTTAAACGTTTAATATGTTGAGACACTTAAGAAGACAGAGTCCGTAGGTGTTCAGTAAGCATATTTTGATTTGAATTAAAATCCAAGTAATTTATTTCATTTCATTGAATCCCACCTAATTATTGATAATGTGGAAATTTTACCTAAATGAAAATAAATTGTAAAAACATTTGACAAAAGATGTATCCCAACAAATGCTTTAAGAAATGCACTTCACTTAGTTCCTGGCACACACCCTGCTCTCTCCTTTCCACATGCGGACCCCTGCCTGCTCCAGGCTCCACCTGCACTCACTAACTGTGCTGGGCTGCGTCCTCCTCATGGTCAGACCTTAGACACGATGTCACTCCTGTACTCTTACGTACTCCTGATGTACACTAGGGTCTCCCATAAAATTAGTTCAAGTTCTTTACTTCCTGTTCATGACTGCTCAAACTCACAGATTCAAAAACACCTAAACTGAAGTTTGAGGTTTAAGACTACATGTTGACTATTGCTAGTATCACACCATGATGATATAGCCTTTTGGAGTCCAGCTTATTGTGCTGTTTCCTTTATTGGACTTCACTGTTAGAGGCATGGAATTTGATTTTTATCCCTTTTGACTACAAGGCTTTCAAAATAAAGTACAAATGGTCTGAGATGAGCAGATATTTTAATACTTGCTTCCACCTTGTATGCCCACTTTTCTTCTAGCTTTATGTCAGTAAGTCTTTATTAATCGCTTCCTGTTACCCTTGCTTTTTTAGAAATTCTTAAAAAGTATTCCATAGGGTAGTTTAAATTATTTTTTAACATTTTTGATTGATTTATAATCATTTTACAATGTTGTATCAAATTCCAGTGTGCAGCACAATTGTTCAGTTATACATGAACATATATATATTCATTGTCACAATTTTTTCTCTGTGAGCTACCATAAGATCTTGTGTATATTTCCCTGTGCTATACAGTATAATCTTGTTTATCTATTCTACAATTTTGAAATCCCGTCTATCCCTTCCCACCCTCCACCCCCTTGGCAACCACAAGTTTGTATTCTATGTCTGTGAGTCTATTTCTGTTTTGTGTTTACGCTTTGTTTTTTGTTTTTGTTTTTGTTTTTGTTTTTTAGAGTCCACATATGAGCGATCTCATATGGTATTTTTCTTTCTCTTTCTGGCTTACTTCACTTAGAATGACATTCTCCAGGAGCATCCATGTTGCTGCAAATGCTGTTATGTTGTCGGTTTTTATGGCTGAGTAGTATTCCATTGTATAAATATACCACTTCTTTATCCAGTCATCTGTTGATGGACATTTAGGCTGTTTCCATGGCTTGGCTATTGTAAATAGTGCTGCTATGAACATTGGGGTGCAGGTGTCATCCTGAAGTAGGGTTCCTTCTGGATATAAGCCCAGGAATGGGATTCCTGGGTCATACGGTAAGTCTATTCCTAGTCTTTTGAGAAATCTCCATACTGTTTTCCATAGTGGCTGCACCAAACTGCATTCCCACCAGCAGTGTAGGAGGGTTCCCCTTTCTCCACAGCCTCTCCAGCATTTGTCATTTGTGGATTTTTGAATGACGGCCATTCTGACTGGTGTGAGGTGATACCTCATTGTAGTTTTGATTCGCATTTCTCTGATAATTAGTGATATTGAGCATTTTTTCATGTGCCTTTTGATCATTTGTATGTCTTCCTTGGAGAATTGCTTGTTTAGGTCTTCTGCCTGTTTTTGGATTGGGTTGTGTATTTTTTTCTTATTGAGTTTTATGAGCTGCTTATGTATATTCTGGAGATCAAGCCTTGTCGGTTTCATTTGCAAAAATTTTCTCCCATTCTGTAGATTGTCTTTTTGTTTTACTTATGGTTTCCTTTGCTGTGCAGAAGCTTATAAGTTTCATCAGGTCACATTTGTTTATTCTTGCTTTTATTTCTTCTAGGAGAAAATTTTTGAGATGTATGTCAGATAATGTTTTGCCTATGTTTTCCTCTAGGAGGTTTATTATATCTTGTCTTATGTTTAAGTCTCTGATCCATCTTGAGTTTATTTTCGTGTATGGTGTAAGGGAGTGTTCTAGCTTCATTGTTTTACATGCTGCTGTCCAGTTTTCCCAACACCATTTGCTGAAGAGACTGTCTTTATTCCATTGTATATTCTTGCCTCCTTTGTCAAGGATTAGTTGACCCAAAGTTTGTGGGTTCATTTCTGGGCTGTCTATTCTGTTCCAGTGGTCTATATGTCTGTTTTTGTACCAATACAATGCTGTCTTGATGACTGTAGCTCTATAGTATTGTCTGAAGTCTGGGAGAGTTATTCCTCCAGCCTCATTCTTCCTCTTCAGTAATGCTTTGGCAATTCTAGGTCTTTGATGGTTCCATATAAATTTTATTATGATTTGTTCTAGTTCTGTGAAATATGTCCTGGGTAATTGGATAGGGATTGCATTAAATCTGTAGATTGCCTTGGGCAGTGTGACCATTTTAACAATATTGATTCTTCCAATCCAAGAGCATGGGATATCTTTCCATTTTTTAAAGTCTTCTTTAATTTCCTTCATCAATGGTTTATAGTTTTCTGTGTATAATTCTTTCACCTCCTTGGTTAGATTTATTCCCAGATATTTTATTACTTTGGGTGCTATTTTAAAGGGGATTGTTTCTTTACTTTCTTTTCTGGTTGATTCATCGTTAGTGTAAAGAAATGCCACTGATTTTTGAATGTTAATCTTGTAACCTGCTACATTGCTGAATTCTTTAATCAGCTCTAGAATTTTGTGTGTGGACCTTTTAGGGTTTTCTATATATAGTAACATGTCATTGGCATATAGTGACACTTTTACCTCTTCTTTTCCAATTTTTATCCCTTTTATTTCTCTCTCTTGCCTGATTGCTGTGGCTAGGACTTCCAAGACTATGTTGAATAGGAGTGGTGATAGTGGGCATCCTTGTCTTGTCCCAGATTTTAGGGGGAAGCTTTTGAGTTTTTCACCGTTGAGTACTATGCTGGCTGTAGGTTTGTCATATCTAGATTTTATTATGTTGAGATATGTTCCCTCTATAACCACTTTGGTGAGAGTTTTTATCGTAAATGGGTGTTGAATTTTATCAAATGCTTTTTCTGCATCGATTGAGATGATCATGTGATTTTTGTCCTTTCTCTTGTTGATGTGATGTATTACATTGATTGATTTGCATATGTTAAACCACCCTTGTGTCCCTGGGATGAACTCCACTTGGTCATGATGTATAATCGTTTTTATGTGTTGTTGGATTCTATTCACTAATATTTTGGTGAGGATTTTGGCGTCTATGTTCATCAGTGATACTGGCCTATAATTCTCTTTTTGGTGGTGTCTTTGCCTGGTATTGGTATCAGGGTGATGGTGGCTTCATAGAATGAGTTTGAGAGTATTCCCTCCTTTTCAGTCTTCTGGAAGAGTTTGAGAAGGACTGGTATGAGTTCTTCTTCGTATGTTTGGTAGAATTCCCCGGTGAAGCCGTCTGGTCCTGGACTTTTATTTGTAGGGAGGTTTTTAATTGCTATTTCTATTTCCTTTCTAGTGATCGGATTGTTCAAGTGTTCAGATTCTTCTTGATTCAGTTTTGGTGAACAGTATGTTTCCAGAAACTTGTCCATCTCCTCTGGGTTATCCATTTTGGTTCCATATAGATTTTCATAATATTCACGTATGATATTCTGTATTTCTATTTTATTTGTTGTAATTTCTCCATTTTCCTCTCTTATTTTGCTAATTTGTGCTCTCTCTTGTTTCTTCTTTGTGAGTTTGGCCAGAGGTTTGTCGATTTTATTTACTTTTTCAAAAAAAAAAACCAGCTTTTGGTTTGGTTGATTTTTTCTAATGGTCTTGTTAATCTCTATTGTATTTATTTCTTCCGTGATCTTTATAATTTCCTTCCTTCTGCTGCCTTTTGGGGCTTTTTGTTCTTCTTGTTCTAATTCATTCAGGTGGTGGGTTAAATCGTTTATCTGAGATTGTTCTTTTTTGAGGAAGGCCTGTATCGCTATAAATTTCCCTCTTAGCACTGCCTTTGCTGTGTCCCATCGATTTTGTGTGGTTGTGCTTTCATTGTCATTTATCTCAAGGTATTTTTTAATTTCAGCTTTGATTTCCTCATTGACCCATTGTTTTTTCAATAACGTATTGTTTAATCTCCATGCTTTCCTTTTTTTCTCCTTTGTTTCTCTGTTGTTGATTTCCAGTTTCATGGCATTGTGGTCAGTAAAGATGCTTGAGATAATTTCTATCTTCTTAAAATTGTTGAGGTTTCTTTTGTGCCCAAGTACATGATCGATCCTGGAAAATGTTCCATGTGCACTTGAAAAGAATGTATATCCTATTTTTGGGGGGTGTAATGCTCTGAAGATATCCACCAAATCTAGTATTTCTATTGTAATATTTAATTTCTCTGTTGCCTTGTTTATTTTCTGTCTGGAAGATCTGTCTAGTGATGTTAATGCAGTGTTAAAATCTCCAACTATGATTGTATTCCCATCAATATCCCCCTTTATCTCTGTTAGTAATTGTTCTATGTACTTAGGTGCTCCTATATTGGGTGCATATATATTAACGAATGTAATATCCTCATCTTGTATCACTCCTTTAATCATTATAAAATGTCCTTCTTTATCTTTCTTTATGGCCTTTGTTTGAAAGTCTATTTTGTCTGAAATCAGTACTGCAACACCTGCTTTTTGGCTTTTCCATTTTCATGGAATATCCTTTTCCATCCTTTCACTCTCAATCTATATGTGTCCTTCTCCCTAAAGTGGGTCTCTTGTATGCAGCATATTGTTCTTGCTTTATTATCCAGTCTGCCACTCTGTGTCTTTTGACTGGAGCATTTAGTCCATTAACATTTACAGTAATTAATGATAGATGTGTGTTTATTGCCATTTTGAACTTCTCTTTGCAGTTGATTTGGTATTTCCTCTTTGTTCTTTTCTTCTTCCTTTTGTGGTTTGGTAATTTTCCTTTGTATTATCATGGATTGTATTTAATTTTTGTGACTCCCTTGTAAGTTTTTGGCTTGTGGTTATCCTTTTTCATAAATCTATTAGCCCATTACTATAACTGTTTTTATTAAACTAATAGTAACATGATCTCAAACCCATCCTACTGAGAAAAAAAATTTTAAAAAGAAAGTAAAAAATATATTCTATATTTCCCTGCCTCCCTCTCCCACTCTCAGTGATTTATATGTCTTCTTTTATAATTTCGTGTTTATTTTATTTGTAATTCATGAGTTATCACCTTTCCAGTTGTGAGTTTCTCATTTCTGTAGCATCCTGCTGCTTTTGTATTTAGAATAGACCTTTCAGTATTTCTTTTAGCATGGGTTTAGTGTTGCTAAACTTCTGCAGCTTTTTCTTGACTGTGAAATTCTTTATCTCTCCTTCTATCCTAAGGGATAGCCTTGCTGGATAAAGGATCCTAGGCTGCATCTTTTTTTCATTCAGGACTTTGAATATATCTTGCCACTCCCTTCTGGCCTGTAGTGTTTGTATAGAGAAATCAGCTGAGAGCCTTATGGGGGTTCCCTTGTAACTTACTCTTTGCTTTTCTCTTGCTGCCTTTAGAATCATTTCTTTATCCTTGACTCTGGCCATCTTGATTACGATATGTCTTGGTGTGGGTCTATTTGGGTTCTTCCTGTTTGGGACCCTCTGAGCTTCCTGTACTTGGATATCTGATTCCCTCTTTAAGTTTGGGAAGTTTTCAGTCATGATTTCTTCAAAAACCTTTTCAATCCCCTTTGATCTTTCTTCTCCTTCTGGGACCCCTATTATGCGAAGATTGGGAGGCTTTATAGTATCCCATAGGTCCCTTATGCTATTTTCATTATTTTTTATTTGCTTCTCTTGTACCTCTTCTGGTTGAGTGCATTCTGTTGTCCTGTCTTCTAGGTCACTAATTCGTTCCTCTGCATTATCTAGTCGGCTTTGCACAGCTTTTAGATCATTCCTCATCTCAGTCAATGAGTTTACCCATTCTACTTGGCTCTTCTTTATAGCTTCAATTTCATTTTTGATATATTTTATATCTCTAAACACTATCTCAATTCCTTCAGCACTTTGATCACTTCTTTTTTGAAATCTTGATCTAGTAGGCTATCGATGTCTATTTCACTGATCATTCTTTCAGGGGATTTCTCTTGTTCTTTTAATCGAGAAAGGTTTCTCTGCTTCATCTTGCTCATACCTTTCTGGAACTGTGGTTTATGGAGTATCAGTTATCTATTTGGTCCTTAAGGAGTTTATCTATCTAATGCCTATGTAGGAATAAGACTTAGGAAAAAAAGAAAAAAGAGAGAGAGAAAGAATTTTAAGAGAAGGGAGAAAAAAGGCTTGAAAACAGTGTATAATGAATAACAGAAGAGCAAGTTGAAGCTGAATAGCAATCAGGTTCGGACGTCCTTTTAAAACCTTTTAAAAAAGGGGAAAAGATGAAAAGATGTATTTGAAACCTGTGTCTAGTCAATAACAGGACATCAAAACCCAAGAGAAATAAAAATGAATTAAGAAGTAAAAATTAAGAAGGTAATAGAAAATAGAACAGGTAAAAACAGATTAAAAGTAAAAGGGGGGGGGTGTCGGTGTTCTCCTGGAGTCTGTGTGCCTTTAATGTGAAGTCTTTCTGTCTTCATCCTGTTTTGGAAGCTCAGCTTGCTGTTTCCAGAGGCCCTCCGTTGGCGCCCTCTTCTGTGCTGCTCCCAGTACCTGTCTGCAAGCCGATCGGGCCTCCTCCCAACACTGGGTCAGGTGCCGCTCTCCTCTGCTGTGGGCGGGCGGGTCACTGCCCCTCCCGATGCCCCAGTCAGATGTTGCAGACTGGCGGGGTAGGAGGGCGGGTCGCGCCCCCTCCCAGCACCACGGTCAGGGCCTGTGTTCCTGCCGAAAAGGCGGGCAGCCGCTCTCCCTCTCCCGGCGCCGGTAGCGCCGCTGCCCTGTGCGGCTGCGCGCTCCGCCTCGGGTCGGCGCTCCGCAGGCAGGCTCAGGGCAGACAGAGGGACAGCCTTGTCCCTGCTCCAGGCCAAAACCTAGCTCCTTGTTTATCTTGGATGAGCAGGTTCTCTGAGGGACCAGGATGGAAGGATCCTATCTGCCCCGGGCTGCGGGCCAGTCTCAGCCTGGCCTTTGAGGCTGCTAAGCCCTTCAGTGCCATGCAGGTTTCGCCCCCGCCCCCGCCCCCGCCTGGGTGCTCAGCGCCGGAGGATTTGGCGGCTATGCCTGAGCCCCGCCTCTCTTCCCCTGAAAACTTTCCACGGGTTTTCAGAGATGGGGGTATGCACCCTTCCCCCCAGGGCACATCAACCATGTTGTTTTATGGCGGGCCTATGTTGTTCTGCCCTGTGCACCCACAGCCATGGGGCGCAGCCCCTTGCAGTCCCCTGGGGCTGCCTCAGTGCAGCCGCCCCTGACCTCTGCCGGGCTCGGGCAGCCTGGCCCTGCCCGCAGCTGCTGGCCCGCATCTCAAGCTGGGTGTCGGAGGGGACCCTCTGTGCCCGTTTAACTTAGTTCTGTTAGTCAAGGGCTGCTCTGTACAGATCCGAGCCTCAGAGGCTCCCCTTCTGTCCCGCTGGCCTCTCAGTTGGAGAGGGGAGACCCAGCGAGCGAGCGCCAGTCCTCCTTTGCCGCTCCCTCCCCGCGGGACCTGTCCCGCTCTGCTTTGCCTTTTCTTCTTATTTCCTTTTCTCCTACCAGATTTTTGGCTTCTCTATCTTTTGAAGGCGACAGTGTTCTGTCGGAGTTCCGCAGGTGCTCTGGTTGGCTGAGTGGGTCTGTGGATGTGAGTCTTGGTGCACTTGTGGGAGAGGGTGAGCCACAAGCGTCCTTCTACTCCGCCATCTTCTCTCTCCTCTCCCTAGTTTAAATTATTTCTGTTGAGGAAAGGGTGATATGAATACTGTAGACAGCCACTATCAGAAAGCAGAAATCTCTTTACACTGATAGCAGCAAATTTCTGGACTTAGTATACTAGTAGTATCATTTTTTATATTCAGGAAAGCTCAACATAATTAGCCTTGTATGTAGAAAGGTGAATGAAGGCTTATTAGCCTGTCTTCCTATCTGAGGAAGCTTCCTGGGCTTAGAGCTCTTAGTGACATCTATTTGGAGTTTTTTGGAGCATCTTGTTGACTTAGGTTTTATTTGTATTGTTATTCCTTGGGTGACAAAATATTTTTCCCTTTTTTTTTTTTTTTTTTATATAATCAGAGCAAGTCCTACAACTCTCAACAAATACTGCTGACATTGTACATGTACGAAAGTATGGTTACATATGGGTGAATTAAACTGGGATGCTTACAGCTAAGTAGAGTAAACTTCACTGCAGAAAAAAAGAAAATGTGCATTATAGTGCAAGAAGAGCACTTGAATTTGCACCTTTCTCTCCATTCATACTCACTTCATGAAAGTTCCTCATTTGAAGTGAAACTTAGAATCAAAAGATTAGAGTGGCAGAATTTGCATGAATTTGGTGTCACAATGGTAAAACATTGGAGGGGAAAAGTAAAGGTGTAAGTTTGGCTAAGAGTACGTCTGCTGCTAGGCAGTGCCTAGTGGGTGTGGTTCTGATACCTCCAGTGGGCCATTCAGTAATGAGGGAACAGCAAACATTCAGATGTAGGAGGAAAGGGCAAGTGTGCTTTTTAGGTTGAGATGGGGGGATGTATTTATCAACAGCCTGCCTCCCACAGGCCAGATACCCTTCTAGATCCTAGAGGTTTAGCTAAGTGAAACATTTCCCATGCTCATAAGTTTCCAGTCCGACATAGAAGATGATATAAAATAAGATGTTCATTAAAGAATTAAGAGTGAAGATGCTGCAAAGGAAATACGTATTTTCTGGCATGAATTTGGAGGGTTAACCAAGTTGTCTCAAACTGTTTTTATTCTACAAAAATTCATGACACTGTAACTTTGGCTTGCATGGTTTTTAGTATCTAGAAGAGTCCCATTTTTCATCCTTACCTAAATCCGTAAAGACACATTAAAAAGTTGTAGGCCCAATATTCATTTTCAGCAGGCAGCATGACTTCTGAACTTTTGAATACTGTCACTAAAATGAACCTAATCTATTTTCCTGCAGCACAACATATACAAATGAACACACAGAAAACTTTTACTGTCTGCCTAGAACATCCACAATCCAATTTAGGAAAATAGGGCCTGTTTTCTACTAATGTATCCAATCAAATTATATGCTCTACCCTAGATCCTGCTCACTTAGGTTTGTTAGAACGTTTCCATTAGAATCCATTTGTACTATTTATGGCAGACATTTAATGCCATGATGTAGTATGGAAATAAATCAAAATGGATGAAAGAAAACATTTTTTTCTTGTCAAAATAACTGAGTTTAAAAATAATTTTGTGACATTCTGATGTGATCTTGTCCCTTTTGTTACTTGAGGGTAACCAATGGACATAGAAACCTCCAGCGTGATGAACTTCTTTTCTACATATGGGTGGATATGTTATCAACAGCTTATTGACAGAACCCTAAAAGTCCCAGGTCGATTATAATCTATGATTTTGCCGATAAGAAAATGCAAAATTCACTTTCTAAACTCAGGAGGTCAGGGGGGCATTGGCGGGCAGTGTTGCTTTGATGGAGTCCATGATCTAGCCCTTGGAAGCTACAGACTCTGCCCCTAGATTTGCTTCCTGCAAACCTTTCTTACGTTCATTGAGATAGTGAGTGATACTCAGAAAAATCAAGGTAGTACATT
Source organism: Camelus ferus (assembly GCF_009834535.1). Lineage (NCBI taxonomy): Eukaryota > Metazoa > Chordata > Mammalia > Artiodactyla > Camelidae > Camelus > Camelus ferus. Next base: position 81,172,683 of record NC_045698.1, on the reverse strand, counting down.
TTCCCATATGTTGCTTTCATATAGATGACTTCTATTTTCTCACTGTTAACTTTCATACATATGATATACATGCCTAGATGATACACACATACGTTAAAAACAAAGTCCTCAGCGTAACCAGCCATTGAGAAGACACATGGAGGTGAATGTAAATCTAATCTATGGGTGTGTGTTTGTTCTTGAAAGGAAAAAACAAACCTTGCTTTAGTTTCTTCTAAAACCTCGTATAATTCCCAGCGAGATTCAAGATTTTCAGAAACATTAATAATGATTTAGAAAAAGGGATGTGAAAAATAGAGGAAGAGAAAAGTGCTTTCTAGCCAAGAGTAACTCAGATCTGTATGTCAGAATCGGTGTTAACTCGTCCTTATCCCCACCGCACACTCATAATGTTATAAAGAATAAATCTGACTCCATATTAGAGGTTCTTTGGCTTTAACCTTGTGCCCTATTTTCTAGCCTTACCGTTGCTAGCTCTGCACCTTTTGTAAAAGAATGTTGCCTTTAGCCTGAAATGTACAGAAGTGCCTATTCTGAAGGCTCTGACCTTTAAGGATATTAACACTTTACACTTTTATATAAAGATAACAAGTTGCAGAATAGAAAATAAACATTTTTGTTGGAAGTTTACAGGGACACCATGATCTGATCCACACGGACAGCTGCAAGAGCAAAGGATTCCAAGAACAAAGAATTCCTACACCAAAAAGTTTGTACCAACCAACCACACCCCCTTCCCTTTTAGTATAAAAGGAGCCTGAATTCTGACTTGAGTAGGATGGTTCCCCAAGACATTAGTCTGCCATCCTCTCAGTCTGCTGGCTTTCAGAATAAAGTCATTATTCCTTGCCCCGACACCTCGTCTCCCGATTTATTGGCCTGTCATGTGGCGAGCAGAACAGGCTTGGACTTGGTAACAGTAACGTCAAAATAAAGTGTCCCTGTGACTTACTGGATAGGGATGCTCTTCAGCTGCATCACTGGAAGTGATTTTACTTTTTGTGTGCTAGACAAAGGCATTAAACTTAAGGCAGAAAACTACAGTTGGCTTCAGTTCAGTAATGGTTAAGTAGAGGCTTGGCAGCAACCAACACCTCTGCACAGCTGTCTCTGAGCCCTCATGGACACACTTAGTAACCAAGGGAGCTAGAAAAGGGCGTGTCTAAGAGGCACCTCACACACTTCTTGTTGTGTTCCTTGTCCAATAACCAAAGAGGAAACATCGCTTTTTCCTAGCATTACTACATTTGATGGAAATAACATATCGAAGGCAGGTATTTGAAGCTTGAACTGTACATAACCTTTGCATATATATAGCATGAACTATATCTTTTAAAAATTGTATATTAGTCTGTGTTAAAATTTAGACATCTAGGTTAACAAGTCTTCATATATCAAATGCTATTATTTACATACTTCATGTGGAGAATTATTTTAAATCAAATGTAGCTCCCTGGATGCTGAATTATGATTTTTAGGAATTGTATGCTACCATGAATATAGACTTAACTGTAGAACATTTAGTTAGAACTGAATGACACATCACAGAATTATATGCACAGTATAAACATAAACAAACATATACTCTTGATAGTATATAAACACCAAACAGATCTTCTCATTGGTGACAGTGTCTTCCCAAGAGGGTCTTCTGATCTTACTGTTGTTTCCCCATCAATTTCCTAACATGGCTACAAACGTTATTATAATACCCCATAGAGTGAAGACTGGTATTGTTCAAGAAATCAACAGCTGACTTACAATGAAACTGTGAGTCCAGGGCCAGAAACTAGGCTTCCAAATGGTCACTCCAACCTCAGATCACTTAAATTTCCTCACTGTGTTTTGCCTATTTAATATGCACAGCCTCTGCTGAAGCCCTTCACTTTAGACCATCTCAGTATTTCATTTGGAAGCCCTCACCATGTATGAGACACAGACCCCAGCATGCACATACTCTACTCGCTCTTCCCGACTCTTTTATTCTCAGCTGGTATGACCAAGAATTATAATCTTTTAGTGGCCTTACCCATTTTTAATTAGTCTAAAATTATTTATTGAGAATGTCATTATGAAAATGGCCATAGCATTCTAGAATATAAGGCATACGGCACTGCAGAGGCTGAGATTCTATGATGCTTACCCACTCGGGTCTTAGTTTACATGTGCAGAAAGCACCGTCCTGATTCTCGGAGTCGTCTTTCAGGATTAAATTTGGAATATCTTTAAAAGTGTTTTGGACACTAAGTTATTATTTTTAGCGCTTGATCAGAAACTGCCACTGCCACAGAAACCGAAGTGTTTTCGTTAGCTTGTAAGTTGAGGTTAATATAGACAGATGCTCAGAATATTTTTAAATTGGATACATTTCTCAGGTCTTTGCTCCAGATTAAGTTGCTCCAGCTGCTGCCCTTGTACCTGCCACTGATTTATCCAAATCCCTTCTCTTATATTTAAATATTAGGAACTCTCCTATTTTAATGGCAAATGCCAACTGCTTACAGAGAGCTTTTTTTAAACCCTCCAGCTGGACGACACAAATTGATGCAGTATGTATGTTGAGAATCTATGTTGTGTCTGACCCTGTGACAGTGCTGTGAATGCTTTTTCTGACCTTCCTTAGTATTTTTCTATGCTGTCTTTAGAAAACATGTCCTTCTGTTCCTCAAATTATTTATTAAAGCCCAGGTGTCATTTCATACCGTAGTACATAAGCTCCTGAAAGCCAGACTCTGTGCTTAATTTATGTTCATGTGCTGCAACATCTTTTACAGCATTTCACAATGAATCCTTAATAGAAAGCTCCTGACTGCACCCAATGAATGAATGAATAACTGAACGTGATTCCTTAGCTTCCTTTCCCCTGATATTTCTGCCCCCAACCGCTGTTCTGTTTGTTTTCATTCATTTTCCGATCTATTATAGAAACACTCTTAAAATGTAATTAGCCTCATGCAATACAAAATCTCTCTTTACTATGGTAATAGTTATAATTAAAGTAAGTGTCCTTTGACTTTCCTGACAATGTCCTCTTTCGGCCTTTTCTTTCTTAGCCAGCTCTTTAAATGTCAGTGATAGTGTCCTGCCTTTGGAATTACTTTCCCTTTTATCCCATAATTCTCTCTCAGGGTTCACCCATTTACATTTTCAATTATATTTAAGAATGAATCTCAAATCTCTAATTCAAATGCAGATTCTTCTCCTAGATTTTGTATCTATCTGTTTATCCAGCTACCTACAGCACAGGATCACTTGGATGACGCAAGGCGCGTCCTACTCAGTACATCCAAATGTCAGCTCTTCATCAGTGCTGTCCCCAGGCCCTGTATTCTCACTTTCCTACTCTTAACACTAATACATGAGTACATCTCTGGAATCCACTCATGTCACTCTACTCCTAATGACACTACTTAATGCCATTAACATCTCCTTCAAATACCACATTAATGCCTACTAGCTATAGTTTGGTATTCCTATTTTCTAGACCCTCATCTCCTATCATTTACCATATTAATGCCAAGGAACTTTCCCTAAAAATACAATCTAATTATGAAGCTCTTTTGCCTAACAGTCTACCACTGAGTCCCTGAGAATAGAGTTCAAATCCTTTTGTATAGTTTACAAGGTCCTCTGTGTTCTAACATCTGTTTACTTCTCATCTTTCCACTTTACCAGCACCCCCCTCCCACTGTGCTCCCAATTTCTCTTAGACCCTGGAACACAACCCTGCAACACAACCCTGCTCTCTCCTTTCCACATATGAACCCTGCCCACGCCAGGCTCCACCCCCACCCCACCCAGCAGTTTGTGGACTACCTCCTCCTCATCTTCCAGGCCTGAGAGCCCACGTCACCCTTGTAAGCTCATGTACTCCCAGTGTATGCTGGTTCTCCCGGAGAGCTAACTCAATTCTTTAAAGCTACTTCTGGTTCATTATTGCCCCCATTCATAGACTTCTCTTAATCGTCTCTGTCTTTTATATTTACATTGTAATTTTTTTTCCCTTAAAACACTTCTTGGCACTGCATGGTAGTAACACTTCATTATATCTGCAGATACATTCCTAGTGTTTTTTGCTCAGTTCACATACGATTACGTGTATGAAATACTTTACTTTTAAAAACGTAAAAGATTCTTTATGAACAGGTTCACACAGTTTAGTGATTAGCTGTATTTAGCATCAAATACATTGGTTTACAATTTCAGGAATTCACCACGTAACATTTTGGAAAGGGCGCTTTTAGAATTATGAGAGATGTACCAAGTGAAGACGTGGCCTTGCGTTTCTGCCAGGAAGTTTTCTTAGACATTGAGAATGCATTTGGGTTGTAGAATAATGGTAACTTTTCAAATTAACCTATTCCAGAATTTAGAATTTCCATCTAGGGATTTTAAAGTACATTCGATCTTAAGTACTGAAGGAATCCTTGCTTACTTCTCTGACACAAACTGATGATCTATTTTCTACCTCTCAGCATTTCGTAGCATGAACTTAAGCAGTTTTCTAGGTTCAGAATACATTACCCGAGTGTGGACAGCTAACCAAATGATTTAAAATGAAACTCAGTACTTGTTGCCATTTTCCTTTTTGGTTAGTTGAGAATAAATCTTCTCTATTGTCTTGAGTAATTCGGATTGCTCTTCCTTGCAGAAGTGAAATGAGAAAGGTGATTCAAACTGAGGCAGAGTAGGTATCGCCAGTTGACAGCTTCAGCCTTGTACAACTAAGTCCATCAGAGGCTTCCTGTTACAGATAACGTGCTGAATGTTTTCATTTCCTTTTTTTGTAATATAGGTCAGAGTGTTCAGCTGGTAGTATCTTGGAGCCCAGGGGAGGTTTGTAATGTTATTCTGCATCTAGTAAAATGTATTAGGACTGTTTATTGAAACACAGAGCCAGGTCTCAACCTTTTTTGACTTGTTCGAAAACTTTGGAGACAGAGTAGAAAAATGACTATCAAACTAAAAGTAACTAGAACATATCTGTCAGGCTTGTACATTTTGAGTGCTATAAATCCTACAATATGTGGAGTTGAAAATATTGAGTAAGATTAAGAAATAGCAAGATATTTTCACCTTGGTTCAGAAAGTCATTAGTATCTAAAATCATGTACATCATACATAAGTTTTGAATAAAAATTTCGTCATTAAAGTATTGAATAGAATGCTACAGAATAGCAGCATTACTGAGGAACTGGACTGACAGATGCTTTTCATTCTAGACACAAAAAAGGAATATAATTCCAGTAATAGAAAAAAAGATTTTTTTTTTTAAAGCTTCCTTCAAAGAATACAAATCAATCACAACACTATGGAGAAAGTTTTCAGGGTTCTTTGTTATGTACACATGAAACACTCAAAGTCAAAATGCTATTTCAAACTCATGAGGAGTATTGGGACGAAAGAAATACTGTTTTGAATCTCTACTGAAAAAAAAATAAAAAGGATTCAGGAGGATCAACATCACAAAACTAACTGAAGGCACCATCGCTGAGAGAAGAAAATCTGCATCATGTCCTGTAGAGCAGCACCGCCCCTGAAAATACAAACAGCTTGGATTAGCTATAATCACTACACAGTGAGTAACACAGAAATCCTGAAAACCATCTATATTCTTTGATAGGTGTGCTGGTTATAACTGAGTGTTATGAACATGTGAGGTTAGAAATTCATTTCATGGAAAAGAATAGGAATATGCTTTCCAGAAAGAAATCATCTATTTTTATTTTAAATTGATTAAAAAAGAATTAGGAAAAATACATTTCTAGAACTTCCTCCCAAATAAGCTCATGATGTGTTCTAACTCCTGCAAAGTTGCATGTTAAGCATGTTAAGCATGTTAAGATGGAAAAGAAAAAAAGAAACCTATTACAAATATTTTATTTTCTTCATCTTTTACCCTCATCTTTAATTTTTTTTTCAAAAGCTCCCTTTGCTTCTTAATCTTTCTCTATTTAGTTAGTTGTCATTGTTGTCAATTAGTTGATGTTACCTCAGATGGCCTGTAAATTTTTTTCTTACAGTAAAGAGAATTAATACTTAGAAATTAATTGAATTTATTTTGTTTCATACAAAATTCTAAGCACTCCACAGGCAATTTTAGTCTTGAGGACCCTCATCTTAAATACAACACTGTAAATGACATTGCTTGTTTGGGATGTGTGGCTTCTTCCATTTTTGTGATACATATTCTGATTGTACATGTTGTGAAACTGATGTTCAGGAGTGAAAGTCACTTAGCTTTGAGGTTAATCTAGAGTTCAGAGAGACCTTTTTGTCTGTTTTTTATTAAGTGTACAGGGGTTCCTATGAGCCAATAAGTTGTTTTTTCACTGTGTAGAATGGCTCAGGGAAGAGAAATAACTGAAACTGGTGGTAATGCAAATTATTGGAAAGAAAATAAGTCAGACAAGTGATGATGTCTGGCTGGAAACTTTTGCTTTTGTGTTTTAAAGACAATTAACTGTCAGAAGAACTTTGATATGTTTTTCAGCATTTATATCTTTAAAGTTATAGATGGTAAAATGAACTACAGTGGCATTTATAAATTTTTTGAAACTTGAGGTTCCCATCAATATCAAGTTAATTCTCCCTCAAGCCATCTTCTACTTACTCCCAGACAAACTCTGTCAAATCTTTTCCTTTTTTACTTTTGTCACATTATTTGGCCCTTCCAGTATCCTTCCGTTTTTCAAATATTATCCATCTTTACCTCTCAAACTGTCTTTCTATTTTTCCTCTCCTCTAGGTAAGATAAATTCCATGGCTAAGGTCCTCTCTATTTTGTATTGAGAACCTATTCTCTGAATGAGTTAAAAAAAAATAACATTTACCAGCAATGTTTGTATTTTGTGCATGTGACCCTGTATTGATTTCTTTTCTTCTCCCCTTCCTAGACTGTAAGTCCTTTAGGCACAGTGTCCATACAGTATTTTCTCTACCACCCAGGCTGGGATGCTGCTGATAATTTCAAAATAGTTTTAACTGCCAGATTTATAAATCTAGTAGAACTTGGGTTATCCATCTTAATGAATCCTATTTCAGTGATTCAGAAAGAATCTCACCAAGAAAGAAGCAACTTTTACTTTAAATTCGACATGATTTTAGTATTCAACAGGAGCTCTGCCTTGACCTTTCCTTGTAATTGCTCGAAGACACCCTCAGTGATTACATGGTTCACTGTGAGGCATCCTACGTTAGTGTCCCATAAATCACGGGTCTTAAGACTAAAAAGACTGAAAAACTAAAGTTTGCCAGTCTGTTAAAAATGTACAATGACTGAGTGATTCTACCCAAAATCAGAGTGGGTGGATGGGTGTGATGGTTCATTTTATGTGTAAGTGCCAAGATATTTGATCCAATATTATCCTGGATGTTTCTGTAAGGCTGTTTTGGGGTAAGATTAACATTTAAATCAGTAGACTTTGAGTAAAGTAAATGATTTGATACATTTTTATATTGCAAAATGATTACCACAGTAAGGTTAGTTAAGAAATCTTTCATCTCCCATAATTACCATTTTGTTGTTGTTATGCTGAGAACATTAAAGCTCTGTTCTCTTAGCAGCTTTCAAGTAAGTGTATGATACAATGCTGTTAACTATAGCTACCATGCTGTAATTTGATCCCCAGAATTTATACAGTTTATGACTGAAAGTTTATGCCTTTTGACCAATATCTCCCCATCTCCCCCACACCTCAGCCCCAGGCAAACAATTTACTGTTCTGTTTCAACGAGTTTGATGTTTTTAGAGTCCAAGTATAAATGAGATCATGCAGTATTTTTCTCTCTCTGAATTATCTGACTTAGCATAATGCTATTAAAGTGCAACCATGTTGCCACAAATGGCAAATGAAATGTATATACCTCATATTCTTTATCCATTTATTCATCGCTCCATCAGTGGACAGTTAGGTTGTCTGCATGTCTTGGCTATCGAATAATGCTGCAGTGAGTATGGGGATGCAGATAGCTCTTCAGATAGTGATTTATTTCATGTTCTTTGGATAGAAACCCAGAAGTTGGATTGCTGGATCACATGGTGGTTCTATTTTTAATATTTTGAGGAATTCCCATCATGGCTCTACCAATTAACATTCCCACCAACAGTGCATCGGGGGTTCCTTTTCTTTACAACCTTGGCAGCATTTGTTATCTCTTGTTTGTTTTCCTTTTTCTTTTTTTAATAGGCATTCTATTTTTTTCTCCTTTTTGTTTTATTAGGTAGAATTATTACAGTTCGACTGCACAGACACATTATATCGCATGTAAATACATATATACAATATACTGTACTTTTTTTTAGTTTACATATGTACTAATTATTGTTTCTAAGAACAAATTAGAGCTTTAGCTTTTTAACTTACATAGTTATCAAAGGAGTAAAGCCAACTACAAAATAAGAATCAACAGAATGTGGTAATCTAATCATAAAGGCATTCTAACAGGTGTGAGGTAATATCTCATTGTGGTTTAGTGTTCCATTTTCCCTGATTATTAGTGATGCTGAACATCTTTTCATGTATTTGTTGGTCTTATCTATATCTTTGGGAAAACGTCTGTTCAAGTCTTTTGCCCATCTTCAGTTGGATTGTTTTGGGTTTTTTTGCTATTGAATTGTATGAGTTTTTTAAAAAATATATTTTGGATATTAACCTCTTACCAAATATATCATTTGGCAAAAGATACTGTCCTATTTCATGGGCTGGAAAATAATTTTCACTTGAAAGAGTAACTAATAGATAATACATGGTAATTGGGTATTTGACAGATACATTGCGCCAATGAGAGAAGTGATGCTGTCACTTCAGGGAAAACAACACAGAGTATTTGTTGCAATAATAACATTTGTGTTTTCAAAGAAAAATTGAAATTTTGAAAAATTCGCGTTTGCCTCTGAGAGCTTAATGGCTCCCTGATACTTGCAAGCCTCTGAGAGCTTAATGGCTCCCTGATACTTGCAATCAGTGGGATTAGTGAAGGTTGTTTCAGTCGTATTTTATAATGAAACACTGAAAAATGTCATCATGTAATTCACTGAATTACTCCAATCTTTTAATGTTTTCCAAATGACTGTTGCATGGTGCTTAAAAAATAATGCATGAGTAAGATCTTTTAAAATGCAAGGTAAATCAATGGATTTAATGGAAAAGATTATGAAACGTTAACTGCTATGTTTCACTTTTGTTTTCATTACATCTAAACTTTGAGACTACCTCTTGCTGAGTTTTGATGTAATATCAAATAATATTTATATGAACAGACTACAAAATACTTATCTTTTTCCAACTACACAGCTGTTTACTCCATATTCTCATCATATACTTTAATCAAACAGATCTTAACAGATTGAATGTAGATCTAGATGTGAGAATTCCAGTTGTCTTCTGTTAAGATATGTATTCAAGAAATTTGCAAAAAAGTAAAACAAGAGGTTCTTGCTAATTTCTTTTTCTTTTGGAAAACAGTTTTTAGTTATGGTAACATAGGGTTAATTTGTTACTGTCATTTTAACATAAATTCATTACTATTTTATACGTGTTTCAGTTTTAATTTCTAGTACAAGCAATCCTTAATGTCCCCTGTACTACGCTAACTGAAACCTATGCACAGGGAAACTGTATCTTTGCCTTTTACACAGCCTTGGGGGAACTCAGGAAAAAGCTCTCATATACTGGAGTTTGAGTTAACGTGCTAACATACAAAGTGAGGCCCACTTGTAGAGTAAATATTGATAGATACAACCCACATAAACAAAAATTCTTTGGGGTCTTCAGTAATCTCTAAGAGTGTACAGTGGTTGTGAAACCAACATGTGAGAACTGCCTTTTACAGAAAGATACTCCGAAGAACCAGGAAGATAAGCATAGCCTGGTTTGTAAGGACGATAGGGAGGAGCCTGCTGGGGTGGCTCACCCTCCCCCCAGAAGGAGAACACAGTCATTAACTCAAATGCTGCTTCATGGATGAAGAGCAAAGACAGAGGATGCTGAACTGGTAGAAATGAATTGTTAATGTCTAAATGTTTAAAGCTATGTCTTAGGTGAATGATGAGAATGCTAGGAACTCAGAGAACCCTATTTTTTTTTTCTACTTCTTACAAGATTTTTAACATATTAAGCCCAATAGGATTTGGGGGTGGGGAGGGATCTAGGTACTGAACATACTGAGACTTTTCTTGCAGGAATACTGGACTATGAAAACACCAACACATTTGGAAGACGCTCTTGCTAAATGTGAGCTAGAATTGTATTGATTGCAACCATTTCTATTTTTTCCCCCTATTCTATTGGGAAATTCTGGGGATGTAGTGAAATAAGGAGAAAATTTTTTAAATTTTACTATAAGATTCTTTACATTTTAGGGCAGTGTTTGTAAGCATATTCTCAAAGGAAAAGTTAAAATTGGGGTGGGACATGGGGTAGAGAGTCATGTCTCTATGAGTGTTATTTTCCCCCAGCCTCCCAGTGCCTTTGATTCATACTCCTCAGCCTCAGTCACCCTCTGTTGCAATCGTCTGAGTCTGTCCCGGAAGACTCCTCTCCCACGCTATCTCTGGCCATCTGGAACAGCCTTTCTGCACCTAATTGACTCCGTGACTCTTCTTTTCCCATTTCTGAGTGTCCTGTTTCTTTCTTTCTTTTTTTTTTTCTGACCTCTTACCTTTCTTCTAATAATCACATTCTTCCTTCTCATTTCAAATGTTTAGTCATTCCTCCACTTTAATGTGTCTCTTTGTAACCTTCTCAACCCTCTTCCTCGTAATAGCTTGAGATGTCACCTATGAAATACTTTCTCATCAGATTCTTACGGTTTTACATGAATTCATGGTCACTGAGTTAAACTCGTTATAAATGATGGCATGAAAAAGTAGCAATGGTACCATTTTTTATAAGCCAATGCACAAAGCATGAAGGATTAATCCTACTTTATAATTTTAATGTATTATGTAATTTACAAGGCACTGTTTATCACTAGTATCTTTTTGGAACTCACAACAGCTCTACACAGAAGGCAAATATTAAAATGCTCATACTATTTCCCTATGTATAGAAGTAAGTGAAAAACTACTCCATGATGCCTTAAGGATCATATTTTGCAGAGACCCTAAGATTCAGGTTTCAGAGTCCCATGTTAGAGTTCCTTTCCCTGGTATGTGATATTCCCAAGAGTCTTAGAAATTGTTTAAAAGGAGATGGGTAAGACGAATCAACCATTCAGTAAGGTACACGGTATTTTTCTTGACCACCTGTAAAATATATTTTTTTAAAAAGGTAAAAACTCAGTAATTTAATCTTCTCTTTTCATCACTCTCCTTAGTTCATCAGCCCTAATTGGTGGTCTTCTAGTGGTTTCTTAGCACCTAACCATCCGAAAGGTAAGTCAGATCTTAAGAGCAGAAATGCCAAATATCTAGACATGGGTCAAAAAAAATAATGATACATAGAATGGAGAAATTTATGCATGAGAAAAGATTAAAGGAGCATGTGCATTTAATTGCCTAAGTAACAAATGATAAGGAGCAAAAGAGGAACATTATGAGTATCAGAAAGGTGAAAATACTGTATCTGAGCTCAAAGGTGGTAGAAATAATAAAATATAATTAAGGAGCAATCAAATAAGTCTGTGTTAGAGGGGGGAGAACAATAATAGGGTCTTAGGGGAGACAGTAAACATTATCATGTATTATTTAAAATAAGCTATTAAAGAATTAGGTTTGAATCATAATACCCACATCTGTACATCCTCCTGTCAATTTTATGGTAAGTGTATTTGCCTTGTTGACACCTTTCTCTTGTGAATCCCTGAGACCACAGGGAACTGTGACGATGCTTTCTCCTGCTAACATGTTACACAAAATTATATGAATTCAGGTTTAATTAGTGGGACACAGCATGGACTATAAGTCACTAAATGTTACCAAGGTACCAATCTAAGGGGCTCTCTTCCTTATCCATGTATTCTCGGGCCACTGATATTGGGAACCATGTCCTTTTTTAGAATAAAACATCACCTGTGGAATTGGGATATTCTGAAAGCATATGCTCACTCATTCGAAGACTTATAGGTATGGAATGAAGGAATCACTTTTCTTGTTCTTGAACCAAGTTTACATTGCTGTATTTTTCTTCCATGTGCTGTGACCTTGTTTTCTCTTTGACTTTGCTTTTGCTTCCCAGAAAGCAATGTTTGATTTTCCTTAACCTGTTCCCTCCAAATACTCAGCCAACCCGTTTCAGGTTACATTAGCAGGCCTTCTTGTGTTGTCTGTAATGGCAAACCATGGTCTTCATGGATTATGTATTTTTATAGTTCTATGGCACAGGGAACTAGTTCTGATTGGAATGGGGAAGTGATGGACTAATCTGGCCATTTCTGTGGTTACCTTTCTGTCCAACAATTTTGATGTTGTATGCTGCATAAATAAATGTATTCACATTTTATTCCACATTGATTGTACTTGGTCACACAATAACATGATCATGAATTTAAGGACTGCTTATTAGGTGACACACACAATTTTAGGCACTGGAGATACAGAAATAAATCAGGTGCACTGCCTCCTCCATATTAGCTTATGGTTTTCAAGTTGAGAGAACACGTGTCACCTTATGTTATCATTTTGTGTCTGAGCTAGAGCGAAGTACTATACATCATGAGAAGATATCGAATAGAGCAAATTACCCACTCTAGGTAACAAAGACGTCGTCCTTGAATAGAGTACACTGTTTCAGTAACAGCTTCAATGTATGAAATGCTTTCTAGTTGACAAAATGTATTCTTACTTGGACATTTTGCAGATGTTTGTGGCACAGAGATTATTCATTGCTATTGATGTGTTTTGCATTTGAGAAAGATGTACAACCCAGTTTCTGAGACTAGTTTAAGGTCACAGGAAAGGATAAGGCAGTGGGACTTTCGCCTACATTTTCTGGCTAGGAGTATGGAATTCTATTGTGCCATGTTTAGAAGCCATTCTCTCTTGGCTTTAATTTTAGAGTCAGTGCTTTTATCATGGAAGAAGATAATACTGCCTCTCAGAGTCCTTCATCTGAAAAAAAAAAAAATGGATGTAAAATAGTTTACATCTATAGTCACATCTTCACCAGAGGGGATGCTGAAAAGTTCTTTAGCATCACTAGTAGGCACATTCCAAAGACTGTGCAACTTCCATCCATTTTTCATTCATTTACTTGGGACTCACTCTAAGAACATCAGCTACTTTTCTTCATATGCACCTTGACAGCAACCTCAACAGAGCAAACATCCTGTCCTACACTTTAGCGTATCCTCTCTGTTATTAATGCCTCTAGTGAACTGGTACCTTTTTTTTTTTTTTTTCATTTTTCTATTTTGAATAAACGCATACTTCTGAAGAAAGCCTAGAGGGAGATTTGCCTCTGGTATAAAATAAAGACAAACGGACAAGCTGGCCATTAAGGCCCTGTACCTGACTAGAGAAATACATCAACCATTTTCTAAGTCGGTGAGTAAAAAGTATTTAAAAATGTAGTTGAGAGAACTGAACCTGGTATCTGTTTATGCAGCTGTCTGAAGCCTCTGCAACTTCATCATGTCCCTGTTGGAGTCTTAGAGAGTCAAACAGTTGAGAGCTGTTAACTGGGCAGATAGCAGTCTTCACTTTAAGCTTTATAGACACCTGCTTTTGAAATTGGAGACTAGTATTTAATATTCCTTTTTATGCAACACCCTCATGTCTCTGTTCTTACTCATAATGCCCAGAGATTGCACCCATTGAAATATTCAGTTTTTCATCATGGAGCCTGTCAAGAATGTCACCCACACCCTAGAAGAGAGACTGAATGGCATTTCAACACAAGTGCTAAGTGTCTGTGGCAGTATCGGTATTTCTCAGAGGCTGACACACTGATGTGACTATAGACTGCCTAAGTGAAACAGATTTGGTAGAACAGTTTCAATTATATACCCAAAGAAAGATTTTGGACCAAATGCAGCCTCATCAAATGCAGTTCAGTGAGTTTGAAAGCAAGTGTAAATGTAGTGGAACCAAGAATTGCAGACCATGTAATTTGAAAATGTTCATCATCCAACATACTTTGAAGATTACAGCCAGGGTCCAACCTTGTTAAATAAGTTACCGTAAAACAAAATTGCATTTAGGACTAAATTCAAAGGAAGGACAAATTATCACTGTTGTGCTTTACTTTAAATGTGAAATTAAGTGTGCCATGTGGCAATGTAATAAATAATTTATGTAAATTACTATGGCAAAATTTAATTTTTTAATTAGCTGAAAAGATATAAATAAGACTGAAAAAATTTCTCCAATTTCTTTATCTATCTCGACTTTGATTTAAAATTATTTCCTCACATTTCGAGATGTTTTGTCTTTAGTTATTTATTCACTCAACATATATTTGTGAACGCTTGATAGTTGTTTGTCATCCATAGAAAATATACCAACATAAACATATTGGTGGTAGGAAGAGCCTACGTTAATAAATGGTTGTCTTCCTCCCTTGAGAATAAAATGAGCTAAGTCAACTTATCAATAAATCCTAAAAGAGCAAAGGATGTGAAAAAAAGTATACCTTATCACAGTCTGCTATTACCATGAATATCAGCTAGTATCTCTTTATTCATCAGAGGACGATTTCTCAGAGAAGCTTTTTTGCCTTCTAAATGTATGTCTATTGTTTTGCTTTATTTTCATATGGAATCCAATTGAAAGATTCTTTAGGCTCCAATGAGCAGAAGTCTTTTTGACTCACGAAATAATATCACTCCACAAAGTCAACATTTTCCAGTACTGTCATTCATTAAATGCACAGTTACAGAAACTGGGGCTGGGTTATGAAGAAATAATTTGAAGACAGTGAAAGAAACATCTTCCTCTCTCCTCCAGCCTCGCAAAACATAGAACAACTATCATAGGTGAAATTTTCCTACAGCCTGAAAAACAAAACCAAACCCTAGTCATTCCTTAAAAATGTGAAAGCCCAAAGTGAAACGTATTTTGGTGGACAGAGAGAAGGATGGTGCCCAGCATCACTGCCTGCTCACTGTCCAGGCTCACCAAAACAGAGCTTGTTGCTCTCAGGAAATAGGTGCTCTTCTAGCTTGTTACTGAGGGTGCAAATGATTCTACACCTACTGAAGGGAATTTGCTGATATCTCACAAAATCACATATGCATTTGTCTTTTGATACAGTAACCCTGTTCTTCGGACCTGATCTTGACGCTATACCACACCAACAATGCAAAATTATTTGTACACAGGGTTATTGACTGCAGCATTATTTCTAATTACAAAATACTGGAAACCATCTAATTGCCCAAGCCTAACACTGAATAAACTATCACACAGAATATGCACATAGTGGAGCACTATATAACTGTACAACACAATGAGGACTGTCTCTATGAACTGAAAGAGTATGATTCCCAGGAAATATTATTAAATAAAGAAGTAAGCTTTAAAAGTGCTTATACAGTGTGCTAGTCTTTGTGTAAGAAAGGGAAATACAGGAAGAACATGTATCTCTTTATCATTTCAAAGGGAAACTCAAGAAAGAGAAAATGGTGATGTTAGGTGGCAGGAGGAAGAGTGCTGAAAGGAGAGAATGACACCTCTGTGTCTTTTTTTAAGGTTTTCGTGAAAATATGTTACCTGTTCTTGAAAATCAAGAAATGAAATTAAATCAATAAAAATGGGACCAGGGGAACAAAAATGAAAACAAATGATACAAATGTTAATCCTGTTAGTATTTCAGTTGAAAACTGTCAACAAGCTAAAGGGATAGAGAATGCATGGAAGAAAGGAAGGAAGAAAGGAGAAAGAAGCAGGGAAGGAAAACCGGAAGGAAGGGAAGGAGACAGAGAGGGAAGAAGGGAGGCAGGATCCAACGAATTTATGAAAACAGAATTGGTCTGTATAACCTCAGTCTTAGGCAGAGTTGGGTGTGGTGAAGGGGAGGATTGGTAAGGAATCCTGAAACTGTAGTGTGTGTGTTTATTGCAGTGTTACTGGGTGAAGCAATTCGGAACTACCGCACATCTAATATTGGATTGACAGATGAGTCACTGTATTGATTTTGCTGCAAACTACGGTTCTCACTGTAATGGGAGATTCAAATATAGAACAGTGAAGGTACTCCTGTGGATTGGAATTGGAGGATTGGTATGAACTCTTATTTCCTAAAATACATGTTTCTATGTGCATATGTATATTTATATGTGTGTATTGCTGTGTGTATCTTGTGTATATACATGTGCATGCATTTCTTAGAGATGTCCACCAAACTGGCCAAGAAGTAAAGACAACCACTGGCAGTTAGCACAGTCTGACTGCAGAGGGCTTAGTCTAATACTGTTCCTCACTAAAAGCAAAGATGGCTTCAGATAAAAGACTTATTTCACGGCTGGGTCAGAGTAGGTACAAGATGATAAGGCTCATCTTACTATAACAGAACAAAAGCAAGTGCCAAAAAAAAAAAAAAAAAATCAGGGAATGTCACAAGGACTAGGAGCCAGTTTAAAGGGGCTCCAACTAGCCAATTTAGAATACTTTGAACATCAGAATAACAAAGTACAGTTAAAAAAAAATTTAAACCATGGAAAAACAAGAATTCATGCCCATACCAATATTAACAAGATGAATAAGCACATAAACAGCAGAATGAAGGGTTCTTGCTTACAGTGGAATGTAAGAGTTTGCTGATAAATGTAGAGGAGAATCTTTATTTTGTAACCATCAGATAAATTAGATCAAACAAGGTTCATCAATGAATATTAAATCCAAGGAAAACTTCGCTGAGGATCAAGATTATGTATATAGTCTATCAGTAGCTCCCCTTGGACTGCTTACTAGTTTTAAGGGGGAAATAGTAATTATACTGTGAAGAAGTCTAATACCATGTGGGCCAGGTGATCACAATTAATGTAACTGACAAGGGACAGGTAGTCATGTGCCTCCAGATGTGATGCCCTGAGAAGGACACAACTTCAGCTATGCAGTATTTCCCAGCAGAGAATGCATATCTGTAATTTAATCACAAGGACCTATTAGATAAACACACAATGGGAAACTTTTTTTCAAAGGGAGAGGCTGTATTCTTCAAAATGGAGCAAATATACTGAGGTAAAATGCTCATGACAGGTACATCTGGGTGAAGGATACATGGGTAGGTTCTGTGTACCATTTTTATTTTTACCAAGTTTTGTTACCTTGACATGTCTGAATCAAAAGTTAATTTAAAAGTACGGGGTGGTAGTCAACACTTCCTGTTCACAAATAGAAAGCTGAGTAGTAATAGAGGATTTGTCTTGATTGATCATACTTTCTCTTCATAGACAAGAGTAGAAAACTAGGATGGCCTGAGATTAGAGACAAACCAGTTACTCCGAAGATCTGAATCAAAATAAACAAACTGAAAAATGATGCTTGAAGGAAAATATATATTTATGCTGAGAAAAATAGTTTTGGAAAATGCTGATTAATACCTTGATGAATACTTGTGAAAAGGTACTGAAATTGTTGGAAGCCATTACATAAGCAGAATAATCAGAAGATAAAAAAGCAATTCCTGGAAACCTAACATGTGTTTGCTGAAAAGAAACAGTTTAATAGAAGACCTGGAAAACAGACTCGGGCAAATCTTTTATATCAAAGAACAAAATTTCAATGATGAAAAATCTAAAGAAAAGTTAAGACATATGAAGCAATACAAGAAACGTTAAGAAATAAAAAAAAAATTAATCTTCTAATAGCTTTCCCATAAAGATAGAACAAAGAAAATTAAGGTGTGTGTAAGACTGGGAGAAGAAATCAAAGAAATAATAAAAACATTTCCTGTACCTTGAAAAAGTTTCATAACCTTGAAGACATCTACTGAATGCCTAGCACAATGAATGACAAAAATCCATATCAAGACATATCACAGTGACACTATAGAACATAAGGAGAAAAAAAGATACTAAAAACTTCTGAAAGGTAAACATATAGAACAAAGAATATAAAGACTTCATAATGGACAGAACATCTTTTATAAAATATTTAATTAGCAAAAGATGCCAGAAGAAAATGTAGCAGTACCTTCAACATTTGAGGAGAAATAAACTTGTATCTCTTCACCCTTAAATCACTGAACAAGAGCAAGGGGAAACAGTTGTAATTTTTAAACAATTTACCTCCTTTGAATCAATTTTCAATTCTCAACTTCAGCAAAATTGAAAAAGATAATTTAAGTAAGAGTGTTTCAAGAGACTTAAGAGAAGAAACAGTTAAACTAGATCAGAAATTAAATCCTAAGATTATTTTCATGCAGAAGTTCAAGGAAATAAATTTATGTTCAAAAAGAAAGTAGATTCCATTGTACAGAAACACAAATTTCTTTAATCAGAAGAAAACAACAAATAAGGAGAAACTCTTGGTAAACAAAAAACCTGTACAGTAAATTCATGGTCTAATCTTAAAAAGAGTTGATACAAATACACCATAGTGAGATAGGAAGGCGGTTCTATGAATTATGAAAAATGCACAGTTGTATAAACCAACAGCACATTCAATACACAAAGCTCTTACCTCACCGCCCAAAAGCTCCCTCATCCTATCCATTTTTAGTCAACGACTTTCCCACCCTTAATGTCTAGAGAACACTGGCTTATTCTTTTCTCTTAAAATGTTGCCTTTTCTCATTATGCTAAGTGAAATAAGTCAGACAGAGAAAGACAAATACTGTATGATCTCACTTATATGTGGAACCCAAAGAATTTTTTTAATTCCAATAAACTCGTAGAAAAAGAGATTAGACTTGTGGTTACTGGAGGCTGTGGGAAGGGGAGGGAGAATTGGAGGAAGGCAAGAAGTTTAAACCTCCAGCTATAAGATAAGTAAGTATTAGGGCTGTGATGTATAGCATGATGACTAAAGGTAACCCTGCTGTGTGTATAGAACCCAAGAGTTCTCATTCCAAGGAGTTTTTTTTTTTTTCTCTTTTCCTTTCTATTCTATCTTTATGAAATGATGGATGTTAACAAAACCTATTGTGGTAATCATTTCACATGTAAGCATGTAAATCAAATCATGATGCTGTACACCTTAACCTTATACAATACTGTATGCCAGTTAATTCTCATTAACAAAGTGTTTGCCTTTTCCTGAATGTTGCATACATTCAATCATAGAGTATGCAACCTTTTGGGTCTGGCACCTTTCATGAACCATAATGTATCTGAGCTGTATGCATGTTATTGCATATGATGAGTTGGTTCTTTTCACTGCTGTATAGGATGGATATACCACACAATCTGCCTAGCTCACTAGCTGAAGGACTTTCTGGTTATAAGTAATTCTGAATAAAGCTGCTATAAATATTTCCATACAGGTTATTGTGTGTACATGTATTTTATTTCCCAAATGATTAATGATGCTGAATACTCTGTGTGCATTTGTATGAATTTGGTGAAGCATCTGTTAAAATCTCTTGCCTGTTTTTATTGGGTGGTTTCCTTACTGTTGAGTTTTGAGAGTTCTTCGTGCCAGATACCATCTTGGTCACACCTGTGAGATACAAGTCTTCTCTCCTAGTGTTTGGCTTATTTTCCTTTCACTTAGCAATGTCTTCCAAAGAGCAAACCTACAATTTTGTGAAATCCACTTTTTAATTTTTTTGTCTAATCATTGTTTGTCTAACCTCAAGTCAGAATAATTTTTTTTTCTCTAAAAAAATGCTACAGTAGCACCTTTTACATTTAGCTCTGTGATAAATGTCAAGTGAATTTCTGGGTACACTGGAAGGCATAGGTTAAGATTTATTCAGGGAGGAGATTAAGAATACTAAGAATCAGATGCTCTCCGACCGTAAGTTCTAGAGGTCACTAAGCAGAAATTTGAGAAGGGATGGAGGTCTGATTTGGCTTAAAGATAAGAGAGACATAGGAAAGTAAGATTCCAGTGGTAAGTGACCACAGGATGTTCTGTGTTTCTTGTGTTCACTGTGTAAACAATGAGGTGAGGCATAGGTCCTGATGGCCTTTTATAGTTATTCACATGTAAGGTGATGAGCATTGGAATGTTCCAGAATCAGTTTGTCTGAACACCCCAGATCATCTCTGCTGTGCCTAAGTCCTCTACCTGAAGCTCCCGTCTCTTTTTTCACTTCCTGGCCTGAAGAGTATTAGAAATGGCTTATTTCATTCTTCGATCATTTGCCAGATGGATGCTATTTTTATTGCCACCACTGTCGGCAGAGAAGCTGCAGGTGACAGAGTTGGCAAAAACTGATCCGTAGAGACTGTTTGTTCCTCAGTGGTTAACAGGAGGGCATGGTCACACTCCACAGCAGCAGAGGTATTAAAGCTCTGTGGGTAGCTTTTGATCAGTTGGCAGTGGGTTACAGGATATCTAGCAGGTGCATGTATCTCCTTTCCTTCCTCAGGTTCAGGATGTTCTAAGTACTACGAAATGTAGCAGCTTCCTTTGCCTTTCTGCTGATGAGTCTGATCAACGAGTTGCATTTATCTTGAAGCTGTGGCTAGCTTGGTAAATATCCTTGTGCATTTGCCCTCTCTCTTTCCCTACCAAACTCCCCTTTCTCCCTCACAACTGATGCTCCTGGAGTGCATTCTCTGCTCAAAGGTTAGCCTGTAAGCATGTGCTTCATACTTTGTTTTCTAGGAGACATAGGCTAAATCACCGAGAAAGGGAAGAGAGGAAAGTGTTTTCACCAAGATTAAAGGAGTTCCCTGGGAGCCTTATTTTGTCACTGACTGAATGGGGCTGTTGATGAACCTGGACCAGATCCTCTAGAAGCCCAGCCAACGGCACCAGTGGAGACTGTTGAGCGTCTAAGTGGACAGTAGTATCAGAATGTTCACAGGTTACCAAAGGGAGACACAAAGATATGCATGCGCATGATGTGCCTTTCCAGAAGAACAAACAACATTTAGGGAGAAAACTGTTACAAACGAGGAGAGGGGTAAGACTTAGGCCCCACTAAAGTATGAGTTGAAATAAAAGTTCTCCTCCAAAGAAAAAATTACCAGCATATTTTAGTTAATTTGGCCAGAGTTATTAAATTATTTGAAGTGGACTATCTGCTGACGTGCTGAAGTTTGTGAAACAGAATAATGAGATTTCTTGGAGGAGAAAAGTAGTTTGAAATAGCTAAATTTATTCAATGCTAATAATTGCCAAAGATATATAATATTTTCTCAAGTTGTATTTGACCTTTATTTCAACTCATTAACCCTGATACAAAAGTGATTCCTAAAGCTAAAAAGAAAAAGGTAAGACACAATTAACTTTATATTTCTGGAACTACATTATATATAGTAAAATTACGATCTAGTGGCCTACATTATTTTCTGTTGCTGTGAACAAGGTAATGCAAACTTAGCAGTTTAACATAATATCCGCTTATCAGCTCACGGCCCTGTAGGTCACGGGTCTGGGCTTGAGGTAGCTGGTCTGATCTTCAGTGTCTTACAGGTGGGAATCAAGTGTCACGAGGGCTATGGAGGAGAATCTGCTTCCAATCTCATTGAGGCTGTTGGCAGATGCAGCTCCCTACGGCTGTAGGCTCAAGGTCCCATTTTCTTGCTAAGTGTTGGCTGCGCGTTGCTTTCACATCTTAGAGGATGCTCACATCCCTTGCCACCTGCTTCCCCCCTCCAGCCTTAATCAAATCTTCAAAGCTAGAAACAGAATCTCCCTCATGTGGAATCCCTCTTGCAGTTTGTTGCTTTCAGTGCTCACCTGATTACATCAGGACCAAGGAGGATGATCCCCTTTCACAAACTTTATCACAGGAGTGACATGTCATCATAATTACAGGCCCACCCACACTCAGGACGGAAGAGATTATAGAGGAATGTGAGTCACTGGGGTCACCTTAGAATCTGACCACCTACGCTGAGTCACACATGTAGGGCACTGGAAGGAAAGAGCATTATTATTATAAGTTAATTTAGAAATAAGTTCAAGTTTTTCTAATGCTGTGTGAGAACACTGGGAATGAATGAATCATGGCTAGTGCGATTCCACCACTGGGGGTCAGTCACAGTGGGGGCCTAAAGTGCGTGCATTGCTTTTGCAGTCCAGGGAAGAAGACGACTCACATAAAAAGGAACAGAAGATAATTCAAGAATAAGATAATTTCAATAGGTAAATGACACTAGAAAAACACAAAATCATTATGTTTTGTGCTTTTCCTCTCCTAACTTCTTCCATTCTACTCTTTTCTGAGGCACTGAGTCTGGCTTCTGGGACTTGACGTCTCCTTTAAAAGCATGTCTTTCACTGAACCATCCACAACTATAACCAATGTTAGTTAGATAATCACTAGAAGTGGGTTAAGGAGGGATTATGAGGATGCCTTCTTTATGCCTGCCAAAATAAATGGTTTAATAGCGGCCTTTAACAGTTTAATCAGGATGCATTAATTTCTTGCAAACGTAATGGTGATGATGGAGCTGATGATGTTCTACGTAGATTGGAACCTGATTCACTAAATAAACTGGACTCAGCGTGATGCTAAAAGCAAACTGACATGATTATTTTTTTTACAACTGCTGCTTTTAATCAGCTTTATGGGGCATACCTTTCTCCCTGGAATGAAATCTAAGACAATCTCATTGCTTTTCATGACATCCTCAAATAATACATTCATTAATGCTTCTATTTTTGAAATAATAAAAATATTCTTCCAGCGCATATAGTATAAAAACTACAAACTATCGTCCATCTTAAAACTTCTCTCTTGAGCATTCAATGTGCAGTTGGTTCCTGCCCCAGTTATTATTGCTGTGTAACAAGTTACTTCAAAATGGATCTGTCTAAAGCAACTATTTTATCTTGCTTATTGCTTTGCATCAGGAACTTGGGAAAGACTCAGCTGCACAGTTTTCACTTGAATTTTTTTTAATGTAATTATGGTTACATTCCTGCCTGGGACTGTAGCCCTCTGAAGGCTCACCTAGATGGATGGATGTCCAAGATGGCTCACTCAACTGACTGATTGGCAGTTGATGCTGGCTATGTGCTGTGTGTTCAGCCTGTGGCTGTTGAAAAGGATGTCTTATATATGGTTGTTCTGTGTGGCTTGAAAACTGAGCAACTGTTAGGAGTTCAGGGCTCCCTCCAAAACTGGAATATCCCAGAAGAAAGCTGGAAGCTGTGTTGCACTTATAACCTGTCATAGGAAGTCCCATAGCTTCACATCTGCCAAGCCCTTTTGATCAAAAGAGTCACAAGCCACTCAAATTCAAAGAGAGGGGATATCCTACTCTTGATTGGAGGAGAATACCAAAGAAAATTGTGTCCACAGATTAAAGCCATCATAGCTCCCTTTTGCAGGGTGGACATCTTGCCCACCAGACCATGTACACTGCCCTCATGTCAGTGGAAGGTCAGCTGGCTCCCAGTGCATCCTGTCTTTTCTCTTTATGTCCCAACACCCAGATCCCAACTGAGGCTGGTCTAACCATCCTCAGCCTTTTAACTTTACATGTCAACAGATATTTAGGCATCATCAACCTATACATCCGCAAAACTTCAGAGGTCACATGAGAAATCTCCTAAGCACTTGTCTTGGCTTTAGATGATGCAGAAGCACCCTTGCCCATGTCGGTATATGTACGTATGTGTGACTGTGTGCACACAGATGCTAGCATCCTAACAACTCTTTCTGAAGAAATCTCAAGAAGGACTTTTTTAAACTTCATGTTGACCTTACTAATATAGGCTTGAATGGTGATGGCTAATTGTCCCCAACTGGTTCAAAATCTCTCTTCGTCTTATAAAGTAAGTCTGGCAATTTGCTGAAATACGAACAATAGAATATGATGCATTTTGATATCATAGAACAAATCTGTTCTTCTAATTCCGGGGTTCCTTATTTTTACTTACGCAAAAACCTAAAAAAAATCTAATACTACCTCTTAATAATATATTTTTTGCATCTTCTGAAGAAACTACTGCCTCCAAACTTGGTACATTTTCCGTTCTCAAAAACAGTTTCAGTGTTTGGTTAGTGAGGTAGGAAGAGCCGCACGAGCTTCAGCAAGCAAAAGAAAAGGCTGTCAACTATTCCAGCTGCTGACCAATGCCAGGCATTTTTTATAGACAGTATCTTAATAAAAGCTTAGATGTCCTTTTTTTTATTTTCACTGGATTAATACAAAGGTTTACTAGAGGGCCTGCAGTGTAAGAAATGACTTATTATACTGGAGTTTTATTTGAAATTAGAATAAGCCTGGAGACTCATATCACTTACTTTACTTCCTAAAATTTCAAGACAGGCTGCACCAAGTATGGAAACAGAAAACAGCCGAACAGCACTTCACAGCCCCAGTGTATACAGCTCCCTAGAGGTTTGGACCATATGCCGAGGAGACGCCGCGGTTTATGTGGGTGATCACATTAGCCCCTTGATACACAGCCATCCACATTTCAGACTAGTTGGTTTACAAGAACTTGGCACTAATAAAGAAAAGAATGTATATATGCAAGAAACATTTTTCAAACTTTACTTTATCTAGAAAATGTATCATTTATTATGCAAGAACTATGCAATGATTCCCAGAAAGAAATTCCCAGTAAGCAACCTTAAAATGCTTGCAGAGCAATGGAAAACACCTTCAAGTTAAATGACAAAACTCTCCCCTCCTGGGTTCCTAAACTCGTATTAATAATGTGACAGTAGACATGTATGAATAATTTTTAGTGTCGCTACATGCTGTAAAGTTTGTGTAAGAGAAATAGGTGTGATTCTATCTTCCGGAGATTTCATTTTAGAGCATAACACACTGTTGATAGCTCATAAAGCAGAATGCTTCTGCTGATGGCCACAGGCCTCTGGAGAAAAGGCAGAGGTTGACATTATCACCCAGGTAGATTTGACTATCACTGGTCTTATTTTCTGAATACCTGTCAGAATGGCTGAACAAATTCCTGCAGAGTAGTTCCCTTACAGCCTGAGAGGACCCTAGTTGGGAGATGCAGCTGGAAAGGATACAGAAGTCTGTAGTTGATACCATTGGGAAGTAGCCATGTGTCACTTTTATTAACTTCAACTCTTTAAAAGCTAACAGATACTCTGGTATCATGCTGTGCAGTATTTGGGGCTACTAAAAAATATTGCATCACAATATAAACATGCCCAAGTCCTTTATTTCAAGCACAGAATTTTGTTGCACAGAGAGAGCAGGTAAGAAAGAAAGCTATCTGCTGAAGAGAGTAAAGAAAGATTCCCAGAAGAGGGATTGCTTCCCAGTCCTGTTCATCTGGAAAGTTCCAATTCGGAGAAATGTTGGGGTAGAGTGATTTAGGAATAAGGGATAAAACATATAGAGGAGAAGAGAAAGTGCAGAGAAAAACTGAAAATAAAAGAATGAGAATATAATTAAAGGCAGATACAAATGAAAGATGTGTTAATTCATCAGACAGCAGTGAGAATTAAGCAGAATTCAAGTCTTTATAGAAATCTGTTTTGCCATGAATTGGGGGAGGGAGGGGTCATGCATAATGTTGCGTGTTTCAACTGCGCTTTCCTTCAGAATTCTGTAGGTAGAATTCATCTAACTGTTGTATTTTAATGGTCCCAAGGGGCTTGCTTAAATGAATAGATATGAATGCCTTCTACAGTAACTTTCAGCAATTCCTTTATAAATAAAAGCTTATAAATTGTCTTGTGCCGCTTCAAGAGTGCTTGCACACTCAAGTTGTTTAGACATCTCCCCATTGGACTACTTATGTAATACTGTTTTGTAGAAGATACATTTCCTTCGCAGATTACTCAGAAGAAAACTTTGGTCCAATTTATCTGTCCAAATTACAATAAATGATATATCATAGAGTCTTATGAATTATTATATACAATTTCAGTCCTTTAAAGTTAATACGTTGTGATCATCAGCCTGGGATACAAAGAGAAGTTTAAAAGCCAACTTCTTATGAATATATTTAAACTTTGTGGTGTGTGTGTGTAGGTGTGTATGCTCACATGAACACATGCATGGGCATAGAAGGACATCTATTATGTTTAATATTTTAGCACCATATTTTAGCCTTTTTAAAAACATGAGGGTAAATTTTAATTGATTTTAATGTCATGAATTTTTCTTTTCCCCTTGTATTTCATCTTATTATTTTTCAAGTGACATCTACATAGGAATAGTGAAAGAACATAGCAGGTATGAATGTGTAATAACAACATTCAAGTGTTTACATAAATTCCTTTTATTTCTATAACTGAACTGACCTTTGATCTGGTTTACTCACCTATGCTTGAAGGATGTCTGACATAAAAAAATACCATTGACTAGGTGGCTTATAAACAAGAGAATTTTCTCCCAGTTCTGGAGTCTAGAGGTCTGAGATCAGGGAGCCAGCTTGGTTGAGTAGTTCTAGGGAGGGCCCTCATGTGGGTTGCAGATTGCCAGCTACTCCCCATGTCCTCACATGGCAGAGGAAGGCAAGGAAGCAATCTGGGGTTTCTTTTACAAGGGCACCAATTCTGATGAGAGCTCAGACTTCCTGATAATTACCTTCCAGCGGCCTCACCTCCAAATAGCATCACATTGGGGATTAAGTTTGAACATAGAATATTGGGGGGATACAAACATTCAGTCTGTGTCAGAGGGGAAATTTAACTTTGTATTATCAAGGTGATTCACTCATTTTTAGTTTAGAACCCTGTCTCTTGGGCAGTAAACACAAGATCAGGTGAGTGTTTCATCCTCACTGTCCCTCCTTCCCCTTGGGATGGCACAGAAGTTCTGGCAGCGGCTGGGAGTAGGGTATACAGGTGTCATGTCGTCATGGCAGAGATACACCTCCACTGATCTCTGCTAAAATCGTTATGCCCACACGTGATCCTGGCTGTGTCCTAGCCTGTGTTGCCTGCTTCTGTGTTTCCACCATGACCTCCAGTTTCCAGATCACACACTCTGTTCTCTTCTTGTCCTGTCTCTAGGTTCTTGCTTAACACTGCCACATTACCAGGAAACAGTGGTTTATAAAGAGTCCACTTTCCTCTGCATAAGATTACTTAGATTCTTGAATATTCTAATGAGAAATCTGATTATCTAAGAGAGGCCTCCCTGAAGGTAGATTCAAAACATATGATCGCATCACTTTTTTTTAACTTATAAAGGCTGTTATCAGAAATGAGGAAATTCAGCTTCTTATAAAAATAAATGGCAAAATATACAGCATTGGAAGTGATTAAGTGATTCACACACACACACACACACAAATATGCTGGCAAAATACATAATTAAAGGAGGCAGGACATCCTGAATGGCAGAGGAAGAAGCTTGGTAGACCCTCTCCCCAACAAAACAACAATTTAACTTGTGAAAATTATTTTAAGCAAAAAAAACCAAACCAACAATTATTCAAAGTCTCCAGAAGTTATCCTAAGGACAAACAGCAAATGGAGAAACATTCATTCAAGAAAATCTACTAATCTCAGTAAGAACATAACTGTGGGGTTTGAGTCATGATCTGATCCTGAACCACCACGAACATCTCCACCTCTGCCAATTTTGCATTACTGAAGTTCTACTCTGAATGTTCTACAATAAGCAAGTGAGGACTAAAAAGATGGGGCTCCCTCTCTCTCCCCTTATCCAATCTGGGGATATGATTTCACCCAAGAAAGGGCAGGACATGGGGGTGTCTCATCTGTTTCTGTCCCATGTTGCAGAAGTTACATTCCAGCCAAGTATGACTGAAAGGACTAAGTCTCCAGTCCCTTATCCCTCCCTTACCCATGGAGCAGAAGCTCTATTCAAACTGTTGCAGCATAAGGAGGCCCCAGTGGTCCATGTCTAAGATTGCTTTTTGAGTGGAAGTCCCATGCTGGAGGACTCAAACTGAGAAGCCTAGAAGGTGTCAACCCACCTCCCACCCCCAGCCCATGACCACTTATGGAGTGAGGATGTCACTTCAGGAAAACTTACCTCCCCCCAGTTCCAGTGCAGTAGTTCTGGGGTTCTATCCAGAATAAAGGCAGGCTATAGAACTGATGAGAACTGAATTTATCTGAAACAGCACACAAAGAATCGCACGCCTAAAAGCATTGAAAATGCTGATGGAGAACAGGTAAGAAGAGGCTGATAGCTCCATGATACAAGCAAGTTGAAAGAACAGCCAGAAGTTTACTAGAACTAGAAAAGGAGGACAAACGAAACCCAAAGATGTCAGAAGGAAGGAGATAAAAACGATCAGAGCAGAAATCAGTGACACAGGAAACAGAAAAACCACAGAGAAGACTGATGAAACTAGGAGTTGGTTTTTTAGAAAAGAGAAACAAAATTGACAAACCTTTAGCTAGACTTAGCAAGAAAAAAAGAGGACTCAAATCAATGAAATTATTAATGAAAGAACGTACATCACAACTTACATCATAGAAATACAAAGGTTCGTAAGAGACTACTATGAACAAGTCCATGCCAATAAGTTGTACAACCCAGAAGATAATAGATAAATTCCTAGGAACATCCAACCTGCCAAGAATTAATCGTGAAGAAATAATAAATCTGATCAGCCCCATAATGAGTAAGGAGATTGAAACAGTAACCAAAACCCTCTCAAAAGAGGAAAGCCCAGGTCCAGCTGGCTTCATGGGTGAATGTTACCAAATATTTAAAGAAGAAATAATGCCAATCTTTCTCAAAATTTTTTGAAAATTTTAAGAGGAGGGAAAAGTCCCAAACCCTTTTTAGGAGGCCAGCATTATTAGCCTGATGCCAAAGCCAGATAAGGACACTACAAGAAAACTACAAGCTAATAGCACTAATGAATACAGATGCAAGAATTCTCAACAGGATAACTTGCAAACCAAATTAATTAGCATATTAAAAGGATTATACACCATGATTAAATGGGACATATCCCTGGGATGCAAGGGTGGTTCAATAAATGCAAATCAATAAATGTGGTACACCACATTAACAGAATGAAATACAAAAATCATAAAATCATTTGCCTCTGCATCAACAGATGCAGAAAAAGTAGTCAAGAAAATCCAACATCCGTTCATGATAGAAACTCTTCATAAAGTAGGTACAGACTGAACATACCTCAACATAATAAAGGTCATATATGACAGTCTTACAGCTAACACCATACTCGATGGTGAAAGGTTGAAAGCTTTCCCTTGAAGATCAGGAACAAGACAAGGATGCCCACTCTCACGACTCTAGTCAGCATGGTACTGCAGGTCCTAAGCAGAGCACTCAGGTAAGCAAAAGAAAGAAAAGCCATCCAAAGCTGAAGGTAATTACTAAACTTGTGTCTGTTTCCTAGTGACATGATCTTCTATACAGAAAGTCCTAACAGCTCCACCAAAACACTTTAAAACTAATCAATGAATTCAGTGAAGTTTCATGATACAAAATCAACATAAAAAGCATCGTCGCATCAAACACAGTAAGATGCTGAGGAGCACCTTTGACCAAGGGAATGAAAGACCTACTCAGCCGTTAAGACGGTGGTGGAAAAAATTAAAGAGGACAAAATTAAATGAAAAACGTCCCACGTTTTTGGATCAGAAGAGTTAATACTGGTAAAATGTCCACAGAAGCCAGAGCCATCTACAGAGTCAATGCAATCCCTATTAAAATTTGAACATTTTTCTTAAAAACAGATAAAACAATTGGTGGTAAGGATATGATTAAATTCAGACTTCATGTGTATTGCTGATGTTAAAGAAACCTGTGCAACTACTTCAGGAAACAGTTTGGCAATTTTTCAAAATGTTAGTTAGATAGGGTTAACATGTGACACCCTAAGTACCCTTCTGTGTGTACAGCCAAGAGAGACGAAAAAGACACCCATGCAAAGACTTGTACATAAATGTTCACAGCTGGAATTATTCACAATAGACAATAAGCAGAACATCCAAAATGTGCATCAACTTATGAATATATTGTTCAGCCATAAAAAGCAATGAAGTACTGATAAATACCACAACATGGATGAATCCTGAAAACATTATGCTAAGAGAAGGAAGCTAGACGCAGAAGACCACATTTTTATAATTACTTTTATACGAAATGTCCAGAAATAGGCAAATCTATACAGACAGAAATGAGATTAGTTTTTCCTTAGACCTGGGAAATAGAAAAGTAGAAACAGAGAATGAAATTCAATAGGGAGCTTTTTGCTGGGAGGAAAATATTCTAAATTAAAGTGGTGATTGTGTAACCCTCTGAAATTACTAAAAATCACTGACTTACACACTTTAAATGGGTAAATTGTATGGTATGTAAGTTATAAGTCAAAAATACTGATAAGCAAGTGAATAATTCGAAAATTTGTTGCTAGTATTATGGAACACTTATGGAAAGGTCCCCATCATTTTTCTAAGAAAGTTTTTTTATACTGAATTTTTTTTAATCCTTTAAAGTATTTTTTTAAAAAATGGAGGTACTGAGATTGAACTCAAGACCTTGTGCATACGAAGCATGCACTCTACCACTGAGCTACACCGTCACCCACTCCTTAGAAAGATAATAATTATTTTGTTTCATCTGGACAGTAATTTTTATGAGATAATTGCTAGTATCTTCCTTAGTTTCTAGGGTAGGGCATCGACGCTTACAGCACTTAAATCACTTGCTAAAAGTCAGACAGCATTTAGGTGTTCAGGTTGGAATCCATACCCAGGCAGTCTGGCTCCAAATTGCTCACTTTAAACCACACACTTCTGTGGTATTGTATTGCTCAGAATTTACGTTCCTATTATGTACCTATTACTTACAGACATCATATAATTATAGCAATATTTCTGGGGAAGATGTTTTCTTTCAGCCAAAGATAATTGGGGCAAGCACGCATGTGAGTACGCCCTGCCCCACAGGGCCTTTGCTGTTACCAGAAACGTTCTCCTCTTTCCCCTGATTTATAGCTCGCTCACTCTTCAAGCCAAGACCAAAGCGATCTCTAGAACCACTCCTGGGCCTATATGGCTGTTCCCTTTTTTACCCCGTAGTATTCTTTACATGCCTGTAGTGTACCACTTTTTCTAGCACAGTATACTTATTTGTTTTTCTGTCACTCTCATTCGATTGAAAACCTCAAGAGTAGGGAACACTGATGTTTGTCTCTGCATCCCTCAGCGTTGCCGTTTGGAAAATAGCAGGTACTCAATGAACACTAACTAAATGAAAGGAGGGGTGGAGGCTCTAGAAGAAATATAATAGATGATCGTTTTCTTACCCTTACGGAACTTAGGATGCAGTTGGAAAATAATACAACATCAAATAGTGAACAACCACTCGTGTGACAGAGAGTCTAGGTGAGGTGAACAGTATAGTTTTCACTTAGGAGCACTGATCTGCACATTTCCATCCATCTAACATACATGTAAATCACAGACTTTGTTTCTGGACAACACTGTGGTTTTTCTAACAATTAAATCTCATCTTTCATGATCAATATGCAGCCAGGTGTTGACACTTCATATTAAATAGTCAAGTCAACCTTAAGCATGTCATTATATCTCTGAGCCAAGGTCAGAATTCTAAAGGTTTAGATTTGCCAGTTCTGTTTTAAAAGTATGTTACTCATTCACATACAGGTAGAGCGTGCCAGGGTTGGATCCCGTTGGCATACAGTTTGGAAATGAATATTCCAGATGGTGCCTGGTTTCATATTTTCAACTAAAGCCTGCTGGCCTGGGAATGTCATTACTTCTGTAGAAAACGATTTACCTGTGTGACTTTTCAATCAGCAAATTCTTTTAAAAATACATCTAAAAAGGAAAATATTGTTCTTGCCAGGATGAACAAAACATTTTCTCCTTTTATAGTGTGTAGCTGAAAAGATCTGCCAAATACAACTCCTTCTTTCCAACAGCAATGAGAATATATGACTCAGATACAGTCAAGCACATTTTTTTCTTCTTGGTATTGAAGCCGTATACCTTTACATTAACTCTCAAGTCACTTGAATATATTAGGGGAACCATCAGTCAATTGCTAAACAGTGTATCTGATCTACATTTGCTCCAAAGCATTAGCGTTGCCTAAAAGTCATTGCAACCCCTGCCCTCCAGTATCCAATATACTCTAGAAACATAATTTGCATGATGGTTGTACTGGAGCTCCGTTCCTCCAGAAGCCAGTATGATTCAATGCATGAAAAAGCAGGAGTGCGTGTGAGACATGGAGCTCACTGACAAAAACCAGGCATTTATTTTCATTCGAACTCTATTGTTTTTTGAGGATGCATGATAAATTTGACCTTAAGAGAAATCACAGAATTATAGTGGAAGTGTTCAGGTAAGGTCCTCTCCCTCCCAGCCAAGGCTACATCTAGGTGATGGTTATGTATGCCAGGGATGTGTTAAAGGTGTTGATTTAACAATTTAATTTTAAAGATTTTTAAACAGATGAAGGGAGAGGGGGACAGGCTAGCATACAAAATAAAAGGATCAGTGAAATCAGGCAAGAAATGATGTGTGGCTTGGGTTCTGGCACACAGGGGAGCTAAGCAGTGACGAGAGATGAGGGCAGAGTGGTAGGGAGAAGGTGGGTATAAGACACCACGTTGTGTGCCCTGTTAAGGAGTCTGAACTTCATTCTTCCGGTGCGGTAAAACCTCTGAAAGTGTGCACATAAGTGGAATGGAAGATGGTGTGGTCAGGTCTGCATTTTAGGTAAACCCTTCTGGCAATGGCATAGAGCAAGACTGTTAGGAGGTAACAGAGAACAAATGAAGGATTATGAGGATCTGTGTGAAGGAGAAAGTAGTGCGGTGGAGGAGAAAAAACTGACATGAGAGTCTGGAAGGAGATTTATGTGACTGGAGTACATGCTGCTGGGACGGAGGGTTTCTGAGGCAGTGACTGGTGGCTGGCAGCACTTCACCGGCACCGTCTATCTCATACTTACGTTGGCTAATAGGATCGCTTGTGTTTATACTGCAGATTTTTGAAAACAATGTGGTTTCTTACATGTTTCTAAATTACTTAGAATCATAAAGAACCCCAAGAGTTTCTTGGACATGCTTATTTGATCAAGACCAAAGGTCCTTATAGGATCAGGAAAATTGATACAACACCAAAATTTAAGGAAGTAGTGTTTTGGAGATATATCATCTCATATAAGCATGAAGTTTTCACCAAAAAAAAAAAAAAAAAAAAGTGAGTAGAAATCTAGATCATTTGGCACTCTGCTCATGATTTCAGAAAAGTAATCTTCAGATTTTATGCTTTTCATGGTATCGTATTACAAACCCAGCACAGTAAGACAGAGCATACCAGATGCCACCTTGCACTGGGTAATCTTGATTGCTGTACTAAATTAAACCGATGATTTTCATCACCTTCAGTTTATGGTATTACTTTATCTTTAGTCATCAGCATAAGGGGGTGATTTTTACAAGAGATTCTTTAGGGTCACTTTTCATTCCATAAAATTATCTTAGCATTAAATTCTGAAAAGCATCATTTGGCGAAGAAGCATTTTACCAGTTCCTGTATATGTAGGGCTTGGAATGCTAATTTGACATTAAAACAAATTTTCTCTTTCTTTCGAACAAAATTATGTATGTGACCATTTTGTCTGTTGTAACCTCCAGTAAAAAATGTTTCCTAATGATTTTTAGGGTCTAAGCAAACGTACACTGCGTTTTTTAAGTGTAGGAAGTATGTCTGAACAACATGTCCAGATTTACTCTCCTTTGTAATCATGTCCTCATTCCTGAAACTGAAGGATTACAGACACACTGATACATTGTGTAAAACAGTAGTGTTGAAACTGGGATTCACTTTGGTTCACCATTATTCCCCTAATCCAAGAGTGAAAAAAGGGTTGCCAAAGACGCCACGGCTGCCTGGCTATGACATAGTTACGCCACGTGTGTGAATTTCTTCATCAACAGATAAGACTAAGCAATGGGGTTAAGTTTAAATGTTTGAAATGTCAGAAAACTAGCCCTGAAGTAATTTTTCAGACGTTCAGAATCTGGATGTTTATTCTTCTAAATTGGCCATGAGAGGCTGCCTTTTTGCAAACTAGACCCATGGAAAGTTTCAGTTTTTACAGTCACTTTGTAAGTTACACATTTCCGAAAAGAATCACAAGGTAGTAACAGCATTTCCCTTTCATCCTTGTGTAACTTAGAAACAGCAATGCACGTTTGGCTCAAGCACCACACAAACTTTCATCTTTCACTGGAGCCCCTTAGATCAAAAGGATAATGTTACAGAAAGATGTGAATGAATGGAAACATGCTGTCAAACAGTGAGTTTGCTCGTTTTTCTTCTATTTTTTGTGAAGTCTCTTTATTAAAAAGAAAAAAAAAGATGTGCTGTAAACCACCGTTAAGTGAAGCAGAAGACATCTCTTACATGTATAAAACTGGTAAAATAAAAACAATTCACATTTATGAACTCAGAGGATACATTTTTAACGTTTAGTTTTAATGTATGAGTTGAAAAGAGTTATCCTCTGATTATTATTTTACTTTAGTGTCATAAAGTGGGTTTTCAAGTGAAGATGGTATTTGTTCAGTTCCTCTGCAGCTTCTATGCTTTGTTAAGAAATACAAGAGAACCAAAAGGCAGAGACTCTAGTATCAAGCAGAAAGTAGCAGAAGCATTTTAATCAATTGGATGTTCCCACTTCTGTATTTATCTTTTTGTGATCCCTTAAAATGTCATGTATACTACAACCCAGTAACTTGGTGTCATGCAGAAATAAGTGAAATACTCTGGTACCTGAACTAAAAGGATATCTATGAAAATAAGCTATAGAGATAAAAGATAAGTTTTTCTTTGAAAGTTGAATGCTATGAAGGCAAAGTCTAGGGGGTATGTTTTATATAAAACAGTATACATTTGTGTACACATGTAAAGCACCACTGTAATGACATGATGATTATCCTTAATACAATGCTATTGATATTACTGCCACTGATTTTGAAAATATGATTTTACTGACCTGACACTGGTAAGGAATTAGATGTTTCACATGAGTGCTTTAGAAGCAATGGATTCCATTCTGACTGGAAGAAAAAGGACCTGGCAGCCTTGGAAGCCAAGTGTTGAAGATGGCAGAGACTTCGCCTGCACGTGTCCCAGTGGACTGCATGGAAGGGGGTCACACCGCCACCCTGTGATCCAGCTTCATGCTGGTACACGAACATGAAATAGACTTCTGTTGAGTTTGGGCCATTATACATTTGGAGCCTATTTGTTACTGCTTTTAGCCTAACCTAAGTAATACAGCAATGCTTTTCAATAAAACAATCCTGAACATAACATTTTTGAAGGAGTCGGGGGTCACCATTCACAACATGGCCTACTTTCCACCTTCTCCCCCCACCATTCATGCTCCGCACCTCACCCCCATCCTTACTCCATGACTGGATTTTTACCTCATATATCCTTGAGAATATAGACACAGACTGAAATTCCCTTGCCTACATGCCACATTAACCTGCCTTCTTCTACACATTTCTATTCATGTGTTTCTTTCCTTCCTTCTTCATTAATAATAATTTTTTTTTAAAGTGAAAGAAGCAATTACATTGTGTGAATAAGGGCTTAACAAAATCCGTTCCTTTGGGCCTGAGAATTTGAACTTCATTTAGCTAACTCTGTTCCTCTGGTAACTGATAAAAAATGGTATGTTAACCATGTTATATAACAATATTGCTTATGACAAAAATGCCCCGTGATAAATAAACTACATCTGAACTGAACGTAGCTTTTGTCCTTCCTGAGTATGGTGGCTCTTCTAACTGGTATGTCTTCTGTGCAGACTCTGGACCCTAAACATACAGAATTCATAGAAAACATCTTAACTTCTATGGGCAAGAGTCTTTTAAGCTACAGTGACTCTTGTACCTCTTGATGTGGACTCACCTCCCAGCCATCGAGCTGAGACCTAAGACAAAGACAGTTACTAGGTGGTTCTATGAAATGCACACAGGCTGCTGCAAGGACTGTAAGGAGTGCTTGGTGTTGCCCTCCTGACGAGTGGTCATTTCTGCCTGTCTCTCTCTGAGCAGTCTGGTCCTCGCGTGGCCTGCGGTGGCCCTGTGAACCCCAATGTTTAGTTGAAGCCAAGAAGGTCCCCGGTGGGCTCTGCATATCTCTAATCTAGCCCTCACTCTCTGTTCCATTAGCCAAGCAACCACCCCTCCTCTCCTTCGGCAGAACTCTGGAGGTTTGTTCCCTTGGGAAGGTACAGAAGAGTCTCTGGAGTAGGAGAAGTTACACACAGTTGTGTGTAGGAGCACTGTACGAACACAGGGTATTGGTACTTGCATACCAATTCCAGAGGCTCCTGAACTATCTTTTGGCAACTGGCTTGTGGAATGCTGGCAGAAGGTTGAACCGTCCCTCTCTGGTGAATTGGCCCTGGCAAAAGGTAAGCCACAAAACTGTGTGCTCAGACAGAGCACTTCATAGTGAAAGCTGGTAAGCAAGTCTATGAGAGTCCAATACTCTTCACAGCATTCTACTCTTAAGTATAAGCAGAAAATTATGGGTCACTCAATATCCGAAATCAGTTTTGTACAAAAAAATTCCAAGACCATAAATAAATTAAAACCTAAGTTTGAGAAAAGCCTTTAGTATAAAGTTTATAAAGACCAGCACACACATGGGTTCATGCACACACACACACAGGTACACAAAATAACATGAAGAAAATTATGCCAAGAGAAATACTTCAAACTATTATTAATATCTTCAGATAAGTGAGAGGAGATACTGACTCTTTAAAACAAGAAATGAGTTACTATTACAAAGAAACACTCAAAGAACCAAAAAGGAGGTCTTACTTTTTTTTTTTAAAGTGACAGCGTAAAGTAAAACTGACAGAAAGCTGGAAACTAAGTCAGAGAAATAGCCCGCGAAGAACACAACAAAAATCATAGTTAGCAAATGTGTGAGAAAAACACAAGAAAATTTACAAGTCCGAAGGAGGGGAACAAGGTGGCATAGTAGGACACTGAGCACACCTCACCCCACAAACACATCAAATCCACATCCACATCCACATCCACATGTGGGGCAGTTCTCACTGAGAACTAACCGCAGGCTGGCAGAAAGACTCTTCTACAACCAAGGCTGTAAGAAAGATCCACACAGAGTCAGGCATGAGGAGAGAAAAAGTCGTCAGGTCAGGGCCTGCATCCCTAGGAGGGGACACGGAAGAGGAGGGGAATTACACAGGCTGAGAGGTCCTTCCTAGGGAGGGAGGGCTTTGAATCACACATTGGGATCCCCAACCACGGGGTCTGACAGCGGGAAGGCAGGTCCCTTTAGCTGGTTTGGAAATCGGTGTGACTTATAGGAGGGCTGTAAGAAATCAGAACTCTCCCTGTAAAGAGCACACACACTTGCTTGCTCCGGGGAACAAGGCAGAGGAAGCAGACTGAAACTGCCTGGGGCTCTGAGCGGTTTCCCAGGACCACCCCAGTGTGCACACTTGCCCGTGCCGAGCGCCCACTCGGGCCCCTCTAGCTCCAGCACAGTGCCCTCTGGGGTGAAGCCTGCCACTGCTGAGCACGGTGCGCACTTGCGGGGGAAGGAGCTGGCTCAGCCCTGCACTGCAGCTGGACGGGGTGAGGGCAGCCACTGCTGCCGCTGCGGCGGCGCCTCTGGACCCGGAGCTGTCCGGAGCTCTGACTGAGGTGCCAGGAGAGTCTCAGCACACATCCCGGCCTGCACTGGGTGCCTAATCTGGCCCCTTTTGCTCCCGTGCTGCTCCCTTCTGAGGCCAAGGTGCCGTTGCTGGAAGAAAGGAGAGCTCACACAGATGGAATGGAACCAGCTCAGACTCGACCTTCAGGGTTTCTGCTCCAGCAACTGGGGACCTGCCCCCAACCCAATAGTGTGGTGGTGACCACTGAGCACAGGGGAAGCTCCAGCTCACATGTGGCGGTGACTCTAGTTCCTCCATGTCCAGCCGCACCTCCCACTAACATGATAGCTGCAAACATACACTGGGGGAAGATGTTCACTTCAGATCCAGCTCTCCTGCCAAAGCCACGGGCACACACAGACTGCACAGGGAAATAACACACAGACACCACGGGACCAAGGCAGGTAACTGTTTCACCTAATTTCACAGCCAGACAACTTTAAACAAAATGAAAAAGCAAAGGAATTTGTTTCAAAGAAGAGAACAAGGTTAAAAAAAGTGGGGGAAAAAAAAGCTAGAAGAAAATTTAGGCATCATACTATTTGACATTAATTGTAGCAATATTTTTTGATCAGTCTCCTCAGGCAAAGGAAACAAAAGCAAAAACAAACAAATGAGACCTAATTAAATGTAAAAGCTTTTGCACATTAAAGGAAACCATTGGCAAAATGAAAAGATAACCTGTTGAATGGGAGAAAGTATTTGCAAATGATGTGAATAATAAGGGGTTAATATCCAACATATATAAACATATATAAACTCACAACTCAGTATGAAAAGAATATACACCTGATTAAAAAATGGGCAGATGACCTATTAGACATTTTTCCGAAGAAGAAATACAGATGACAAACAAACACATGAAAAGATGCTGACCATCACTAATCATCAGGGAAATGCAAGTTAAAACCACAATGAGATAACACCTAGCATCTTTCAGAATGGCTATTATCAAAAAGACTACAAATAATAAATGTTGGTGAGGATGTGGAGAAAGGAAAACCTAGAGTCCGCTGTTGGTGGTACTGTAAATTGGTGCAGCCACTATGGAATGCAGAAATTAGAAATAGAACTACCATATGATCCAGCAGTCCCTTTCCTGTATATATCTGGAAAAAAATGAAAACACTAATTTGAAAAAATGCACCCCAATGTTCAAAGCAGCATTATTTAGAAATGAGGCAAGAATATGCAATGGGGGAAAGACAGTCTCTTCAATAAATAATGCTGGGAAAACTGGACAGCTACATGTAAAAGAATGAAATGAGGACATTTTCTCATACCTAATATTATAAATCAACCGTATTTTTAAAATAAATAAATAAATAGGAAAAAAACAAGTCCCCAGAAAGAAGAGAGAAAAAAACAAATGGAAAAACATAATCTATATAGTAATTCAAAAACATTTCCAAGAACCAAAGAGCTTTCATTGCCACGTTGAAAGGCCTTACTGATTACCGACATACATTAAAATGGATCACACTGAGACACATCATGGTAAAGCTTCAGGGGACCAGGGATGAACAGAAGACCTTACAAGCTTCCATACTGGTGGGGGATGGAGTCCCTTGGTAGCAGGATATCAGAATGGTTTGGATCTTTTCAGCAGCAGAGTCAGAAACTAAAGAATAGTGGGTCAATGCCTTCAACATTCTGAAGAGAAATTATTTCTAATAACAATATTATCTAGATAAAACATCGCCATGTAAGAAAACCTCCCATGATCCCATGTATATTTTCTTGGGAAGTTGTGAGCCCCTGTGATCTTCCATAATTAGGTAGTAAGCCAGGTAAGGAGAAAGATTTGAGAGAAAAGAAACAAGGGCATGATACAGGAGAAAGACAAAGGACCCTTCCTTAGGAGGAACCTGAAAGGAGATCCTATGTAGTAGCAATAATATAAATTAATATACATCCTGGACACTGATCTAACCTAAACTACAATCTTAGGGAGTATTAGAAGGGGCATGTGTATAGTGCGGGTGAAGAAGAGATACAGGTGCACTTCACCCTCATTCACGGTGGGCAATCAAAAGATAATGCTCAAAGTTGCAAACCCAAAGCATTGTTAGCATGTTATGCACAGCTCCAGAACCGAAAATAGGGAATGAGAGATGAAAGGTGCATTGTTGTTTTTAAAACAAGTCTTGTTTAACTATTTGACTTTTTTTACACCACTTGCATGTAGAAGGTGATGAAAATGGGAACCAAACAAAAGATTAATACCTTTGAAATGTCACAGAGTTAAAAGGGCATAAATGAAAAGTTTCCTTTATACATACTGGTTGAAAAAATTATAGTGAGAGATACATATATTCTTTGACATTTTTAAATTGAAGATCAGGAGGCATTCTACTAGGAAATATTAATAAGGACCTATACTGAAGAATATGTCTACAATTCCACTTCTGTTTTGTTTTTCCTCACTTTGTAACACCTATTTTTAGATCTTTAGTCCCTTAACCTTGTACTTCTTCTCTCTGTATTAATTCCTTCCATTCATTCTCCTTTTCAGCTTAGAATCTATGATTTATCACTTGATCCATATCCCTTTCCAGTAATATACAATTTCCTTATAACATTATCCTTTCCTCACAGCATCCTTACAAAACACCAACAGTCAATAAACTCATGCCTGCACTACAGTTGCTCAGTGCAGCTCCAGATGCAAAATATAACAATAGGATGGTAGCCAACACTGAGTGCTTTATTATTTGTCCATGCATTCATTAAAAAAAAAGAGTTATAGCGTGTCTTTTTACTTTGTGAAATGTATTAGATAGGCCAAGGTTATTAAAACAGGTATAGTCCTTGCCTTGGCGGAGCTCTGAATCCCTGAGAAAAAGAAGGCACTAAACAGCTCATTACTTAACCATCTGATTCAACTGTGATAACTATTACAAAGGCAACAGTTCTATGAGGGAATCCAACTAGGAAAAATAACCTACTTAGTGTCTCATTCTCTGAAAAGGTGATATGTAGGATTAGGGCAGAAATGAGATTATATGTGATCTGAGCAAAGGGAATTTGAAAATTGGTATGATTTGGAATGAGTAGATATTCCAGACAGAAGAATTAGCCTGTTTGCCATCTGGCCCAGTGGCAGAACTGAGCCTTCCTGCTCCTCTTAACCACTCCCTCAGTCTGATGCATTTTGACCCATCCTCCAAGGTTCAGTTTAGAAGCTGCTTTTCAGGGAAATCTTTCTCAAGTCCCTGCATCCTGTTTGC
Source organism: Camelus ferus (assembly GCF_009834535.1). Taxonomy (NCBI): domain Eukaryota; kingdom Metazoa; phylum Chordata; class Mammalia; order Artiodactyla; family Camelidae; genus Camelus; species Camelus ferus. The sequence continues at coordinate 81,131,800 of NC_045698.1, read as the reverse complement.
AGTTACTCCACTGGGCTGGCAAGACTTTGCTTTCAGCGCTTCTAATCAAAACCACTCTGCCTTGTGATTGTTATTTTCCTTGCCTGTATCATCTCCTGGTCCCTAAGACCAAGATGGGTTCATGCCTGACTCCTTCACAAGTCCATCCTGAGCATCTCTCTGGTGCAAATTGGTGTTCAAAAAAGATTTGCTGAATTATTTGGTAAAACAAGAGCAAGTATGTATTGGAGGGCCTCAGGGCTTTGATGAAGGGTCTGATGACACATCATTTTAGAGTCCTCTTTTGTTACCCACTTTTAAATTATGCTTAAGATAACTATAGTTACTTAACTAAGTAAGGTCAGGATTAACTAAGGCATTAGTATATAAGAAAAATTATACTCTGAGTTGTCATGGTGTCAACATGATCTCCATGTTCAAGTATTCCACATCCTAACAGAGTAATGGATAAACTTCACTATTTCATGTACACTTTAATCTATCTAAAATGAATTAAATTTTTAATATGGAAGTAATTGACTAAATTTCTTGAGCGGAAAAAATCCTAATTATGTAAAATTTATTATTTATTTTACTTGGAAAGACTTAAATATTTAATTTAAATTAGAAAACTGAAGAAAAACCCTGGTAACTAAAGGTAACAATTCTACATTTGTTAACATCTGACCTAGCTTAAACTTAACTTCATAAAGTAAATATTGTACTAATTATAGTAACTTTATTTTTGAAATAATATTTTAAAAAACTAAATCACATGGCCATGTATTAAAAAATTAAATTTTGTTTATAGGGTGCATGAAAATATAGGTGTTAAATTACATATGTAAATAAACAGTATGATTTTGACTAACTAAATTCTCATCTTAAATGGACCTTAGCCAAATTAAGTGAATTCAGATAAAGACTACTATTGTAATTATAAACTAAAATGAAGAAGAAAAAAATGTAAAAATGTAACAAGATTTATAAAAGAAAGATGAATTCCATGCTTTTTACTTAGAAAAGAGACCTCTAATTTAGGAATATACAGACACATTTTATAGATGTATATATATTACACATATGTATGACTACATGTATATATGAGTATCCTTTATGTGAATAGGCATGTGAATATGCATATATTTGCATCTGTTTCATGAAATGCCAATTCTAACATATTCTAGGTAAATAAATAAATGGATTTTTATTTGTCCAAATAGTTTTATAATACATTAAGAGGATATATCTTTGGGCACTAGAGTATCAGTTTGAGAACAAAAAGCTTCAATAACCAGGATGTGAAGTCTGTATCTCTACCCTTTGAATTGCTGCTTGGCCATGTGACTTTAACTGATTAGTGGACATTACCAAATTTATGCAAGCAATATTTTGAAAAATACTATCACCCTGTAGCTTGTCCACGCTTGCTATCATAAACCCGGAAACCATCATAGGCAGAGGTCCAGACTGGCTTTCTGCAGATGAGAAATCATGTGGAAAGACCTCCCAGATATCCATGACTCCCAGCCATCCCAGCTGAGAACCAGATCATGAAAACTACCCAGAATGTCCACAGAATGTTAGAAAAAGAACACATATAAGTGTGTACTGTTTTAAGCTACTAAGTATTGCAGCAATTTGCTATAGAGCAAATACTAAGACAGAAATCGATACCTAGAAACAGGGTGTTGCCAAACAAAATATAAAACATGTGGCATTAGACATGGGACCAGGAAGCAGGAAGAAGCTGGAAAAACTGTGAATAAATTGTTAGTAAAAGCTAGATGGAACAAAGGGTAGGAAATGCTTAGTGAAGTCTGGAAAAATGGCACAGAAATTTGTACAACAGACTGGAAAAATAGCAACCCGTGTTATATAACAGAAAAACAATTGGCAAAACTGTTGCCTATAATAACTTGGAAGACAGAAAGTGTACCTAATCAACTTTTGTATTTTGGCTAAGGAAATCTCCAAACAGAATGTTGAAAGTTTCAGTGGATGTGTATGGTTGTGTATGAGCTGAAGAAAGAACTATTCAGTTTCCAAGAAGAACTTAGACAAGAGGAGCCAGGGTTTGCATGGTTGGAAAACAAATCAGTCTCCCTAACTTGGAAAAAATAATTCTCAACAGAAGACAAGATGGAGAGCCAAAGACAAAATCAAGGATGCCACTCTAAGTTCCGTTGTTAAAGTTCTCTGAAAGACTTAGCTAGATTAAAGGTCAGTGAATCTAAGGCTGCTGAAATATGCCCATCTGACACCCGGCCCAAAGCAGGAAGAGGCTTGTCTTGAAGAGAAATGAAAATGTGACTTTCAGGGCGTTGAACGCGCCTAAATCAGATCCATGAGAAACCTATCTTGGACTAAAACCATAGACATAACTCAAAATGAAAAATAAAACCCTTTGGCCCTTAAAAAAATTTCAAGAATTAAAAAAGAAAAGAAAAGAAAATGCTCAGTAAGACAGTGAGAGGACATGCAGCCATCCTTTTGCCTTATTTCAAGTTGAAACTTTGTCTTAGCACCAGAAAAGTGCTCTACGGGGAAAAGACGTTTCATAAAGACAGCCGAGGACTTGGGATAGATTGCTGTATAAATATTCACAGAACAGCATTGCCACTCAAACTATGTTGAATCCTAAGAAATACAGACTTAGAGGTAGAAGCAAGCCAAGTGTCCACTGAAGTATGACTGGGTAAACAAAATGTGGTCTATAGACACATTTATGTGGCCTTAAAAATGAAAGAAATTCCAGCACATGCTACAACATGGATGAACGCTGAGAGCATTATGCTAAGTGAAATAAGTCAGTCACAAAAAGACAAACACTGTATGATTCCACCTATGTGAGTTGTCTAGAATCAGCATTCACAGAAACAAAGCAGAATGGTCTCCAGGGGCTGGGATAAGAGAGAATGAGGAGGAGTTGCTGCTTACTAGGTACAGAGTTTCAGTTTTGCAAGATGGAAAAGTTCTGGACATTGGTTACACAGCAATAGGAATGTAATTAACACGACTGTACTGTACACTTAGAAATGGTTAAAATGGTAAATTTCAAGTTATGCATTTTATTAACCACAATAAAAAAATTGTTAAAAAATTTTTTTCTACTTGTAAGAAGCAGAGTGAGATAATTTCTCAGCTGCAAATAATGGGCCATTTCTCGTATAAAAGGAAGAATTTCTCAGAGAGCAGGGTAAAATCCCAGAGGGTGGAGCCAAAAGCAGGACAGAACTGCAGTACTGAGTGATCACTCCTGAACACAAGACTTGGCCCCTAATCAGGAAACATTTTCTGTCCCCAGAATGGTGGGACCTAGTGATAGAAGCCTGGCTGGATTTCAGAATTGCTGCAAATCGGTGACTGCTATGCTGTTGTCTTTCTTCTTTTTGAATGGCTGTCTGTGTGTCAACTCTGTTTGCTGGATGTTGGATGTATGTAATGTATATAACTTGTCCTTTTAGTTCACCATTTCTGGGTCAAGAACTCCATCCAAGGAGCTTCATCTGCAATGTAGAACTACTGAATCATTTGATGAGACTTCCGGGGTCACTGAGGTGGATAGAAGCTTATTTCATCTGTGGGTGGACTGGGACTTACTGTAGCCAGAGAGCTAAGTGGGCTCTCTGAAAGAAATGCTGACAGTATTTCACAGCCTCTCCCAGGAAGTTGTCAAGTCTATGCCCCAGTCCCTTAAATTTCAACTTGTCTCTGACTTATGTTGACAACAGAATATATGTAAAGACGATTCAAGCTAAGGCTCACAGTGGGATTTCACACTGAGTCTCCCCCTCTTTTGCTGTTGGGAACTCTGGTATGCCTGTGTGACTAATCCCAATCTAGCCTCTTGAACATGAGGGACCACAGAGAGGGCCCAGCCACTGCCGTGACAGCGAAGTCTTAGCTGAGGTCTCAGTCCTAAGAGTGAGGCCACTGTAAACTACTCAGCTCCAGATGACCCAATCCACACACCCTACTGAATTCTGATCAGTATTAAATATGTACTATTTTAAACCACTAAAATTTAGGGTGGCTTATTATTCAGCAAAAGATAAGTGAGACAGGTGGTAATCTATAGTCTTTATGAAGTAATTATAATTTGTCTTAGTTTTCACAGTGCCCTTATTACTGAATTAATAATATAGCTTCCCAAGATTACTAATTTATTAAGTCACTTGCCTAATTTAACTATAAGTGGAATTTCTTGAACTTCTCTTTTTTTTTCCACTGCTCACAACTAAACAATCTGTCACAGAGCTGGTGGTATCAATCTAGGATGAAAGACACATTTCACTAAAACTTTCCTACTTATAAGAGATATTCTGTGCAGAGCAAGGCCAGAGCACATGCTATGGTGATTCTATCAGAGTCAAGTGGTCCTTGTTCCTAGCCCCATGGAGCTCCCGCTTCCTCACTTGGGAAAGCAAGGCATAGCACAAACTACTCTTAGTGACTTTAGAGGCTAGAAGCAGTTGCTAGAAGTGCCAGATAATTCTTGAAGTAGAGATGCTCATTTTAAATTTTTTTGAAAATTTAAGTATAGTTAATTTACAATGTGGTGTTAATTTCAGGTGCACAACATAGTGATTCAGTTATACATATAAAATATATATTTATATATATATTCTTTTTCATTATAGGCCATTACATGTTGGACAGCTGCCTATAAATCAATGAAATTAGAACACTCCCTCACACCACACACAAAAATAAACTCAAAATGGCTTAAAGACTTAAACTTAAGAAACCATAACCTTTTAGAAGAGAATATAGGCAAAATATTCTCTGGTATAAATTATAGCAGTGTTCTCCTAGGGCAGTCTACTGAAAGGCAATAGAAGAGGAAAAAAAAAACAAATGGGGCCTAATTAAACTTATATAAGCTTTCGCACAGCAAAGGAAACCATGAATAAAGTGAAAAGACAACCTACAAAATGGGAGAAAATATTTGCAAATGATGTGACTGACAAGGGCTTAATTTTCAAAATATACAAACAGCTCATACAGTTTAATATCAAAGAAACAAACAACCCAATCCAAAAATGGGCTGAAGACCTAAACAAGCAATTCTCAAGAAGGCACTCGATATCACTAATTATCAGAGAAATGCAAATCAAAACTACAGTGAGGTATCTCCTCACACTGGTCACAATGGCTATCATTAAAAGTCCACAAATGATAAATGCTGGAGAGGGTGTGGAGAAAGGGAACCCTCCTAAACTGTTGGTGGGAACATAATTTCTTGTATCCATTATGGAAAACAGTATAGAGATTCCTCAAAAATTAAAAATAGACTTAACCTCTGATCCAGCAATCCCACTCCTGGGCATAATCTGGACGAAACTCTACTTCAAAAAGATACCTGCACCCCAATTTTCATAACAGCACTATTTACAATAGCTAAGATATGGAAACAACCTAAATGTCCATCAACAGATAACTGGATAAAGAAGTTGTGGTGTATATATATACAATGGAATGCTACTCAGTCATAAAAAAGAATAAAATAATGCCATTTGCAGCAATATGGGTGGACCTGAGACTGTCATACTAAGTGAAGTAAGCCAGAAAGAGAAAGAAAAATACCACATGATATCACTTATACGTGGAATCTGAAAAAAAAAAAATAAGGACACAAATGAACTATTTACAAAACAGAGTCAGACTCACAGACAGAAAAAACTTATGGTTGCCAGCGGGGAAAGGGAGTGAGGAGGGATAAATTGGGAGTTTGAGATCTGCAGATACTATCTACTTTACATAAAGTAGATGTTCATTTTCAATAATAGTTTTTTAACCCCTTGCTCTTAAAAGTATGGTTCTCAGACCAGCAACACTAGCATCACCTAGAAGCTTGTTAGAAATCCAGAATTACAGTTCCTATCCCAGACCTACTGAGTCAGATTCTGCAAGTTAACACAATCCCTGGAGGATGGTACATATGCTAAAATTTGGGACGCATTAGTCTATTCTCTGGTCAAAAGCATATAGGTCATGATACTAAACATACTCAAAATTTCTGCAAAGCTACTAACTGAGGGGCTCAAGCTCAGAGCCCCTCTTTTGTTGCCATGAAAACCATGAAGTCATATATGCATCATCTAAAGTCCAACAACTCCACATTTCTTTGGTTGAATCATACACGGTTGTCTGTGTTCCACTGTTCTTGACTAACAGGACCAGCAACTGTATAGCATCCTACCTAGTACTTTGAGAAGCTCGATACAGTATGAAGAATGGGGCCTTACAACCATGCCTGTCTGTGTTCAAGAACCCCAGTTTCTCTACCTGTTAGTTCCATGACCTTGGGAAGAAATTATTTAATCTTCTTAAGTTTCAGTTGTGTAACTTGGAAAATACAGATAATAATCATTTATTTATAACAGAATTACATAGATTCAATAAGAAAATACATGTGATTATGCCTAATGTAAAGGCTGGTTCATGGTAGGAACTACACTGGTGTGTGTCCTCCTTGTGATTAGGATTTGGCTATCAAATTGAAGACGGCAGACATTTAAATGCATTAGAAACATGAGTGTTTGGGGGTCCTGAGTTGATGGTCTATAGGTTTTAAGGCAGGAAGGAAATATTTCTTACTGCTTTCTTAGTTCTCATTGGCTACTTAGGTCTCCAGCTGATTGCTTTGCCAGCCTTGTACAAAAGCATGCCCCACTGGTCGGAAAGAACTGAACTGCTTATTCTCTTCCTATTTTTTCCCCTTCAGCAATGTGACCTTCTCTTTAGAGTATTAGCAATGAACTCAGAAAAGAGTTTATACTGCCAGCTGTGGGTTCAGATAAACAGGTTTGTATTAATCCACTGAGTAATTGGGAACATATCATCTAATAAGGCATTTTGCTAAGCTCATGCCAAGTGACCTGGGTGAATCCAAGATCTGCTGTATCATCTACTTAGAAGAGTAAATTTGATTGTGAACATACTTCCATGGTGTCATACTATAACACTAAAGACAAAGTGGGAAGTTAGGGGCTGACCTGAAAGACACAACAATTTCAGCTGAATTAATGTCCCACTGAGATCTTCAAACACCATTTCACAGAAGCCAGTTTCATGCATTACTAGAGCAATTACATTTCATAGTCGACTGTTGTAATTCATGTAGTTTCATGCAAGAAATGAAATAAAATTTCTGTCTACTCATTTTACAGTTTACACAGACCTGAAGTATAGCAGAGGGGAATCTTTCTATAATCGTCCACACTAACAGATCCCACAGAGTGGCATGTTCAGGGAGTGAAAGTCAGAGAAGACGATAAAAATTTAAGAAAAATATATGCAGTTTAATTTTAAAAGTCTCACTTCCTAAAATTTATATACAGGACAGCAGAGATTATCAACACGAGGATCAGGCAGAGACAGAGGCAAGGGAGGCCGTATCTAATGGAAATACTCTATTAGTTATCATCGGTTGCATTTGCACGGGCTTCCAGTAATACAGTACCTTTATAAATATGTATTTTGAATCTATAATTCAATTATATTTACCATAATCCTGGTTTAGAGAAAATTGACTTCTTTAGAGCTCATGGAAGCCATATAAATCTGTGTTTATTGACGAAGCAGGGCTGTTAAGTGCTCCAGAAATCCTTAATAGAAAGATACCATCATGAGTAGCAGATAGGAGCATAAACTAGTCATATCGAATGTGTTATTTACCAAGAGCAAAGTATTATCTAAAACTACAGTTTCCATAGGTGAAGGAAAACATGTTTAATGCACCCACATTCCCGGTCTCTGGAAGGACACTGAAATTTGTTTGAATCACTGCCAGGGGAGCCACAGCGTATGAGGATCTGACTTGCCGGAGCCAAAATTAAGTTTATCCTCACATTCTGGCCTGTGTAATAAAGAGACAGATCATATTGTGGTTGGCAGCAAACTGGAGCTGAGCCATGTATGAACTGAGTGAGCAAAGAGAAGTTACTTAGAGAAAAGACAATACAACAGTGCAATCAGAAATGACCCTTTAAAGTGCACCTGGACACCATTGCACACACTCATTTGGCTCTCATGTTTGGACTTACAGGCACAAAAAAAGACTATCCAGTTTAGTCCAGGTGCTTTTCTGAATGAGAAAGTCAAGTTTTAGAGCAGTTACAGGCTCAACCTCCCAGCATTATTTAAGATTCTTGGGTTCTTCTACTCTCTGCTCTGAAACTGACTTCAGCGTTTTTATTCTTTTCCACTAAAACTCACTGATGATAATAAGTCCTGGGTAGTTACAGACCCCTTAGCTTCCTCAGATCATTGCTTTCCAAACACACCACTGTCATAATTTTTGTCACATTCACATAAATCATATCATAGTACTTATTTAATAGTGTTAATATTTCTTCTTTGAATATTCTCGTTTTTAACGTGTCATAAAGGCATTGCTAAAGTTAAAGATCTGAGGTATCTGATGTTTAATAATAAGCATAAATAATTACATTATTATTCAGATAAAGAGATTAATTTGGTTACAGTCTGTAATCATATCATGTATTTCACGTTGGGAAACACTGTCATCTATTTCTGTCTCCGACATTTATTGAACTATTACTGACTACTAAATGCTGTGTTGGGGCTAAGTTGGAAGATAAATAAAGACATATAAAAATATGGTGTAGGTTTCTAAAATTTAATAGAAGATAGAGGCATATATATAAACGGTGTCGAGGAGGAAACAGGAAGGGGGACAAGAGCTACGTTGAAGCTGAACTCGACAGTAAATGGACTTGAGGTTGGATATCTGAGCACTGCCATTTCAGTCCATGAAGGTCTTACGCTGTGGTGTAGAAAACAAAGCTTTGAAACTGGAGTGAATGAGAATCATAATTACGTCCCAAAGAACGATTTTCAAAGAGAAGTGTCCTTTTTATCTCCACATACACTATTTGAACTTTGTTTTCATTTATCTCAACCTACAATTTTATCTAAGCCTGCTTATTGCACCATAGATGTAATGATGATAGGGTCTCTTAGCAGGTATCACGTTCTCCAGAGAGGGACAAACAGAAGAAAAGAAAACCGATGGGAAGGAATAGACGGGATTTCAAAATTGTAGAATAGATAAACAAGATTATATTGTATAGCACAGGGAAATATACACAAGATCTTATGGCAGCTCACAGAGAAAAAAATGTGACAATGAATATATATATGTTCATGTATAACTGAAAAATTGTGCTCTACACTGGAATTTGACACAATGATTATAAATCATTGTGATTATATGATTATAAATCAATGATTATAAATCAATAAAAAATGTTAAAAAAAAAAAAAAGAAAAGAAAAGAAAACCAAAAGCCCAAAGCAAACAAATGTTTCTAAGTTGCAGGGCTCCATTTGGGAAAAAATTGCTCTGGATACCAAATCATATTTCTGGGACAATCAATGTTTTTAATTAAAAACAAGCAATCTGCTGTCACTAAGGTTGAAATATTTTGATCCTTTACATGATAATTCACGAAAATGGAACTTCAACAGGCTAATTATTTTGCCTCTAGAGACTCTTGTTCTCTGACTCAGCCACGTTCCAGACTCTGTCTTACAACTGTTAGAGAAAGTGGATGTGACATGATATATTTTTGTTGCAAGAACATAGGTTTTCTGGTTTGTGTCCACAACAAATGTGGACACAAGATCAGCCATGTTCCCATACAAAGGGCAAATGGGTCATTATTGCCTCTGACAACTCAAGTAATGCGTGAGCCCCGCTTACGCTGCAGTGCAAACTTTCTCTTAGGTATAAGTAAGTGGGACCCAGTGGGAAGGTACTGTGTCTTTTTGGCCTCTTCTCCATCAGCAGTTCTTTCATTAATTTTACCAGCATGTCTGCTTGAATAGAGCCATGCAATAAACCAAGAACCAAGACATTTAAAACCTTGAACATGACTGGGAGCTATGGTTAATTTTTATTAAGGCACATAGAGTTTAAGGTGGAAATAAGTTTTAATAGGTACTCGTGGTGGAGTCAGGAGAAAGAATCTTCCAGGGTTCCTAAGCCCTCCCTGTGAAGTTACTGAGAGGGCAAGGGAGAGAGAGAGAGGACGAGCAGAGAGATGGCTGGTTCCAGCTGTGTATGGCAACAGCTGGTTCTTTAAAATTCTTCCAGCCATGGATGCCTCATGAACACAACAGAAGCCACACTTCTTGAGTACTTTGGGGAACAATTGGGAAGTACTGTATTATTCTACCAAGCAAGGATGCCACTTACTTTCCTGAGAGCTCTGCTGAATTTAGAGATCACTAGGGGAAAGTTCAATACTTGAAAGGATTCTCCCAGCCAAAGCTCTCACCCTATGAAATAACTGATTCAAAAGTCAGAGACCACTGACCTCCAGGGCATAGGATATGTCTCAGTAATTTGATCAGCCTGTTGACTCATGGAGTTTAAGGGGAACATGTATCTCCTAGAGGATGTTCAGAGGAGTGTAAGTTTAGGGCACTATCTAGTTATTGCTGCCTTTCTAGCATGCTGATTATGCTGCTGTTTTCAATTATGCAAATATACCCAGAGGCTCTGGCAGTAGGCAAAGGCTCCGTATAAACATGAGTACACACGAACACGTATACATCCATCCTGTTGCTCTTTTGTCATCTCTTTGTGTCTATGATTTTTTTTTCAACTCCCTTCCACATACAGCATCACCACAGCACTTGCATGCACACTATATTTTGCATTTTCTAAGAATTAACCCTCCAAATAAAAACAGAAAGGAGAAAAGAAAGAAAGAAAGAAAGAAAGAAAGAAAGAAAGAAAGAAAGAAAGAAAGAAAGAAAGAAAGAAGAGAAAAGAAAGAAAGGAAAGAAAGGAAAGAAAAAAAAAGAAAAGAAAAGGAGGGAGGGAGAAAGGAATGGAGGAAGGAAACAAAAAGAAACACATTTCAAATATTCTTACTTGCCTCTTTTTCCATTTTAGTACTTTATCTAAGAGCCATTTTTCCTTTCTCAGTGTTTTAAAGATATTAGGACCTTCTCTATGAAAGACTTTTTTACGAAGGCAGGCCCTTGTTGAATCCTATCCAGTCCCAGAAGAACTCATTAACAGGTTGTCTGAGTAATAAGGCTATTTCAATGCATAGGTTATGGGAACAGCCTCTTTTTTATGCTGTATCCAGATTTCACTGTAGACACCACATTCCAGTGGGGTAGCTGCCTTGGCAAGGATGGCAGCTCTCAACTGGCACCTCTTCTTTGCCATCCTCTTTGGATGGGGCCGAGATTCCTAGTTGGGAGTAAGGTATATCTTCTCATGTTCCCATAGCATCTCTCTACTAACACATATCACTTCAATATAAATGTCTATTACTCATCTTCCTCTCTCCCTAGGGTAGGAACCAACTTTTATATACTCTTTTTTTAAATTGAAGTTTGGTTTATTTTCAGTGTGTATTTGTTTCTGGTGTACAGCATAGTGATTCAGTTACACATATTTTTTTTTTAATATCCTTTCTCATTTTTATATACTCTTTACCCACCTAGTAGAGCACCTACCACACAACCTGGTGCACCACTGCACTTCTTTAAAGAATGTTAATTCCCTTCCTTCTCATTTATTCCTATCCCTCCCTCTTTCAGTGTCATCATCTTGATTTCTCACCTTCTTCCTCTCTCTTCAGACTGACAGCTACAGATTAGAATATTAGATCTGAGTTCCCGATTTATATTTGCTGTTGTTGGTAGCATCTTTACCTTTTCTTATCATTGTTTAATGAACATAAGGGGATCTGTCCATCTGAAAGAGAGGGCCCTGGAATTCCTGTCTAGGAATGACTTTAAACATTATTTCTGCAACGCTTCCTGTGGTGATTAACTATGGAAATAAAGGTCTAGTGTCCGTTTAGATCATACTCAGATATTACCAAGGGTATGGGAAGTTGGGGCTCTTATCCACTGCTGATGGGGGTGTGAATCTATATACTTTGGAAAGCAACTTGGCACTGTCTCATGAGGTGCATGCACAGACACACACACACACACAAAGTCCCAGCAAGTCTGCTTATAGCTTATATACTATAGGAATACAATGCATGATCTCAAAGCAGTTTGCAAAATATGTTACTACTGCATTGTTTATAAAGGTAAATATATTAAAAAAAAAAACAAGTGTCCAATACAAAAGGAATGGATTATGTGTATCAGTATCCAGTGGCTAAGAGGAATAGGTATGTGGGTGGTAACATGGAAAGATATAAAATTATATCATGGATAAAAAAGAAAATTACATATATATGATATAATTTATGTGATATAAAAAGAAACTCAAAATAGACACATAATATAAATGTATGGACATATACTCACATTGATACATCCACATATAGGAAAGGAAACAGATTGCGGATGGTGATAGAAGACACTTTAGTTTTATCTGTAATAGTTGATTTTACAAGGAGAGTGTATTTGTGTATTAGATATGTTACTAAAATAATTTGTAATGTCCTTATTTAGGATGGTTTTCACAGAATACAGAATTAAACCAAATTTAGCTCTTACAGAGTTCACAATTTCATGTCTAGAAGTAGATGAATTGATTCCAGGGTTACCCATAGGATTATCCTTGCATAGGAGTAATTTGTTTATAGTGCCTGCTTATCCACTTTCCAATATGTCTATCTCCATGTTAAGTGACATTCACTATTATTCTAGGTGTACAGGGCATCAAGCTGCCCTCTGGCTCTTAGAATGCATGTGCTTTGTGAGGCCTTCCTTACAGATCATTCCATGCACAGATACCTCTCCTCCAAAATTACTCCCCCCTGTGTCTTCTTTAATTTCTTAGTCCATGACAAATGGCCAATTGGATGTTAATTTAAACAAGAATTACAATTGTTATTTTCATTACTCTACCCAAATGGCAATTATAAATTTGACTACCTCTTTGATGGCAACTGTTAAGAATAAAGGGAATTTCAGGAATGTCTGCATATATAGCAGGTGCCCTGGTGTAGGGTATAATTTTAGGGGTGGGAAGAAGGCAATGGCTTCTTCCAATTCTTTCCCATCTAATAAATGATATTTAAAATTCAACAGCCCATCATCCATAAGCTTAAAAATTGGAAGTAGACTCTTAAAAGATACCACTTAATTCAACATTCTGAAATTTGAGTCCACAGAATCCACAAGACTCATGAATGGACAACAAGAGTGGAAAAATATTACATCTTTATTTTCACTATTCTCCACCTAAAACTTAATATTATCTTCAATTATTAATGTGTGCAACATGTACAGTAATATTAGCAGAAATTGCAACTTGTCACCAATAGAAATTACATGTATTTTCATATTATGTTATGGTTGTTGCAAAAATGGCAAAATACTGCTTACCTTCATCATTACCTAGAAATTACAGTCATTCATTATTAGACTGGGTGCCAGAACTTTATTTAGTATGCTAATTAAAGTATATATATTATATATTACAGTTTAAAAATATTTCAATAATTAAATTCCGATATAAATTATTTCTTTTATGATATTATTTTTAAAGTATCTTATGTAATTAAAAACGTTATTCTAGAACCAGCTTCCATAAGCATCCACTAGACCGCTGAAGTGGTTCACTGCACAAAAAACTTAAAGAACTATTGCTTTAAATCATTATCATTCATTTGCACCACAGTACAAAGAAAGGATCTTCAAGCAATTTTCAGTTAGGAGGCTACTTCACACACGTGGTGGCAGAAAGAATTCATGGGTGGAGAAGAAGATTCTGACAAGTTGGGTTCATCCAAAGACATAGTCATAAACTTCACTGTGTACATTTTTTAAGGAAGGAGGCTCCCAAACACTATACGTAAACAGCTGTTAAATATACACTGTATCTTCCTTGTTTATCCTGCCCTTCCTCCTCTCTGATACCTATTTTGATCATCATATTGTCCATGATACTTCTACCCTAGGATGGTGGAGGAACACAAAACAGGCAAAGGTTAAGCTAGAAGACTTACAACCATGATAGTAGCACTGATGAGATGCTGACAGGAAATGAAAATAAAACAGCAGCCTAGAAATATTTTCCCTTCTATCCCTGGATCCCAGAAACTGACTAAGTTTTTCTGCGAGGAACATTAGCCCCATGAGCAGGGGGCCAGAATTCCATTTGCACTTTCAGACTAGTGAGGCCTATGAAAGACTGCATTTCTTTAGCAGGGAAAAGTCCATGAGGACTCATCTCCCCATCCATTCACATAGATCCTCAATTCCCTTCTCAAGATCATCAGGTTATTTACAGTCACTTCCAGGTTTATTACCTTACACACCTGTCCATAAACAGTTTGCAGCTTCAGTTACCTCATGAGGCTGGAGTAGCATGGAGGAATTGTTTTCAGTTATTAAAAGCAAAGTTTTCAGCATAGAAAGAAAACTTACAGTTACTAGAAGGGAAAGGGGGGTGGGAATAAATCAGGAGTTTGGGATTAGCAGATATAAACTACTGTATATAAAACTAGATAAACAACAAGGCTGTACTATATAGTACAGGGAACTATGTTCAATAGCTTTTAATAGCCTGTAATACAAAAGAATATGAAAAAGAATATCTATATAGACATATGTATAACTGAATCACTATGTTGTACACCAGAAACTAACACAGCATTGTAAATTAACCATACTTCAATTTAAAAAATATATCAACTAAAAAAAAAAGCAAAATCTTTGGAACCAACTGACATCATTTTTATAACTATGGACCAGGTATTGAATCTCTGCCTCCACTTCTGACCTGTAAAATTGAGATAATAAAAGTGCCTGCCTCATAGGATTTGGTGAGGATTCAGTGAGGAAACAGGCATAAAGAACTGAAATACTGCCTGGCATGTAAGAACTACTCAGAAGATGTTAGTCATTATTATTATTGCTGTTTTGCTTATGCTCTTCTTTCCTACCTTCTCTGGCTCTCTCTTTAAGGGCTGCTTCCTGAAAAGCCATCTAGGACTCCTAGGTTTCCTCCAGAAGACCATGGTTGGCCCCTCCCTGACAATACTGATATCTATGACCAAGGGGCTGCCTCCCAGCCCCGAGAGGTGAATGTCATTGATGGATTGGAGACACCCTGGTTTCTGTACCAAATATGGATCTTACCTCTGTATTATTCACACAGTCTCCTAGGCACAAAAGCAATGTACGGTGGGGACTTCTTAAATATTTGCCCTTAAACACCAGTGAAAATCCTTTTTTTGTGTGTTTCAGGTTTCTCAATTCTAAAGTGGGGAGAATAGCACCTGCATTCTATGATTCCCATCAAAATTAAATATGGAGTAGCTGGTTTCTAAGCCAATCCCATTTCTTCTCCTCATACCTAAGGTGTGAATAGGCCTGATGGGATTTCAGAAAGCATTTATGCTTTCTATCAAAATCAGCATCTCTCAAAAGCAAAACAAGTATTCCTTGTTATTCTGGATGTTCACTGGCCCCACTAATGTGAAAGCAGGGATGTGCAATCATAGAATTCATTAGGCTGAAGATACATGTTCTCTGTCTTTCTCCCCAATGATTTAATTTCTCTTTTCCTCATTCACTTTCTATTTGTCTCTCTTTTATAAACATGTTCTTTCTGTCTTTTGGAGCTGAAGGCAATACTATCAGGCCTGACTATGTTCTATTTTCTTGATAACTTCAAATAAAAGTGATGAAGATGTACTTTGGTTTAAACCAGAACATTCCAAATATTGAGCTACTGCTAAAGCAATTTCCTATTAGCTGGTATTCAATAGGGGAATCATTTACCTATAGAAAAATCTTAGGATATAAAGCATATTTTCTAAATTTTGTTTTATTAAATATTTCCCATTTCACCTTCAATGGTTAAAATTCAATTTGAATGTACAAGTATTTATTGAGTAGCTCACATATGAAAGATACTGATTAGATGCAGTGTTGGATATGCATAAGAAGTAATATTTTGGAGCACATTATATTTACAAAAGTACTTTCATATGGATTAGCAAAGTTCTCACAAACACTCGTTTGAGGAAGGATCATTATTATTGCTATTTTGCACATAATTAAGGTGGGTCTTGAAAAGGTTATAGACCTCATTCACAGTCCATCACAAAACTTCTGTGTGCCAACTGTATTTCTCAAGCTCAAGTCTTTCGACTCTGTCTCCCATGTTCTTCCCAACCAAACACAAAAGTTCCACTCCAGCCACCAGTGAACACACATTAGGAGATATAGGTCACTTTGACACGTGACATAGTAATTAACTACAAATGAGGTTCAGAAAAATTGCTATAAAATATGGAGGAGAAAAACTTTTCTAATGGCTTAGAAAGGCATCATGGAAAATGGAATTCCATCTGGATTTGAAGGATTATTTGTGATTTTTATTGTTAGGTATAGTGGGGCCTTTCAGAGAGAAGTGAGTTTCTTGGTCTGGAGCTTTGGGAACATCAAAGGCTTTCTTCAGAATAAATCTGATTGATACAGATGGGGAAGGGCTGTTAACCCTTAATAGTATTACCTCCATTCTAGGTAGCTCCTAGTTATCTCCACAAAAGAGACCTGGTGATGTTTAGAGATGCATCAGAACAGCATTCCCAATGACTTGGCCCAGCAGAGAAGCTTCTCAGCCTTTCAGAGACACCCTAAGCCTTATCATCCCACAGGCTCCTCACTTGTTTTCTCAGCCCTGAGTCTACAACCCTAAAACTGATTGAATTCCATAATACGTATTTGAGTAGCATATTCATTTTATAAATGTGGGTCTATAGAATGATACTATGGGAGCAGAGAAGGAAGCTGTTTAGGAGGGTACTGATCTAGAGAAGGGCATGATGGTTTTTTACATACTATAACGAGATCTTATCATGGTATCTTGATACCTTTGGTGATACCTTAGCATATATCCAGAGTCCTTAAGTTTATTCATGGGAAATACCTGCTGTTACTTTTCATTCTTCCTCCAGTCTCCCTTTCATCTAACCTAATGCCTTTTTGGTTTGGAATTAATCTTCCTTGTGTTTCTTGCATTTTACTTTATTCAGGAAGAGTTTTCAACTGCTCAAAGTTATGCAATTGGGGACAGCTTGACCAGAAGTGTACTTTAATAATATTTTTCTTACCAATGAACACAGTGTGGATGCAAAGAAGGAACTGTAGTAACATAGATCCTCTCACCGATATTGTTTACAAGAGAGAGAAGCCAATTCTTAACTAGATAATTAGCAGTAGTAATAGAAAGAAAAGGATACATAAAGTAATTTACTTCCTTACTATCTTACAAGATTTAGCACCATAATGCAGACCTACTATAGGAAGGACTCCAAGGTTTTGAGCCAATCTGACTGCAATAGCAGCTTCTGCCAGAAGAGATTATAGTGAGAAATGGGAGCATATATAAGGAGAAAGTGGATGCATGTCAAGTTCCAGATGATGACAGAACATTTATGGAGAGATGGCCTTTTGGCCCCATGCAAATAAGGAGTGAAAGGCATGGCTATTGACATAGGATTCATGAGCTGAAGGAATGAGTAAAGGAGAGAAACAAGGTCTGAAGGCAGAATCTTTGGAGAGACTTCCTCTAAACGTCAGGAACAGGAATAGGAGGTAGCAAAGGAAGGGTCAGAGATGGGGGAATACTTCAGTGTCCTAGAATCCAGTGAAAAGGAGAGGGAACAACTAGATACATGCTGTAGAGAGAGCAAGGAGGGTGTGCCTGAGAGACCTAGGATTCATGATGAGGAAGCCACTGGTAACTTCTGAAAGAGAAGAACAAGAGGAGCACGGTGTGGCTCGAAGCTACCCTGCCTGGTGTAGAACAGGAAGGTGGGGCTGAAGAGCCAGTAAAGGGTCTACATGATATGCCTTTCATTGTGAGAACTTGAAATGGTCTGACGCCATGACTCTTCTTGGCTGTATTTCCTCCATATTATCTCAGTAAGTTAATAATTGCATTGGATGATGATCTAACACTTAAAAAATTACCTTGCACAGAGTAGCAATTCAGCGTGGGAAGGCCTGCAGTTGATGGCTCATCGTGGATTTGGATTAAAAGATAGCTCCACAATAGGAAACTAAGAGTAACCATGAAGGATTCTAAGCAGCTACTTAGAAGCAGAAGGAGATTTAGTATCGTGGCAGCCCATTCACATGGTGTAAGGTTCTTTCCCAGTCATCTACTTTACATCTTCTTACACTTATTTTCTTTTTTTCTTTTTTATTATTTTTTAACATTTTTTATTGATTTATAATCATTTTACAATGTTGTATCAAATTCCAGTGTAGAGCACAATTTTTCAGTTATACATGAACATATATATATTCATTGTCACATTGTTTTTCTCTGTGAGCTACCATAAGATCTTGTATATATTTCCCTGTGCTATATAGTATAATCTTGTTTATCTATTCTACATTTTGAAATCCCAGTCTATCCCTTCCCACCCTCCGCCCCCTTGGCAACCACAAGTTTGTATTCTATGTCTATGAGTCTATTTCTGTTTTGTATTTATGCTTTGTTTGTGTGTGTGTGTGTGTGTGTGTGTGTGTGTGTGTTTTGTTTTTTTTTTTAGTTTCCACATATGAGCGATCTCATATGATATTTTTCCTTCTCTTTCTGGCTTACTTCACTTAGAATGACATTCTCCAGGAACATCCATGTTGCTGCAAATGGCGTTATGTTGTCTGTTTTTATGGCTGAGTAGTATTCCATTGTATAAATATACCACTTCTTCTTTATCCAGTCATCTGTTGATGGACATTTAGGCTGTCTCCATGTCTTGGCTATTGTAAATAGTGCTGCTATGAACATTGGGGTGCAGGTGTCATCCTGAAGTAGATTTCCTTCTGGATACAAGCCCAGGAGTGGGATTCCTGGGTCATATGGTAAATCTATTCCTAGTCTTTTGAGGAATCTCCACACTGTTTTCCACAGTGGCTGCACCAAACTGCATTCCCATCAGCAGTGTAGGAGGGTTCCTCTTTCTCCAAAGCCCATCCAGCATTTGTCATTTGTGGATTTTTGAATGATGGCCATTCTGACTGGTGTGAGGTGATACCTCATTGTAGTTTTGATTTGCATTTCTCTGATAATTAGTGATACTGAGCATTTTTTCATGTGCCTATTGATCATTTGTATGTCTTCCTTGGAGAATTGCTTGTTTAGGTCTTCTGCCCATTTTTGGATTGGGTTGTTTGGTTTTTTCTTATTAAGTTGTATGAACTGCTTATATATATTCTGGAGATCAAGCCTTTGTCGGTTTCATTTGCAAAAGTTTTCTCCCATTCTGTAGGTTGCCATTTTGTTTTACTTATGGTTTCCTTTGCTGTGCAGAAGCTTGTAAGTTTCATTAGGTCCCATTTGTTTATTCTTGCTTTTATTTCTATTGCTTGAGTAGACTCTTCTAGGAGAACATTTTTGAGATGTATGTCAGATAATGTTTTGCCTATATTTTCTTCTAGAAGTTTTGTCGTATCTTGTCTTATGTTTAAGTCTTCAATCCATTTTGAGTTTATTTTCGTGTATGGTGTAAGGGAGTGTTCTAGTTTCATTGCTTTACATGCTGCTGTCCAGTTTTCCCAACACCATTTGCTGAAGAGACTGTCTTCTTACACTTATTTTCTATCTCCTTAATGTTAGCCAGAGAAAGCCGGGTGGTCACAAAATTGACTCCATCACTATATCCAGAAGCTCTGTGGACATTATGTATGTTCTGAGACCAATCAAACTCTATCCAGAGAAAACGTGAATGGACCTTCCAATAATCCTCAGGACTCATACTTTCTGATCTTTTGATAGAAGTTATTATTTTTCATTTTGGTTGCAGATAATCTATCAAGGATGCCAACAGTTTTCACAATTTTCTCTTTGATCTTCTCTACAGAGCTAGAATTTTCGATTAATTTTTACCAGGGACAACTATTTAAACAAGGCATTGTTGAGTCATAAGCATTACCCTTTCATTTCCAGCTCGCCATAAGGGAAACATAGACATTTTCTTGCAGTGTATTACAGTTGTGATCAAATGCATGCCACATTCAGTGTTTGTAGCCATACAATGAATACATTTTGGCTATTTAAAAAGCAGCCAAGATTTACAGTATAATTCCATTGCTGAAGTTATGCATGACAAAGTCAAGGCAAAGCCAAAAAACCTCATACGTAAAGTATAATTTATTATATTTCATTTAGACATCCAAATAGGATGTATGTTAGGGCTGTGGGTGGCAGGTAGGGTGCAAGAATTTATAATTTGCAATTCTTTCTGGAGTATCTATAATCTGTAATCTAGAAGAAGCTCCTGCTTCTGTCTGTGAATGTTGCCACAACTCTAGGGGCTGGCGCACAGGCCAGGAGTGTCCCACATCTCAGATGATGTAGTAAGGAGCATCTGGAGGAAGTTTACTTTTCCTTTGTATATTCTGAGAGCACATAAGCTTTGTCTCATGCTTAGAGAAGACTGAGTCTGCTCTTTTTAGATTATCAATCCTCTAAAGAAGGTTACTAAAATATCTTGGGATTGTATGCTCCTATGAAGAACAGTGACTCCTTTTTTACAGTATGTTCATATTTTAAAACTTTTCATTCATTTAATGGATACTGATTGAACAGCAAGTATGTGCAGGAACTCTGCTACACATTAGGGATGTAGAAAACAAATTCTTCACGGACTTGCTTAACTCTGTCTTTTGGTCTACCATAGGCAACCTATGCCTATTTCACTCATTTAATGTTTCCATCAAAATCAACTTCTCAATTGCTTTGTTTTCTATTCTTGAGCACTTTTCCCTTTATAGAAATGTCTCCCATGTGTAGATGCCTGGAACTTAATGTCAAAGGGCAGGTGTGTTTCCAGTTTTGGCCATGTGCCGTTCATCATACGGGCACGTCCGTATTTCATCTTGGACATCCATATTATGTGATATGCTCATGCCTCACTGTAACCTTGGCTCACTTCCAGGGTTGCTGCTTTCTATTTTTCAGCATAGAATCTCTGTGGTTTGGCTTATTAAGTCCCAGATGTATTCATTTGGACTCTTTCCCTCAGGAAGCCCAAGGTCTCAGGGTGGTAGTGTCTGAGACAAATGCTCAGCATTTCCTGTAATGAGTCCTGAATCTGGCTTCATGATGCTGTCACTTACCCCTCATGGAGAGCTATCTCTGCCAGGTCATTATTTCCCTGCTGAAGCTGCTCCCTGCAGTTCTGTCTGGGAGGCTTCACGTTCCAGCTTTCTATGAGGCATTCAGATGAACCTATTTGAATTTCATGGTTGGGGAAATTTATTCATGAAACCTGGACTTTTGCCTTGATGTTGTCCATTGATCTCTAGGTCTTTAAACAGATACGGCAGCCCAGAAGCTATCACTTAATTATATTCTTTGGGGAGAAGTGAGTAGACAGGAGGAGAGGCGGAACCAAACTTGCCCATCTTAAAGAGCCCAGAGAGCATCTTCTGGGCAGATGCTTTTAGGGTGTCACGCTATTCACAGAAAAGTGATTTATATGGATCAAAGTAAACATAATGATTCTTTAGCGTGGAAACCCAGTGGGATCCAGGTAATAAGCTGGGAAGTGCTTTTTAAAAAAATTGTTCTAGGTCCCAAATGGTTTCCTTTCAGTATCCCTCCACTTTTTTTTTTTTTTTAATCTTTAAAGGTAAAATAAAACAAATGGGGCTTACAGGGTCCACAGGGGCAGGATGGAGGGATGGGAGATAGACTATTTCACAAAGGCAGGAGGACTGCCCTGCCATTCCTTTCCAACTTCTTCACAAATACAGAGAACATGGCACCTTTTTCCTCTTATGTAATGTGTTGAGAGAGTTATGATGTTTAACACCATGCATTGTTTCATAAGATTTGCAAGTTTATTTCTCAAGCCTGAATTCTTAAATCAAAAAAATATTAGGTATGATGTCCTGTCCAAGTTACTGAGTTAAGCCTAGGGTAAGCTTCATAGAATAAAAATACTTTTAATGATGGAAAGGGGAAAAATGTTAGCCAAATCACAAATCCTGTTCCAAAGATAAAGTGTTATGACAAGGCTCATATTAATTTAACCATGCTCTCAATAAACTATGCAGTAGGCAGACAGCAACCATAACCTACCAGTTGTTGGTTTAGACCTGAAAGACCCTTATTTCCTACCAATAAAATAAAATATATACATGTCTATGTTTGGGTGGACAGTTTTATGTGGGACTCACACTAAATGAAACTGACATACAATTCCGTAACCAACACACAGTCTCAACTGCAGTGACCACAAACGTCCAACCTCATGCCAATGGGAAAAAGAGTCCTGCCCCCCCCCAATCCAGATTCCCCTATAAAATACATGCAGAGAAGTATGTCTTTAAAAGAGGAATGGAGAAGGCTGTGGCAAAAAAAGACAGGCAAGGCAGACATGGCAAAGGAAAATGTACCTGTCAGAATGCCAGAAAGGGAGATCCATGCAGAAGAGACAGGGGCAAGGAATTTGGTTAGACAGTCAAAATTTATAAAGGAAAGGAAAGGGGAGGGGGAGGGAAGGCGAGGAAAGGATTCTTCATGCAGACACTTCAGACCTCTTTCTGTTGACTTCACAGAGAATGCTGGGTTGACAAACATAAACTAGAGGGTACACAGCCGCAGAATTTGCAGGGTATCATCACCAGTGCCCCTGGTGTACTGGGCATAGGACTGCTGAGCGGAATCTCTGCTGTCCAGCTGATTTACCCGGATGTACACTTCCTCCCAAGCAGGTGCTGCACTCCCTAGCTCTGAACACAAAACATGTTCAATGCATGCTGGCTTATTCATTCTGTCTCTTTCACTTTGCAAATTACCTGCCCAATTATCTCTCCTCCTGTTTGTCCATTCTTAATTGACTCTGTCTTGGACAAGTCTTCACTTAGGCTATTTGAGTTTACCTGTATTTAAGAAGCGCTCAAAAATAATTTGTCTAAAGAACACAATCACTGTAAGTTTTCTTTTCCCCAAATCTGATTCATTCCTCTCATGTATACATGTATTTTTTAAATCCTATACAGCTTTGCTATAATACAGTTTTTGAGACTCTCTCTCTTTGTTAAGTAGCTGGTAAGGCACCTGAATTAGTGTGGCCAAGAGAATAGTTTCTCTTTCTTTTCTGCATGGCCCTTGCTACTGTTACCCATTATTGGTCTCTGGGGTTAGTGTTTTATTGTTTTGGGGCCCTTGCTAATTTTTGGAAGTTCTGAGTTACTCATATGTACATTAGATCTGAGTTGCTTTAGCAAAATCGGTATTATAACATAAACAGTGTTTGTTTTTTTGTTTGTTTGATTAAAATTTTTTAGGTTAAACATATTTTCCCCAATAGGAAAAGTATGAAGGTCATGACACTTTTTCCTTCAGCTCCATTAGACATCTCTTATATCTACCCAGCCCTTCCTTACCCTCATCGATCTACTTTTACAGGAGCTTGAGGAGAGGCACAATGAGACTTGGGAGTGGAGGAGGAATGTTTTCATTTAACAATTTTATGCTCCATGACATACAGGCTTCAGAGCCACCAGTACAGCCTCATTCTCAGAACCAAGACAGTGTGAGCCCTAATGTTAAGAACCCACCTGGAAGAGACGTGAGTTTGTCTAAACTTCTAGAGTACCAACCATCAAAGCAAATAAACATATGAGAAGGTGCTTAACTTGCTTAGTCATTAGAGAAATACAAGTTAGATCACAACATGGTATCTCTACTTCCCTACAAGAATGGCTGAAGTGAAAGAGGTCGACAATACCAAGTGCCGACAAGATGGCAGGACTGCTGGAATTCTCACACACTACTGGTGGGAGTATAAACTGGAAACACGTTTGGAAAAGTATGTGGTGACATCCGCCACACTGAAGGTTTGCCTACCATGTGACCTAGTGATCCCAGTCCTAGGTGCATGTCCGATAGAAAGACATGCTTAGTCATGTTGGGACAATACTGTTGACAATACCCTCTGCAGAGAACCAAACCAGATACTTTACGCTGTAAATGGAAAGCTGTACATCATTAGGATGAACAAACTGTTGCTTTAGGCAATCACATAAATCAATTAAAAATGTAACAGAGAGGTAAAAAAAAACCAATGCCGAAACAGTGTACACTGTACTTTGAGAAACAGAAAAATATTACCTGTTGGAATTCAGGATATTAGTTACCTTTCAGAGGACAGTGCCTGGGAGGAGAGGCGAGGGACTCCAGGGTTGCTTGTAACACTCTGCTTCCTGATCCAGGCACTGGCTACACGAATGGGCTCATTTTGCATATACTTATACACAAGACGGATAATTATGATTTGTGTTCTTTTCCATTGGTCCATTATACTTCAGTAAAAAATTACCTACAAGAAAACAAAAGAATATAATTTAGATGTTTACTAATCACGCATATTAACTGTAAACAGAAGAAGCTAACTTGATACATTTTTTAAAAATTCATGTTTTGCGTAATGACACTGAGGCCATGCCTTTTTTGCCATAGAAACTAGTGAATATGACTAGCAAGTTCTAAATATTTTAAAAATTAGATTTAAAATAACAGGCACAAAGACGTCAGAACTATTTGTAGTTTTCAGCATTTTGAAGGAAATTGATTTTCACCTCATTCTTGAAACCTTTATGTTTTTCCTAATCCTTAGGAAGCAAATTGAAGTAAAATGGTATTTTCTTGGCTCAAGATTCTTAGGAAGTCACTAGAAGCAGAAAGCAGAGTTTCCTCAGAGTCTTGCTGGTTTAGCAGAAATTTGCAGAAGTCAAAGGTTGTTAGAAAGCAACCCCTTACCCCTGAATTTAACATATTTGCCTGCGTTACTTGTGTTATCAAAGTGGCTCATTTTAAATTCTTCACACATACATGTAATGAGTAATATAAAATGCCTCTGCCTTCAAACCATGACATTACTGTCTGATTTACCAAGGTTCAAGGAAAAGAAGAAACCACTTAGTGGTGAATAAATCAGCCAAACTAAATCTTTTAATTTAATCTGATTCTGCTGCAGTCACAAAGATATGACAGAAATGAACTCTTACAAGGAAGGAAAAATGACAGTAATTTTAAAATGGTTTGTAAAACAATTATAAAACACGTAGAAAGAATCTCAGTCTAACTAAATGGTATTTTTTTAAAAAATGAAGACAGCCTTGCTGTTTCTATCAATGAATAACTGATTGATTGCAAATGATACGTTCCTATTATTAATGAGACCTGACAATTCCATCAGGGTCCCATGCAACAACCGCACTTTTGTTCTCTGGATGAGCTTATCATTCATTTTTTCCCAGAGCTGAGGAATGCAAAATGAAAGCAAGAGAATTTCGAAGGTTAAATGAAGGTACAACTTGAAGGAGTAGAAAGATTGTTACTCTTCTCCTAGACCAAATGATAAAAAAGAATGTTAGTAGTTATGCTGTCAATTCTCAAGTAATCCATTCAACAATTTTTATTCTGTTTAAACAGTTACATTTTAGTCAGCAGCTTTACTGAAGATGCGCATACTCTTTCTAATTCTCTGGAGCCAGATGCTTAAACCACTCAAACAAATCCGAGACCAAGAGTCCATGAGACTAAACTCTATTTTACCCAACTTAAAAAGAAGAGCGATGCCTCCGAATTTACGATCTTCTAAGTAATTTGGGTTTAACAGGTTGATTCTGTGAGATTCAGTAAGTCTCCGTCCTTGAACAAATCACTCTACCACTAGTGAAGACTGGTTTTTGCACTTTGAATACAAAAGTATTTTGGCTCAAATTCCAGTGTAGAGCACAGTTTTTCCGTTCTGACACAACACTGTAAAACGACTATAACTCAATAAAAAAAAAGTTAAAAAGTAAAACAAAATAATTGCTCTTTTAAAATGCAAAAAAAAAAAAGTATGTTGAGACACTGAAGGTCATACAAGGTCATGTCAAATAACAGCTTATTTCTATACAGCTAGATCACTGAGCATCCAAAATAATTCTAAAACATTTTCAGAAAATATGAAAACTTACTTATGTCCAAATGAAACTACCAGATACAGAATTTGAAGGATCCCAGATGTATTTTGCAATTTACTTAGCTGTAAAAGGTAAAATACAAAAAATTAATTATATGCCCAAGTGCATACGTTCTTGTGTATGTCAGTCTCATCTGAGCTAGATCTGTATATTTGTCATTTTAATGAAAGTGACGATTGAATTTATTGAAAATGTATTCTGGGGAAACAATAATTTCTTGTATTTTGTGCTCAATTCCTTGGGAGTAAAAATATCAAATGAGGCTTCATTCAACTCTCAAGGAGTTTAAAAAGCACTTGTGGAGAAAGACTTCTAACGTTGCTTTTGGTTATAGATTGAATTTATTTCCTTGTTTCATTGTTAATATAAAGGGTGCAAGAAGTATTTTTAAAATCTACAGAAGTTCAGACAAAGTAGAGATCTCAAGTAAACGGAATAATCAGAGATATTTTCAAGGAGGAATGCAGAGGAACCTGGGCTTACCAACATAAAGGTCTATGGGGGACAGGAGAGTGACAGAGAGTCCATGAGCCATTTGTAAGACAAAGGGGGTGGCAGAGAGTAAGGAAAAAGAAAGAGTGCATATTTTTAAAGGGGAGAACCTTTCCTTAGTTTCAGCTAATTATAACCATGTATTAAAATCCTTGTGTGGCAAAGGCTTCTGATTTCTCAAGAGAAGTCACAAATCTGGATTTTTAGATGCATTCCCCATCCTTCCAAATTTTGAAAAATTTTATATATGTGTGTATAAACATAACATATATTTATATCTAACTTACAAAATTCTATATAATATAGAGACCGATTATATTCTATAATATAAACTGTATACACACACACAAAATCAGTTTTTGAGAATATACCTAAAGCCCATATTTGCACCACATACAATTAATTTGCAATCTTGACACTGTACCATCACCTCAGTAAAATGGCTGAATGTAACCGAATGGAGAAGTGCCAGCTCTGGAGGAGGGAAAGGGATACAGGGAGGAGCAAGGGAAGGTCCATTAACATTAAAAGGTCCCACCTGACTGTGTGTGTGTGCCTGTTTATGTGTTTAGGTATACATACAGCCAATATTAGATATTGGTGGCAGGTGACATGGTCATTGGCTACCCTAATAATAAGTTGGAAATGTTTTCAGAAAGCCCTAGAAACTGCCAAAAGGTTGTTAGCAAAGGAGCGGCTCCATACAGTTGCCTTGCAGGATTTACTGGATTAGAGGCTCAGGACACAAAGACCTCTCAGCCTCCTACTGGACTAGCCTAGCAATGAAATGACTGGAACCTGACCTGAAGCAGTAACTATAGCAATAAAGAGGAAGGAGTGGACATGGGAGACCCTGCAGTGGAACAGGACTTGAAAACCAAATACACGTAAGAAAAAGTTTAAAAGGACATTCCAAGAATTATTCTAAAATTTCTTGTCTTTTTGCCTGTGAAGATGTAGAGCCATTAATGTTAAGACAAAAGATTATGAACTGATAATGAGCAGGTATTTATGGATTAATTTTAACTACGTTAAAGTGGTACTATTTAAAAGTTTGGAGAAATTTTGAAATCAGCTATAAGCCATTACTGAGGTGGAAATAATGTGAACACATAATGTATTTCATTTTATTGCTTAATGAATTTAAAGATATAAATACAACTCAATTTTTTCCAGTTAAATTGAATTTTTAAATTCTGATTATCTTCTAAAAGCCAGGCAATGAACTCTTAGGCAAACAACCCACACTTCCAATTTCGTTTTGAAAAGTTCTCCATAACTGCAGATAAGATTATTCATAGATGACCCCTAAAAATTAACTAAACATTATGCTCTGCAGTTCATATCTGTGGGGCACAAAAAGAAGAGGAAGGAAAAAAATCACTTTTTATCTTCATTTTTGTCACAGCACTTTTGAGATAAATTCCCATGAAAGTACTTTTTTGGTCAAATGGCTTCTTCTGGGTCATTTTTGGGAGCTTCAGGCTTGGGACCAAGCAATTGTACTGCCTCAGAGAGACAGTACTGTGACTGAGTGTCCTAGAATGTCATGGGGATTGATGAGGCATTGGAGTAGTTGTGAAGCAACTATTATGTTTTGAAAAAGAATCTGAGCTTGCAATAAATAACACATCTACAACTGGATTACAAGAACAAAATCTGGTTATGCTGACCTAACACTACTGCTTCTTCCAAACTCTGTATTATATGAACTCTGCTCAGTTGGGGAAGCTGAGATTTGCTGATTAATTGGTTATTGTATCAGAGCCTTAGGCAAAATAGGGATTTTTTTTTTCTTTCACATTGTGGTGAGCACTCAATTTCTCTTCTCAGTCTAGAAATATTAGTGTTACTATTTTAGGAAACTCTGTTGTTCTACTTTCTAGATTTTTAAAAATTTTATCTTCCATAATTTCTTCTGATCTTCTTTGCTGTTGCTCTTGTTTTGTGTATCCATTTTCAAAAAACTTTCCTTACCTATCTACTCCTTTTGTATAGCTCCTATTCCTGTTTAATGAATGCAATTTAGTTTCTAAGAATATAAAGTATTTTTCTCTTTTTGTTTTGGAGTTTTATTCCACTGTCTTCATTGACCCTCCTTATTCTCATTTCTTTCTTTTGCTTTTGCTTCTTTTAAAAAAAAATTATTTCATGTTAGAAGCTTTGTTTAAATATCTGGAAACTCTTTCTATTTAATGGGAAGTAAAGCACTGCAAAGATGTTTACAAATTCTATTTGCATAGGTGGATTTTGTCAACTGGTGGTTTTATTGTAGGATAAACTTGCTTAACCATTTCATTTGGAAACTCTAATTACTGTTATCTATAGATTTTGTCTCTTGTCCCAGTCAATTTCCTTGAAAAGTCTCTAGTCCAGAGGTCAGCAAACTTTTTCTGTAAAAGGCTAGAGAGCAAATATTTTATGCTTTATCAGCTATGTAGTCTTTGCCATAACTATTCAACTCTGTCAAGGCAGCACAAATGCAGACATAGATGATACAAAATGAAGGATGTGACTATGTTATAATAAGACTTTATAAAAACAGGCAAAAAGCCATTGTTTCCAACCTCTGTTCTAATCTGCCGTGGGCTATAAATTTGATTGCCAACATTGAATCCACTGAAAAAAAGGGGCCAGAGACATCACCACTTAATATGGTCCTCTACTAAATCCTGTTTTTGATATGATATTCCATCCTCAGCCGTGACAGTGTTCTTGGGATTAAAGTGCGTCTACCAATCCCCAGAAAGTAAATTTCCAGTCTTTGGCTGTGAAGAGTAAGGGGGAGTAAGCAACTCTGTAGAGTGTGGAATACTGTCTGGGAGGCATTCAGACAGTTCACCTGTTTTCAGCATCACTTGTTCCCCTACTCTCAGCTGTACCTGGTGCCTTCAGTCCTGAGCCTTTCCAGGGTGCTACATCATGGGTATGCCTGGAGCTGGCCTCCCCCCTTTCTGGTTTACAGTTTTCCCAAGTCTGTAGTACCACCTATAAGTCAATAATCATTTTTTCTGGTTTCCAATGTTGTGCTGTTTTTGTTTTGTTTCACTTTTTAAAAATCCTTTAACTGGCATTTTAGTAGAGGTTCTGATGGGATTAGTAGTGAATATGATGCGTTTTCCATGTTTAACTGGCAGTCTTCAGGAAGCATAGGTATATTTTGATATTCTGATGTTTGATATTCTGGCCTTAATGCCATTTAATTGGAAACTGTAATACTATTATAGCCAAGAGCATACTTTTACATGTAGGTTTACTTAATACTATTTGAAGGCCACAGAAGAAGACCTCTGATCTCTGATTGCTACCTCTGAAATATGAGATGGCTAACTATAGTTTATGGTTTTTACTCTTTCGACTTTCACAGTTTCCAAGTGAAACAAACAAACAAGATTACTTCAAGGTAGGGAGAACACAGTTTGTGTGTTCACCCCGGCTAGGGAATTTCTACCTTCCCTCATGCCCAAGCCACTGAAATACCCTTCTTTCTAATACTTTCATCAAATGAAGTCAATAATTTTATATCTCTTCTACTAGATAGTCCCCAGATCTGAACATTAGGCAGGTGTTCACACTCGTTAATATTTAAATAGAAGGAATAAGCATCCACTCCACTGTGGGAAGCCTTGAGCCCTCCTGATGGGGCTTACACAATTCTGTCCATCTTCTGCTCCATCCTCTTCCTCCTTTATCTCCTTATGATTCCTTTTCTATGTCCACTATTTTTTTGGCCCATAATTATTATGATTCATATTAGTTTCCTATTTCTATGTAACAAATTACTACCAACTTTAGTGGCTTAAAACAACACCCATTTATTAGCCAACAGATCTGGAGACTTGGGTGAGCTAGTCTGGGTTCTATACTCAGGCCTAAAATCAAGGTACTGGCTGGGATAAGTTATCATTTAGAGTCTCTGAGAAAGAATCCAGTTTCAAACTCATTCCTGTCAGCGGAATTCAGTTCTTTATGGTTGTAGGACTAAGGTCCCTCCCAATATCCTTGCTGGCTGTCAGCCAGGGGCCCCTCTCAATTTCTTAAGGCCACCACATCCCTTTTCACTTGATCCCATTGATCTTTGAAGAAACAACAGTTTCTCAGGCTTCATGTCTCTCTCTTTTTTTTTTTTTTGCTACCTGCCAAAGAAAGCTCTCTTTTTTTCTAGACTCAAATGATTAGATCAGATTTACCTGGATAATCTCCCCATCTCAAGGGCAAGGAGAAGACATAAGTACGGGGTGTTACCCCAACCTATCAGCAGATTCTGTAGATTAAGCTGGGGCACCACTGAGGGGGTCATTTTGGAAATTCCACCTATCATATTTTTATTTATTCTGCAGAAGTTCCATGGGCACCAGGAGTATGTAATACATTTACTCAAAGTTTGGGTTAGCAGAGAGGACTATAAGTCAACATACAGAACAGATTAAAATAAAGTATCAGGTATCACTGTCCAGAAAAATTTTGACCTTGTTCCATGCTTTGGGGGATTTCTCAATGGCCTTGTCCTCAGCCTCCAGTGCTTTTGTGGGACTCCTGCCCTTTTCTTTCCCTCATCTCTCTCTTTTTTTCCCAAATTTAAAGTATCTCAGTCATTAGATACTCCAGTTTCTGGATTAAAAACTTCCAAATGACTGCTTACTTTCACAAGCAGAACCATTTACTTAAAGACTCTCTTAGGAGACAATTCAGAGTTGGGAAACTAAGGAAATTCACTTTTCAAATCTTAATATGCCTATTAACAAAATGAGAAGTTTCTTCCTAAAAAGAATTTTTTCCCTATCCCTACCATTTCAAACCACTTATACATTATTACTCTTATAAACTCTTATACCAAAGTTTGTTTGTTATAAATTAGTGAACATTAAATAAAATAATGCATTAAAGTACTCAGTGTATTCTCAGAAACATAGCTGGAAACAAATGTTGGCAAACATTTTTATCGAAGATGCAGCAGAACAGTGGATCACTTATTATTCCTCAAATAACATCACTTAAAAAGCTGCCTATATGTACGGATGTAGAAATGCATTAAAGCTAGATGAATAGATGATAAAAGTAAAAAAATAACAACAGAAACTAAAACTCTTTGAGCGAGATCTCTTGCAAGGATTAATATAATGCCTTTTCTTATTTCGTCATTATATGAGTAGAAACAGCTAGACGGCCAGCAGAAGGAACAGAACTTAACTTAGATTCTCCTCTCCCAATAATTGAAGGTTTATGCACACCCTTGAGCCAGAGACCTTGTCTCCTGTGTTTTAGGTAATACAAAGTATGCAGTCAATGCTCGATAAGTAATAATAATTAATATTGAGTCTCACTCCCTGGGCAGTGCTCCCAGTATTGATGATGTCAGTGAGGATTACGTCTCCCAGGAAAACATGTAGAATAAATTTCCTGGCTGGGCCCCAGTTAGAAGTAGAAGAGAGAAAGGAACTAAAGTGTATTATGCAATAAGCCTCAAAGTTCAGGAAAAACAATCACAAACACAGACGAATGCTCAATTCACTGTCCTCCTGTCTTTCTGACCCCTTTCCTTCCTTTTAGTTGATATATGTTTCATTCCAACACCCATAAATCCATACCCCAAACTAAGAAATAAAACATTAGCAAATAATGAGCAAAATGCCTAACAACAGGGAAATCGAGGTACAGACAAAGAGCTGATGCTGGCCAGACATCTGGAGTTGGCTTTGGAGGCCCCCCACTATGCTAAAGGGGACAACACTTCAGTGCCTGGGTACTGAAGACAGCTGGGCAGGAGGAGGTACAGATGAGGGATTTGGGGAGGCTGGGGAGAGAGGATGCTCACAGGAGCTAGAGCAGCAGCTATTTAACAACTAGGGTGGAATTAGTTCAATCGCTTAAGAGCCTCTCTCCAAAACTAAAGAACTGTTGTGAAGTTTACATCATTATTTTATTATGCACATATATAAACACTCACACCCACACACATATACATATTTCATGATTATTAAGCATTTTAAAAGAGAATATCTTTCAATAAATTTGTAAAGGACATTCACTGCAGGAGTTTTTATGTAATATGAAGAACTTGCCTGTTTAATTAAAAAATCCAATAACTAAGTTTCAGAGCTCTGTTAGGTATGCCGGGAACTGGGAAATGGAATTTTAGGGGACATCAACGGTCCAAGTTCAGTGAAAATGGCACTCTGTCTGTGTCTACCCATCCATCATCTGTACCCACACACAGTCAGGTCTCCTTTGCTTGAGGCTCTTTCACTTTACGAAGTTTGATCAGTCATTAATATTTCATGACCTCTAGTCTCCCTCACATCCTTGTATTGGTTTTGAGCATGACTAGAGTATTGAGCCAGTAGGGAAGATCAGCATTTAGTCCTCACTATCTTGGTCCAGTCGTCTCAGTAGAAAGAGATGTCTGGATGCAAACACATTCATAAGATCATCCTATGGAACTCAAACCCATCCTACAATATGGCTATTTTTCAATCAGCAGTGACCTTTGTTACACAAAAATAAATCAAACACTACTTTTATTTCTGTTAAAATTAATTAATTTAGTTAATAAAAAATTAAATTAGTTAATAAAAAAATTTCAGGGGGTGGGGATAGCTCAGTGGTAGAGCATACAGTTAGCATGCACGAGATCCTGGGCTCAATCCCCAGTACCTCCATTAAAAAAAATAAAAGGAAAAAGGAAAATTTTGTGAAACTGAGACTCAGAATGGGTCTTTCTTAATAAGGGAGTCCTGGAGGTCTGAAGTCAGATATTTGTCATGATAGCGTCTATGATTATTTTGTATTTTTGGTGGTGGTGTTATTGCTGTTGTGAACCTCAGCTCTGCAGTGCCCCTCTTTGTTAACATTCCCATCATCCAGACTGAGTTTCCTGCCTGAACTGCTGCATCCCTAGATGGCAAACACAGCTCCAAGGTCAATCTATAGCTTCACTAATGACAATTCTGATCACATACCAGATGTGAAGCTTAGTGAATTAAATATCCTCCATCAGAACAAACATCCTCTATATATGTCTCTGTATACATGTCTGCATGGATCTAAAAAAATGATCACAGAAACCCTGTTTTATTTTCTGAGCCAATATCCACTCTGATAATTGCTGATTTTCTTTTGAAAACAACAGAAATAAGCATTTCAAATCAGTGTTACCACAGAAATTCCCAAACCTATGATCATTTTGAAGAAAATACTCTGACACTTTGCATAACTTCATTTTAACTCTCAGTAAATCTATATTCAGACTTTTGTAGTCAGTATTTTGTATTCTGACATGGAAAGCTGAGAATATGGGGGATTGTGGTTATTGACAAGTGGGTAACATGAAAGGAGTTGGTGGGGTAAACTTACAAAAAAAAAGCATGATAAAGAGAATATTTACCCAACATATTAACTATTAAAATTTAGCGTACACTCCATGAGAGATACAGAAATTCTTTAATTTGCTGAGTTCTTCTTCGGTAAGAACTCAGTTATTTTTGATGCATTCTTTCTATAGGCCATTTAAACAATAAAAGCTACTTTCCTTTAAACAAGTTCAGGCTAAGATTTCAGACATAGATAACTTACTGTTTACATGCTGTATCCTGCCAAATTCTGGGTGTTGATCTAGAGAATCTGTGACAGAGAAAACCTTCAATGTTTACCTACTCACTTTGAATTGTAATTTTTTGTTTGGGATGTATGATTTTTTTTTTCCCAAATAAACTTTATGAGAAAATCCTACCTTACTGAATTTCAGTATATATATTTTGTGTATATCTGTTTGGGGTTTTTGTGGGGTTTTTTTTTTTTTTTGCTTTTTTTTTTATGAAGGGGAGGTAATTAGGTTTATTAATTTATTTACATTTGGAAGAGGTACTGTGGATTGAACCCATGTGCTCTACCACTTGAGCTGTACCCTCCCCATTTTGTAAATGAATGAGTAAAGAATGTAAGATTTCTACTACAGCTTCATTTTTGAGGATTTTTAAAAAAGAAGTCTTGCATTATTATCATTTAATATTTCTTGCTTTGATGATTAACATAATTAAGTTAACCAAAAAGATCAAGTTTATATGCATCCCAATATTCAGTCAATGCAATCTGTCACTGAATTTTATCTATTGCCTTCAACTGAGAACAACTGAGGATGAAATGCACAAGAAGCTCCCCTCCCTTCTCACGGCTGCCACTCTTGGCAGCCTGACCACAGCAACAGTTTACCTGGCAGAGATGTTCCGAAAAAATTGTGAATTGCCAGGCTCTTGTCCCCTCTCCTGGCATTTTCTTCTGAATTGATTTATTTCTTACCACTAGGCATGCTTGCTTTTTAAAATGAGGTATGTTAGTCATTTTGGGAGCAGGAGGGATAACCTCCTGACTCTAAACTCAACAATTACAAGCCCTCTTCCTGACTAACTCTGATAAAATATTCTTTTCTTCAGTCAGTGGCGGAGTACTGCATTTACTGAGTCAGAAGAAAATGATGTATGTTTTCCGTGCTGGAAATTCTAGTATGTAGCTCTTTCCTGCTTCACCAATTTATTTGTTGAAGCTAGATGGAATACTAGGTTTTTAATGGTTTATGAATTTATCAAAAAGAAATCATTTTAAAAAATATTTATTTTATGGTTAGGATGTCACTAAGATTTTTATAGTGATCTAAGTGCTTTAAAGTGAGTTGGGAAAAATTAATAATTTTAGA
Source organism: Camelus ferus (assembly GCF_009834535.1). Classification (NCBI taxonomy): domain Eukaryota; kingdom Metazoa; phylum Chordata; class Mammalia; order Artiodactyla; family Camelidae; genus Camelus; species Camelus ferus. The sequence continues at coordinate 81,096,673 of NC_045698.1, read as the reverse complement.
ACATTTACCTTTGATAAAATATAAAGGAGTCATTATTTAATGTAAAGGAGTCATTATTTAATTTTAAAGACAATAGCAAATGTAGATTTTACTTAAAACATAATGATGGTTTAAAGTTAACTCCCAAAGTCCCAGTGCTACTTGTTTGCTTGGTTATATAACACACTGAAGGACTTTTCACTAGAAATTATTAATGTTTTATGGTCAACTGAAGACATTAAAAATCAAATAGGTCATACTATTTTTTAATCTCAATCCTTATATTAATAGGAAAAATTTTAAACCAGTTGAAATTGGCCTTTATAGCCATTCTGTGATTGAGAAAACCAATTCAGGGTATTAATGCCAATATATGTGAAATCATTCCCAGCTCAGTGCCACAGATGGAAACCCCTGCACTCAGAAATCAGGGCTATTTTAAATATTAATACTCCTTCCAGGATGCCTTAGTGGAAGCTTATGTCAATCATGTCAAAGCCCCAATGACTCTTTCCAGCTGGAAGGGTCTCATTGGATTGGAGTAGCAGACCTCCACCAACTCTGAACATGTACAATTTCTTTCTATAAAAATAATTCTGTACTTAAGCTTGTGATACATAGAATCACATTTCAGATTATGTGTGGTTACTGAGCTGATAAGTGATTTACAAAATGTTTTAAAGCTTATCCAATAAACATTTTAAAGACTGAACATTCACAGAAGTGGAGATAAGCCCCCAAATGTTTTAACTTAAAAAAAAAAACTGGAGAGAAAAAGAGGAATTTTCTGAAGTTATTCTTTTATCAGGCAGCTTGGGTAAGAGAGAAGTGCTACTAAATAGTCCAGGAACACATACTTAAACTGCATTCTGTGATTTTCCTATTAATATGCAGTGATTGAATGTCATTAGATGACCTACGAGATGTGAAATAAGCACAATTTGGGGAAGAGAGCTTCACAGAACCCCATTATCACTAAGGTGACAAGAACCTCACATGGTTATTGAAAAAGAAGAGTGGGCACACTAGTGTGGAATTGTTTAGACTTTCTGATATCAATTGAATCTGGCTCTTGGCTTGTGGCCTTACACAGCATGCTGGTGAGAAGCCCGTGGTGTAGACCCGCAACTGCATGTGGCTTTGGAGTGTTCTCCATGGCTCAGTGGTGGGGTGGGCACAACAGCTTACTGCAGCTTTACTTTAAAGATGGTAAGTATTTCCTGGTTAGGGGAATGCTTTAGGAAGAAAAGAGCAGCATGTACTTTTTTGTTAGAAGCCAAGGAAATCTTTCAAACAGGGAATTTTCTGCTCTCAGTGGAGGACTAGACTTACCTATTTATCATTGAGAATTTCCCTTTTTGTAGAGGATGACCATCTAGGGTCTTAAATAAGAGATTCTAATACAGAGCACAGGAGTAAGCATAAATCTACCCATTCCTACTAGATCAATTAGTTTTGCTTCTAGTGTAACTTTTTTTTTTTTTTTTTTTTTTTTTTTTTTTTTTGGTCAGAGGCAGAGGGAGGTGAACTGATGAGGGTAAGGAGACAACAGACTTTTCTCATTAAAACTTAGAAGCTATTTTCATGGAAAAATTATAATTGTTCAATCAACTACCATTTATTAGGGTAACTTTTACCCTTTACCTCACTGAATACTCACAAGCTGTCAGGAAAGGTAAGGTGTTAGTTTTCTCATTTTATAGACGTGGACACTGATGCTCAGTGAAGGACAGTAACTTGACCAAGATCACATTATCTACCTGGATCATGGTAGGATTCAAAACCGGAATGCTGGATCCCCGAGACCAGCCTTTCCTCTGACCTGCACTGCTGCCCCTACTTTCTTGAAGACTTTCCTGAGCTCAAGATGTGTTTAAAGATTTCTTGGGTGTGACATGAGGTTGGAGATCTCTCTGACCTACTGCGACCAGTTTCTATGTAACATGTCGGTGAGATGGGATTTCTGCATTGACCAGCAGGTATGGTCAGTGGGCTGTTTGAAGTTTGGTATACTTACAACTTGGCTGTTACTATTTCCTGATCACTGTTCACCTCTCTTTTGTAGCCTGTTTTTACTGCAGTCTGAAAGGTCGATGGCTACCATAGAGACAGCATAACATGCCAATAAAAACATAAGATATGCAAGTGGATTATACTTTATAGGGAACTATAAACACAACAATGGAGCCTACAAGTCGGGTACCCCTTGTACCAATATCTCTCATGCTTATAGGAACTGAGAATAATCTGAAACTTCAAGTGAAATGGTATATTTTTATCAAGCCAATTAAATTGGTGATTAGCACCATGACTGTCAAAAGGCATTACTGCCTACTCTGTATTTTTAAATGTCCAATTATTCTTTTTCTCTTCTGGACTTTGTTTTAAATGAAATTAAGTGCTGAAGTTTGACCATATTGATTACAGCCTGCATTAATCTTTCAAAATAAGCATTAGATCTCAAAAGACCTCATTTAAATCAAGTACAAAGAACTAGTATCCACTCTTCGGCATTCCTGAAACAATATTTCATGCTTTCAATATATATGCACTTTAGAAAACTGTAAAGGCCAAGCACTCCCTCTCTATCATTGTGATTAGACTTGTAAATGCTGTGACAATTAGATCCTAAAATCCTTCAGGATTCATCCTTGAAAGAAAGAGCCAAGGACTTACGTTGAGGAGAAAGGGAGGTGAGGAATGTATTAGAATCTGCCTTATGTTTTAGTGGTTGGGAAGAGGAGGGCCTGGACCAACTTCCCTTTGGCTAGTGTGACTGTAGGAAACCCAAGATTCCTGCTAAAATCCCCGGCTGGACAATATTCACATCAGTGCTATGTCTCACTTTCATTGATGTCAATTCAGATGGAGACATTTAGGGGCTTGGGGAATGATTTAAAATCTTTCTTAAGCATCAACATAAATGGACACATAGATGGAGTAGAAAATGGGAAGCAGAGGAAAAAACTTATGTTTTGAAATTACTCAAAATTCTGACTCAGCTCCGTGGCCACAGAACATAATTTCACTGGCAGGGTCCTACAGGAGGGTTTTTTCCAGGCAGAGGAAATAGCCCAGGTATGGAAGTTTTTCTTATATTGATTTGCCAATACAAAAACAATCCCGTTTAGTGTTCTGGCCTGTCTTTTAAATACATACAGCTTGCAATTAGTGACTTGTTAGCTATTTCACCTTCATACTATAAAATATTACTATGAATGAGTCTCTCAAATAAGACAGTTAGCCTCTTGGTCCTAGTTTGACATTTTAAAAGGATTACTGTAAAGATCAGCATTAATCAAATCAGCTCAAAGACTGGACCATAACAACCCCAAGGAAAGCAGTCATACTGGGTGAAAAACCTATTCCCTGATTTTCTTTCAGATCCTATAATCAAATGCTTGTGGTTTGTTTTTCTCTTTCAGTATTTTTCATCCTGCACGGAATGACTTGATCCCTTTTGGAGCCGGGTTTGTTTAGGTCAGTTAATGGTGACTACAGAGATGTGGTAGAGACATGGTGACCACATCCACTGTGACCACGTTCCTGTGATGGTATTAAGCCTAACCCTCTCAGCAGTATTAGGAAGAGGGCAAGTTTGTCTTTGGTGCTTCTCCTCTGATTGCTTTCCTTCTCTTCCCTCTGCCTCTACTATCTACAGGAACAGCTGGCTTGAACCTTCCTGGCCATTAAAATGATCAGCTGAGGCAGTGTAAGTGGTCTCTTAAACTGCAGTCAGTTTCTTCGTTATGCTGTGATCATGGAAAGACTCCTTCCCCTTGTCCTCATTTGGAAATACCTTAATTTCTGCCAAGATTGGGATTATTGGCCTAATATCAAAGAAAGTAAAAATGAAGGGTATTCTTGATTGAGGAGATCATCTCCCCATCTAGTTCTGCTGGGACCTGAGAAACAGACACTGTGGTAAATGACTTGAATTTTCATCTCTGTGTTAATCCTTGCACAAAAGCAATGTCCTGAATTCAACTTCCAGAATATAGTTTTACTGTCTGTGCAGCTGTCTTTTTATCAACAACTTAGTATAGTGAACTATAGTTTTAGACTGTTCTCTTTAACTAATGTGCTTTAGTGTCATTTATTTACGAATTTATCATTAAGAAGTAAGAGAATCTCTCCCGGAAGCCTCTAGGAATCTCTTCTCTGTCCATGTTCACCTGGCTGTAACTACCTCTGGAGGTTAAGGACTCGCTTCACTTCCATCTTCTGTAGCTTTTCCTAGTTTCCCTCACAAAGAAGTGGACCCCAGGAAATACTGCTCCAATGATAATGATTCCAGACTTACAGGTGTTTCAAGAAAATGTCTGTGCTGCTATCAAAAATCACCAGCAATTCCTGCATGCTACAGCAAATATGGAACAGGAAGGACTCTAGGCTCCAGCATCTCCTAAGCTAAAGGGCAACCTACCCCCATCACGCTCTACAGCTGTGGTGACACTCAGGTGCAGTACACTGGTGTCCCCACCCTCTCTCTGGCTGCCCCTCAAGTGTGGTGTTGGAGAGGATGCCTTGGTGAGAAGGAAAAGGCCATCTTTTAAGTCTTTAGAGCAGGGGCAAGGTAGGAAATATCAGATCAGCATTTTCACCTACATATTTTATGTCTTGTGTATTTCCATTCGCCCAGACTTGAGCACAGAGCTTAGCATCTCCAAGGTACTTAATACATTTTGTGGAATAAATAGATGAATCAGAGAGTGCCCTTGACACTTCATTCTTGCCATGCTGTTTGTCTCTGCCCCTCCTAAATTTGCTACTTGGCATGTACTCTCTCCTTCAAGTATTTTTTTCTTCTGGAAACAGTTATCCTTTCTCCTAGGTGTACCCAGGCTGCCTGTTCCTCTGTATACATTACTTCCTTCTCTCCCTATGTCAGCTCTGGAAGCTGGACCCCATGCTTATCCCTGACTCTGCATTTCATCACCAACGTCTGAGGAACCAGTTTACAACTTACTGAATGATTAGGTCTGCAAGGAATGAAATTAGGACCCTGGTGAAAATCCAAACTACTGTCCAGTAAGTTAGAACCACACTTACACAAGAGTTTGTCCATTAAGAAAACTCCATTCTCCACTCCGATTTTTGGAAAAGTTGTGAAGAACTGAGTTTACTAGCCGAATGGCCTTTTTGAAAATAGGGCAACACTGCAAACATTCGACCACAAACTGTATTTTCTAACATCTGTTTTTTTTTTTTTTCCCCACTGCTATTAGCAAACTGTTTAGTCTTTAAAGCATGGCCACAAGACCTCCCCAAGCAGGGTAGGGGTGTTTTACCGAACATAACTTTGCCACCATCAGCATCTGCACTGAGATGCCCATTCCAGCCACAGGTTCATCTCCAATGTGTGTTCCTGGTCCCAATTCTGTAATCAGAGAATCTCTGAAGTTGTGAAGAAAAATGAGATCAGATTTTTAAAATGTCTAGCCCATTGTGAAACAGAGAGATACTCAATTTATGACAGCTCATTTAACCACTATCAATCTGGCAGGAACTTACTGTGGTCCAGTGGAAAACCTGCTACTGTATTTACATCTGCCATTATTCTCATTGAGCAGATCCTGCATTTCCTGAGAAACATTGCTGACTCTTCCCATCCCTACTGTCACTTTCTTCTCTCAGAGTCTCATCACTTTCCTGTGGAGGCGTTAATATTGCTCCTTGCTCTCAGGCTTCCTTACTTTAGTTCATTTTCCACAATGCTCATAGAATTTGCTCCTGAAAGTAAGCCTTATTGGCACACTTCCTTCCTTTCAATCTTTTGATCGGCTCTCTCTTGCCTAGTAAACTGCTTGATTTATTCTGAGTCTCCACCAGGCCTTTTATCTCCTAATATACATTGTGAATCTCTGAGATGGGGACATATGTCACAGTTTTACTAACACATTCTCCAGTGAAACTTTATTTTTCAGAGAGCATATTTACACAATAATTATTACACAGGAACACATAGGGCAATGCTGGCTTACAGCAGTTAATGGTCAAACTCTTTGGTGCAAACACACAAAATCTGTTGGCAAATCCCCTCTCAAATCTCAGCTTCTCTCTGCTTCGTTCCCACCTTTTTGTTCCAAAACTGCTGTTCTCAAACAACCGTCTTTGAGGTTCTGTCCCTCCTTCTGCAGATAATATTATTGGCTTCTGAAGCATTCTCCCCTAGTCTCCTACCACATTTCTCCTTCTACTCAAAATCTGTTCCACTCAGTGACCTACTGATTCTCTAAGAAACAACTCAAATGCTATTTTCTCTGAAGCTGTTACATTCTTCTATCTCCTGAGCAACGTGGCTACTTTGGGAGTTTAAAAGGAAGAATAAACTAGGTTCATACTCCTTATAACTGCATCACATTGCTATGTGAAACTCTGTCTCACTCATCAAAAATAAACTCCATATGGGCAGGCATTGGCCATGGTTCATTCTTTTTGTAGCTCCTTTTCTAGATCATTGCCTAATATATATAAAGATGGCGTGTAGTGAATGTTTACTAAAATATTTGCTAAATACGCTACAGATAGAAGATAAAACCGTATTTGTCACACGCACACATACAAACTGTTACCAAGCAATGTAGTCAATGATTTTTATCTTCAGGAAAGCAAGCATTTACTTCACAGGTCCATCAATCTTTGGAAATCCTGATTTCTCTGTTTCCAATCATACACATCCTATAAACTGTACTCCTCAGGGACCATAAACTTTCCAATGTCACTGCAGAATATCCTGCTTAACAAGGACTTGGCTGTTCTATCTCATGCCAAAGTCAACATGACAGCATCCCCCCAGTTGACTTGTAAGGTTCTTCTCGAGCTCCCCACAGGCAGCTCCTGTGCAGAAGGGCAAGAGGAACCTCACATCGCTTTTTTGAAAACACAGTCTGTCATTATTCATTGATGGTCCTCAAGCCAATGCCCACTCCTAGCTCAGACTGCCACTCGATAACGATTTCTGTAGAAGAGCAGCTGTTTCATATCATATGCCTCTCCGTGAACAGCGCCCAGGTACTGCCATTCCAATTGTTTTATGAATGTGCTAGAGAGATGGCAGGTTGCCAAAAACAGCATCCACAGGATTGTTTGAAACAACGCCCCAGACATAAAAGGAAAGAAAAAAAATCCCTCACAGATTGCACTGTGTACAATTCTGGCTGTGTTGCACATCCTCTGCAGCTGTGCATTCATGATGCTACATTTAAGTAAAAATCTGTGAAAAAAATTAGTCAACAGGAGATCAGAGTTTGGTGGCCATTGTAAGGATTTGGCTGCTGTGGTTGCCAAGATCCATCCAGAATGAGCTCTGCTTGTCTCATAATCAACTGGAAGTAGGCTATGACCCCTTGCCGGAATTTAATCTTTTCATCCATTGTATGACCTTTTTTCCAAAAATTAGCAGACACTTATTATTTTTTTTTTTTATGAAAAGGATTACTATCACTTTGTGCTGATTCTTTTAGAATCACAACTATCTTAAAGTTGGGACTTTTTAACCGTCATGAAGAGAGAAACTTTCCCAAACGTGTATGTGTCACCCTAGTACTTCTTATGCTCCCCCGCCTCACTCTGAGGAAACTGATAGTAAAACTGCAATTAATGAAATTGCTCAGTTGAAATGTACAAGATCAGTTGCTTATCAGCAGGATGCAAATCCAAGTTTCAGAGGCACCACCAATTTCTCATTGTCAGACAGAAGAATACTTCAAACTCCGCCTAATGAAGAAGGAAAATAAAATATCCCATGAATCCATTGATTGATAAAGAAAGGAATATGAAACACAATGACTATCGGAAGGGAAAAGAAAAACTTTGGGTTGTTGTAAAATGCCTTGTTTTTAAAGATATGTAAAAGCTAACACTTTTGAGTAAGTTTTCTATTTAGAACTCAGGAATATCTCTGGAAAGTAAAAATTACCTTAGCTAATCTCACAATGCTTGGCCTTTTCAAGGAAGTTACTATAGTGTGCCAACAGAGTTCAGCAGATCCATTAACATTTTCCCTGCAAAACACGATTATCTTTCTCCAGAAACCTGTGAAGCTGAGATTTGTCTCAATCTTATTTGCCAATTACACACTTCAAATATTTGTATAGTCCTGAAAATAGAGATGGTCATTACATTCCATGTCTTTCTCATGTATGTTGAGTATTTTAGCGTATGTGAAAAATTTCATCCAAACCATTTCTCCAAACTCACCTCCAGTTTGGAGCAACATCTAATCTCTGGTTTGCTCGTCTCTTTCTTTTCCCCTCCAATTCTAGTTTAGAATCTTAAGAGTTACTCTTTCCATGAAAGTTCTCATCACCACTTGGGTGCATCATTACTTAGTTTACAAGATGTTAATCTGTGCTAGAGTTGTGCCTCTTTAAATGTTTTTCTTCATATTTTATTTCTCTTTTTAAAATAAACTTCACATGTAAATAATTTTATATTTACAGAAAAGTTGAAGAAAGTCAAGAGTTCTCAAATACTCCTGATCTCCCCTATAAATAGCATCTTATGTAAGTACAGTGCATTGGTCAAAATCTATGAGTTCATACTGATATGATAAATCATTATTTTTAACTAAACACCATACTTTATATTTTCTTATTTTTACCTAATATCCTTTATCTGTTCCAGGACGCTATCCAGGATGCGACATTGTGTTTGGTCATCCTGTCTCTTTAAGGATATCTAGACTGTGACAGTGTCTCAGATTTGCCTGTTTTTAGTGACCTTGACAATTTTGAAAACTACTAATCAGGTATTTTTCAGAATATACCTCAGCTGTTGGTTTGTTTTTTAATTGATATATAGTCAGTTACAATGTGTCGATTTCTGGTGCACAGCATAATGTCCCACTAACGCATATATAAATTTGGGAATTTGAGATTTGCAAATGTTAACCACTATATATAAAAACAGTTAAAAAAGAAATTTCTTCTGTATATCACAAGGGACTATATTCAGTATCTTGTAATAACTTTTAATGAAAAAGAATATGAAAACGAATATATGTCTATACACACATGACTTAACTAGGTTTTAACTGATGTTTTTCACACGATTAGACTAGGGTTACAGGTTTTGGGGAGAAAGGCCACAGAGATAAAGGCCATCCCCATCACATCATGTCAAGGGTATGTGTACTCAACATGATTTATTTTTACTGTTGATGTTGACCACCTGGCTACGGTAGTATTTGTCAGGTGAATCCACTCTAAGGTTATTCTCTCCCCGCCCCCTTTCCATTCTGTACCCTTGAGAAGGAAATTGCTTGGTGCCATCCACACTGAAGGAGTGGGGAGTTATGCTCTATCTCCTTGAGGGTGTAATATCTACACAATTTATTTGAAATTCTTCTGTGAGAGAAATTTGTTTATTCTCATTAATTTATGGATGAAACTTTTCTGCCACAATACTGCTGTGGTGGATACTCAGCGCTATGAATTTGTGAAAATCCATAAAACTTTACAGCACAAAAAATGAATCTTAATGTGTGCAATTAAAAAAACTCTTTAGGAAGCCAGAGGACACTAGGATGGAATAAATACTGCAATAACAAAACACTACACATATATATTGGAACTAAGCAATTAAGTGAATGGGTGGCTGATGGAACAAGACAGGTTTCTCACTGTTGGAGTGGGAGGTTACAAACAACAAGAGAAGGCTAGAATGTTCCATATGGTAACAAATTAGAGTTGGAGACGGTATGAACTTGTGTTTAGTACAGATACAGACAGATAACTACAGTAATACATATAGATATGCCTATATACATGCATATACACAAATATTTCTTGCTTTGTCTGCTGAGAAGGGCTATGACAATTACACCTGCCATGGCTGTTATCTAGATCTTGGCTTCTAATACCATTTTCCAATAAAAGAACCAGGGCTCCTAGAAGAAAGGGATGATTCTATGAGTGGGGCAGGAGATCAACCTGGGATACCTTAGAGTGCCAGAAAGTAAGGAAGCGAGCAAAACAAAATCACAAAAAGGGAAGTGTGTCAAAGATGGGGCTGATCATGCAAGCGCCTACGGAAAGAGCTACCAATGGCCAAAGCTGGAAAAACAAGCAAAATGAAAACATGATTATGAATGTCTTTGTTAAATGCAATTTGATTAACACATCATCCTGAATGAATCACTGTTTCTTGCTCCGTAAGTCCTACCAAAGAGATAATTTAGGATAAGGGTTGTTAGCAAATACTCTGGAATCAGACTGATCAAGTTTAAATTATGGCTCCAGTTCTTATGTATTAGCCTGGTCAAACTGCTTAATCTATTCATATTTCCATTTTCTTGTCAAAATATTGGATAATGACAATATATATGAAGTGCTAGTCTATGGTGCTGGGCAGATGGTAAGCACTCAGTAAACATGAGCTATTTTTAAAAGTTTGTTTGCAGTATGCATTAAGTAAAATTTGTTATTTTCATTGCTAAATGACAATTTATTTCTTGATAATTTTGGGAGCAGTATTTTCAAAGGGTATAGAGTTTATTGCAGACATACCAAACTAATTTGCTAAAATTCATTTATACATATAAAATGCCATTTCTGCATTTTATATTTACAATTCCCATCAATGGGATTATAGATAAGTTCTGCGATAGTTGCTATGACTTCCTTTGATTTTTACAAATGATTAAATTGCATATTAGGTTTTAATATGGTTGCTTTTTCTAAATGTAGCAATATAGCTTGGGGCGATGTTTCTCTAGTGTCACAATTGACCAATTCTGTTATTTTTGTGAAAATTTCAGTGAGAATGTTTGCTTGATGTCAGACACATAAAATCATTGAAAACTGACTGAAAATAAAGCTACAAAGCAGGAATCAGTTGTTTTAAACTTCGATAAACTCAAACTTTGTTGGACATCGTACAATAGCCAATAATGTTGGTAAGCCAGAGTACTAAGGTGTGGTCTAAGGAAGAAGGCATGGTGGGCTGCAGCATTGGCCCCATTAGGGTACAAAGCACCCTCCCAAACTCCAGACCAGTCTTCCCATGTTTAATATAAACAATAATTAAAAAAAACTTACATGAAGTATTAAACAAATATTCTTGAAACACACCCCCTTTTATCCCATTCAAAACCAGATTGCCATCCCTAAATACCTCCTGTAAATAAATTCTAGACACATCCTTGGTGTCAACAGGAATATTTCTGCATCTATACACAAGGTTTGACTATAACAGTCATCAACTCACTGCTGTCAACAAAGATATTAATATTTTCAATGTAAATGTTGAGTCAGTATCAAGTTGCTTTGAGTACTTGAATTAACATGTCAGCCCCCATGGAGTTCTTCCCCTTTCCTTTTCTAGGGTACAGCTTCTGCCTTTAAAAATTCAGTTGAGGTTGTATTTTGGCTTTGGTGTGTGCCTCCTTGGAACTGCAGAACAGAAAAATTACCATTTGATGCCCCTGGCTTCAAAAATATCCCCAAAACTGGGGAGGCGATCTGATGGGCTGCTGATATATAGATGGCCCAGAGTGAAGCCAAGTCATCATTGTAGATGAAGAACTGTCACGCAGGGACAGTGTGGGTTCTATCCATCTTTCAATGATAATTAGAAAATCTACTGTTTCTGTCACTGGCTTCTCCAAGGAACTAAGTGATACCCGAGGCTCTAAGTTGGCTTTAATTCATGGGGTAGGAATAAAATGTCACATTCTTGATTTATTGCATGAAACTTCCCTTTGACTTAACCCATTGATTGATCTCATGTAAATTGGATTTGTCCCTTGCTAACCTGAAAGCTCAAGGAGGTCGAGGACCTCGTGTCTCTTAAAATTTAACACAATGCCTACCATATGTTAGATGTTTATACTAGTATGTTGAAATTCAATCAATTCTTCAGGCATGTTAAAAACTTGTGGATAAAGATTCAAAGCTGAACTTCTCCTTGCTCTGTCTTTGTGTTAAAAAACACTCCTTTTTGGGAGAAATAGAGAAAAATCAAACAGATGGTAAAAGTGTGTTATCTTCCTAAATAAAAAATCTATTAATCAATTCTTATCTTTCGATGATTTCAAAACATAAACAAGGGGGAAAAATGAGGAGTCATGAGATATAGGCTGCAAATCTAAGTGTTTTTCTAGGCAACTGTGGGGACAGGGACAAGTGGTAACTGTAAATCAACTCAGCAATTACATGAGATTCCAAGCTGGGAAGCATAGCATCACTAAATCTGTTCCAGGGGATCCTGTCTCTTTTACTTAGTGTTCTCTGAGGAAAGGATGACTTTGCTGCTGTAACGGCTGACCAGGCAAGAACTCATACATTTACCTTCCCAATCAGAGTTCCTATCAAATACAACTCCTGGGGAATAGTGAACCACGCATACAAGATCTGGCCCTGTATTTTACAGAATACAAAATAGTGAAAAGTTTCCTGATACTCAAAGACCTGCAATTTTACTTATCATAAACATTTCCCAGTATCATCAGATGCAAGGACCACTGCTTGAGCTTCCTGAATGGCTTCCTAGTGTATGTCTGGCCTTTCTCTAATCAATTTCTGCACATCACTGTCAAAATTCATCTTTCAAAAACACAGCTTTTACAAAGGTAGGTCCTGCTCTAAACACACACACACACACACACACACAGAATGTAGTCATCCTCTACATTTACAGAGCAGAGGGAATCTGCTTAGTCTGGCACTCAATGCTTAATATAGACTTGGAATCAGACAGACCTTAGTTCAAACTCTGGCTCTGTTTTGGTAGATCACACAGATAATCCAAGAGAGTCTTATATGAGTAATAACTATGTCATTCTTATTATAGAAATATTTGGACTTTAGGTTATTTTTTAATCCCAAAGGGTTTAAGCTTGGGTTCTAGCTTATGTTGCTTAATTTCTATTTTAGCAACAAGAAATACCTGGGAATGATAAGGCTACCTACAGCATCTACTGCCTACACATTCGATCATAGTTAGGAACTTGCTTTACATTTTTATGCATTTAGTTATCAAGATACATTTTTTCAATCTGTTATATAAATGGTGACTGCATTTACCCTACTCTTAAATCAGCTCAGTATCCCTTGCCTTCTATTTTAGATCAATTGCCTAATATAGTTGGACATTCTTGTTTGTCTTAGAGAACCTCAAACAACTGACATTTATGATTCATCACTCAGAAAAAATGTGATTTTAAAAAAGAGGGCTATTGGACACAATCAAGAAGAAATCAGACTTTAAATATCAATGTGTTAATGTCATTAATCAATATTAGAAACGTTCACATACGTGTGTGTGTGTGTGTGTGACCCCACATAGGTGTAAGCCAGGTGGGAAAGGGGCAAGAGGTCCTATGGGGCCAGGGTCAACCTTGGTAGTGGAAAATTGGAGAGTGGTTGTAGGCAGTCTCTAAGACTCCAAGATGACCCCCAATCATTCTGGACTTCTAGTATTGATTTCTGTGTGTGATTCTTAAAACTGAGCTAGACTAACTGATCCACTGCTAAATCAAAGAATCTGGCAGAAGAGATACAATGCTACTTCTCAAATTAGGTTATAAAATATTCTGACTTTCATCTTGGATGTTAACTCTCTCCCTCTCTCTCTCACTTCATTTAAAAATTTATTTCTCGGAATGTATTTTTTATTTGTTTTAGACATAATCAAATTTCATGTCTAACTTTGTGTTCTTCTGATTTTTTTTATCAACATTATAGTCTTCAGCATTTCCAAGTTAATGTACAGACTTTTTAGTGATCTTTTTAAAGAGAGCAACATAGTTGATTGATGTTAGTCACAATTTTCGTAATAATTCCTATGCTTGCATATTATAAGAAATTTAAGATATTTCAAACTTGTTGCTATTAAAATGAATACTTATAAACATTCTCATCCACTTCTAATATTCTTTATTTTTCCCTTATTTTAGATTTATAAAGTGAAATTTTGGGTAAAAAGACACAAATCTTCTTTTAAGAACTTTTATCCAAAAACATGTTTTTAACAGGTAAACTTTCCCCTTAGCTTTAGCTTCCTATTTTCTTCATAATCAATTGAGGCGACTCCATGTAACTTAAAAGATTAGGTCTCTCAAAAGATTCCTACAGGACAGTTTTTGTTTGTTTGTTTGTTTGTTTGTTTTTAATGTAAAGGTCTTAGATCCATTTTAAAGACATAGTACTGCAGGTAAGAAGTGTTATCACATTGTATGGGTTCTTCCTACAAGTCTGTCACCTTATTATTTCTAGTTCATTGACAGCTCTTCAAAAACTGTATTCTCTGGAGCTATAGCTAAAATCCTGCTTTGTCTATTTTCAAAGGGATTAGTGAACTCATAAATCCAAGAAGTTCCCCTTAATTAGGTTAATTACATAATGCTGTTAATTACAGCAGAATGACTTCCCCACAATTTTAGGAAAAGAATTGTGCTGAGGACACCTTATTCTATCAAAAAATTTCCAACTAGGATTTCCAGGTGTTCTTTAATTTCTTCTAAATTATTTAAGTTAGGTTTACTGAGATATCATTTACTTATAATAAAACATCCTTTTTTTAGTATATATATAGTTCAATGAGATTTGACAATTACATAGTCATGTGTCTGCCACCATAAGGAAGATACAGAATATTTTCATCACCCCAAAAAGTTTCCTTATAGCTCTTTGTAGACAGTTTCCCCTTCTCCCGCTCATCCCCTGGCAACCAGGGATCTGACAGTTTCCTGAACAGTACATTATTGCCTTTTCTGGAATGTCTTGTGAATGGAATCAGGGAGGCTTTTTGTTTCTAGTTTCTTTCACTCAGCATAATGCCTTTGAGATTCAGACATTTCATTGGCATGTATCAATAGTTTGCTCCTTTTTATTGCTGAGAATTATTATTCCACTATATGGATATAACACAAGTTGTGTATCCATTTACCAGTTAATTGACACTTTGGTTGTTCCTAGTTTGTGGATGTTGTAAATAAAGCTGGTATAAATATTCAATATTTGTCTGTGGGTGGGAATACTTTTTGATTTCTCTTAGGTATATCTAGGTGTGAGAATGCAGAATCTTGTGGAAAGTGTTGTTTAAATTTTTAAGAAATTATTGAAATTCTCTGCCATTATCTCTTTAAACATTTATTCTGCCTGATTTTCTCTCTCTTGTCCCTTTAGGGCTCCAATTACTCTTGTGTTAGACTGTTTAATATTGCCAGTACGTGTTAGTTACTCCATTCTATTTTATATTTGTATTCTTGGATTTTTCCTTCTTTTCCATTTGAATAATTTTAATTGGTCTTCTAAATCACTATTGTTTTATCCTTTTGTGCTCAGTCTGCTAATAAACTGAAATAATTCTTCATCTCTCTCTCTGTCTTTAACTTCTGGCATTTACATTTGATTTTTAAATAATTTTCATTTCTATGCCAAAATTCTTGATTTATTCCCTCATGTTTTCTAGATTTTCTACCATTTCTTGTAACTTACTAACTGGTTGTTTTCTAATCCTTTTTTGAATAATTCCAACCAAGGGGTTTTCTTTGAGTCTGATTTGGTTAACTAGTTTATCATTTAACAGTGGATTACTTTTTCTGGTTTTTTTCATGAGCCAATTTAAAGAAAAATTTAAACTCTGTCTATTGTATGTTGGAAGGACAGTAGAGACTAAAGGCAATAGTATTTAAAACTAGAAATGGGCATGCCTCCTCTGTCAAGCTGTTAGAGTGTGTGGGAATTAAATCAGTAAGTCCATCTGGTCAGTAGTTAAACTGAGCTTCTTGGACTTTTGTTGCCATATTTAACTTCAATGCAGTGCCCTGAAGTGACCTTATTTAGTCTGGCTCCTGAAGTGGAGTGTCATATGACCTCAACTCTCTCATGGTCTCAAGAAAAGTTATGATTTTGTAGATTTTCTGGATTTTTCTTTTTATTAAAAGAGAAACAGCAACATAGAAGCAGACTGCCTCCTCAGATGATTTTGTTGACACATCAATGCCGCTAAAACACAGCTCTGGGCTTTCACTCCACATTAAGGTCAGAACGACAAGAAAGTACAGTGAAAAGTAAGTTCTCCCATTTTAGTTTCTCCTTTTCCAATTCCCACTTCATTTCAGACACATTTCTTTTGTTTGGTGATGTCAAATTAAGAATACTCCAAGTTAAAATAATTCTTTTAAAAAGGAAAAGGAAAATATCAATGTTTGGGAAGATGTTATAAAATTCTCCTTGGAAACCATGTGATATTACTTCCCACGTCAGCGCAAATGACTTTTGGACTTGTTAACTATGGAAATTTGCCTTACATCCCATCCGGCCTGGGATGTAGATAAAGAATCATAGAGAAACTATGCCAAAACGTATGAGAAGAGACTTCCCATTGTCTTATAAATTTCCCAGCTGAAGTGGGAAGAAAAACAGCACTGTTTTAACTCATTCTCTCACCAATCCCAGAGACTACACAAGCCAGAGAATCTCCCTCTCCCATCTCTGGCATATGTTTAAAATCCTGTGTCCCTACTGATAAATTGACAGTAGGAAGCAATACAACAAGGGGAGGATATATACATGCTCCTTCATGAGCGGTTTTCTTCTAAAATCTAGCCTTCAGCCATAAAAGCCCAGAAATTCCTTTTCTTAGCTCACTCAGAGGCCATTGGACTTGAATGCTTTTCACAAATTCTTACTAATAACTGAAATGCAAATTATTTATTTATTTAAAATAAAATCACGACTGGAAAGCCTATGCTTTATGCGTGGCGTATAGGATGTTCTCAATAAATATGGACTTCTTCCCTGTCATTATGATAACTGTTGTCATTACTTTTGCAACAAAAGGCAGACTGAAGCCAGGACAATGATCAGTTTTTGATGAGACATGGCAGAGTGAGCTGGCTGTCCCCCAAAACTCATGCTGCCTCGCCTCTAACAGAGTCACTGATGGGAGGCAGCTGCCCACTCGGCCGTTTTACTGCCCAGACTCTCTTGTGTCTTCATGCGGTCACATACCTAAGTCTCACCAATATGAGTAGCAAGGATATGTGTTTCTTTGGGACCAAGGGTTTTGAAGAGGCACGTGCCTCCGCATGCTTTCTTTCTCTTTCCACAGATGGATTAAGATGCCGTGTTCGGCACACTAGGCCTGGTACAGTTACAAGATGGAAGAATCTTGTCCGTGGAATTACTGCACTGAGGATTGCCACACTGGACTCTTGTGAGCGAAAAATGAATGTCTTTTATGTTTAAACCTTTTGTACTTAGGGATTTATTTGTGACCACAGGTAATGTTATCTTGACTAATACAGTAACCCCAGACTACTCAAAGAATGGTCTACCAAAGTCTGCAAACTGTTACTGGTCCATGACACTTTAAGTATAGAAACTGAGAGAAAGAATCTAGGAGATTAAAAACAACTGGACACTGTAATTTTTATGTCTGTTGAACATATTTTTTAAAATTCGACTTGTATTTTATGTATCATTTTATTTCATTTTTTCTATTTTTATTGGATTTTATATCGGTCTCTGATGTATTAATTTTTTAAAATAGTCTTTTAATATGGTTTGAGTAGCACTTGATTAAAATGCTGCTGTTGTCCCTTGCAGAAACAGCGTTCTCTTTCCAGAGCACTCTCAGCACCTGCTTCTAGATAAATAACCTACATAAACACCTTCTGAGTGAAACCTGACAGCCTCATCCCCTTCCACTCAAAGGGTGAATTGTGCCAAACAGCTTAGCTTAACACCAGTACCCTTCCGCAGGGAGTATTTTTGGCTGTCAAAAAATGATTTCCAAATTTCTCATAGGCTCTGAATTCTTACCTTCATTATTCACAACTGCCACTTCTACCTCTTAATAGTCCATTGATTCTTATTAATTATAATCAAAATATCCTTCCTTTTGACCTTTGCCTGAATTGCCTTTAACCTGGGTCCTGTCTACCTTAGTGAGTATTCTCACAGGCCCTTTTCCACTTCCTCTGAAACTCTCTGGTCCTTTACAAACTGTAAAATAAACAACGTGGCCCCGTGGCTTTGAATGTCCAGTCTTGATGCTCTGCAAAGCTTGTACATCATGTGTGTGTCTTTTCCAACAGAGATTAGTCCTTTAGCTCACTTTTAATATATAGAGCAAACATTTTTTTAAATTAAATAATTTTATATCTTTGTAATGTGGTTGACATCGTCAGTTACAGGACAGCAATTTCAATAATTTGACTTTCCTTTGGCAACATGGGGAAGGCTCATCCGAACACGAGGCTCTATAGAGAATGCAGTATTTGAGCAGGAGAAGGTCTCTTTTCTCAAATTGCTTTTAATGCCAATTACCACAACATAAGATAAAATGATGAGGGGTCTTTCTAATATCCAGTTATTCAACATGTTGCATTGTAAATATCTTTACATTTATTTTTGTCTTCTTCAACAGATGCTCTTATGTTCCTCAAATGCAATAAAATGTTACATTTTCTCTCTTTTTTATTTTTACTCATCTTTTAAGTTTTTTTCTATTTTTATCCTTATCTCTTTGTTATTTTTTTTGGAAGGGGAGGGAGATAATTAGGCTTCTTTATTTATTTAAAAAAAATTTTTAATGAAGGTACTGAAGATTGAATCCAGGACCTCGTGCATGCTAACCACGTACTCTACCACTGAGCTATACCCTCCCTCCCTTAACTTTTCTCTTTCTTTAGAGAAATAAATATGATTTATCCTCAGTTTCTTCAATTGGCATAAAGCAGGCATTCAATAAATGCTTATTTTTAAAGTCTTTGAACTGCTCTTTTGGGAGACAAGAATCTTTACTGGACTATAATGATAGAATCTTAGGGCTGGATTCCTATCTTCTCTACCATCTAAAGGCTGGTAACTGCCACCTAGTAAAAATGCCATGGTTTGCAGAGCCAGAGGCCACTAGCTTGAAATCCTTTCTCCACTGTTCAGTCTTGGGTGAATTTAAGCTTACTGCTCCGCCTGTTTCAGCCTCAATTTCTTCATTTGCTAAAATATACCTCTCACGATTTTATCTCAGAGATTAAATGTTTGTCAAATAGGTGGCAATTACTAGGCCAAGAATATAAAAGGACTATTTTTGACCTGGTTCAATTCCAATTGTTTTATTCATGCTACTGAGAATCAGCAAAGCAATGGGACTTGTCCAGAAATAACTTGTAAGTTAATGTAGCAAAGCTGGCCAGAAAATACTTACAGTCTCAGTTTTGCGGTGGCTTCAGGTCTCTTTCTAAGGATTATTTAGCCCTAAGGTACTTCTCTCAAAGGTTAGGTATCCAAAATAAAGTTACAAGAAAAGATGGAGTGAAAAAACTTACAAGAAACACATCTGATGTTATAAATGAAAAGCTCAAAGCCCTACAAAAAAATCACATTATTTGGTTTTATAAGAACTATGTTCTAATCTAAAAGTCCTTTAAGTACCCATAGGGAGAAGGCAGTACATTGTTTATGGAGTGGACCAGTGGAGAACATTGAATATTCTTCATTAGAAACATTTGCAGGGAGGTAAATATTTAATTAAGTACCTGTAAATGCAAGGTACTCATAGGTTCATGAAAAAGCATCTCTATAACATGGAAACACTCTGCAGATGTTCAACTCAATGTGTCATCATTCTCTCTGCCAATGTCGTATTTACGTATCTTGCTAACCCAACCTCTCATCTCAGCTTTGCTCCATGACTAAACACTTCCCTTTCATCCTCTCTTTTCATTCAAATCCACTTGCTTGTGAGGGGATCTGGGAAGTAGTTTAGAGAAACAAAAACGATGAGTTTTTCCTCTAGACGTGGCATGGGCTACTGAAAAGAGACATTTCGGATTTAACAGTCTTAGTTTGGAATTTATTAGAATCAAAGCAGATGTGGCATTGTTATACCTCGATGACCTCTGCATGATTTAGAAGGATGTGAAGTGTGCTTTTTATGAAGATGACGATGCCAAATGCTTACAGATGCTGATAGCAGTACTGGAGAAATTGGAAGCCATGTTATTGTCAAATCATATAAAAATGTAAAAATGTGACTGTGTGTATATGTGTGTGTGTTTTCACTTTTCAGCAGCAGGGAACGATGCCACAAGGGAAAGTCTGGTCTGTAGTGAGGTAAAAGAAGAAAAATAATCATACTGATTTGAGGTTATGTTGTTGAAAGAAAAATAATGGAAAGAAAAATATATAAAAGGCTAGTGAAACTCACAAGAGGCGGCACTGGTCATAATTTTAACAGGTAAAACCTGTTATTCTCTGTAGCCTGCTCTGTGGTCCTTCCGAATTTCCATACATGTTTTATTTCTCTGGTTGTCACCTTTTGCCATAATATTTCTAGACTCCAAACACTTGCCTTTTTCATTTCTTTCTGGGCAGAGATATCAGCACATTTGCAAGATTGCTGGTCACTAAAAACAGGCTGCTTCCTTTAAAAAGTGCATGATCTCACTTATATGGGGAATCTTAAAAAATCAAACTCATAATAGCAGAGAGGCGAATGGGAGTTGCCAGGGGCTGGAGAGTGGGGAAAATGGGAAGATGTTGGTCAGAGGTCACAAAGTTTCCATTATGAAGGGTGAATAATTCTGGAGATGTAAAGCATGGTGACTATAGTTAATAACACTGTAGTAGAGAAGAACGAATCTGACTCCATATTGGATCTGTTCCTTTAGCTTTGACCACTGTGCCCTGTTTTCTAGGCTTAGTCTTCCTAGCTCTGCACATTTTGTAAAACAATGTTGACTTCAGCCTGAAATATACAGGAAAGCGTATTCTCGGGGCTCTGACCTTTAAGGATGTTAGCACTTCTGCACTTATGCAGAGATGGCAAGTTGCAAAATAGAGAATAACCTTTGTTTTGTTGGAGGTTTACAGGGACACTATGGCCTGACCCACATGGATGGCTGAAAGAACAAAGAATTCCTGAAGCAAGAAGTTTGCAACAACCAACCACACCCCCTCCCCATTTTTTTTTTTTTTTTTTTTTTGTATGAAAGGAGCCTGTATTCTGACTGGAGGAGGATAGTTCTCCAAGACATTAGTCTGCCATCCTCTTGGTCTGTTGGCTTTCTGAATAAAGTCGTTATTTCTTGCCCCAACACCTCATCTCCTGATTTACTGGCTTGTTGTGCGGTGAGCAGAACAAGTTTGGACTCGGTACCAACACTGTATCATATACTTGCAATTTACTAAAAGATTAGCTATCTAGTGTTCTCATTACACACACAAAAATACGGTACCAATGTGAGGTGACAGATAAGTAAATGAGCTTGATTATGGTAACCATTTCACAATGTATATGTATATCAAAATATATTCTGTGCACCTTAAATATATACAATTTTTGTTTGTCAATTATACTTTAATAAAGCAAGAGGGAAAAAAGGAAAGAGTTATTTTTCCAGTGCTTCTAGCCAGGCCCGTCTCAGAGCTGATCTAATTTTACTTGAGGTGAAGATAGCTACTCTGCTTCAGTCTCAGTGATTCCCCTCCCTGATGAAACCCTATGGTGCTGACAAACTCGCTCCTCCTTTGCATGTCCCTATATTTTCACTGGTCTTTCTATTAAGTGGAAAGCACCCAGAGCATCTTGATAATGTCATTTTCTTAATGTCCAACAACACCTAAACTTGGGTTTATGATATAGTAAATGGCTAGTAGGCAAATTTGTATACAAATTAATATGTTAAATGGTCAGAGAGAAGTAAAAATAGGAAACTTCTTGCTGTCAAGGGTTTACAGTTTTACCCTGGGGAAATGGCAAGCATATGACACTTCTTACACTGTGTACACTTATCTCTGGGTGCTCGTCTGACAGACAAAGGAGCAGATTTGAGACAGAGGCTCTGCCTGGGAAAAGTAAGGAAATGTTTTACAGACATATCCTCTACGATTGGTCCCATTATTATAAAAAGAGCCATTATTTAATTTATTAGGCACTTTCTATATGCCAGGTGCACTGTTAAGTGTGTTTTATTCTCAGTGTGGGAAAGATAGCACTGTCTTCTAGCATTAGAACAATGAGTGATCCTATACCTCGTGGGAAGCAGACACAGGGAACCCAGGATTCTAATTTCACAAGTTATGCCCCGATTCTGAATCTGACTGGTTATGGCTCCATGAGGCCCGCCTCTGTTAAAGAATGAGAAGGAATTTACCAGGCAGAGAAGAGAGAGGAGGTCTCTGGGAGCTCTGGTTAAAAAGGCAACATCCATGTTACGAAAGGTCAGCAGGTAGCTGGAGCACATACAGCATCATAAAGTTGCTTTTAAGCTGGGCTTGAATGATGAACACATTCTGACTTGGAGGCCATTGTTAGCTTCTCAGTATTCTTCCCTTTCATCTTCCAAATAGAAACTTAAATTTCCCAGCTAGATGTTTGGATGAGAAAAGCCCTCATCTATAATTAGGGAAGTGAACCCTAATTTGACACTGCTAACAAACATATCCCCAATTTCCAGCCATAGTGTGCATCAGATGTAACTCAAGCCAATCAGGTCAATGAGACTCAATTCTGGAAGTAATAAAGTGTGGGGAAAATAACAGTTTCCCTTTTTCACTGAATATAAATGAGGGTACATACAGCCTCTGTAAAGGATGACAGCAATTTGTGGATTATGAGGGGAAAGCCTGCCGGAGACAGGTGGCAGTAATGAGGCAGCAGTCCTAAAACTCCAAAGAGAGAACCTAGACATTGGTCGTGTCATTCAAATCCTTGATCAAACCTCCCCTCAAGTTTTCATCTGTCTGAGTCACTGAATTCCTTTCATTGTTTCAAGTTTAAGTTGGGTTCTCTCACAACTGAAATTTATCAATAAACACTTCATAAGACTCAATGCAACTGCACCTGCCCAGAAACAGAAGTGGAAATGCTGGTTTTCAATATAAAGAAATATGACAAATACATGCTGGAAAGCAAAGGATGGAAGCAGCTCTTTTTTTTTTTTCTCTCTCTTTCTTTTTTTTTTGATAGATGTTGGCAAATGAAGAAACTAGTATTTATTAATAACTACTGAGTGCCAGGCACTGAGTCAGTTACTGTCGTGTATGTTACCTCATGTAATCGTTCCGACTCTATGAAACAGCCATATCATACCTATTTTATGGGTGAGGCTCTGAGAGCTTAGAGAAGTTGACCGAGGTCACGCAGCTAAAAAATGATGGGGCCATGAGTAAAAGTCATATTTTTTCTACCTAGGAATCCCATGTGTGCATTGCGATACAATAAAAATCTTCAATATGGAACTGTCAGCTAGAGTAGCACGGAGTGTAACTAGTCCAGTGTAAACTGTAAGGCAAAAGAGCGTAATTAGTCTGTAGGAGACTCAAACCTCTCCCTCTCTCTCTCTCAGAGTATCTTAGAAAAGCCATCCCAATTAAGAAGTTAGAGATGGGTTGATACAGAAATAGCCAGAGATCACTGACAAAAGAGACAAGTGTCCCTGGGGATCTGAAGGTGAGTGGCTTTGTTACTGAACTAATACTCAGTTGCATTTGGGCACCTTTTTTATTTCCAGGCTCATTTCCTGGGATTATCATCTGCCCCAGTGAAGCATTTCCCCCAGATGATTCAGGGACATTTCTGACTCCTTTGGCAAGACTTGGTAGAGAACTGATTATTTCAATGAAAATAATGCCTTCTTATTAAGAAATCAATGTCCAGGAACTTAAAGCATTGTAATTTATGATCTGTAAGATTTAAAGTCATAAATCCCAGAAACACATTCTAGTTAGCATTAATACTAGCTAATACTAAGTAAAATTGCTAAAGTAATCTGCTAAACACACTCGTGCAGAAAAGACCCAGCTATTTTGCTCCTCTTCTTAAGGATGGTGGGTTTGGTTTTGGGGGTTTGTTTTGTTTTGGCTTTTATTTTTTGACAAGGAGCAAAGGCATTACCCAAGGATCTCAAACAACTTCCTGCACAGTCTAGAAGGAAACATAAATGAGTGGAACAGATGAGGTGGAGAGGCCACCTAGAGAAAAGCCAGTCTGAAGGGAAGACCTAGGTGAATAGGACCCCTTGGGATCCAAGTCCATTATTTCAAGAGCTTGTGATCTTTTAAGAGAATCCAGAAAACTATAGTTTTAGATAAACACTCCTAATATTTAAATGCCATCAACTCATCCATTAATCTGTAGACTCTTCTGATCACCAGATTTCTGCCTCTAATTTTACCCCCAATATGGAACTTTAACATGTTTGTTTGTTTGTTTGTTTGTTTGTTTTTATCATAAGCCACCAGCTTTGTGTCTCCTGCCCCATAATAAATCTGGCCATCCTGCAAGTCTTTTTTAAATCATAGCCAAGTGAGGGAAATAAAAAATGGCAAAGCCACCTTTCCTGGATAGACAGAAAAGCCACAAGCTGTAAAGGGAG
Source organism: Camelus ferus (assembly GCF_009834535.1). Classification (NCBI taxonomy): domain Eukaryota; kingdom Metazoa; phylum Chordata; class Mammalia; order Artiodactyla; family Camelidae; genus Camelus; species Camelus ferus. The sequence continues at coordinate 81,072,360 of NC_045698.1, read as the reverse complement.
CTTTGAAGCCCAAAGGCCCTGGGCACCGAGAGTGACAGGTAATAAAGCCATAATTGCAACAGTGCCTATAGTGTCAAGTTAGGTGTAAGAAGGGTCTTAAGATTGACATGCAGTGATTGGTGTCACACTTGAAAGCAGATTTTTGAAGCTGAATAGAATAAACAAGCTTTTTAATGACACAACAAATGCTTTCAAAATATAGACTCTGTCAAGGATTGTTTTTAACCTACTACCAGCTATTTTTAATGTGTCAGGGAAGATTACCCTATTGATCATGGAAATAGAAGCTATTTCATGAAATTTTCTTGGCCCTGATCACTATCAAATAATTGCAGGAAATTACTTCCCATTGGTGTTTGAAAGGCTTTTGGGGAGTCTATCTGCCCATTTAAACTAGTTTTGTGTGTCACTGGATCCTTGTGAGGTAATGGATGTGTTTTAATTACATTCAAATTGCCAGGCTTTGTGTGCAAGGTGCACATTTTTGCACTGAAAGGAAAAGCAATCAGCATTTTTTAATAAGGAAAATCTTTAGCTCTGACTTTGCTATCATCACGTATCTTATCTTGGTTTGGGGGATGATGTGGTTGACACTTAAAATACGTAGTGTGTCGAGCAGAGGGTAAATATACCTCTATTTCTTCACAGAGATGGTTTTTTGATGGAAGAAATTTTGTGAAGTGAGAATGATGAGATTAAACTTTAACAGCTATCATGACAGCTGACACGACATGAGCACTTTTACATCTCGCCGAATCCAGAAGAGATGCCATGCAGCCTAGATCTCCTCAAGGAAAGGAAAGCTCTGTAAGAAAGTGTGAGTTAAGAAGCCAGCCTTCTGAAGCCTGTAAGCATTACAGCCTGGAGACAGACGGGTCCCTACAGGTTCATAGGCCAGTACTCTTACCATGGGCTCCCTGGCCTGTGCAAAAAGTGGATGGAAAGTCTTGAAAAATCAAGAGAGTCCTTTAGGGAAAAAAAATGGATGAAGGAAAGTCAAGGGCTCCAGTTTCCTCTGGTTGGTGAGAAAGGAAACATTTCTCTATTTGTCAAAGAGCTGGTAGGTGGTAGAAATCTTCCTGTGTGGCTTCCATATGTAAATGTGTGGATACTGATTAAGCACCCAAGAGATATTTATAAAAACTGCAAGGGAAAAGGGAGAACACCATAGGTTTGTATACCCTGGCACACCATAGAAAGCATTGTCTTTGCACAATCTTTCTAAGCATTTCCAACAACAAATTCATCTTTTCGCTCCAACCTCCCTATGTTGAAAGAAGAAATAATACAGTCTAGAAAAAAATGCTATAGCTATAGCCAGTGGACTGGATTTAGGAACCCCATACTAACCAGGGAAAAAAGTGGGACAGGTAGAATCCTGGGACCATTCCAGCTATAAGGCAACACGGAACAGAGTGGCTTGCAGATTATCTGAACACTCAGGGAAACATCCTGACCCAATGTGAACTGTATTCCTTGATGATAGTGCTGAATTCTAAGCTTCACCGGTTACTGCAATAAAGCTGGTAAACACACCAGCCCTACCACCACTGGCTCAGGACCTTGGTGAAGATTAAATCACAATGGGGTGGGAGTTTCAAGGATTTTTGCTACGAAGACTGAGTAAAACAGGTATCAACAGATTCCATATTCATGGAAATATCTGTAAACTTAGAATCATGGATTAGGAAGAAATCTCATGGTCTAGCTTTTGCCACCATGTACATTTCTCTGCCAGCCAGGACTAATGAAATGTTTTACCTAAACACAGATGCAGAATGCAACAGGTCTTTGCTCCCCCTCTCCAACCTCAATCCCCACCAAGTTTAAAGAGAGGAAAAAACAGAAAAGTAGGTTGTTCTTCTTTTCTAATATAAGCACTTAACTCTCTACGTTTCCTATAAATGCTGCTTTAAGTGCATCTTGCACGTTTGTGATCTATTTTCATTATCATTCAGTTTCAAATGTTTTCTAAATTCCCTTGTGTTTTTCTTTTCTTTGATCCATGAGTTATTTAGAAGTGAGTTATTTAGAAGTGTGATGCTCAATATTCAAATACTGGGGGCTTTTCAACATACCTTATTATTGTTGATTTATGATTTAATTCTCTTACTATCAGAGATTGTATTCTGTAGCTATTCAATCACTTATATTTTATCACTAATTTTACAGTCCATTTTTGATGAATAGACCACCTCTACTTGGAAATATTTTATCCTACTTTTGCTGTATGTACTAATACATAAGTGCAATTAGAGAATGGCAAGGTAGATTGCAATGTTTTCAACAAGTCTTTTATATCTTTATTAATCTTTTTGTCTAGTTTTCTTCCAAATACTGATTCAGGTTGTTAAGATCTCCAACTTCTGTCTTTTTGTGGATTTTGTCTTTTTTCTCCCATTAGTTCTGCCAATTTCTGTTTCATACATTTTAAAGCTTTGTTATTGGATGCACGTGCATTTGTGATCTTTAAGTCTTCCTTTAGGTCTGAACTTTTTTTGTAATTACCTTTTGTCATTATCTCTTGTAATAGGTGTCTTGAAATCTATTTTATCTCATAAAAATATAAGCACTATGGCTTTATCATGCTGTTTGCAAGACATTTTTTAAATTGTAACTTTACTTCAAGCTATCTGTGTCTTCATATCAAAGTCCGTCTTTTGCCATTAATATATTTCATATCTTGTTTTCTTAACCAATGTTTGCTCCATTTGCATTTGATAAAATTATTGATATTAATTGATTTAGACATTTTACTATTTTCTATCCAAGTCACCTGTTTGTTGTTCTTTTCTTTCTACCCTGCCTTTCTCTGATATTGAATAATTTTATTAGAATTCCAATTTAAATTAATCTATTGATATTCAAGTTACTTCCTTGCTTTTTTTTTTCAAATCACTGTCATCTTTCACCTAAAATCATTATGCCTTTTATTTAGTATTTGCCTCCTGGCCTCCATTCCCCATCTAATATATAAAAATGATCTTCTCAAAACATATGCCACATCACTGTTATTCATTTGCTCAAAAATCTCTAGTGGTCTTCCATCACAGAAAGAAATCTGAATGTCTTCCTACAGACAGCATGAACTGGCTCTGCGTACCTCTTGGGGTTCATCTTTTACTGTCTCCCCATTCTTCCTGCCCCAAGTCCCCATGGCAAACTCCAGCCTTGTTCTTGTTCCCTGAGCATGCCCAATTTGAATAAACTATTAATAGGTATCTCCTCTTCTTCACTTGAACTATTTTGCTTTTTGACCCTAATTCATCCAACATGCTTATAGGTATGAGCAATGATCTACAGAGAGCTTGAGATCTTTTTAATAAGAACAAATGTGAAAATAAAATAATTAATGCTGGAAAAAAACCTATAATGAAAGAGAATATGAAAATAAACCTATCTACATATATATATGCCTGAAACATTATGCTGTACACCAGAAATTGATACAACATTGTAAACTGATTATACTTCAGTGAAAACATTTAAAAAGTTTTAAAAATGCTGAAGAACAAGTGTGAAAATGAATAGCATTAGCGCCATACTGCTCAGGTTGGCACTGGGATATTTATACTGTCTGTTAATTCTATCCAGACTACATTCCTTTATGCAGATTTTCACATACATGGTTTCTTCTTGACTCTCTGATCTCAAATTCTAAGTTACTTGCTCAGAAGAGATTTTCCTAAACACCTAATCGTAAGTAGCCTAAGAACACTAATTAATTTATTTCAAGTCACTGATTTTTATTCTTCATATTAAATACCATCATCTGAAATTATCAAATTTATGTATTTAACATGTTTATTGTGTTTTATTGAACTGAATGTAAGTTCTGTGAAAGCAGGGACACTGCTTTTCTCTCCCCTTATATCCTTGGTTCTTAGCATAATACCTGGCACAGGGCTCACACTCAATACATACTTAGTGAATAAAGGAATAAGTGTGTAAATCATAGGCAATGGTTGGAACTGGACAGGAGCATGAGATGAACAGAGGTCTTCTGCAAGAGCAAGGGTCCTAACTCCTATATGCTAGATTCACTTTTAAGGTATGGGTACTTAAGAATACTAATATGTCAAGTCATTACACATAATCAGGCCTCGCATCAGTCCCACTGTGCAGACAGGCATTGGAATGCATTAGACTAAGGCATCTGCTTCCTGGTAGGCAGGTTTAGTGCCTTCCCCAGAAGTTTCTCTCCTTAAAGTAATTGACCTGTCAGCACGTTGCCTGCATGGCTGCATTCAGGTGACAGTTTAGCTAAGAAATTGACTGCAATACTCTAAACTGCAAGACTCCTGCTTTACTGTATCAGAAAACAAAAGATTTTAACTCAGAAAAGCAAGGACATGCAGAGGTTGAATATCTGTAACAAATGGACATGATTTTTAAAAGCAGGCAAAGAAAAATGATTATGTGGTGCCAAACTGGACATTCAAAATCCCAATGCAATATACTTTCTCCTGTTGGGATCTTCATCAGCTTGTAAAACTACATCTTGAACAGACTTACACTTTCTTTCAACTATATGCTTTTTTTTTGGTTTGTCTGTGCCCAGCAGACCATTTGGTGCAAACTGTCCATCTGCCTTTGTTTTCCCAAATTTTAACACCATTCACCTTGGATCCCTTCTGATTGTATTTATGCCAGGGTGAAGATTATTTATAAGCCCAGTGCTTATGTGAACGGTTCTGCAGTGAGTCTCTATGCTCTCTAACAAGAGGAATACTTTGCCTGCATTCAACTCAAGAGCCGAGTTTTCCTGTTGCAAACAGACATCAAAATTTGCAGAACCATCGAAATTTATGTGGCAAGAGAGAGTCAGTGGGGGGTTATAAATGACAGTGTACCACTGAAAGCTGGCCTTATCTGAAATGCATGCCAATCAACTGGGCAAACTGGAAAAGCAGGACCACTATTTAGAGTCAGGTCAACATCTATGCAGTGATTGTTTATTTTATAACCAGAGTTCATTTCTTTATCTACACACGGACTATTTATAATATATGATTAGAGAGGGGGTACAAATAGAACATGAGCCGTCTCTTTATTACTCATAATATTATCAACAAAGAAAATGTTTGGAATGCCTCCTGCTCTCAAAAAGGCTATTGTCTCCTTGTGGAGATAAAAAGACATGTGCCTATAGAAGAATGAAGAAAGGGAAACAGTACTTAAGTAACAACATATGAACGCTGGACAATTCATGTAAACTCTGAATGGGTACATCTTTTTGACCCTAATTCATCCAACATATTTATAGATATTATCAATGATCTGCAGAGAGCTGGAGATCTTTTTAATGACACTGTGAAAATGAATAGCTTTGATGCCATATTGTTCAGATTGGCATTCTGGCTCCACTACATGTTAGCTGGGTAACTACATATGTTCTCTACTTAAGAGAACACTGCATCATTTATAAGAAGATGATGGTAATACTACTGTACTTATGCCATACAGTTCTGAAATAAAAGGATTTACAGAGATTTAAAATAATACCCAATAACTTCATAGTTATTGTTAGCTATTCTTATTATTATTGTTTTTATATTCCAGGTATGTCATCTTCCATCAGAATCAGGTTTTGCATCACTATCCATTTTTGGAGACAAAGACACAAAAACAAGGAGTAATTCAATCATTTGCCCAAGGTCGCACAGTTAGGAAGTGACAGAGGCAGAATGCAAACCCAGGACAGTCTGACGTGGAAAATGTCTGTAAAGTAGCTCTTTTGTTACAATAACAAATGCATCAAATCTGTTTAATCCTGTGATATTTTGACAGTGATGGTTCCTGACAGTGGCCTGATTCCCTTGATGAGAGGGAAAGAAGGTGTGTAGCACTAAATATCATCGCTAGAATCCTTCTCTGATTTTAAAGAGCATGTTGTTACCTTTTATATTTTGTTTTATTTTGTATTTTTGCTACTGGATAAGCTACTCTTTTATTTCCAGATCAACTACAATTATGTTATGTGGTTCACAAATTGCCCTTAGTGTGACTTTTCTTCCTCTGCCCAGTCTACAGACAATGGAGAGAGTGGTAAACAATTCTCTGTATCAAACAAAGCAATGACAAGTGACTGATCTAACAAATAGAAGGAGGACAAACATCTCTCTGCTCCTAGGCACATTTCCAGACAGGTAAGCACAGCTGTGGCTGCAGTTCTATAATTATATTCTCTATTTTAAAATCACTGTGAATAGTCACACTTGCTGTACCAACAAACATACCTATGCCACTCTTCTCAGAAATGCATTTGGTTTTTATTTTTAATGGTTGTACTTTTCACAGCTCTCTCAACAGGCACTCAACTAGTATAATGGAAAATTAAGAACACCTTTTAATCTTTCTTTTCTCTGACTATGCACTGGTCATTGGAGCCATCTCTCTTGTTTGTTATTATTCTGACATATATTACAGTTAATATGGGAGCATTCCTTCTCCATAAGTTGTCCAAACTTCCAAAAAGTCAAATATATTTGCACTGAACCTGCTATTTGTGCTGAATTGTTCTTTCAAAGGCTGGGAAGTATTCTTTGGTAGACAACTATGTAAGTTAAAGTTACAAGCTGTCCTTCTCTTTCTTGGTATCTGACATCTTTGTACAGTTATTAAAATTATGATGGTCCATTGGTTAGTCTATGCAGCAAGTGCCCCCATTCACTACAAGATGTTTTTTTCACAGCCCTTTCAGGGCAGGCTGTACAACAACACACTAGTTTTCAAGACTTAGAGTTGTCACACAGAGCCCATCTGCATACAAAAGATAAACTGTCTTGCTGGTAAGCAAAGATTATGTCCTTATAAAGACTGAAATTGCCTCTATTTCCCTCTTCACTGGCATTCTCTCTGGTACCACAACAGTGCTCAAGAATGAGCTGAGTATCAAATAGCCCTGAAAATGCATTTTTCCCTTTTTCCTAAAAAGAATCTACGTTTTGAAGGGAGATCAGGATGGTGGAGTAGGAGGATGCAGTACCCACCTCCCTGCACAAACACATCAAAAGTACATCTCTATGTGGAGAAGTTCTTATTGAAAACTAACTGGCAGAAGGACTCTTGTAGAGCCAAGGCTGTAATAAAGATGCACAAAGGATCAGGTAGGAAGGAAGAGAAGCAGTCAGGTCAGGATCTGTGCCCCTGGGAGGGGACTCAGAAGAAGGGACACAACAGTGGAGGTCCTCCCTGGGGAATGTGTGGTTTCAGCCACATGTTAGGTGTCCCAGCCCCAGGGTCCGACAGCAGGGAGACGAGTCCTCTTGTCTTGAGGAGGGCTGGTGGGACAAAAAGGAGGGATGTGAGAAACACAGACTGCTCCTCAACAGCTCACACACACTTGGTTACTCCTCAAACAGGACGGAGAGGGCCGACTGGAACTGCACGGGACACTGGCCAGCTGTCTGCAACTACCCCAGTGCACGCCTGAGCTGAGCGCCTGCAGTGGCCCTGCTTGCTTCACGAAGCAGCCCCACACTGGGGTGAGAGCTCCGGTGACCGAGAGGAGAGCCTAGTTGTGAAGGACAAAAGTAGCTCAGACCCGGGGCGGCATCCAAGTGGGGTGAGGCAGCCATTGCTAGTGCTTCTCAAGGCAGCACATCAGAAGAAGTCTGGCAATCTGACTGTCACCAGGGCCACCACAGCCACTGCCCAGACGCATGCCGAAGGCCTGGACCAGCCCTCTTTCCCCAACATCTCTCCCACTCTGGGGCAAAGGTACTGGTGCTGAGCAGGGGAGAGCACACACTTAAATGGAATGGAGCCAGCTCAGACCTGACCCTCAGGGCTTCTTCTCCTGCAACTCTGAACCTGCGTCTGCACCCCCACAGGGTAGTGCTGGCCACTGAGCAGAGGAGAAGCCCCAGCTCAAACCTGTCTCTGGCCCTTCCCTTCCATCTCTTACCAAGGTGACAGCTGCCGGCACACTCTGGGGGAAGACGTGACTCATACACACATCAGATCCTGATCTCCCACCAAAGCCACTAGGCACACACAGGTGGTCTAGGAATGTACCCAAACAAGGACAACCCTTCAAGACTGAGATAGGTAACTGACCTAATTTCATAGACACAGAGAAAGTGATACAAAATTAGAAGACAGAGGAATTTCTTTGTGTTGAAAGAACAGGAGAAAAACCTCTGAAAAAATAAATAATAAAAAAGACAAATAATTTACCAGATAAAATGTTCAAAGCTTAAGTAATAAAAATGCTCAATGAATTAGATAAAAAAATAGGAGAACAGAGTGAGAATTTTAACAAGCACCTAGAAAATATAAAAAAGAACCAGTCAGAACTGAAAAACACATTAAGTGAATGAAAAAAAATACTTGAAGGAATTACGAGCAGACTAGCAGAAAAATGCTTAACTGATCTGGAAGACAAAATAATGGAAATCACCCAGTCAGAACAACATAAAAGAAAACAAATTTTAAAAACTAAAACAGCTTACGGGACCTTTTGGACAACAACAGGTGCACCAACACTTACATTACAGGGATCCTAAAAGAAGAAGAGGAGCGAGAAAACAGTCAAAAGTGTATTTGATGAAATGATGGCTGAAAATTTCTCAAACATAAAGAAGGAAATAGATACCCAGGTACAGGAAGCACAGGGGGTTCCAAACAAAAAGAACCAAACAGACCCACAGTAAGACCATAATTAAAATGGCAAAAGTTAAAGAGAGAATTATCAAGGAAGCAAAAGAAAAACAAAGAGTCATATACAAGGGAACCCCCATTAGGCTATGAGCTTATTTCTCTGCAGAAATTCACAAGTGCTGAAAGGGGAAAAATCCACACCCTAAGATAGTCTAGTCAGCAAGATCGTCATTGAGAATTGAAAGAGAAATAAAGAACTTCTCAGAGAAGCAAAATCTACAGGAGTTCATCAATACTGAACCAACGCTAAAAGAACCAAAGCTAAAAGGGTCTTCTCTAAGGGGAAAATAAAAGTTATAACAAGAAGTAACTAGAGGAAAAGAAAAATTCCACTAATAAAGGCAAATATACAGTGAAGTCTAAGGATCGACCATGTAGATTAGCTAGAACAAAGGGTACTATCATACTATTTAAACATCATGATCAGAACAATTTATTTGGAGCTAACAACTCTCTCATAGCTTCCCAGTGTACTTTAAATGAAACTCAAACCCTTCACCAGACTGCCTAGGACCTAAATGATGGCACCCTTGACTACCTCTCCTTCTTGTACGAATCTCCTCCTCACTCACTATTTTCTCATTCGTCATTTTGGATGGCTTTCAATTCTTTAACATGCCATGCTCACTGCATTTGCAGACTTTAGGTTTGATATTTTCTCTTTCTGGAAGGCCCTTTTCTAGACCTTTCTGTGGTTTTCCTCTTTTTATTTAGGTCTCAGCTCAAATGCTATCTCCACAGAGAGGATTCTCTGGCCATATTACCTAAGATAGCAGCCCATCCCCTGCTTATCCTGTAACATATCCCAGTATTACCATCTTTTCAATAGATATATCACTTGCTAAAATCATCCTTTTTGCCTGGCCTTCATCACTAGGATGTGCACTCCATTAAAAGATGGGGCTGAGTCTGCCATATTTATTGGCCAATCACTAGCGTCTTAAAATAGGGCAAGTCAAAGAGTACATGTTCAATAAATCTTTGTTAAACAAAGAATGTCTACATTATCCTTTATGGCTTCTGAATGTTCTGTCTCCTAAAAAGCATTCCTCAACACACGTTTTATTGTTTTTTATTTACATTTATTATTTATTTTTACATTTCTATCCAATCTGTCTACAACTCATTTTTATCAATGAATCAACATGTAAGTCTAAATGCTTCCAAATGAATAACAAATTATGGAAGCGCCATTATTATATAAGCCATTTTAATGGCATCTGTGTCGTATATAAGCACATCTACATTTGGATCTACTTCTGCAATCTTTACACTCTTATTTTTCTCTTTTGTGCAAATATCACATTTTATTTTAGCACAGGATAGTCAGAGGATACTTTATTATCTAGCATGGGAAAGCTTTCCTTGCTTATCATGATTTAAACTTATCATTTAAAAATAATTTTATTGTAATTTTTTTACTAGAAATACCATCATCAATGATTATCAAAAATTGTTGGCATCCATTAGAATAATAGTGACTTTGCTGCCTTGATCTATTTTGTAACGCAGAATGTTTTAAAATTTCCTAATCTGATAGAAGTCCTATGAAGTGGACATTAAAAGCACATTCATTTTATGTTCTCCTAGCTGATGATACATTTCCTTATTAATCTTTTTGGAAATACTGTTGAGAACTGACAAGTCGTTACATAATTTTAGGTCAGTATTTCCTGCAGTGTCTCTGTCTCTTTCAGGTGTGATTATCAGCATCATGTCAGAACGCAATGACCCAAGTGAATGACGTTTCACCTGTCATGTGGGGTTTTTCCCTGGTATGAAAAGACACTCAGAGGTTTTTAAAATGTGTTATGGGGTATGAAAGATAAGAAAAGACCTAAGTTCACTTAAAACAAATCAGAATTACTTGGTCTGGGAAATTCACCTCCTTAGATTAGGAGCATACATTTTGAAACAGAGGGTAAAACAACCCTGAGGGATGGCTTTTCAGGCAAATTTTTCTGGAGAAAACTATTTCCAGTTGGGAAACATTTGCCTTGGTAGCTCCTTAACATTACTATTCAGGTTGCTTCCAAAGACAGCATTTATGAAACTAGAAAGTAGCTTTGAATGGAAATATGTTGTGTATGACCATCATCCACCCATGACTGGGGGCACCGCTGGCCGTGTGACTTCAGTGGGGAAGGGTTGCTAGCAGAATGATGTGTGAGCTATCTGGGCCGATGTAGTACCTTGGGTTCTAATAATAAAAGCATTCCCTCAGTCAAGCCACTCTCTAGAAATCCTTTAATAAGCATGTTTGGCAGAGGAAGCAGACCTGGAGTGACTCTACCTGGAGAAACCCAAAGAGTCAGTTCTATCTTGTTCCAGGCCACTTCTGTTACCTGGCAGGGGGACCTTTGTGTCATAAGGGACAGAGACACTTTCAGGTTACCTCCATTTACAAAGCTGTGTGTGGGGGAGAAACTTACAACAAGATTTATAGGGAGTAAGGAAGACTCAGTCTTGCTGGCAGGCCTCACAGAGTACAGAACAGAGAAGAAAAACCCCTCTAACTTCAATCGGAGCTACCTAATCTGCAGAAGAAGCACCTGACACTTCATTCCTTAGCTTCAACGCGTAGGTTTACTCAGCGATTCTTTCTTTTGTGCTTGCCTCCATCTCCCCCGTGACTTCACATTCCTCTCTTTATTATGACACCTGCTTTCTCATGGCCTGTGTTTACTGCTGTCTCTCTACATGCCTCTGCTTCTGTGCTGTTACAAAATACAGCTACCTTGCATATTTCACATGTAAAGTCCCCAAGAAGCATATGATCGGATTCGTTCAGCCAGTCATCAGTGAGTGTACGGGGTCACCAAAGTTCAGCAGAGCTCATGCCCTGAGCCACGTGATAGTTCACTGGTCTGGCTTCGGTCACATCCCATTCCCCATCCCCTGAATCTGGGTGGTGGGAGACAGTAGACTAGGGCATGGAGATAATTTATAAAGGAAAATCCAAAAGAGGGCTGCAGGCAGTGATGGCCTTCGCAGCATCAAGTTCCTGCTCATGTATCAGGTAAATTAATGCCAGGGTTTGAGGCACTGACTAAATGTGTTCTGTCTAGTTAAAAAAGATAGCCAAGGGCACCTAATTATTCTTTGAAACTTCTTTCATGATTTCTTGGTTCAGTCTTTCATTTCTCCATGTCTTATTTTGGATCCTTGTAAAATACTCCTTGTCTATAGCATAGAAGATCAGATTGTGGGCATTTTCGTAATAATTATTCTAAATACTAAATGGTGAGTTTTAAACTAAAACTATAGTGAACTGGCCTGCCTAGGGTCTGTTTCTAATCCTGTGCATCTGCCTGGGAAGGGATGGATACATCCTACAGGGAAGCAGCCAAATTATGGTATCCACTTTGCCTCAAATAGCATGTTTTATTTATTTGTTTGGTTGGTTTTCTCTTTAAGTTTGGAGGAAGGCCATTTACCAATCCTTATATTTCTCACACCAGCTGCAAAGAATAGTTCACATAGTAGGTCCTTAGGGAGCATTTCCAAAAATGAAAACACGGTCTAGGAACATGACTAAATGAAAAAGTGAATGGTCATTATGAAATCTTGTTTTGAAGGAAACTCAAAGTACTGGAAAATATTTGTGAATCAAGCAGGATGCACCCAAAATAGTATCATACGGAAACATGCTAGTTTTCATGTTCCTTCTCTCATCAATATATTCCAAAGTCCAAAGCAAACTTGTCTTACTGCATATTGAGACATAATAGCATATTGCTATATACTTTAAAGCTCTTACCATCATTTACATTTCAAAGGAAGAGATTTTGTTTCATCAGTTCATATCATGATGATCAGTAAAACCATTAATATGAAAAACTAAATCCTCCATCAACTCTTTGGCCTCCAGAGCTTTGCAAAACTAATTTCTTTAAGCTGATTCTGTGTTGTGCTCTTTCCCTTATCTTAAAAAAAAAAAAAGCTCCACACAACTAGAGAGGATGACTTACGAAACACAATGGTATAATGTTCTACTGAATGCACTTCAAAACTGTGACTGGGGACACCCAGCACAAGCAGTGAACATGTGATATGAAGTTCTTTGGGACTTCAGTTATTATTTCTTTTGTATGCATTTAATTCAACTTTTTTTTTTTTTTTTAAATAAAGTCAAGCATGGTTTTATTCATCTTGTCCTACTCCATTTAAAGTCCCAGGGGAGTCTCACACCTTCCTTTACTTCCTGCCTCTCAAGGTCAGATATAATGAAAATAAAGGTTAAGAAAATATAGCTTCATACCTCAGATACCTTTACATTATTTCATCTGGTAATTATTCAGGAAAGTTGAAGGCTCAGACCTGCGAGTCTGGTCTCCATGTTATCTGACCAGGCAGTCTTTTTGCGTACACCCAATTCACCCTTCTATTCTTTTGTAATGTTAATTTTTGAAATTACTGAGGTTATCTATAAATGCAATCTCATTATAAAAGATTCACACAATGCTTGATTATAAAAAGCACTTCAAAATACATAGTTCAGTATTTAAAAAACTGTGTTGTGTTATAAGATAATGTATCTTCTAACTTTATTTCTAAAATAAGGCAAGAAACGCTCATTTCATATTAAAATCAGCTGAAACTTTTTTGTTTCTTGTTTCTGCTTTTTACTTTATGCATCAAAAAGTAATTAGCAGTCAACCGAAGTTTCACTCTTTCAGTCAGCTTTCATGAGTTTTTTAAATCACATTTCCCTATCTTGAATTGGTTTCTTTTCTTTACTGAAGCACATTCTCAAGCAATATTTTTCAGAGGAAATTTATCGGAGTAAAGCTGAACCACTGCTTGTCAGAAAGTATTTTCTGTCTTTCCACAAGAATATAATTTGGTTGAAAAATTTATTCAGTTTCAAAGCATTTTTCATCAGAACTTCAAAGGTAATGTTTCACTATTTTATTGAAATCAGTATTATCAAGAAATCTGATGCCAATACGATGCTTCTTTCTTTTGGCAAAACCTGGATTTAAATGTTGACTACTTGTTTGTTTTTCCTCTCTGGTGACACTTAGGAGTTTTCTCTCTGCCCTCAGGTTTCTGAAATGTCATGATGGTGTGTCCAGCCTTGAGTCCTTTTACAGTCATCCTGCGTGACTTTTGGTGAGTCTTTCAGTGTGAAGGCTTTTTCTTCAACTCTGAGTTTGCTTGCTATGTTTTATTTCTATAAGGCCTTCTTTTAAAAATGATCAGTTTCCTTCTGGAACTCCTATTAGACTGATACAGAAAATCATGATCTATCCTATTATCTCTGCACATTTCTCATCCTTTCTATCTATACTTTTTTGAATAACATTCTAAAATAACTCCTCAGTAGTTTTTGTTGTTGTTGTTGTTTTATCATATACACATTTCAGTTTTGTGAATATAGTCAAAGAGGGCCCAGGTTCAAACATCTGTTTTCACTAACTTAGGGACAGCCGTTCATTCATTCATCCAGTACACATGACTTTTGTATTTCCAGGGTTCTAGATGCCCTCCACAGTCCTGTGAGAGATACAGACAGAAACAAGGCAAGGCCTCCTCCCTCTAGAAACTTTAGAGGTTATAGGAAATAAAAAGATACATGTGTGACTGATGCATAGAAGTAGGGGAAAATGAAACAAGATGTGGTTAAAGACACTGAAAGGCACCGGATCATGAAGCCCTTGAATGCCATGAACAGGAATCTACGTGTTATCTGAAGTATAATGGGAAGCAAACATTGGGTTTTTAAAGGGTAGTAATGTGATCTGATTGATTGATTGATTTTATTTTTTTTTAATTGAAGCATAGTCAGTTTACAATGTTGTATCAATTTCTGGTGTAGAGCATAGCATTTCAGTCATACATTGTACACGTATATCTATTTTCATATTCTTTTCCATCACAGGTTACGACAAGATATTGAATATAGCTCCCTGTGCTACACAGTATAAACTTGTTACGTATCTATTTTATATATAGTAGTTAGTATCTGCAAATCCCCAGCTCCCAATTTATCCCTTCCCACCCGCTCTTCCCCTCTCTCCCCTGATTTATTATTTTTAAGATTACTCCGCCTGCCTTGGGAAAAACGGCTTGGAGGGAAGCAAGAGTAGGAGGAGGAGACTATTGTAGAAAGTCATCCCAGGGATGCGCTTAGCTGCATGTGCTGGCAGCGTGCATGGAGAGAAACGGACAAGTGGGAGATGTATTTAGCAGGCCTCCATGTCATGACTTGCACACAAACTGCACATGGGACGTAATAGACAATGAGGAATCAAGGACGATTCTTGAGATTTTGGCTTCCACAATGAGCTCCAAGGAGCTTTGAGGGTGATGATACTATTTCTGAAGTGATTTTTTTTTTTTTTTTTTACCGTTTGAATAGGTTTTTGAAAAGTAAATAAATGGATGAAACAAGAAAGAAAGAGCATAGGGAGACAATGATAGGCAAGACTGTAGACCAACAACATCAGTGTTCAAAAAAACGATGAATTAATAAATCCACATGAAAGGAGGAAGTGAATAAATGTAGGGATCACTTAATAACCATTTTTTCCAAGTAAAACCCACATACTAAACCTCCTTCCCCGTAAGGCATTACAAGTCAAGATAAAATTGTCTCATTTACAAATTGTTCATGTGAACTTATATTAATAAATATTTTCAAGTAAATATGGTTTCCATAAATGAATGTTGCCAGTTCATAATCATTCCTGGATTACTTCTGTTACAATACTTTATTTTTATTATGTCCAGCAAAGCCAGTTTCTCAAGTATTAAGAAATAATGGGGGATATAAGGTCATTTTGGCTGTTGGTCCTTCCACCATCTGCTGGTCTCTTGGATTCCAATTATTATAAGGAAAAAAGGGACCTGTTGCAGAGACACATGAGCACACACGAGTCCAGGAAGGACCTGCGGGGTCTTTGTTCATGTCTTAGGTCGACCTATTTTGCTTTTTTCCCATACACCTTTTGTTGTACCTATCTCTTCCGTCTTTCTCGGGTCCTCAAAATCATAGCCTGCTTTCCAGAATATAAACCACTTACACGCCTCAAAATTCTATGACTCAAAAACAAATACTCAAAAAAATTCTCTGTTGTCAAAGTACTTTTAGTACGTAATATATTCTCCCATGAATCACACAAGTGCTCTTCTTAATTTCTTCTATACTATTGGATTATTAGTTTGGAAATCTGCCTTCATGCTGAGTATACTTAGAAAACATGGGGTTATCTGGATAATTCACCTTTAGGAAGCAATTTAGTATCATAATTAGCTCATAACATTGACTGTCATTATTTAAATGATTATTAAGAACCTAAAACATGCACGATCATGTATTAAGTACTGAGGAGACTGCAGTATCCCAAAGAGCTGTAACTATGCCGATCTGAGAATATATGGTGAATAAATATTTACAGATTAAATATACACTATATACAGTGGTCCCTGTCCAATCTGAAAGGAAGAGAAACTCTTCTAGTAGAAGTAGAATTTTTATTTGAGAAAAACTTCTATTTTTATTCTGAAATGATCTCTGTGTTAACAGATTGCAGTTTAGTTTTAGAAATAGAAAATATTCACCAAAAACCAAATTGCATAATCCTAGAGGAGCTGATGAGTTTTGAAGGTGATGGGAGTTGCAGTAGCAACCGTACTGAGTGGGACTTGTAATGGCAAGTCTATTAGAGGTCAGTGGGCAGGAAGACTGTGACTGATAGAAAAGAGGGAAGGACGCTTTCTACAAGAAGGAAACAAAAGCATTTGTAGCTCTGTTACTGCTACTGCTACACTCTTCAGCTTAACTTAGGTTATTTGCTGAACTCTCATCATTATATGGTTGAGAACGTTTTATTTAAAAACAAAATTGTTGCTTTCTAAGACAATAAACAATTTCTCTTTTCATCCCTGGCTACTAATGATGGGGTAGAAACCTCTGATTGACACTTAAGATAAAACCACAGTTGTTTTAGTTTTTCTAACTAACGTCAGGACTTTTCTCCTGACAGGTACACATCTTTGCTTATACATCTGTATGGAAAATAAAAGTATATAATAGAGCGATTTCCAGAAGATGGCGGAGTAGAAGGACGCTCGCAGGTCACCCTCTCCCACAGATACACCAAGACCCACAACTACAGACCCACTCAGCCAACCAGAGCACCTGTGGAGCTCCGACAGAACATCGCCCTCTTCAAAAGATAAAGACGCCAAAAATCTGGTAGGAGAAAAGGAAAAAAGAAAGAACAAAAGGCAAAGCAGCGCGGGACGGGTCCCACGGGGAGGGAGCGGCAAAGGAGGACTGGCGCTGGTTCGCTGGGTCTCCCCTCTCCAACTGAGAGGCCAGCGGGACGGAGGGGGAGCCTCCGAGGCTCGGATCTGTACAGAGCAGCCCTTGACTAACAGAACTAAGTTAAACGGGCACAGAGCGTCCCCCCGACACCCAGCCTGAGACGCGGGCCGGCAGCGGCGGGCAGGGCCAGGCTGCACAAGCCGGGCGGAGGACGGGAGTGGCTGCACGGAGGCAGCCCCGGGGGAACGCAAGGGGCTGCGCGCCGTGGCTGTGGGTGCACAGGGCAGAACAACCTGGGCCCTCCATAAAACAGCAAGGTTGATGTGCTCTCGGGGGAAGGGTGCACACCCCCATCTCTGAAAACCCGCGGAAAGTTTTCGAGGGAAGAGAGGCGGGGCTCAGGCACAGCCGCCATATCCTCCGCGCTGAGCACTCAGGCGGGGGCGGGGGCTAAACCTGCATCCGCACCGAAGGGCTCAGCAGCCTCAAAGGCCAGACTGAGACTGGCCTGCAGCCTGGGGCAGATAGGATCCTTCCATCCTGGTCCCTCAGAGAACTTGCTCCACAAAGACAAACAAGGAGCTGGGTTTTGGCTCGGAGCAGGGACAGGGCTGTCCCTCAGTCTTCCCCGAGCCCACCCGCGGAGCGCCGACCAGGGCGAGCGCCGACCAGGGCGGAGCACGCAGCCACACAGAGCAGCGGAGCCACCGGCAGTGGCGGCGGCGCAGGTAGAGCGAGAGCGGCCCCCCGCCTTTCTGGCAGGAATACAGCCCCTGACCGAGGTGCTGGGAGGGGGCACGACCCGCCCTCCTACCTGGCCAGTCTGCAACATCTGACTGCGGCATCCGGAGGGGCATCGACCCTCCCGCCCACAGCAGAGAGCTGCACCTGACCCAGTGTTAGGAGGAGGCGCGATCTGCTTGCCAACAGGTGCTGAGAGCAGCACAGAAGAGGGAGCCAACGGAGGGCCTCTGAAAACAGCAAGCTGAGCTTCCAAAACAGGACGAAGACAGAAAGACTTCACATTAAAAGCACACAGACTCCAGGAGAACACCGACAAACCCCCCTCCCTTTTTTTTAAATCTGTTTTTACCTGTTCTATTTTCTATTACTCTCTTAATCTTTACTTCTTAATTCATTTCTATTTCTCTTGGGTTTTGATGTCCTGCTATTGATTAGACACAGGTTTCAAATACATCTATTCACCTCCCCCCCCCCCTTTTTTTGTAAAGGTTTCAAAAGGACATCTCAACCCGATTAATACTCTACTCAACTCACTCTTCTATTATTCATTATACACTGTTTTCAAACCCTCTTTCTCCCTTCTTTTAAAATTCTTTCTCTCTCTCTCTTATTTTTTTTTCTTTTTTTCCTAAGTTCTATTCCTAAATAGGCATCAGATAGATAAAATCCTTAAGGAACAAAATAAACAACTGATACTCCATAAACCACAGTGCCAAAGAGGTATGAGCAAGATGAAGAAGCAGAAAAACCTTTCCCAATTAAAAGAACAAGAGAAATCCCCTGAAAGAAAGATCAATGAAATAGACATCAATAGCCTACTAGATCAAGATTTCAAAAAAGGAGTGATCAAATTGCTGAAGGAATTAAAAGAGATAGTGTTTAGAGATATAAAATATGTCAAAAATGAAATTGAAGGTATAAAGAAGAGCCACGTAGAATGGGTAAACTCATTGACAGAGATGAGGAATGATCTAATAGCTGTGCAAAGCCGACTAGATAATGCAGAGGAACGAATTAGTGACCTAGAAGACAGGACAACAGAATGCACCCATTCAGAAGAACTACAAGAGAAGCAAATAAAAAATAATGAAAATAGCATAAGGGACCTATGGGATACTATAAAGCGTTCCAATCTTCGCATAATAGGGGTCCCAGAAGGAGAAGAAAGATCAAAGGGGATTGAAAAGGTTTTTGAAGAAATCATGACTGAAAACTTCCCAAACTTAAAGAAGGAATCAGATATCCAAGTACAGGAAGCTCAGAGGGTCCCAAACAGGAAGAACCCAAATAGACCCACACCAAGACATATCATAATCAAGATGGCCAGAGTCAGGGATAAAGAAATGATTCTAAAGGCAGCAAGAGAAAAGCAAAGAGTAAGTTACAAGGGAACCCCCATAAGGCTCTCAGCTGATTTCTCTACACAAACACTACAGGCCAGAAGGGAGTGGCAAGATATATTCAAAGCCCTGAATGAAAAAAAGATGCAGCCTAGGATCCTTTATCCAGCAAGGCTATCCTTGAGGATAGAAGGAGAAATTAAGAGTTTCACAGACAAAAAAAAAAGCTGCAGGAGTTTAGCAACACTAAACCCATGCTAAAAGAAATATTGAAAGGGCTACTCTAAATAGAAAAGCAGCAGGATGCTACAGAAATGAGAAACACACAACTGGAAAGGTGATAACTCATGAATTACAAATAAAGTAAACATGAAATTATAAAAGAAGACATACAAATCACTGAGAGTGGGAGAGGGAGGCAGGGAAATACAGAAAATTTTTTTCTTTCTTTTTAAAATTTTTTTAACAGTAGGATGGGTTTGAGATCATGTTACTATCAGTTTAATAAAAACAGTTATACTAATGGGTTGATAGATTTACAAAAAAGGGTAACCACAAGCCAAAAATTTACAAAGGAGTCACAAAAATTAAATAAAATCCATGATAATACAAAGGAAAATTACCAAACCACAAAAGGAAGAAGAAAAGAACAAAGAGGATATACCAATTCAACTGCAAAGATAAGTTCAAAATGGCAATAAACACACATCTATCATTAATTACTGTAAATGTTAATGGACTAAATGCTCCAGTCAAAAGACACAGAGTGGCAGACTGGATAATAAAGCAAGAACCTTCAATATGCTGCATACAAGAGACCCACTTTAGGGAGGACACATATAGATTGAGAGTGAAAGGATGGAAAAGGATATTCCATGCAAATGGAAAAGCCAAAAAAGCAGGTGTTGCAGTACTGATTTCAGACAAAATAGACTTTCAAACAAAGGCCATAAAGAAAGATAAAGAAGGACATTTTATAATGATTAAAGGAGTGATACAAGATGAGGATATTACACTCGTTAATATATATGCACCCAATATAGGAGCACCTAAGTACATACAAGAATTACTAACAGAGATAAAGGGGGATATTGATGGGAATACAATCATAGTTAGAGATTTTAACACTGCATTAACATCACTAGACAGATCTTCCAGACAGAAAATAAACAAGGCAACAGAGAAATTAAATACTACAATAGAAAAACTAGATTTGGTGGATATTTTCAGAGCATTACACCCCCCAAAAATAGGATATACATTCTTTTCAAGTGCACATGGAACATTTTCCAGGATCGATCATGTACTTGGGCACAAAAGAAACCTCAACAATTTTAAGAAGATAGAAATTATCTCAAGCATCTTTACTGACCACAATGCCATGAAACTGGAAATCAACAACAGAGAAACAAAGGAGAAATAAAGGAAGGCATGGAGATTAAACAATATGTTATTGAAAAAACAATGGATCAATGAGGAAATCAAAGCTGAAATTAAAAAATACCTTGAGACAAATGATAATGAAAGCACAACCACTCAAAACCTATGGGACACAGCAAAGGCAGTGCTAAGAGGGAAGTTTATAGCGATACAGGCCTTCCTCAAAAAAGAAGAACAATCTCAAATAAACAATTTAACCCACCACCTGAATGAATTAGAAAAAGAAGAACAAAAAGCCCCAAAAAGCAGCAGAAGGAAGGAAATAATAAAGATCACAGAAGAAATAAATACAATAGAGATTAACAAGACCATAGAAAAAATCAACCAAACCAAAAGCTGGTTTTTTGAAAAAGTAAATAAAATCGACAAACCTCTGGCCAAACTCACAAAGAAGAAAAAAGAGAGAGCACAAATTAGCAAAATAAGAAAGGAAAATGGAGAAATGACAACAAACAAAATAGAAATACAGAATATCATACGAGAATATTATGAAAAACTATATGGAACCAAACTGGATAACCTAGAGGAGATGGACAAGTTTCTGGAAACATACTGTCCACCAAAACTGAATCAAGAAGAATCTGAACACTTGAACAATCCGATCACTAGAAAGGAAATAGAAATAGCAATTAAAAACCTCCTTACAAATAAAAGTCCAGGACCGGACGGCTTCACCGGGGAATTCTACCAAACATACAAAGAAGAACTCATACCAGTCCTTCTCAAACTCTTCCAGACGATTGAAAAGGAGGGAATACTCCCAAACTCATTCTATGAAGCCATCACCGTGATACCAAAACCAGGCAAAGACACTACAAAAAAAGAGAATTATAGGCCAATATCACTGATGAACATAGACGCCAAAATCCTCACCAAAATTTTAGCAAATAGAATCCAACAACACATAAAAAAGATTATACATCATGACCAAGTGGGGTTCATCCCAGGGACACAAGGCTGGTTCAACATACGCAAATCAATCAGTGTAATACATCACATCAACAAGAGAAAGGACAAAAACCACATGATCATCTCAATCGATGCAGAAAAAGCATTTGATAAAATTCAACACCCATTTATGATAAAAACTCTCGCCAAAGTGGGTATAGAGGGAACATATCTCAACATCATAAAAGCTATATATGACAAACCTACAGCCAGCATAGTACTCAACGGTGAAAAACTCAAAAGCTTCCCCCTAAAATCTGGGACAAGACAAGGATGCCCACTATCACCACTCCTATTCAACATAGTCCTGGAAGTCCTAGCCACAGCAGTCAGGCAAGAGAAAGAAATAAAAGGGATCCAAAATGGAAAAGAAGAGGTAAAAGTGTCATTATATGCTGATGACATGTTACTATATATAGAAAACCCTAAAAGGTCCACACAAAAGCTACGAGAGCTGATTGAAGAATTCAGCAAGGTAGCAGGTTACAAAATTAACGTTCAAAAATCAGTTGCATTTCCTTACACTAACGATAAATCAACAGAAGAAGAAAGTAAAGAAACAATCCCCTTTAAAATAGCACCCAAAGTAATAAAATATCTGGGAATAAATCTAACCAAGGAGGTGAAAGAATTATACACAGAAAACTATAAACCACTGATGAAGGAAATTAAAGAAGACTTTAAAAAATGGAAAGATATTCCATGCTCTTGGATTGGAAGAATCAATATTGCTAAAATGGTCACACTGCCCAAGGCAATCTACAGATTTAATGCAATCCCTATCCAATTACCCAGGACATATTTCACAGAACTAGAACAAATCATAATAATTCATATGGAACCATCAAAGACCTAGAATTGCCAAAGCATTACTGAAGAGGAAGAAAGAGGCTGGAGGAATAACTCTCCCAGACTTCAGACAATACTATAGAGCTACAGTCATCAAGACAGCATGGTATTGGTACAAAAACAGACATATAGACCAATGGAACAGAATAGACAGCCCAGAAATGAACCCACAAACTTTTGGTCAACTCATCTTTGACAAAGGAGGCAAGAATATACATTGGAATAAAGACAGTCTCTTCAGCAAATGGTGTTGGGAAAACTGGACAGCAGCATGTAAAACAATGAAGCTAGAACACTCCCTTACACCATATACAAAAATCAACTCAAAATGGATTAAAGACTTAAACATAAGACAAGATACAATAAACCTCCTAGAGGAAAACATAGGCAAAACATTATCTGACATACATTTCAAAAATTTTCTCCTAGAAGAAATAAAAGCAAGAATAAACAAATGGGACCTAATGAAACTTACAAGCTTCTGCACAGCAAAGGAAACCAGAAATAAAACAAGAAGAAAACCTACGGAATGGGAGAAAATTTTTGCAAGTGAAACCGACAAGGCCTTGATCTCCAGAATATATAAGCAGCTCATAAGACTCAATAAGAAAAAAATAAACAACCCCATCCAAAAATGGGCAGAAGACCTAAACAAGCCATTCTCCAAGGAAGACATACAAATGATCAAATAGCACATGAAAAAATGCTCAATATCACTAATTATCAGAGAAATGCAAATCAAAACTACAATGAGGTATCACCTCACACCAGTCAGAATGGCCATCATTCAAAAATCCACAAATGACAAATGCTGGAGAGGCTGTGGAGAAAGGGGAACCCTCCTACACTGCTGGTGGGAATGCAGTTTGGTGCAGCCACTATGGAAAACAGCGTGGAGATTCCTCAAAAGACTAGGAATAGACTTACCATATGACCCAGGAATCCCGCTCCTGGGCTTGTATCCAGAAGGAAATCTACTTCAGGATGACACCTGCACCCCAATGTTCATAGCAGCACTATTTACAATAGCCAAAACATGGAAACAGCCTAAATGTCCATCAACAGGTGACTGGATAAAGAAGAGGTGGTATATTTATACAATGGAATACTACTCAGCCATAAAAACCGACAACATAATGCCATTTGCAGCAACATGGATGCTCCTGGAGAATGTCATTCTAAGTGAAGTAAGCCAGAAAGAGAAAGAAAAATACCATATGAGATCGCTCATATGTGGAATCTAAAAAACAAAAACAAAAACAAACAAACAAACAAAAACAAAGCGTAAATAAAGGACAGAAATAGACTCACAGACAGAGAATACAGACTTGTGGTTACCAGGCGGGTGGAGGGTAGGAAGGAATAGACTGGGATTTCAAAATTGTAGAATAGACTACACTGTATAGCACAGGGAAATATACACAAAATGTTATGATAACTCACAGACAAAAAAATGTGACAATGAGTGTGTATATGTCCATGAATAACTGAAAAATTGTGCTGAACACTGGAATTTGACACAACATTGTAAAATGATTATAAATCAATAAAAAATGTTAAGAAAAAAGTATATAATAAGTGCTGTCTGGATTACAAATTTGGTAAAGATTTAAAGTACTTTCCTGGTGTGTCTTAAAAGTTACACATCACTGTATGTTTTTAAGTAGTTAAAAAACAACAACCACCACCACCCTGAATTGTTGAGTATGTAAGGAATGATACTAATGGTAAAATTCTATTAAATTCACATTTTAAGTTGAAGCTAGAATGCATGTGGTCCCTTTTATATAAATCACCATCCTGAAATTTTAAGAATTTCTCAGTGTTAAACTAGCTCACAGCATATGTACCACAACTTCTGAGAATGTCCACTGGAAGTTGGAAATATGCTTCAGATTCTTGCCTTGAAATTATTTATCTGAATAGCCAAGCCAGTGCTTAGCTGTAACTTGTGGGCACATCTGATGCATGTACAACAATAAATGACCTCTTCCACTTCTGAAAAGGAAAGTGGGGGAATGTAATTCAGAAGAGCAACATCATGAAATATTTTTGGTATCTTTAGGATTTATACTTCTTCTTTGGAAAAAAGTACACTCCTCAAAGCTCCTCAGTAATACTGTAGATATGTTTTTTTTTCCAGTTAATCTCCTTCCCATCAAACACTATGGGCTTTTGACAAATGCTTTCCTGATTCTTTCTTCAATCTCAAGGTCTATAAAAATCCCCATCTGCCACTTTGCTATTTTTGCAGCAGTTTGGATATAACAAAGAATGTGGACATTTGCTCTGTCCTTGCAGTTAATATGTGTATCCTATTTTCTAATTAAGACTATATGTCCTATTGATAGTGAACAAATTTGGTGACAAAAATATATACATGACAGCTTGAATTGTTAAACACAAATGCACTCTACTTAAAATA
The DNA here is from genome assembly GCF_009834535.1 of Camelus ferus. Lineage (NCBI taxonomy): Eukaryota > Metazoa > Chordata > Mammalia > Artiodactyla > Camelidae > Camelus > Camelus ferus. The sequence continues at coordinate 81,047,675 of NC_045698.1, read as the reverse complement.
ACCAGTAAAATAGCAATGCTTTCTATGGGCAACAGCTGGTAGGGTGGAAATACTAGAAAGAGCACAGTATTTGTAGCCAGTCAGAACTAACAATGTCTGAACAAGATACCTAACCCTCACTTTCCTTATGAAAAGGCTAAGGTGATGACTCTTACTTCAGTTCACAGTAATGTCAAGAAGAGAATAGTCAAAGTCAAAGTCCCCAATTACTGTCAGTCAACGGAGCCAACAATACATTCACGGTCTTAAGCAGGGGTCTCAAACTCAAGTACAAGATGTAAGTAAGTAGGGTCTGGATAGAACTGCCAAGTTTGAGACTCGTTTAAGATATTTAAATTAATTATTTTTATTCCCTAAAGTAGCCTAAGAAACAGGTCTGCTGAAGATTTGGAGAACCCTACCCCAAGCCCCAGGGGGAGCTTCTGGGCTTCTCAGTTACCAACAAGTAGGACTTTCACATGTTTATCTCAGTGTTTAGTGTAAGCCAGTATCATACCTCAAAGTGCCCACTCTTTTCTTTCCCAGGGCAAGACCAAAGGTTTTAATTCAAAGGAGGTAATGGCCATAAGATTGCAATTCTCTCAACTTGTATACTCCTGCCATTAGTAACTATGTGCCATTCTACTGCACCTGCCAGTGGTCAATCCCTCTAATCATATTCTGGATCTGAACTCATTTCCCTCCCCAGGAAGCATCCACCTGTAATCTCCTCTTGCTTCTGTACGTTCAATAGCTTCCATTTATGAACTCATCTGTAAACATATCAGTTTTTTTAGATCCTCCCATTGAAAGTAAACATAAAATAGTTCATAAAAGGAAACATTCATCAACCAGATCTCATCAAAAACGTTCTGCTTTACAAAAGATGCTGTTAAAAGGACAAAAAGAAAAGTTAAAGAGGACAAAATATTTGTAAACTACATGTTTGACAAAGAACTATTATCTAGAATACAAAAGATTTCAAAACTCAACAGTAAATAATTCAACTAAAAAATTGGCATGGTTATCAATCCTAAAGTGACATAGAGAAAAAGTCTGATATGATTACCATGAATGCAGATGATCCTATGACATTAAAACAATTTGAGAGTAGGTAATAAATAAGGAAGACAAAATAATTTGATTTCATGGTAATTCGTTTGCTAGAGTAGAGAAGACATCAAAACAACTCAAATTTATTTTAAAAAATTAAAATGAAGGAAGAATAGAAATTGCAAATGAATATGGCCCACTGTGATCAGGAAAGGTAATGAAATTTAAAATTCAAAGATAAAGACAGACTTCTTGAATTATCTATATACTAAAATGAGTTACATGAAAGTTGGAAACACCAGGCTACACTCCTCTTCCTCAGCAGTAATTACGATCAATACCAAAAGGCAACAGAGTAATGCCAGCAAAGCTCTGAGGTGGAAACAGTTTGATGCAAGAATCTTACTCCTGACCTCATTCTAAAACCATCTCATCACAGCCATGATCTGCACCTTTTTCACTTCCTTTACCAAGAGGTTTCTAACTCCATGATGTGAAATACCTATGGGCCTGCTCATCATTCACAGGTTAGGTGGGCAACTCAGAAATGTGGGCAAGTAACACCCTGCGGGTTTACCTTCAACTGACCAGTGATGGAAGCTGATGGGAAAGGTCATCTCTTTTATCCTTCAGGTGAACAATTCTGAAATACATTCTAAACAGCTTCATAGGAGGTCCCACAGGAAACAACCCCAGTTGCCTACACCAGTGACTAATTCAGTTTTAGCCTCTGCAAGACCTTCATTTTCTGAGATTGCTGACCAAAATAAATTGCTTTCTGCAAGCCCCTTTTCTCTAGTTCTGCTTTCCAGAGGGAACTCAGGCTAAGATATTTGATACCAACAAAGCATCAAATAAGGTAGAAAACAAACAAACAGAATGATATTCTGGGACTGGATTATTCAGAAGTGAGCTATTGCTAAAAACCCTATTGCTGATGCAAGATGGGTAGACTTTAATCCATGGTATTCTGTAGAGTCATGATTATTAACAGCCAGGTTGGGCTGAAATGTGGGTAACAGAGAAGCATTGGCCTGTGTGCAGCTGTGGCGCTTGGGTATCACAAGGTCAAGGATAAGTAGAAGATTGTGCCTAATGCTTTGATAGCCTTAAGAATATAAAGACATGCTCAAGTCAGGCAACTATCAGCCCAAGGGATGCTGTGAAATTGAGAACACCTCAAGATTACATGTCAAGGTATGAGAAACTCAAATTAGATAAAATGTGAGACCGAGTGCACAGGAAAATAGTGGGATCTTAATACCTGGATAGACGAACCTGATATTCTTACACCCCTCCCTCAGACTTCCCCATAGACTCTGGACTGGCAAAAGCAGCTCCCTCTTCATCTTCATAAGCAAGCAGCCTCCTGTTGTCTAATGACACTATGAACACCTCACCTGAGGAAGTGGCCATGAAACATGAAACTTCATCTTGTCAATATCCTTCCTTCATGCCCTCCCAGCTTGTGGGCCATAACTACAGCACAAACCAAGCACAAAATGTATTCTATGCTCTGAGATGAAATTGCATTCATTGAGAATTCTAAGATTTGGTTTACTGGTACTGACAGAAACAAGTAGAGTGGGTCTGAAGATGTTGGACTGGGGAAGTATGGAAGATAAGTCTGGACAGTGGAGAATTCACTGACAAATGAGCACTATTCTGGACACAGTATGTTGTGTTCTGGCAAGGATGCATGGAACTATTCTTAATTATATTAGCTAACTCTTGCTGTGTAACAAGTTGTCACAAAGTTATCAGCTTTAACAGCACCCTTTTCTTATTTGTTTCTGTGGCTCATGAGTCTGGCCATGGCTTAACTGGTCCCTCTGTGTCTGAGTCTCACAAGGCTGCAATCAGGTATTGACTTGGACTGCACTTTCACCTCAAGGTTTGACTGGGGAGGGGTTCACTTCCAAGCTTATGCCATTGTGGCCAGAATTCACCTCTTATAGTCTGCTGGACTGAAGACCTCAGTTTGTTTGGTTGGCTGTTAACCAGAAGTTTTCCTCATGTCAGTTTCTTGACATATGACCTCTCAATGGGGATGTTGCAGTACAGTTGCTTGCTTCATTTAAGCAAACGAGAGTCTCCTAGCAGCATCAGTTACAATGTTAAGTAACATAGTAACAGAAATGACATCCCATCACCATAATCTACTGGGGAGAAACAAATCAGAGTTTCTGCCCATATTCACGTGGAAGGGCTTACATGAGAACAAGAGGACCAGGAGGCAGGGATGTCTATGGGCCATCTTAGAGTCTTTCTACCACATGAATACACTGCTGGGAGGACACTTGAAACTTGCTCAGTGGTCTCAGGTAAATGAAGAGAAGCTACGGGAACTTGGAAGAGAACTGATGAAAAGTTCAGAAGACTTAGGTAAGATGCAGATATTAAACTGAATTTAATACATGAGATCAGAGACTCCACCACCTGACTGCTCCACAGAGAAACACTCCCTTCATTAAGCAATAAGAAACAAGCTCCTGGGGAGGAGTGACTATTTCTCTCTGTACCAAGAAGACCAAAGGAGATGCTGCTACAGCACTGGAATCCCTGGTATTGGGGGACAATAGGATCCTGGCTTGGCAGAGGCCAGATAGCAGCCCTCAACAGAAAGCAGCAGGATGGATGGCATTGCTATTGAGGGCAGCAAGGCCTTCATTTATATTTTATGTATCAGAGAAAGGCAAGTAAGTTCAAGAGAGATTTTTTTTTTTATAGCAAATGTCCGTATACATTTTTGTTTGTGTCTGATTTGGATGTACTCATACATCAAAGTGAACTGAGGCAAGAGGACTGAACCACATCTTGGAAACAGTTATGACAGACGAGGCTGGACAAGGATTTGTAATGATTCTGACACTGAGAATGTTGCATAAACTTGTTAAACCTCAGGGTTTTTTTTTTCAGTCTCTAAAATACTTCCTGGATGTTTTTCTGCCATGCACTATTCCAGAAACTGGTGATAACAACGCTATTGCACAGATTTGCTGGATCCCTGATGCACTCACATACCAATGGAGGATACATAGACTAAAGAAGTTTTAAAGGACTATATAATGACCATACTGACGAGTATCCTGGGGAAAAAAGAAGCACGGAGAAAGGCAGAGAGTTTTGAGGACTAATATAGATGGAATGGTGAAGAAATCCTTCATGAATAGGTAGTGTTTGAGAAGTGAATAAAATAAAGATGGCTTATGGCTTCTTGGGGGCATCAAGTGCAAAGGCCCTGCACAGAGAACATGCCTGGAAGATGTGAGGCTTCATGAAGAGGCCAGAGTGCCAGTCTGCAAAACAGGGAGAAGGGTTAGGAAGAGGGTCACAGGAGATGTTGGAATTCAGGTTATTCACATAACTGTTTTGATGATGAAATCAGATATTTTTGTATATTACATAAATGTCCAGTTCATAGGGTCAGCTTTAGTTTTTACTCCATTTGAAACAAGGATATCATGCCAATTTTAAAGAACCAAGTTTAGGTTTCATAAAAGTATAAAATCAAATTCTGTAATTGGGATATGTCATGACTTCGATAAAATATAACTCTCCGAAAAAATAAGTTGAATATGTGTTAGATTTATCATTCTTTGCAAAGCTGGTAAAGAGACTAGAAGGGTTTTCTACATTTGGCCTACATAATGAACACTCTCTTCAATAGAGTTAAAGAAAATTTTAATATAATTCCTGGGGTTTCCAACCAGAAGGGTCCTAATTACCAAGGAGGCTTCAGGCAGCAGAATAATCTGGAGCAGCAGTGTCAGGAAATTAAGAGGTTACTGGAGTCATTTAAGCTCACTCTGTATTCAATATGCTTTGCATCAGTGCATAACAGTCGTGTTATAGGTCAAACAAATTTCAGATCAAACAATTCAGGAATACTGGGTCTGAGTGTGGGCCTAGGATGTCATCTTCCTTATCTCCAGAACCTGTGGTAAGTCACCTTACAGCCAAGAGACTTTTCAGATGGGAGCAGATCTCAGGAACTTGAAATGGAGAGATTATCCTGGATGATCCAAGTGGGCCAATGTAATCACATGGGTCATTGAGAGAGGAAGAGAGGAGGGGCAGAGTCAGAGAGAAAAATGGGAATATCCTGCCTTGTTGGCTTTGAAGACAAAACCGTGAGTCAAGGAATGCCAGCAGCCTTGAGAAGCTGCAAAAGGAAGGAAAAGGAAAGGCCTCTCCCCCAGCGCCTCTACAAGGGATGCGGCACTGCCGACAGCGAGGCTTCGTGAGAACCTTGTAGACTTCTGACCCTCAGTACCGTACAATAATAATTGTGTGTTGTTTTAAGCCACTAAATTGGTGGTAATCTGTTACAGCAGCCATAGGAAGCCAATATATCAGGGAATAAAAGGCAACACTAAGTATGAAAAAACTATACCCCAAAGACATATTAAAAAGAAAAAAAAAAAAACCCTCAAATCAGGACTTCTGAAAAAGAATGTACAAAGACTCGAGAATGGGCTAGATGTTGTCGAATCTCCCAAGGTAACTTAAAGTCATGAATTAGAACCCTCATCCAATTTCTTTTCTAAGTATGATTGTGTTAAAATGTATGGGTGTGTGCATAGATGATGGAATGTAACAGCTGACTGAGTTGTTGCATTACTATTTTTCCTAAAGCTTCCTGACCAGAGAAGCACACGGCCTCTGAAAGTCCCACGGGCTGCATTTGTATCCTGGCCTCTTCACTGACTAGATCTGTGACCTAAACTATGTGTCTCAGTTTTCTGACCTGTAACATGCCCAGTGAACAATGTCTACCTCATTGGGTTGCTGTGATGATTACCAGAGTGAATATGTAAAAGCATCTAGAACTGTGTCTGACACACAGTAAGTACATCCAAGCTTTTACCATGTGATTCTTCAGTTCTTACATCACCAGAGTGAGAATAACATTTAATACACTAGCACATTTGCAAGACAAAGAGAAAAATACATTGTGTCACATGCTAGCTAGTATTTCACAATGTTTTTCCTGTTTTTTTTTTTTAAGAATTATTTTATATTAACTTCTAAAAGTCTCTCATGGAATTCAAAAATGCCAAGTTAACTTAGACTATGTTGGCAAGATAGCAAAAAATATATTGAGAAAAGTAATAAATCCAGGCACTAAGTTATAAGTGACAGAAATTTAGTATCAAAAACATATTACCCAGAGGAAATGTTTTCTCTATTCATCTGCTTTCAATTTCTTGACTTACATTTTCGAGGAGATATTTCTGGAAATTTTTCTGTGCTGTCATTTAGATGACCCACACTGAGAGGAGATCAAGATGGGGAATGAGGAGGGCACTGAGCTCACCTCCCCCAGGAATGCATCAAAAATACATCCACATGTGGAGCAAGCCTCACTGTAAACAAACTGGAGACCGGCAGCAAGGCTCTTACACAACCAGGACTGTTAAGGAGGATCCACTTGGAATCAAGTAGGAAGGGAAGAGAAGCAACTGGGGCAGGACCTGTGCTCCTGGGAGGGGACACACAAGAGGAGGGGGTTTCATGGGCTGAAGTATCCTTCCTGGGAGAGTGGGTGGTTTAAACCACATATTAAGCAGCACAACTCTGAAGTCCAATACTGGATAGGTCGCCTTGGTTGCTCTAAAAACCAGTGGGACTGGCAGGGGTCCTGTGACAAACTTGAATTCCACCCGTGAAGAGCACGCACATGCTCAAACAAGGTAGAGGAAGAAACTGAGATGGCCCCGGACTCCACCCAGTTCCCTTTGACTGTCCCAGCATGTGCCCCAGCCTGGCCTAGCTTGCTCTGTGGCACAGCTCTCCACTAAAGGGAAGGCTGCCACAGTGGAGGAGAGTATGTAGTTGTGGGGACGGAACATGCTTGGACCCAGCATCACACCCAAACAGGGTCAGAGCAGTCACTGCAGGCACTTGCAGAGGCAGCAGATGGGAGCAGTCTGCAACTCTGACAGGAGAGCTGGGACTGCCACCGCATGTGACCTGGCCTACTCTGGGTGCCACTCTACACTTCTTGCTCCAGCATGGCTCCTCTCTGGAGTGAAGGTGCCAATGCTGGGAAAGCGCAGAGCACACACTTAGAAGAAACAAAACCAGCTTGGACCAGAACCTCAGGGTTTCCTCTCTAGCACCCTGAGGCCCGCCCATGACCCCAGTACAGCGGTACTGGCTGCTGAGCAGAGGAAAGCCCAGGCTTACACATGGTTCTGGCTCCAGCCTTGTATCTCCAGACACATCTCCCACCAGGACAACCAGCACATCCTAGGGGAAGATGTGACTTGTGCTCACTTCAGATGCAGCTCTCCCAGCAAAGATACTGGACACACACAGGTGGCACGGGGACACTCCCACACATGAAGCCCCTTCAGCCCTGGGACAGGGAGCTCTTTCACCTAATTCTACAGAGACAGGAAGAGTCAACCAAAATGACAACATACAGGAATTTGTTTCAAATCAAAGAACAAGAAAAACCTGGGGGGGTGGGGGGGAACCTCATGTAACAAAGTTTACCAGATAAAGAACTCAAAGCATTAGTAGTAAGATTGCTCACTGGACTTGGGAAAAGAATAGATGTCCATGTGAGAATTTTAACAAAGAACTAGAAAATACAACAAAGAACCAGTCAGCACTGAAAAGTAAAATAACTGAAATGAAAACCACACTGGAAGGAATTAACGGAAGACTAGCGGATACAGAAGAATGCTAAGTAATCCACAGGGTGGGATAATGGATAGCACCGAGTTAGAACAGCAAAAACAAAAACAAATGTAAAAAATGAGAACAGTTTAAGGGACCTCTGAGACAACATCAGGCATACTAACATTTGCATTTTAGGGATCCCAGAAGGAGAAGACAGAAAGGAGTTGAAAATGTATTTTATAAAACGGTGACTCAAAACTTCTAGAACCTGAAGGTCAAAGGAAGCAGAGAGTCCCAGACAAGACGAATCTAAAGAGACCCACACCAAGACATTCCCTAACTAAAGCGGCAAAAATTAAAGACAGAGGGAACATGTGAAAGGCAAGAAGAGGGAACAAAAATCACATAAAAGGGAGCCCCCTTAAGGCTGTCAGGTGATTTTTATTCCAAGACTTTGGAGGCTTGATGGGAGTGGCATGAGCAGAGTCCTTCCCCAGTCTATCAAGGCTCGCCCGTCTGGTCAAGCTGTGAAGAGCATCTGGCTCCCTCACGGAAGGTCAGGGTGCAGGGGACTCCAGCCTGAGCTCCGCTGGTGTGTGCAAGCAAGCTGCATGTTTCTGTGCATGGACTTCCCTCCCCTCCAGCGCAGGCTACTACCCAAAACCCCTGGGGAAAGTGCGTTCTCCAAGATAAACCATATGTTAAATCACAAACAAATCTCAACCAATTTAAGAAGACAAAAATTATATCAAGCATTTTTCCTAACCACAAAGATACGAAACTAGAAATCAACTGCAGAAAGAAAAAAAAAAGGTAAAACAGAAAAATGTGGATACAAAACAACGTGCTACTAAAAAATCAATGCATCAATGAAGAAATCAAATACTTTGACACAAATAAAAATGGAAATATACCTTTCCAAAATCTTGGACACAGTGAAAGCAATCCTAAGAGGGAAGTTTATAGCAATACAGGCCTACCTCAGGAAATAAGAAAAATCTCAAATAAACAACCTAATCTGTCATATGAAGGTATTAGAAAAAAAGAAAAGAACAAGCCCTAAGTCAGAAAAAGGAAGAGAATAATAAAGATCAGAGAAGAAATAAGTAACATAGAGATCAAAAAAAAAAAAAAAAAGTGAAGGAACAAGAAATAGAAAAGATCAATAAAACCAAAAGCTAGTTTTTTGGAACTATAATCAAAATTGCTAAGCCTTTAGCCAGGCTCACCAAGAAGAAAAGAGAGAGGACCTAAGTAAATAAAATAAGAAATGAAGAGAAATAACAACCAATATCACAGAAATACAAAAATATCATGAGAGTATTATGAACAATTATATGTCAACAAATTGGACAACTTAGGAGAACTGTATACATTTCTAGAAACATACAGCCTGCTAAGAATGAATCAGGAAGAAACAGAAAATCTGAACAGACCAATCACTACTAGTGAAATTGACTCAGTAATCTGAACGCTAACACACTGATGAAGGAAACTGAGGATGATACAAAGAAGTGGGAAGGTACCCTGCTTTCATGGATTGGAATTAAATTTGTTAAAATGTCTATGCTACCCAAGGAATTCTACAGATTTAATGTAATCCTTATCAAAATACTCATGGCATTTTTCACAGAATTACAACAAATGATCCTAAAATTTATATGAAACCACAAAAGACAGCAAGTAACCAAAGCAATCTTGACAAAAAAGAACAAAACTGGAGGTATCACGCTCCCTGTCTTCAGATTCTACTACAAAGAAACAGCAATTAACACACTATGGTACTGTCACAAAGACAGACATGGATCAATGGGACAGAGCAGAGAGCTCAGAAATCCACAGTTAAGTTTAATCTATGATAAAGGAAGCAAGAATACACAAGGAGGAAAGATATGCTCTTCAGAAAGTGGTGCTGGGAAAACTGGACAGCTACATGTAAAAGACTAAAAAAATTAGAACATTTCCTCACACTATAGACAAACATCAACTCTAAGTGGATTAAAGACCTAAATGTAAGGCCAGAAACCATAAAACTCCTAACGGAGAAAATAGGCAGAACACTCTTTGGCATAAATCATAGCATTATTCTTTTTGATCTCTCTCCTCAGGCGAAGGAAGCAAAAACAAATATAAAAAATGGGATCCCATTAAACTTAAAAGCTCTCATATAGCAAAGGAAACCAATAAAATGAAAAGACAGCCTATGGAACGTGAGAAAATGTTTGCCAATGTTATGACCCGTAAGAGATTAATATCCAAAATATATAAAGAGCTCACAAAAATCAGTATCAGAAAACAACCACCACCGAATGAAAAACTGGGCAGAAGTCCTGAATCAACATTTTTTCAAAAGAATACATACAGATGGACAAGAGGCACATGGAAAGATGCTCATCATCTCTAATCATCGGGGAAATGCAAATCAAAATCACAGTGAGATCTCACCTCACACCTGTCACAACAGCTAGCATCAAAAAGATCACAAATAACCAGTACTGGTGATGACTGTGGAAAAAGTAACACATGTACATTGTCAGTAGGAATGTAAACTGGCACAGTCACTATGGAAAACAGTATAGATTTTCCTCAAAAACTAAAAGCAGAACTCCATATGATCCAGCAATTCCACTCCATGGTATACATCCAAAGAAAACAAAAATAGTAAATTTGGAAAGATACATGAACCTCAATTTTCATAGTAGCATTACTGACAATAGCCATTACATGGAATCAACCTAAGTATTCTTAAACAAATGAATGGGTAAAGAGTGGGGTATATGTATGTACACACACATACATACACACACACACAACACACACACACTACACACACATATACAATGGAATATCACTCAGCCATAAAAAGAATGAAAATCTGCCATGTACAGCATGGATGGACCTGGAGGGTATTATGCTTAGTGAAATAAGTCAGACAGAGAAAGACAAATCTCTGTTATCACTTATAGGTGGAACCTAAACATTAAAAAAAATGAATATAACAAAACAGAAATAGACTCTAAGATACAGAGAACAAATTAGTGGTTAACAGTGGTAAAGTGGTGTCAGGGAGAAGCAAGATGGGCGAAGGGGATTAAGAGGTACAAACCACTACATACAAAACAAACAAGCTACAAGGTTACACTGAACAGTACAGGAAGCAGAGCCAGTATTTTATAACCTTAAATAGAATGGAATCTATAAAAATATTGACTCAATGTTGTATACCTGAAACTAATATATATTGTAAGTCACCTATATGTCAAAAAAATTTTTTGAAAAACCTGAAAGGTAGAGGAGAGAAAAAAAAATAACAATGACTGGGTAAAGGGAGCTTGAATATAAGCTTCAAGAGATAGTAATAACTATCTGCACTGTTCACCATAATAACTCTGCTCCTGGCTCCTGGCTTGGAAAAGAGTAGGCATTCAATTAATATCGTTAGATGAGTGAATTCATGAACTAAAACTTCCCAGTGCCAACTCTCAGTTAGATTACCAGTTAATTCTCACAAAAACCTTGTGAGATAAATACTAGTATTTTTGTTTTATTGGTACTCTTTTTATTAGTATTCTTGTTTCATTGACAATAAATCTCAAGTCAGAGGATTTCACTAATCTGCTCAAGATAGCATATTATGATATTAGGATTCAAAACTAAGTCTACACAATTTCATTGGCTGAAGTTTTTACATAACCACATTAACCACACAAACACTTTGATAAAACTGTGGTCACTGTTCCCAGGGCACAGATCTATGGTCAGCCCAGAGGAGGTGAGGAGAGCAGGAGGCTGAGTGATGACCACTTTCCAAGCTAGCTGAATGGGCACTATTCCATCAATACAGTGGAACCCTTTGCCTTTGAATAATAAATGGTTTCTCCAACAGAGGTTATCATTTAGTTAGGATATACTATCTAAAATTTTGAGCATTCTTTATATCACATTTCTCCCTATCAGAGCAGAGGTAGGCTCATGAAGATCAGGGCTTATAAGGTCAGTCCTTGGAACAGGCCAGTTCAGGTCTGTTAGATTCAATAAGACAGGAAAAAATCTGTGTCTTAACTGCAAACTGTTGTTTAGAATCAAGTCCAGGCAGACCAGCCCATATCCATCACCCTCTTCAGCCCAAACAGCGCCGGTACATGCCCTGCTGATGGTGAATCAACAGCACCATCATACACAAGGGCTGCCCAAACCTGTGCTGATTACTTGCTGACATGTTGATGGTTGCTACCTATGCTCACTACACTATTTCTTCCTATGCAAAATTTATAGCTTCCATTTCCAGAAAGTGTGTATATAACATTTTTCAGTGTTGCCACTTGTTTGGCTGACATCTGCGAATCTTCTGTCATTTTCTTAATGTTTCAGCAGGTTGCTGTCAACATCTCTACCCCAAATTTGGTAGAAAAGTTTTAGCTGTGACGGAGCAGATGCATCCTAATTCTATACACAGTGAGGCTACTGAGCATACAAAGTGTAGACTTCTTCAAGGACTGCATTCACACTGGAGGTGTATTTTTCGATTATGTTAGATAACCAACCGTGACTCATTTCCACAGAGTTTATCAGCCCAAGCTTCCTGATTAGAGTTCTCGAGATTTAGGTCTGTTTAGTCATGATTATGTTTTCATACCACAAATTAAAATGGAAAAGGAAAATATTGTTAAGGGTCAACTACTGAAAGATGATCCAATATACTCAGAATTATATGCCAAGTATTGGAATATCAATAAGCTTGCCTAAGTCCAAGGACCGTGTCACATGCATCTGTGTGTCCCTGTCTGCTGAACGTATGAATTTTATTTGTACCTTTTTAAACACCTGCTTGAGTCTGTGACTGTATTAATGAAGTATATACTGTGACATTCGAGATGAAGCAGCACAAAATTCAGAAAGGTAAATACCCTCTTATTGAAGACTCACCATAAAACCCCACATTAAATACATTTTTACACATTTGCCACTACACATTCTCAGACTCAGTATTCAGCTCTTCCTATTAGTAAATCTTAAATGGAAATTTTCATCTAGTGATCAGCATTGCTCATATACCCATAAATATTTGGTGTGAAAAAACAGTTAATGATTAGTTATGATTATGGTAAATAATCCTCATAAGGGCTATTGATTTTTTTCAATAGTCTGACTAGTCTGTTTAAATAGTGGTCAAAGCTGCACATCATTTTAAATTATGGTAAATCTAAGACAAAGCATGACTTTCCTAATATTCTTGTTGAGACATTCATGTTTTGATATTTTATATAAAATATATATTTTTTGATTTTTCAAAATATTATCCATGATTTCTAAAGGAAGTACTTTATTTAAAAATATATTGACTTCATATTGAATTTATAAAATAAGTTGTTAGAAATAGGTTCATATATAAGCATTAACTAAGGAAGATTTAATTCTTAATAAATATATCTGAATTGATCATATGGAATCACATGGACATATTCAAATTAAATCAAAGAGAAGTAGATGGATGCACAGAAGTAAAAATATATCATTTCTATATGCAGAGAAAGTGCCTATGTGAATTTTCTCCACCTTACTTAAAGGTTGTAACTCAGAAAAAGAACAAAGAAAAAAAAACCTAATCCACAGTTATATAATAATTATTTAAGTTACTATTTTCTTATAAAAAAAACCAAAACAATTATCAGTCAAGGACAAAGTTACTGCGTTCCATTTCTTTGGTTTGGTATTTATCAGTTCTCTTTAAATCAAACCAGTATTGGCTAACATAGATTAGCTGCAGGAAGTAAGTAATAGAGAATTGATACAAAACTACTGTGACAACTTCACTGTAGAAAATGTAAGACTCATCCATAATGTATCCACTGATTGAAGAAGTATTGAACTTAGCTGTTTCAGCAACAACTTACAGCAGGTTGCAAAGCACTGTGAATTTCCTTTCTAAGTCTACATGTCAGTCTAGGCAGTAAAGTTACACAACATAGACAGCTCTCTCTCACACTAAATGAGTCAAAAATCACTTTCTTTTCATGTTTCCTATATTTCCTGCTCTTTCTTTAATCTAATAACTTTTGTGCTATCATATGAATAGAAATCTGCTAAACAGGAGGAGATATCTAAATAGGATTCATGGTTCCTGTTCATGAATCTTAACATTTTAGGTTACTTTTCTAAATTTTTTTCTTACTGAAGCATATTGGATTTACAATGCTATGTTAGTTTCAGCACAGCAAAGCAATTATATATATATTTATATAAATTTTCAGATTCTTCTTATCAGATCTTATCTAAGCTATTTTCATAGCTTCTTAAATGGCTTCCTGCTCTATTCTTTCCTCAGCTGGATTCATTCTCCATTCTGTAGACGGTTTTCTCCATAACTGTCACTCATCTGTCTATAAACTATTAATGTCTGTTACACACACACACACACACACACACACACACACTTCTTTAAGTAACATGTAGATAACTAATTCAAGCAATATCAAGAAATATTGATCTTGCTTGAATTAGTCAATCAACTATCTGTCTCCATACTTTACAAATACATTTCCTGTGTTTGGAAGACTCTCCCCTTTCCATAGTCTTCTTTCTAAATTGTTCTCGAACTAGTATTTAACATTCACAATGTATTTAAAGTTTCCTCTTCTGATTCTACAATGAATTAGTGGTATCTTAACTCTGAGTTTTCACAGAATTTTATGCATAGCTCTTAATAATAGAACTGTTATTCTGATTGTTATTATTTTATTTCTTATGCCTTCCTCTCTACTATGCTCCCTGAGGAAATGGACTGAATTTTGACAATATTTGTGTCACCTTTCACATACCATAACCTGCACATTCTAGGCACACCATAAGGCAATGGTTTTCAAACCTGACTTCCTATCACAATCTGTTGAATGACTGTGGAAGGGAGAGGGACTTGGGCTAGAGGTGAAACTGTTTTGAAAATTTTAAAAGAACTCAAGTAACTGCACTCCTATTGTGCTTCTTATAAACTAAATACCATCCTCATAAACTTTTGGGAAAATACTTTTATCAAGATTTCCACACATGATAGCAGTTAAAAATGTGATTTTGATGAGATGGAAGTTGAAGGAACTGTCTCAACCATCCACTATGGCTGAGACTTCACTGCTTCTTGAACTTTCTACAGCTAACCTGGCTATCCAGCTGGTGGTTCTATGAGCATAGTGAGTTTTTATGGGACTCTTAAGTAACCACTACTACTTATAATAACTAATTTTTTACTGAATATGTATGTGAGGCATGGTTCCAAGCACTCATTAGACATCCAAGTTTCACAATAACCATAAGGGTTATTATCCCTATTTTATGGGATTGAGACTTAGAGAAGGTAAGTAATCCCTGCAGTCAAACAGCTTGGAGTCAGGTAGATCCAGGGTGAGAACACATGCGGTCCAAGTCTATAACCTGTATTTCTTTACTGCCTTCATGAAAAATCAGCTATGTGACTCATTCAGCACAGTGGGGCCAAGAGAAGAGTTGAAGATCTCCAAAACAAGAAAAGACTAAAGGAGATCAATAATCCATCTTCGGGAATAAGTTTATCCTCTAAAAATCATTTTCAAAGTAAACAAAGTGTACTTTTTCTCTTGTTAATATCAGGCACCATTTGCAAGGAACTTGACACAGCAAATAGACCCACATATGCATATATATGTATATTTTAATTTCTTGTAAAAATTCAATTATCCTTGTAAAAAATTTCTTGTAAAAAGTCAAGTAAATATTCTTGTCTTCATGTTAAAGAAAACATGAGTGCCTTGACTCCAGGTTAATACAATTAGGAAAGAGTAGACTAGGGACTCACATCAAGGTCTAGAAACTCCAAAGTTCATTGTATTTGTTTTCTTTGTTCTTTTCTCCCCCCAATTTTGATATCTATGTTACTGATAGTTCTCTCTCTGAAGCTGTCAAAATTAAGTAGTGGTCTCTTATGTCCTATACTACCAGTCACAGGATAGGAAGAAGTGAAACAAAAGGGACAGGATACAACTGCCTAACCTGCTTCAGTGTATATTTATATTTATTGCATGACTGATACTCGTTGTTTTATTACATGATGCTATGGCATTCCATTCATCAGTCCATTTGTTTAAGGGCTTCGAACTTTTTCTTGCATACAATGAACTTCCTTGGATCCAAATATACCGAGATTTATACAGTTCAATAATCTCTTTGTTAATCCCATTGAAATATGATGCTATTCCTCCCAGTTTTGCACAAATACATTGTAAATCAATAAGCTACTTTTTACTTTATTCACTCTGACCCCCCAGTATCTTGACCTTCACCATGGTACCTGAAGAGTGATTTTCTGTGTATTTCCTGATGTTTTTCTCCTTTAAAAGTAGTAGAACAGCTTGAAAATAATTTGCACCAAGTAGCAGTAATACATGAATTGAAATTTATCTGTGAGTTTAGAATTCTCATTCCTTTAGTCAACTGTCTGTATGCATATTTGTACATTTGCATTTGTAGACACTAATGTTTCTAAGGCATCAAAATGTATTGTTCAGTATATCTCTGAAGTTGCAAGCATTATCATACTTGTTAAGAAAATACCACTATGCCATGAAGGTAAGTATTAAAATGCCTGACTTTATAACAATGATGACTTATCGTCACTGAATTCAAATTACAGCTGGAGACTGAATTAGCCTAGTAACGTCCCTTTTAATGATGATGACTTGCAATAATTATCAATGTAGCACTTTACTTCAGAGTCATCTGTTGCAGGTTTTCTGTCAAAGTAGTCTTTCACAGGCAAATGAATGTTCTTCGATGTGTTCCCTTTTCTTAGGAGATTTGTGGAAACAAAGTTGAATATCCCTGTTGAGATGGAAAAATTATCTCCTGATTCTATCTCGTGTATGGTGGCATGGACACTGTGATTTGTAGATTCAGTCATTAATAAATACTTTGAATACAAGGACTCTGCTCTTCTTTTCTAAAAGAAATGTATCTTTGAATGCTGTTCTACTTTACTAGTGGATGTTTAGTGTTTGAAAGCTCTGGTGCACCATTGTTTTCTTCAGACACTTCAAAAAATTACAACAAGATAGCTGATATTGTTGGTTTTGCTGAAAAATAGTAGATAAGGAGGAGATAGGTCAAAGATATGTTTGTTAGTTTGTTCATTGTTAATTGGCTTCCAGTAAGATCTGGAAACTTTGAGAAATACTTCTATTTCACGTCAGTTGTAAAAGCAAAAAGCTTGAATTCCGAGAAACTCATTTTTTCATAAACAATGAGTTCACATCTAGAGACATGAAGAAATAACATTTTCTAGTTATGTTTCATAATCGCGGACCTCCATAGTTTTCCCAGGCTTAAACCCTCAAAGTAAGCCTGGGCGCTGGCAGGAAGCTGGACAATCACCTCTCCTTCTGGGCTGACGTTTCTGTGGACCCTGCAGGTCTCTGGCTGCTGTGGCCCCTCCTGCTCTTCAGTACCTGGGATACTTCCCGTTCATTCACAGTTGCCAGGCCCCAGCTAGCCCAGATTGTGAGCACTAGGTTTGGCTTTGTGCTGTCCGACCAATCTCATTTTCATTTTCTTTTCTTACTTTTATTTTCTTCAAGTCTCATTCTTTGTTCTCTCTCTCTTTTTTTTTTCTTCTGTTGTTTCTCCTTTCACCACTCCTGACTCCCTGAAACTCACTAAGGATATCTACCTGCTTCGCAAGTCTCCACGCAGACCCCATCCCCATTTAGTGGTGAGTTTCCATGTCAAGCTGGCACTTTTTCACTCTTTCTTCTCATTTTTCCACCTTTCCTCTGTCCAAATCTTGCATTCCAGATTTTGACTTTTCTTGAAGTTTCAAAATTAGTCTTTCAGCTTTACGAGTCCCCTCTCTATAGGAAAGGTCATGTTAATATTTTGTGCTAAACTTCCCAAAACAATTTATCTCATCCTCACTTGAGATGTGCGTCCACTTTCTAGGCGTGAAGCAGACTGGATCTGCTACGGTTTAGATTATTCCCAGAAGGAACCCGATTCAGTGCGGAATGATCCACTCACAAAGACACTTTCTCGGCTCTGCTGAGTCATGCTTGTTTATTTCCTTGTGTTTTGAACTCAATTAAATTTGGTTGTCTCCAGACTCTACTGCTGAATATGGTTAAGACAGCTACAAAGGGTAAATGTTATGTTTGAAACACCCTAACCAGCAGTGTGGTATGAAATAGGTCTTATTCTATAATAGGTACGTGAATACATATAATAAGCATAGCATGGGGGCGGGGGGACGTGTTACATGAATGTCATGAAAAACATTCACAAATTCCTCACACGTCAAAACCTCAACGCAGTATTGTACAATGTCCTATTGCCAAATATGTAATAGAAAGGTCAAAAGTAGGAGAAATTACATCAAGGGTGAAACATGTTACATTGCTAATAGCTTTGAGAAAGTACAAATTATTCACTTATAAAAGCTTCCTTCACTAATAATCATCAGTATAGAAGAGGAAAACCAGAAACACAGATCCAATGGTAAATACATCCAAGTTTTCAATGACCCCAACATCATTCTACAGCCCACTGTTCTTTTATTCTTTTATAGGAAGGCTCGGCTCTTCAGAAACAGCTCAAGGGGAGAGTGGGAAGTGGGGGAAAGTGGCTAATAAAAGATAATTAGTAAAATTTGGGATATATATATATATATACACACACACACATACACACATATGTGTGTATGTGTACTAGGAAGAAGAAAAACATTAACATTTTTGTTCTTGAGTTGCTAAATGTCAGTTCCTTGATCTGATAGCACCTCCCACAGCATGATAACCTAGCCTCTTAATTCCTCTTGGCTGCAGTGACATCTGTTGGTGAGGGCAGAGCTGATTAACCGCAGGTTTGACTCTACTGGCAAAAATCACCCACCCACAAGCTGTTTCAGGCTCTAGCAGATGTTTCCCTTCATTTTACTCCCTCTGATTTTTGTGTGAGTGAAAACCTTTCCAGCTGAATTAAACCAGTCTTTGTTGATATGAATACACTGCTTAAACTTGGAACTTCACAAAAATCTCTGTAACATACAAATCTGGTAACTGTTGTTTTGGTGCCCTCTCCTCACCCTCAAATATGTGGAGTAGGTCAGGACATACATGAGCTTGAATTTATTATGTTCTCTTACGATCCTACGTCTTGTACTAAGATATGTCTGGACAATTAATATGTTTGACATGAGAAATGAAAACACCCACTATCTTTATTTGTAACTGAAAATGCTAACCAAGGGAAAACTGTTTATAACCTGGACCACAGGCAAAGGGATGGGACCTGAGAACCACTGGACTCTTCATGGAAGAGTGAGGGAGCTCAGCACAGGACCTGCTTCTTATTTGACTACAGATTATCAGACATCCTGGAAGACTTTTAAAAATGACCAATAGCTGAGCCACACTCCAGACCAATCAGATCAGAATCTCTGTGTGTATGCTATGAGTATCGAAACACTTAAAAATTCCTCATAAGGTTGTCATGTACAGTCAGGGCTGAGGACCACAAGTACAGAGGTTTCAAGGTGGACTGCAGAACAGGCCAAGTGAGTGCTGGATTTTCAGCTCCACCCATAACTAGCCCTGAGATCCTGCCATCTCTCTGAGCCTCAGTTTACTCCACTTGCAAAGGGAGGTAAGATATATATAGTTGTTTAAAGATTAAAGCAGATCAAAGAAGTAAAAGGTTCTGTCACATATTAAATGTTTAGTACAATTAAATTTCCTCAAGTGTTCCCTTCTTCAGTTAAATTTATAATTCACATATAATTCCCTTAACTCAAAAGATAAAATAATCAAATCTTTTTTTCTTTCAGTGGGCTGTTCTCTCCTTGAAAACTTCTACAATGAATATGTACTACTTTCTAAATCAGAAGAAAAATACTTAATTACAACATTCCAATATAAGCATCGGCTAGGCACATCAGGCTGAAGCTCCCCGTGTTCTCTTCTGATGCTCAGAGGTTTTTCTTGCTTTTCTATGAAACCATTCCAGTGTGGCCCTGTCATCACATCCGTACACATGCTTTTAATCAGGCCTGTTTATATACTATGTATACACTGAGATGGGGTCTTTTCCTCAAGGGGGTGTGACACACACTAAGAATTGATAATTAAAACTCAGTCAATCACCATTTCACTTTTCCCTTGTAAATACTCATACTCATTGTATTCATGTATTTCTACTACAAAATGTTTTCCAAAAATATTAGCAGAGTCAAAAAATGTTGAGAGAGAGTGTGTGTGTGTTGCTTCATTATTTTGACTGGTGGAAACACTTTCATATGGGAATATATGTAAAACCTCTTCCTTCAATAAGGGCCATTAGAAAGAAGAATATAATGATTGTTTTACTGCTCATTTTGTTTTTGTTATATGAAGTTCTGTAAATTTAAGATGGAGGGAAAGCATTTAGAACAAGACTTAGTATTCACAGCTGAGCACAAGATTAACTTCATGGCTTTATAACAAAGTATTCATTGATTGGCAAAATCAAACTAAATCGCTTTCACTGTGAAAGTGGGAACATGGGGCCATGAGAAGGACAAGTCACAGTGCTTAAAAAGGACATTCTTTGCTTTTCTTTTTTTTTAAAAAAACTATGAATGACTTTTCTGGTAAAGTTCATTATTAAAAATCCCAGCAAAATGAGAAAGAACACAAGAAATTACTCACAGATAAGTAAAAAGAAGGATTTTACAATGCATGTTATTATTAAGTAAAATATTAATTTATTTTTACTTGAATTCAATAGAAGAAAGGAAACAATGAAAAACGAAAGGAATTTAAATAAACTCCAATTATTTCTCTCAAAGAGATAGTAGTATGTGAAAATTAAGTTTTTGAAAGAAGAATACAAAATTGATGAGTGTAAGATCATGACCTACATTCAATTTAACGTTTCAATTGTAAACATCATCAGTTGACTATCTGATATGAAACCTGGTGAGGGACTTAGTCCTCCCAAACTTCTTCCCACAGCCCTCGTTCCTCGAGTTCCTGCTTTGTCTCACTACAGGGAACACCATTCACATTTTCTTTTACAGCAATGGCTCCCCTCGGAGTTGGGTCATATGGCAACCCTGATTCTTCCCACATTCCAGTCTGTGTTGGTTGTATGTTAAATATTTTCTTTCTCAAGGATAATAACACTTTCTGTTTTGCAGCCATAATTCTCCCAGTTACTTGGTCTTAGCTCTTTATTTACATGATTTCAATAATACTGTTTTTCTTCATTTCACTGTTGGGTAGATTCCATGATCAAGAAGTGTGTTCAGGAAATATTCGCACATTTCTAACCTTTGAGGATTTTTCCGACGTATACTTAATTATCTATGCTACCGTATACTAATTGGTAGTTTATAATTCAAACAATACATGTTAAAAAAAGATAAAATAGAAATTAAAGTAACATTTTCTTTCCACACCTGCAGTACCTGTCTTTCATGTCTCCTACAAGAAAGGACCCCTGATGTTGGAGACCGGCCCCTACACCCCACGCAGCTGTGACAAGGGCTTCTTTCTGAATGACAGGGCAGCAACCACTGTGCACACAGCAATCTCCATGCAGTTCTCTGCTTGTTTGACACTTGCTGTCATTCCTTCTACGCACTCCTGTTTTCTATTTCCAAATTCATATGCCATCTGTTTCCTCAGTTGCTTTCCAGTAAGCCACTGGACTTAACTGGTCATGACAAATGTTTTCAAATGGCCAATTCCATTCTATGCATTTACTGTTTCATAAGCACAAACAGTAATTCAGTCAATACATGAAGAAATAAATGCAGAACTGAGCTCATAGCCTTGTACTCAAAGTCCACATATGTTTTATTTGGCCCTCTAGCCTGAGACATGCTACTGAAATCTTAATCCTCGACTGTCTAGACTGCCCACTGACCTTTGGTTCTCGAGTATTAAATACCAACTCAAAGAATATACTACCACTATGGTTCTCAAGCTTCAGTGAACAACAGAATTACCTGGAAGATGCATTAAAAGCCAGATTCCTGGGCCCCATCTCAAAGTTTATGGTCTGGATGGTGCTCAAGATTTTGCTTATGTAACAACTTTCCAGGTGATTCTGATTCTGCTTGTCAAGGAAACACACATTTAAAACTACAGTTTTCTGAATATTCCTAGGGCTGTTAGTTCTGGGTCCCCTGTTCCCATATGGGAATGACAGCAGCGTCTTCC
This sequence comes from Camelus ferus, assembly GCF_009834535.1. Classification (NCBI taxonomy): domain Eukaryota; kingdom Metazoa; phylum Chordata; class Mammalia; order Artiodactyla; family Camelidae; genus Camelus; species Camelus ferus. Next base: position 81,025,794 of record NC_045698.1, on the reverse strand, counting down.
CAGCTAAGTCATTTGGGTCTGATGGCTCCCATTAGCAAAACAACTAAGAAGAAGATGGCAGTCACCTGAGGTTCATGTTTTATGAGAATGTTTGTTGTTCTTACGCAGTTGAGTGATAACCTGGTTGCGCATGGTACTTTAGGCTTATCTTTCCCTCAGCACTTTGCACACATTGCTTTATTGTGTGCAAAACTGGATTTTGCTGTGGATGCCAGCCTGAAGGTAACTTACACTTCTCTCTTCACATATCTAAGCATTTCATCTTTTAAATCGTTTAAGTTCAATAACTTAACCAGCCTGTATCTCAGCGTCCATTGTGACATTGTCTTCCTGTAATTAAGTGCATTCCTTTCAAACAGATATTTAGTCCATCCTTCATTATAGGAAAATTGTCTGCTACTTCATTACTAGTGAATTATCTTTTTCTCAGAGGGTCACGATTTTCCTTATTTAGGATCATCTTTGACTGTTTCCATATCTATCATCTTCCCTCTATTCCTAAAAATCTCTGATACAGTTTCTCTGCTTATAAGGTGATTTATTGAAGTCTTTCACTATGTTAGTAATTTGACATTCAGTTGTATTTATTCTTCTCCCGCCTGACTTCTTTTTTTGCCCCTGTGTCCTATAATGAATCTATTTTGGATTTCAGTTTCTTTTTTTTTTAAACTAAGCATATCAGACTACTGTTTTATCATCTCAGTTTTCACTTCTTGGTTTATTTAATTCATATTCTTATTAAGATATTCTAAAGGGGAAATTACACAGGAATGCTACACAGAAAGTTTTCTGTTATTCCTTAAGTTAAATTTTCTTTTCGTCAGGTTTCTCCTTTTTTTCCTTTTGCCTTGTGTTCTTTCCTTTTGTTCTTATCATTTGTTTGGCACAATTGCCACATTATGTGGTTTTTTAAACATTTTTTATTGTAGTGTAGCTGATTTACAATGTTAGTTTCAGGTGGATAGCCACATTATATTTTTTAATCTCTTTGATAATTTATGGACAGATATGTCCAGACCTTCTTAATACCTAACACAATACAAAACACTCTTTAGCACTTTTCCTGCATTTTAAAACTTTACTTTCCTGCACCACAAGCCTTGATTTATTCTAGTAACTTTCCTATAGTCTGATGATAATAATGGGTTGCAGAGAAGAGAACCTGACTGGTGCTCTAGTCAGCTCTTGCTGGAGTTCTGAACCATGTTTCTGATATCAGACTGTTGCCAGGGACAACTCTATCCAGACAGGAGAGTGCATCCTTTCTTGAACCTTTAGCTCTCCATTCCAATGTAGCCTAAGATCCTTCAACTTAACCAGCTTCTGATGGCACCTCTTCTCAAATCCTGCTATGGTAAATGGATATCCAGGGCTGCCTTGGTACCCACTATCTTTGTAATTCCCTCCTAATGAGTAAATATTACTGAAAATTCTGTGTTTAGCTTAACTCTTCCCTCAGTGCCACTTCTGACTGTGGTGGTGTACAGGGAACCACCCTGTGAAGCACTAAAATATTTGTTTTCCTTCATTAGGTAAAATTTACAATTTACATGACATGAGATTGTACCCTTTTGCTTGCTAATTTGTTGATTTTTATTCATTATTGTGAGCAACTGCTTCTATGTTCTGACTTCCCAACGTATATTTACCTCCTAGAGTCCCCGCTTCTTCTATCTTCCCTTCTAGAGCACAAGCTCATTGAAAGCAGAAACTCTGTTGTTCTTGACTCACTAAAAATACTGGATACGCTGTCTTGTATATAATACAAGTTTACTTAACTGAATTTATTGGAACATGAAATTTTTTCAGTATTGTGTCCATATTTATTAAAATAACACAGCAAGCTCACTTAGTAATAAGATAAGAAAAAATTAGGAATTTATTGTATAAATATTTTATAAGTGGACAAGAATGAATAAGGAAAATTGTAGAATGGGAAGCATTAAATATTCAAATACATTCTTTAAAAAGTTCAATTCATTTTTCAGTTATTTTGATTTAAAAATGGTGGGCCCCTTAAACTCAGCTGTATCTCAAGAGCATACAGTCAATTCTTCTGTGCTTAAAATATATTGCCACTGTGACCTTGGTCAAAATGGCAGAGCAGAAAGACCCTGAGCTCACCTCTTTTCATGGGCAAATAAAAATTTCACCTATTTATAGAGCAACTACTGATGAGACAGACAGGAATCTAGCAGTGAAGACTTCTACAACTCAAGATAGAAGGAAGGGAATACAATGAGAAGGGTAGGAGGGGTGGAGTTATGGTGTAGTTAAGGCCCTGTATGCCTGGGTAGATGACAAGAAAAAAAAAGGAAGGATAATTAAAATTGCAGAGGTTCTCCAAGGAGCAACAGATCCAAGTGCTTTATTGGAATCCTTAGCCACAGGGTTCTGCAACAGGAAGACAAGCCCTCAGAACATTTGTCTTTGAAGGCCAGTGAAACTTACTTTTGAGAAAGCCAAAGGGTTGTACAACATAGAGACTCTACTTTTAAAGGGAACACACAAAATCTCACATGCGCCAGGACCCATGGCAGAAGGAGTAATTTAAAAGCAACCTGGGTCAGATCAACCTGCTGATCTTCGCAAGCTTCCTAGAGAGGCAGGAGGCAACTAGAATTCACCCTGGAGACATAGATACTAATGGCAGCCATATTTGGGAGTTAGTTCTACTACAAATATTTTGGTGCGGGAAAGCACCATTTTGGAATCTTTCCACTATCTGATTAGTGCCAGGCCTAACCTCCAGCCTGCTGGCACAAGTACTGGGATGCCTCAAGTCAAGCAACTAACTGGCTAAGGGATACAACCTCACCCACTAGCAAGTGGGCAGCCTTAAGAACCCCTGAGCCCATAGTTGCCCTGTCACAGGGCTCTGGCCACTAAAGGGCCTTGGACCCAGACTGAAACAACAGTCTGCTGTCACCATCCCTGGGACCCCAGGACTCTATAGCCAGAAACTTCAAGATCTGGCTTTGTACACCAGTGGGCAGGTATGAATGCCAGGACCCCCATAAACCTTGGCCCCACCCACCAGCAGAAAAACATGAACCCCAAGACCACCATATCCATACAGCCTGATGTGGTAGGACCCAGCCCAACCACCTGCAGGCCATCACCAGGGACTTGGACACCTGGGCCCCACCCCTACCCACCAGCAGGACAATACCAGCTTTGAGACATCTTGGGTCCCTCAGCCAGCCATTTGAGGACCTACTCCCATCCACCAGTCAGGCAACATGAGCTTTGGGACACCACAGACTCCACAGTCAGCTATGTCAGGAACTAGCCCTGCACACCAGCAGGCTGACACCAGCTCTAGGACACCTATAGGCAGAGAACCTAAAAGTCAGTTCCATCCTCCACTGGGGAGCCCCAGCCTTGCCCACCAGCAGGCCAACACCAATTCCAAAACACCTTGTGCCCCTCAGCCAGTAGTCCAGGAATCCAGCCCCACCCACCAGTGGACTGACACCAGCTTCAGAACCACCAGGGCCCTGCAGCCAGCAACCATGGGATGTGGCGTCACCCAATAGTGAGCCAGCAGAAAGGTAGGAAAATGTAACCAACCTAGCAGATACAAAGGAATAAAAACTGCAAATTAGGCAAAATGAGGTGAAAGAGTTCCAAATGAAAGAACAGGATAAAATCCCAGAAAAAGAACTAAGTGAAGTGGAGACAGGCAGTCTACCAGAGAAAGAGTTTAAGGTAATGATTGTAAAGATAATCAAAGAACTCAGGAGAAGAATGGATGAACACGGTGAGAAATTTAACAAAGCGGTAGAAGACATAGAGAAGAACCAAACAGAGCTGAAGAATATTATAACTGAAATAAAAAAAAATATATATATATATACCAGAAAGAATCAAAAATAGATCTGATGATACTGAGGAATGGATCAGTGAACGGGAAGACAGTAATGAAAATCATTTAAGCTGAACAGAAAAATTTAAAAAAGAATAAAAAGAAATGAGGACAGTTTAAGAGACCTCTGTGATAACATCAACATGTACTAACATCTACATTATAGGGATCCCAAAAGAACAAGAGGGAAAGGGGAAAGGGACATATCTGAAGACTTAATAGCTGAAAATTCCATTAACCTGGGAAAGGAAGTAGATATCCAAATTTAGGAAGTAAGTACAGAAAGTGTCACACAGGATTAAACCAAGGAGGATCACACCGAGAATTGTTAAAGGCATTTAACCAAGTAAAAAAGAAAAGACCGTAACTAGAAACACAAAAATTACAAATGTAAAAAATTTCACTGGTAAAGCAAATAAAGAGTGAAGGTAGCAAATCAACAAAGTACGAAGGTAGTAGGAAGATTAAAAGACAAAAATAGTAAAACCATTTTCACCTGTAGTAAGTAGTAAAAAGATATACAAACAAAACGATGTAAAATATGTCAAAAACAGTAACCATAGCAGGAGAGGAATAAAAATACAGATTTGTTAAAATACATTTGAAAATAAGAGGTCAGCAACTTAATCATGTGTATTTGTAAACATTGCTATTTATAAACTTCATAGTAATGACAAATCAAAAATATGTAATATATACACAATAAAGAGAAAGAAATTCAAACACTGAAGATAGTAATCAAATCACAAGGGAAGAGATCAAAAGGAACAGAAAAGAACCACAAAAACAACCAGAAAAAAATTAACCAAATGGCAATAAGTACATACCTATCAATAATTACTTAGAATGTAAATGGACTAAATGATCCAATCAAAAGACATATTGTGACTAAATGGATACAAAATCAAGATAGACACACACACACACACGAGACTCATTTCAGATCTAGAGACACAGATTAAAAGGAGGGAATAGAAAAGATATTTCATGCCAATATCAATGAAAAGAAAGCTGAGGTAAAAAGACTTAAATCACACAAAATTGACTTTAAAGCAAAGACTGTAACAAGAAACAAGAAGGACATTACATTATTATCAACAGATGAAGCCAAGAAGATATAGTGATTGTAAATATATATGCACCCAACGTAGGGGCATGTAAATACATGAAGAAAATTTTAACAGACATAAAGGGAGAAACTGACAGTAACACAGTAATAGTAGAGTGCTTTTAACTTTCCAGTTATATCAATGGACAGATTATCCAGACACAGTATCAATAAAGAAACATTGGCCTTCAATGACACATTAGACCAAATGCACTTTACATATACATTCCATCCCAAAGTTGCAGAATACGAATTCTATCCCAAAGCTGCAGAATATAAATTCTTTTCAAGTGCACACAGAACATTCTCCAGGACAGATTGCATGTTAGGCACAAAACAAGTCTCCATAAATGTAAGAACCAATCATCTTTTCTGATCACAATGCTATGAAAGTAAAAATCAACTCTAATGAAAAGAAAAAAAAAAGCAAAAAATAAAAATACATGGAGGCTAAGTAATATGCTACTAAACAACCAGTAGATTACTACAGAAATCAAAGAAGAAATAAAAAAATTCTTGGAGACAAATAGACAAAACAGAAACAGCAATCCAAAATCTACAGGGCACAGCAAAAGTAGTTTTAAGAGGAAAGTTTGTAACAACATAAGCCTAGCTCAAGGAACAAGAAAAATAACTAATAAACAACCTAATTTCACACCTAAAGAACTAGAAAAAGAAAGAACAAAACCTGAAGTTAATAGATAGAGAGAAATCATAAGGATCAGAGCAGAAATAAATAAAATAGAGACTTAAAAAAATAGAAAAGATCAATAAACCTATGAGGTTGTTTTTTGAAGATGAAGAATTTGATAAAGTTGTAATTAAACTCATCAAGAAAAAAAAAAGAGTGGGCCCAAATCAATAAAATCAGAAATTACAAAGGAGGAGTTACAACTGATACCACAGAAATACAAAGGATTATGAGACTACTGTGAACAATTATATGATAATAAAATGGAAAACCTAGAAAAAATAAACAAATTCATAGAAATCTACAAGACTGAGCCAGGAAGAATAGAAAATATGAACAGACCAATTACCAGTAATGATACTGAATCTATAATAAACACATCTAGCTAACGCAGAATAGACAAGAAAAAGAATTAAAGTAAATACAAATTGGAAAGGAAGACGTTAAACTGTCACTGTTTGCAGATGACATGATACTTTATATAAAAAATTCCTAAAGATACCACCAAAAAAGTAGTGGACCTACAGGATAAAAAATTAATATACAGAAATCTGTTGCATTTCTACACACTAACAGCAAACTATCAAAAAGGGATATCAAGAAAATAATCCCATTTATCATCACAATAAAAGGGATAAAATACCTAGGAATAAATCTAACCAAGAGGTGAAAGATTCATGAACTATAAGGCAATGATGAAACAAACTGAGGAGGACACCAACAGACAGTAAGATATACCACATTCATGGATTGGAAGTATTAATATTGTTAAAATGACAATACTAAAAATATTAAAGCAACCTAGAAATTCAATGCAATTCCTATCAAAATATCAATGGCTTTTTTCAAAGAACTAGAACAAATAATTCTAAAATTTGTATGGAAACATAAAAGACTCCAAATAGTCAAAGCAATCTTGAGAAAGAAGAACAGAGGTGAAGGGGTCATGGTCCCTGACTGCAGACTATACCACAAAACTACAGTAATCAAAATAGCATGGGACTGGCACAGAAACAGACACGCTAATTGATAAAACAGAACAGAGAGCCCTGAAATAACCACATGTGCTTATGGTCAGTCTGTGACAAACGAGGCAAGAATATATAATGGGGAAAAAAATCCCTTTAATAAGTGGTGCTGGGAAAACTGGAAACGACATGTAAAAGAATGTAGTGAGGTTTTCTCACACCATATGCAAGATGAACTCAAAATGGATTAAGGACCTAAATTTAAGACTGAAAACCGTAAAATTCCCAGAAGAAAATACAGGTAGAATACTCTTTGACATAAATCGCAGCAACATTTTTTTTTTGGATTGGTCTCCTCAGGCAAAGAAAACAAAAACAAAAATAAACAAATGGGACCTAATTAAGCTTAAAAGACTTTGCATAGTAAAGAAACCACCGATCAAACAAAAAGATAACATACTAAGTAGGAGAAATATTTGCAAATGGTATGACTAATATCCAAAATATATAAACAGCTCATACAACTCAACATAAAAATCAAAACAAAAACCAAACGGGACTGAAAAATAGGCAGAAGATCTGAACAGGTATTTTCCCAAAGAGGACATGCAGATGCCAACAGGCATATTAAAAGATGTTCAACGTCACTAGTCATCAGGGAAATTCAAATCAAAACCACAATTTGTTATCATCTTACACCTGCCAGAATGGCTAGCATCAAAAAGACCACAAAAAACAAATGTTTGCAAGGCTATGGAGAAAAGGTAACCCTTGTACACACTGTTGGTGGAAATGTAAATTGGTGCAGTCACTATGGAAAACAATACTGAGGTTCCTCAAAAACTAAAAATAGAACTACCACATGAGTCAACAATTCTATTCCTCAACACATAGACAAAGAAAATTAAAACACTAATTTTAAAAGACAAAATCACCTGAATATTCATAGCAGCATTATTTACAATAGCCATTATATGGAAGCAACCTAAGTGTCCATCAACAGATAAATGGACAAAGAAGATGTGGTCTCCATGTACAGTGAAACACTAATTAGCCATTAAAAAGAATAAAATTTTGCTATATGCAACAATATAGATGGGCCTGGAGGGCATCATGCTTAGTGAAGTAAGTCAGACAGAGAAAGACAAATACTATATGTTATTACTTACATGTGGAATCTAAAAAACAAAAAAACAAAGAAGAAATATAACAAAACAGAAGCAGACTCCAAGATATAAAGAACAAACTAATGGTTACCACTGGGAGGATGGAAGTGGGGAGGGCAAGATAAGGGTAGGGGATAAGAGATACACACTACTATGTATAAAGTAAGTAGGCTAAAGGATACACTGTACAGCACAGGGAATACAGCCAATATTTATAAAATTTTGAAATGCTATATTATACATATGAAACTAATATAATATTGTAAATCAACTGTACTTCAATAAAAACTAAATCAAAATGTATTGCTGTTAAGTTATTAATGAAATTGCTTTTGTGAAGCATGGTGGATGTTTAAGTTATTCATAATTGTTTTCCTGTAAGACTTGAAGAGAGTTGTTTACAAGCATGGATGTTGGAGGAGATTACCTCAGTTCCGATCTCAGCTCTGCCTCTTACTAGTCATAACACTGGCCAAGTAACTTAATGACTCTGTGCCTCAGTTTCCTTGTGTGTAAAACGGAGATAACAACAGTGCTACCTAATAGATTGCTGTGGGAAATGAATGAGTTAATATATGAACTATGCATTGATGGTACCTAGTGCATACTTCATGCATTAGAAATACTTCCTGTTGTCCATAGTAACAGAATCACTGATTTACCAAGAGCAAGAAACATAAAACCCTTGAAAAGAACAGCTTTCTATTGAGCATAGACTCTGACGGATATTAGTGGGCTTTACTATTGCCAAAAACATATTCTCCCTTCCTGTGTATCTCACCATTTAACCTGAATAAAGTATCACATTCTCTAATGAAACAGTCATCCAATAATTTAAATTTTTATGAGAGCTATATTTGGCAGTTTACCACCGGATATTGTGCTTTGCTGAAAACACTGAAAAGAACAATTTGAAATGAAGATGGTCCTTCAAATATTGAAAAGTATCCACTATAGGAAAAAACGGGTGAAAATGATGGGCCGGTCATTTCAGTTGAGACTAAGTATGAACCTCTGTTAAAATATCAGAGCCAAAGATTATTTACTAAGGTTGTCTTGATGCAAATAATCTGGTACTTGTGGATACAGAGCTAGTGATTTAGGTATTAAATTTCTGAAATTCATTAAATGCAAAATAAAACAAGTGAACTCTATCCCACATTTTCCAGAGAAATAAGCATAGGTAAACGTAAGCCATTTCAAATTGATAATACAGATCTATTATTTACATACACTTAATGGAGCATTATACTGGCTTTCATTCTGTGAGATACAAGATTCTTAAGGATTGCCTCAATGATGAAATATTGAATGAAAAGATCTTTGGGGGAAATGGGACATAACAACACTGTAATGAAAAAATTCTAAAAGCTGTGTGAAACTTATCTGAGGGGGGGACTGCTTTCTGTTTATCAATCAACTAAGTAAGTATATTTTCAGGGGTTGTTCTCATTATTGCTATTTAGCCAATAATCCTATTTTAATGTAACGTCAAATTTTCTGAGAGACTCCATATTACCATTATCATTGTTTCATTAATCATTGTAGCAGCTTTTGGAATTAGAGATGGATAAATTTGAATAAATTTGAAAAAAGTCTTATAAAATCTCTCCCTCCCTCCCTCTTTCTCTGCCCCCCACCCCCTTCCTTCTCCCCATCATTTTCTTCTCTGGCCTCCATCTCTTGGTTCGTATACAGAAGACTCTACAATATCCTGATGATGGATTAGCAAGGACGCTGCTGAAATGAGTTAGTGAGTTCTGTGTTTATCACATAAAATGCTTCCAAGTCCTTTTCAAATCTCATTTCCTGGAACTGTGTCAGAAACAATGCAACTAATTTTTCAACTTTCTTCAAAATACACAGGGAGGAGAAAATAAATGCATTATATTACCTACCAGTAGGTAGATAGATAGATAGATAGATAGATAGATAGATAGATAGATAGATATAAATTGACCTTCTTTTGACTTTAGAATGCTTACACAGATGATATGCTACCCTATGAAATGATTTCAATTATTTACTTTTAAAACTTTAATTGCTTTTCATATGTATTTTGCCTAGGCTTTTAAACAACGTGAAAGTGATCTGTAGTCAGAAAGTATAAGGTGACATTCTTATCAATGCAATAAATTAAAATAAACTCAACAAATTCATCTAAAATATTTAACATATTTGGCAGAATACATGTATTTGATGCAAATGACTCATAATTTATGTATTTTTATGATCATCCTTTTCCAAAAATGATTTTGGCGTGTTGCATTTTCTAAAACCCTCATATATTATGATTGTTAAAATGGAAATAGGAAAGCAGTACAGTTACAGTTGCTGAACACTTAATTTCACTTTTAATTTCTTGGAAGTCAAAACCAGATTACATGGTTTTCATTGTTTGACAGAAGTGGCATACCAAATTTTCTACAGAGTCAAAATTTTGCTAGTATTTAATTATAAAGTTAATTGATTATTTTGACCTTACAGGGAGAATATATATATATACCATGCCTTTGAAATCAATTTTAGTGACAAGTGATTTTTTTAAATTCTTAAATTTCCCTTAATTAAACCCAAAAGCTTGATACTAAAATTCAATATAAACAGGTATGTGGCTATCAGATGGTCGAACTTGATACTTGAATCAAAACTTAAGAATCCAGTAGAAAAATGTCATTCTCATAGAGTAGCTTCCTTAAAAAGTCTTTTTTTAGACAAAACCCAAGTGAACAACAGTTTTTACTAAGTCTCAGCTAACAACTTGATACTCCATTGCATTTTACCTATCTTTGTGCTTAGGAACTAGCATGAGGCTTGGCACAGAAAACATGTCTTCACATACTTCAGAAGTGTTTGGGGTGACATTCCATCATGAGAGTTAAATGATCTGACACATGTTCTCACTGAGGTGGAAGACCGCAGCATTGCATTTGTAGGGTGGCCAGGACTGATAGTGGCCGGCCCGTTTCCCCGAAGTCTGTCAGATGAGCTGCATTCATGCTACATCCCTGACTAATGAGACAAGCTGATTAGACTTGGTATCTGTAACTTGCCCTTTCAGACTTGGAAGAAGAGGTGGGTGCATACTGAGTGGACTCCACTTAATGGGCTGTGTCATTTATTTCTGAGGCCATAATTATTAATTTTAAAAATTGGTTGAGTGAGTCATTTCTAATGAAATTTGAGTTGTTTTTATTGGAACTGTAAAAGTGTCTCTGAGATTGGAGATATTGGAAAGAACATCTCAAGTAGCAGCCACAATTTGAGCATATTTAAGTTTTTTCCTAATAATTTTATGAGAGATTCCAAATATACAGAAATATTGAAATAGTGCAGTCAACAAGCATAAACCGACCTCACAGATTCAACAATTAAAAGTTTGCTATATTTTGCTTTATCACCTGCTATGTGCATCTTTGCAACTATATATATTTACATCTATATTTGATGCATTTCAAAATAACTTGCAGAAATCAAGCTGGCACATGTGTATGCTTTGCTTCTAATGTTTTAGCATGCAAAGTATGAACCAGAGTTCAATAATTGTATGTGGATTTTTTGGGGGAGGTAACTTTATAAGCAATAAAATATACAAATCTAAAAAGTACCATTCAATAATTTAGGGGATATGTCTATTTTTGATTCACACAACCACTCAGTACACACTCAGGAAAATATCTACTGAGCATATTTTATCACAGCTTGGAGACTACACACAGATGATCAACAGTCTCCTATATACAAAAAACTACAGAAAATGTAAAAATGTCTTTAAAATGGACAGCTGGGAATCTATTTGGTTTATCCAATCTTACAAATAACTTTCAATTCAAAATGTAAGAAGCATTTTTTAAGTGGCGACAAAAGTAATCTACAAAAAAGCTAATTTTATTATATCAACATTTTTCTTTATCCAGTTGATATGATACAGAAGACATGACTTGAAACACAAAGTACCTGAAGCTCTAAGTTGTACAAAACGTACCAAAAGGAAATGACACATATATTGATTTGCAGTACATGTGTATCAAATGGTACTACTTGACATTGTACAGCTATATACAGAGACAGTGTGTGTACGTGCGTGTGTGTGTGTGTGTGGTGTGTGTACACAGCCATATTCTCAAGGAAATGTGAGTGGCATCACGTATAAAATTTTATACATCCTCCAGTACGGCCAAATAGTAATAAAGAGAGAGAAGACTCCCTAGAAAATCATCCACATAATAAATCACTGTTTAATAACCACTGCAGCCATAACATTTTGAGCATTTATTCTCAAGTTGAAACTAAAATTGCTGTAATTTTTTTCCTTGTAATTTTTTTTTTTCCTGAAGACATTTAGCTCAAAGGAACATTGCTCTACAGTCATTGCCCCTACTGGCTATTTTGTTCCCATAATGTTACAACTGGGTTCACAAAACTCAAGGTCACCAACAATCTAGTCAATGGTCACAAGTCAATCATTGGCTTGAAAATTCTCTCTCCTGCCAGACCAATATGTAGAATAAATCTAGTTAAAATTAACACGTATCATAATGCATCCCCCGGCTTTTACAAGGATATATGTTCTTTTTATGACGTTTAAATGATGCCATTCACACAAATTTACTTTGAGATATACTATTTCCAATTTCATATACATCTACAATGCAGGCACACGGAGTTTAACCTTCAATGTCTCCTCCAACGTTAAATATAAAAGAAGCAATGAGCTTCACATTGTTTATGAGATACTGACTATACACATAGAAAAGGATAGTGCACATCAAATTAGAAGACCAGGATCCTAAGGTTCTAGCCTAAGTTTTATGGGAAAGTGTGGTCTCAGCAAAATCACTTCATTTCTCTGAGCCTCATTAATCTCACTTGTTAAAAAGAAAAAAAAGACAATTGGCAAGAAGTTTCAGGCTCTTTCCAACTCTGAGGTTCTATGACTCTAAGAATAATCTGTACAGGCAGACTTTCTTTTATTCCTTTTTCCCTTGGTAACTGCAGTAGATTACGGTGCCATGCAGGGAGAGGCACTAAGTTCTCAACTGTATTTGTTAACCTAACCAGTGGATGTGGTTAAAACAGGTTTATAATGGCTGACGTTCTAGACAGTGCTAGAAACATCTTTATGATGGTTTGAGCTGGTTCAAGCAGGCATATTTAAAAGAACTGATGCAAAATCGTGATTCCACAAAGAACCTTGAAATCAAGCAATTTATAAGGTATTTTTACTCGTTAGGAAACAGTTTGCCAAGTAGCTTTTCTTTTCATACTGTCTCACTGGCTGACCAACTATTAATCAAGCTCTCCATCTCCCAGTGTGGTAAAAGTCAAATGGATTTTGTCATCAGCAGAGCCATCTGTCTCCTCATACTGTTCTGCTATTTTTTTTCTTTTTCTTTTTGAAACTCTTCAGCTGAAATAAGAAATGGAGGAGGAGGAAGTAATCAGTGAACACAAGAATAACAGAATTTCATACGCTTTGATTATTTTTTAATACCTAGGCAATTTTAGGTATAAAAAGCATTTCAGATATGTCTGTATTCACTCAAGGGTTTCTTATGAATTTTTCTGGGAAAATTAGACATCCCCAAATGGTATACATCCAATAAAATGTGTTTGCTTTAAGCTGGGCAGGCTGGTACTAGGCCCTGAGTACTAAAGAGATGGCGAATTCTCTTAACGAAGCAAAAAGAGAAAGTCCCACATCTGTGCCTCTTGGATGCATCTGTTCTGGGAAGACAGAGTGCCCAGGGCTCTTACAACAAGAGGGCTAAGGTTTCTTTTATAAAGTGCTGAAAACAATGCCTACAATTCTCTTGGTCGTCTATCACAAGACAGCTACTTATTTTTCATGTCTTTATTGGGGGTCTATCTGCCTGAACTGAAATAAAAAAAAAAGAGAGAGAGAGAGAGAGAGTCAGAGCAGAGCCAAGGAGAGGAAGCAGAAATGCAAAGACCCCTAAACCTACGTCTTTCTGCGATGCCCTCGGCTGATAATCACCTGGTCCTTTCTTAGGTATGTCTTGTGTGGAGAGCCCTCCTCTCCAGGGAGCAGTCCACCTCATAATTGGGCAGCACGAACATCAGGAAACTCAGAGGGTAGAAGTGTTATCTTCCACAAGCTGGTCCTGTGTGGCCTGGTACAAGTCCACTTTGTTTTCTGCTTTCTGACCTTCAACAGTTTGAAGATAGGAAACCATTCTCCCTGTCAGTCTCCTTTCACTTCTCGTAAACCCCAGCAGTCCCCCCTTTGGTTGGCCCATATGCTTTCCTAACTCCTCAACCTTCTGGTTACTCTTCTCTGGGTGTCCTGAGACATCCTCAGTGACAATAACACTGAGGAACCTAGATGAGTTCAAAACTCTCATTTTCATGTTGGCTGCCTTACCAGCTGCTCAGTCCTTTTAATGAGATAGTTTTACTGCATGAAACATTGAATTGAGGAAAAAGAGAGGCTTTTCACTTTTATTTTACACAGTTGAGTTGTTTCAATTTTGAACATACATTTCTTTTGTTGTAACAAAGAAATTAAAAAAAAAAAAAAAAAAAAAAAAACCAAACCAAACCAAAAAACCCCCAGGGTCCTGCATTCCTTCATTCATAAAAGATAAAGACCACTCTTGGCATGGAAATTCTCTTTCCAGCTCATCTGACTTAATGGGCACTTAAGATGAAGTGCACATAGATTTATTTTGGCATCTTCCTGATTGACAGGAATGAATCTTGTTATCTATGGGGGATTTAGCCTCAGAGATCATCATTTTTAAACTGTATTTTAAATGTTTTCCAGAGACTATTATGAGAAGTCATTCTTCTGTTTTTTTTTTTTTTTCTTTCTTTCTTTAAAAAAAAATCTTCAGCTACAGAGATCTCAAACTTTTGGCATCACACACTTGGAAAAATATTCTATCTCACTCTATCAAAATCAACAAAAATTAGTCTCAAAGATATAAGCACAATCCTGAACATCTGAAACACTGAATCTTCAAAGAAAAACTGGGCCAGAAACAGATGCAAACTCCTTGAAGAAAGCCACTGGTAGATAGTTTGCATCTAAAAGTAGAAGTAGGCCTTACTCAGCTTTGGCTTCTCCGGGTCCAGCCCAGGGCCTGGATCACAGTAGGTGCTGAGGTCTAAAAGCACCTTGAGGTAGTTTAGCCTATTATTAGCTTAGGGACAGTGGCTCTCAGCTGCTGCTTCTCTTTTTTCCTGCCTTTTGAATCAAACAGCACAGGCCACTGAGTATCACAGGGCGTGGGCTGGAAAAGGACATCAGTAATTGGGGATAATCTTTTTTTATTAATTACAAAGTAGAGAACCAGTAATATCTGCTTGCTTTATATACTACACATAGCCAAAGGACAGCTGTCTCTGCTACCGACCAATGAAACCCATTTTTCAGACAGAAAAGACCACAGAAATGTTCCCAACATTCCTCTCTGGTTTAGTACAACATGGGAAGGGAGGAGGTTAGCAAGTGTTATCATTTAATTAGGCCTCCAGTGGCTCAGATGCAATTAGACTGATCTGCACCTAACTGGAGTGGAACATGTGTCAAGTCAATAGAACCTAAACTTTTGCTCAAAGTAAGCAGTGACATTCCTGACAGTTCCAATGTCCAGGCAATCTTTCAGGAAAGTCCCTGGAGTGAAGGGTTGATGGAGGCATACCTAAAGGATTTGGAAGTTTAAGACTGTATTTTCCCCAGAATTTCAACTCACATCTAATTTTAAACATATATATATATATTTAGAAGAGATTCAAATTTTTCTTGGAGAAATTTATGATCTAAAATTACAGTAAAGCCATTGATTTATCAATTTATAAAGATCCATAATGACGTCAGTATGTTATGTAAGTGTTGGAAGTAAAGAAAAAAACATCAGATTATGTTTATAACTTATAGGCTACTTCAATTTTGTAGGAACTAAAGATTTGGAGTTGTATATCATAGTAATAGAAAATTGTAGTGAGTCAATAAAACATTTATTGAGTGTCTACTGTGTACAAACAGTAAAAAAATTTAATGATTTTTTTAATACCTAAGACAGAAATATCACCTGCTTTACTTTTCACTGCAGTTTATGTGATGACTCACATACTTTTGCAATATAATACGTCACTTGGTAACTTTTTCAAATTCATAATAATGTTCGTTGTCTTAAACCACACGCGCCTTCTGAGAAGACTCTGTGTTTATTATATACATTCTTTATCCTTAATATCTTTCAAAGTGCCTATGTTATGTATTAAATAAATGTGTACTGAATTAATAAACCCATCAATGAGTGGGCCCCTTTACAGTAGCCCATATAATTCTACAAGGGACCTGGAGACCTGCACTGAGATTAAAAGTCTGTCATCCACATGAACAAACCAGATTCACCAGGATTAACAATTATTTTAGGAAGATTCTTTAGTGTATAACCGAGCATTCAATATAAAATCAATTACTTTGTATTTTTTTTGTCTCATATTTTCATCCAGAGTCACATTTCCTAAGTTGGGATTCAGAATCAACTCCTTTTAAATGTGACATGAATTCCATGTGAAGTCCCTCCCTCCCATATTTTCTTGGATTTTTCTCAAAGACTAAATTTCTATGAGTTGGAAAGTAGGACACACAATAATGTACACAATGGAATTACTCTTCATTAAGAAAACAACCACCTTTGCCAAAGTGACCTAACAACCACTTGAAGAAAGAAGCAACAACACTAACAGGCGTTTACTGAGGACTGTCTCTTAATACCACAAAAGAGGAAAATCTAAAAGAAAGAAATCATAAGGATTTTTAGGTTAGTCTCTGGAGGCTCCAGGTGTGTATATTTGAGTATTATATATTCAGGAGGAGAAGCTGGAAGTCTCGAAAGCTGAAAAGAACTTCATTTGCACTTGCTGGCATGACAAAATTAGAACTCAAAGCCTGGTGATGGGAGAAGCCAGTGGGTTGGAATTATGAAAATTACATTCTGGGAGTTAGGGCAAATTGATTACATATTGCACATCATACCTTTAAATGATTGATATAGCTCCTGAAATAAAATTAAGATGATTAAGAATTGCTATTGCTTTGACATGTTTGGGATAAGCTTGTTTTCATCTTATTTGTACAACATTCTTCTTAAAATGTCAGTGACACAATAAAAAAAATACCTTAAGAGAATACAGGCAATTAAAACCAAGACAAGCAATCCACAGTATAAATATAAATATAGGAAGTACAGATAATGTAATTACTTGGATATTCATGTAGACATAGGTGTGGTCATTCTTTTCCAGGTAATAAAAGACAAGTTTGGGGAGGAGGCTTTTGGTTCTGAGTAAGATGGAGTAAATGCACACCTCTCTATCTCCCACTGAATTCACAAAGAAACATGGACAGATGCATAGGAGCTATTTGAGAGCTCTGAAAATTAAATATGATCAGGCAGATAAAGGAAGAACACCAGAATTCTATGTCCTATCCAACCACTGGTGACTTTACCATGTTTTCCCCTCTGATATTCCCTGGTCTGAAATCAGCACAATCTGAAATCTGGAAATATGCACTACAGTGCAGACAGAGAGCAACCCCAAAGAAATCTACTAGTTTCAAGTTTGACTCATAGAGAAAAAAATAAAAATCAGAACGCTCAGAGAGAATAAAGGGAATCCTCATTTTTATTTATTCCCCCTCCCACCCCAGTTTCCTTATAAGCTTAGCCCTAGGAAATATTTTGATGGAGATGGTAGTGGCAACAAAAGTAGCTGAGAAGAATAACTAAGGGGCTGAGAATTTTGGCATAGAGCAAAAACCTGTGAAGAAGTGTTAGGTAGTTAGATCAGTGGGGGCACAAGGCAGATAAATGGAGGAGAGGAAGGATGGTCTGCAGGATGGCTTTATGCCCGCCTCCAACATGAAGGGACTTTACTTCTCCTGAATGAGTGCCAGCAAGAAACCGGTTAGAAGGACTTAATAGAACATGACCCATTGCTCACCATAATTAACATCATGGTTCAGGACCACCACCCTCAATGGGTTTTTCTGTATATACCATAGGTAAGGACATACGTGAAGGACAAAAGCATGACTAGGCACTCCAGGGGCAAGAGCAGTTAATCAAAAGACAGCCTCTAAGCAAGGGTATCAGAGAAAAGTCAAAACAAAGACTGCCTCTTTTCCCCCTTGGATCAGTTTGCCTCCCATTCCTGAAGGTGTACTTTTCTTTTCCTAAATAAATCCGCTAAAATCTTTCACTACAAAACACAGTCCATCTCCCATCTGTAATCTTTTCCTTCAGGTAAGACAAGGACTGGGGTCTTTTCTTTTTTGGAGGTTAACAGAAGGATCAAGTATAAGTAATAGATATGAATATAGAATATATATATATATATATATATATATATATATATATATATATATATGTATGTATCTCAAAAAAAAAAAGAACACAAATGACATGCTTATAAAGCATTAAATATATGTTTCAAAAATAAGTGAGTGGTCAAAAGGAAATATTCAAAATGAAGGACGGAGAGGCAAACAGGAGCAAAATATACGGAAGAGAAAGACAGGGAAAATGGTAAAGTTTAATATCATATAATTGGAATTTCAGTGAGAGCAGAGAGAGAGGCTGGAGAAGAAGCAATATTTAAAAAGATGATGCCTGGGAGTTTAAAAAGACGGTGACAGCAATCAAAAATCATATTTAAAAAGTGTATAAAATAAAAGAGGGAAAATCCAGAGAGAACCGTATCTCAGCAAATGTAGAAAAACTGGTCAATACCAAACATGTACACGCTTTAAAAATAAGTATCTTTATAAAAGTTTTCCCCAAAATCTTAACAGAATTATAAGAGGAAATCTTAAAAGCAATTAGAACAAAAGAGATACTCTTCAAAGGAAAACATATATATATATATGTATATATGAACACATATATATTATATAGTATACTGAATTAGGCATCTTTTCAGAAATAATGAATGTCAGATGACAATTATCCAAGTTTGAGGAAGCTTGGTGTACAAGATATTTATTTGGAATAAACACCTGTGTAAGGAAAGGAAGGAAGAAGCTATGGGCAGAGGGAGAAATCAAACTGTGATGTCATTCTGACAATGCCTTAGTCAACCCCACTGGGACGTTGGGAGAGTATTCAGCCAATCAGAATTGTCCTGCCATAAAAACCAGGTCTTTCTACACTTTCCCCTCTGACCTCCAACTTCAATCATTTGTGGGATGTGGACTGTTCCAGGAAGGGCATGACCTTGGTGAAACAGATCTCTATAACTGAGATAAACTCTAGTGTTTCAGACAGCTAAAGGCTGTTTGCTGGCAGCTGAGGGAATAAGCCCTCCATTGAGGTCATACTTGGCTTCAAGACTCCTTTTCCTAAGAGTAAATAACTATATATATATATAATTATATTATATATATATATGTATTAGATATATATATTACATATATATATATTACATATATGTATATGTATATGTATTAGAAACAACTCCAAGATTTTGGTTGTCCTTTGCTTCTCAGAGAAATTTTGAAGAGCACTGGTAGATATAACCTATGTTGGTTCTTATCCTGTAAGTTAAGGGCTATGCTACTGGCAAAGTTGAATGGGAAACTTCTGAAACTGTCACCCAGGTCAATATGGTAAAAACATTATTGTACTCAGAGGTGGAAGGAAAAAGTTTTGCACTCACCCTGAGGATCAAAAGTAGGTAGTACTGGTGGTGCCCATCTTATTTAACTCACCATTCTGAGCTACATATATTCAAGTGGAGATGACAATACCACAAACTCACTTAAGTAATGGGTTCCATTTTAGTTGCCATTCTAGATGTATCAGGGGCCTGAAAGGAGAAGTAGCAAGATTACAGAAAGGGTTCTGTGGTGGAGGCAATGTGGATGGATATAGAAAAATATTTAAAGATCTTTCTATCGCCTTTAAATGCCAACAAAAGAGTATTTATCACAGAAGAAGGATTAATCAACCAAGTAGACAGAATGATTCAGCCAATTCACATCAGCCAGCCTCGGGAAACAGTATACCAATGCTGCCACGATGGGCATGTGAACAGAATGACCATATAAGCAATGATATGGATGAGCTCAACAGCATGGGCTCCCACTTGCTGAAACTGGTGTAGCTACTGCTACCATGGAACATACCAAGTGCAAGCAACAGAGACTGATACTGATCCCTCAACATGGCACCACCCCTTGTGGTACCAACTGGCCACTTGACAGCAAAGTGATTACATCAGACTCTTTCCCTTCTGGAAGGACCAGAAATTTGTTCTAGGAAGCAAAAAATACATTTTCTGGATAAGGAATTCCCTTTCCTGCCTTAGTCTCCCCAGTGAGCATCACCGCCTGAGGAAGTATGGAGTAACTAATATACAAGTATGTGGTATCACATAAACTCACTTAAGAATTGGGTTTCACTTTAAATGTGCGGGAATGGGCTCACAGTATGGAATCCGCTAGTAATATCACATACTGTAGCACCCAAAAGCTGCCAGCCTGAAATAGCACTGAATAATCCTACTCTTCACAGTCAGAGCACTACTTAGCAACAATGTTCTATGAGGATGGGCCACTGTTTTCAGAATGAAAAAACATACATTAAATCGAAGACTTTTAGATGGTAACATAAAGAATACTTAGGTCTGGGAACCTAGGCAGAGGAGCCACGATAGTCCTCCTTACCATCACTCAAAAACATCTGTGCTTCCCTTTCTCAAACGTCTGGCTGTTCCATGGCTAGAAGCTCAGATACCCACATGAGCACACCGCTGACAGTCATAGCAAGAATCCCAGTGAACTACTGAACTATTAGCTGTAGCAGCTGTCATGGCACATTGCTCTTTTCATGCTCAGAGACCAGCAAGCAAAAAAATAAGTAACCAATCTGGCAGGGTTATCTGATTTTACTTTCATGAGCAGAACTTGTTAGTAAAAATTAAAGACTCAAAAAAAGTGGAGAGAGATGCCATGCTTACAAACTGGATAGCTCAATATTTTTATGATGTCATTTCTCCCCCAAACTTGCCCTATAGAATTAATGCAATTCCACTTGCAACCTAGCAGGTTTTTTCCTTTACCAAATGATAATCTGATTCTAAAATCTTTATCAATAGTCAAAAGATTTAGAATTGTGAAAATTATTTTAAAAATGAAAAAACACTGTTGGAGGGTTTACACTACTTGATTTAAAGACTCCTTATAGAACTAGACTAACTAAGATACCAGGCTATAGGTGTAAGGAAAGATGTGTATATTAATGGAACAGAATAGTGTACAAATGAGCCAAGATTTATATAATCAATTGATTTTTGGATAAGTGGCTAAGATAAATACAAAAAGAATCATCTTTTCTACTAAAAATTAAATAAACTGAACACAGACATACTTAGTAATTTCTGCAGTTCTAGTCTTAGATATTATACATATTACATTACATATATATACATCAAACAGAGATGTACATATATATTTAATCAAAAACATAAAATGTTTGAAGAAAAAATTGAAATCATCAGAAACTGAAAATGACAAAATGTCTATTAGCAGTAGAATGGATAATTCTGATATATTTATACACTGAAAAAAAATGTTGATTTCTGGTTTCCAACCTGGCATTTCAGGAGCTTGGATGTTGCCACTTTGTCCTAACAACAGGTAAAAAACTAAAAAAAAAAAAAAGAAAAATCCACATAAAAATTAACTTTTCTTTTACGTGTAAGAGAAATGAGGTCACCAGGCAAACCACTGTCCACAGAATGAGAGAGAAAGCAAATACAGAGAATCACAGCTTATAGCAGAAACCTAAAAGCAAAAATTCACAAGAATAAATGCACGACAGGAGAACCTGAAGTGTAAGTGAAGAACTGCCGGAGGCTCAGTATGGATATGTCTCAGAGATTAAAAACAAAAAACAAAAAACACAAAACACAGAGGACTCAGTCTTAAGGGGCACCTATAATTTTTCTGAGTTTTAACCCCAGGAGCTTGACTGGGTTCTTATAGTGAATATCAAAGAAAAAATCCTCATGCTTCCAGAAGAGGAAGAGACAAAGAACTATTTTTAAATACATGAGAGCACCTTATTTTAAACAAGGTCCCACCTGAAGGGAAATTAAACAGAGCCTAAACCTGCTAGGGTTTTGTCAAAGCCTACCTGAACTCTAGACAGTTCTAGCCAGCCACATGGAAGAAAGGAAATACCCTACTCCAGCTCTCTCTAGCCAACCTTCCCAACTTAGGAGGGGGAGAAGGCAAATTAGAAGCGCCCTGAAATTCACAGTCAAGAGACACAGGTTCACTAAAATACTGAGACCTAATCATAGGACTGTAGGATGCTTTCTCTCCCCACCTACCTTGCCAGCACATTACTAAAGGACTATTTATGGAGATCCCTTTGCTTAATAATGTCCAGCAACTAATAAAAAATTGCAAACTATATTAAAAGGCAAAAAACACAATTTGAAGAAAGAGAGGAAACACTGGAACCAGACTCAGATGTGGTAGGGATGTAGAAAATAACAGACAAAAATTTTAAAACAACTATGACAAACATGCTAAAGATTTTCAAGAATAAAGTAGAAAGTATGAATGAACAGTCAGTCAATGTAAGCACAGAGACAGAAATTCTTTAAAAAAAATACACCTAAAAAACACCGTAATAGAAATGAGGAATGTCTTTGATATAGGCTTATTATTAGTAGACTAGACATAGCTGTACAATGTCTGGGGTTAAGGTTATCTCAATCTAAACCTTAAAAACTGAAATTCACAGAGGAAAAAGACTGGGGAAAAAACCCCAGAATATCCAAGAACTGTGGGACAAACACAAAATGCAGATCAGATGTGTAATGGCAATTCCAGAAAGAGATAAATAAGAGAAAAGAACAGGAAACCTTCTGGGAAAAATAATGACTGAGAATTTTCCCCCAACTAATGTCAAACACCAAAACAAAGATCCAGGAATCTCAGTAAACACCAAGCAGAATGTCAAAACTTTACACCTAGGTATGTATTCAAACTACAAGAAAATCAAAGGTAAAGAAAAAATTCTGAAAGAAGCTGGGGAATGGGGTAGAAATTCACATATAGAAAAGAAGGATAAGAATTACATCCAACTTCTCAAAAACCATGTACACGAGAGTGAAATGAAATATTTAAACTGCTGAGAGAGAAAAACAACAAACAAAATAGAGTTCTGTACTCTGCAAAATTCTTTTTCAAAAGTGAAGGAGAAATAAAGACCTTCTCAAAGAAAACTTTAGGGTTACTGCCACTAGCCCTGTGTGACAAGAAGTGTTTAAAAAGTTATCCAGAGAGAAGGAGAATAAAATAAGTTGAAAACTAGGATCTTCATAAAGAAGAAAGGGCATCAAAGAAGGAATATGTGAACATGAAATAGAAATTTAAAAATTTTCCTTATTCTTAATTGACCTAACAGATAACAGTTTAATAAAAATAATAGCAACAATACATTTGATTATTTAAGGTCATATATATTATATAAGCCTTTACATATGCATATATAGATATAGATATAGATATAGATGTAAGTAAAATGAATGACAGTGATGATACAAGGCATCACAGGGAGGAGTTAGAATTATTTTGTCATTGTAAGTTAACACTACCTGTGAAGTGATACAATGTAAAATGAAAGTGGATTTGGATTAGTTATAAATATATATTGCAAACCACTAAAAAGAATTTAAAAAGAAGTATAATCTACATGGTGAGAGGAGAGAAAATGAAGTCATATAGAATGCTCAATTAGAATCATAAATATAGAAAAAGTGCAAGATAAAGATAGAACAAAGAGCAAGGGCAACAAATAGAAAACCATAACAAATATGATAGATATTAATCCAAGTAAATAATCACTTTGAACATCAATGGTCTAAATATACCAACTAACACACAGACATTGTCAGAATAGATCAAAAATCAATACCCAATTATATACTGTCTGCAAGAAATTCACATTAAACATAAAGATACCTATAGATTAAAAGTAAATAAGGAAATATCAACATTAATAAAAAACAAGAAGGAGCAAGAGTAAGCTCTAATAATTTCACAAAGTATAGATTTTAGAACAAAGGAATTATCAGGGATAAGGAAGGACATTACATAATGATAAAAGGGCATTTCTCCAAGAACACATATCAATCCTTAACATGTATGCACCTGACAACAGAGGGTCAAACTTTGTGAGTCAAAAACTAACAGAATTTTAAGGAGAAACTAATCAATCAACTATTATAACTAGAGATATCAATATGATTTTACCAAAAATGAACATTTCTAGCAGGCAGAATTAATAAACACATAGTTGAACTCAACACCACCACTAATCAACTGGATATAATAGACAACTATAAACTACTTCATCCAACAACAAAATACACATTTATCCCAAGCTCATATGGAACATTTACTAAGAGGACCACACATTCTGGCCATAAAACGTAACAAACAAAAGAAATAATACAATTGCTACTCTCTGATTACAATCTGGTTTGAGATTATAAATTAAATTAAAATAAATAACAGAAAGATAGATGGAAAATATCATAATACATGGAGATTAAATAATGCGTTTCTAAATATCTCATGAGTCAAAGAAGAAATCTCAAGAGAAATTTTAAACTATTTTGAACTAAACGAAAAGTCAAACACAACTAACCAAATACCTGGGATACAGGAAAGCAGTGCTTAGATGGAAAAATACAGCATTGAAAAAATATACTAGAACATAAGAAGATCTAAACTCAAAAATCTAATGTTCCAATTTAGGAAACTAGACAAAAAAGAGCAAAGTAAATCCAATTAAGTAGAAGAAAAGAAATGATAATAATTAGAATAGAAATCAGTAAAGTGAAAACAAGAAATAAAAGAAATTAATGAAATCAAAAGTGGGTTCTTTGAAAAGATCAGTAAAATTGAAAGCCTCTAACCAAGCTTACTAGTAAATAGTGAGAAAGGATACAAATTGCTAGTATCAGAACTGAAAGAGGGGACATCACATGGATCCCATGAAAGAGGGGACATCATTACAGACCCTATGAACATTAAAAGGATAGTCAAGTCATAAGATGAACAACTCTATGTCCACAAATTTGATAATTTAGATGAAATGGCTCAATTTTGTGAAAGATACAATTTGCCAAAACTCACAAGAGAAGAAACACACAAGCTGAATAGGGCTGTATCTATGAAAGAAATTGAATAAAAAATTAATTACCTTTTAAAAAAAAGAAACCAGACCCAAATAGGTTACTGATGAATTCTACCAAACATTTAAGGACAAGTCTATACCAATATAGTTTCTTTTGTAACATAATAGACTAGGGTAAATTTTCTAACTCATTCTATGAGACCAGCATCATCCTAATACCAAAACCACACAAATGCATTATAAGAAAAGAAAACCACAGACCAATCTCTCTCATGAACATAGATGCAAAAATCCTCAATAAAATACAATATGTAAAAATAATTATATACTATGACCAAGTGGGAACTATTCCATGAATTCAAGATTGGTTCAACATTGAAAAACTAATTAATTTACCCATCACATCAACGATATAACAAATATTATATAATCATATCAACAGATGCAGATAGTGTTTGACAAAATCAAACACACAGTCATAATAAAAATTCTCAATAAACTAGGATTAGACGGAAACTTACTCAAGCTGATAAATATGTAAGAAAAATCTATAGGTCATATAATAACTAATGGTGAGAAGCTAGAAGTTTTTCCTGTAAGATCAGGAACAAAGCAAAGATGTCCCCTTCTCACCATTTCTTTTCAACATCATACTCAAAGTGCTAGTTAATCCACCAAGGCAAGAAAAGAAAAGAAAAGAAAAGAAAAGAAAAGAAAAGAAAAGGTAAAATGATTTAAGAAGGAAGAAATAAAACTATCTGTTCAGAGATTAGATGATTGTCTATATGGAAAATCTAAAAGAACTGACAAAACTCTTGAAACTAATAAACAAGCACAGCAATATTGCAGGAAGCAGTTAATATACACAAAGGTCAATTATTTTCCCATATACCAGCAATGAACAAATAAAATTTGAAGTTAAAAACACAGTATCACTTACAATAGCACCCCTCCAAATGAAATGCATAGGTATAATTCCCCCAAAATATGTACAAAATCTATGAGGAAAACTACAATTCTCTGATAAAAGGGATCAAAAATGTACTAAAAAAAATGGAATTCCATGTTCATGGATAAGAGCACTCTATATATTGTCAAGATGTCAGTTCTTCCCAAGTTGATTTACAGATTTAATGCAATCTCAATTGAAATCCCAAGTTATTTTGTAGATATTGATAAACTGACTCCAAAGTTTATATGAGTCAAAAACCTCAGAAGAGCCAACACAATATTGAAAGAGAAGAACAAGTTGGAGAATTAATGCAATCCAACTTCAACAATTATTAAACAGCCACAGTAATCAATACAGTGTAGTATTGGCAAGAGAATAAATAAACTAATGGCACAAAATAGAGAACCCAGAAAGACACCTACATAAATAGAGACAACTGATCTCTGACAAAAGTGAAAATGCAATAAAATGGAGCAAAGAGGGTCTTTTCAAAGAATGATGCTGGAACAACTAGACATCCACAGACAACCTATACATAGTTCTTTCATCTTTCAGAAAAATAAACTCAGAATAGATCACAGACCTAAATATAAAATACAAAACTCTAACATTTATAGAAGGTAATTTAGAAGAAAATAAGATAACTTGTTTTTTGGTGATTACTTTTTTGATACAATGCAATCCATTAAAGAAATAATTAATAAACTGGACTTCTTTAAAGTTAAGTATTTCTATAAAAATAGATAAAAAACAAGTTTATTCTGCATAGCACAGGGAATTACATATTCAATACCTTGTAGTAACCTTTAATGAAAAATAACATGAAAACAAATATATGTATGCATATGCATGACTGGGACATTGTGCTGTATACCATAAACTGATACACTGTAACTGACTGTACTTCAATTTAAAAAATTAAACATTTCTGCTCTATGAAAGATACTGTTAGAATTAAAAGGCAAGTCATTGACTAGGAGAAAATAACTGCAAAATACACATCTGATAAAGGACTGTTACCCAAAATACACAAAGAATTCTTAAAGTTTAACAATAAGAAAACAAACCACGATTAAAAACTGAGTCAAACACCTTAACAGACAACTTCCCTAAAGATAAAATATATATAGCAAACAGGCATATAAAAATATACTCCACATTATGACATAAGGAAAATGCGAGTTAAAACACTGAGGTACCTTTACAAAACTATTAGAATGGTGCAAAGCAGAACACTGACAACACCAAGTGCTGACAAGGATGCAGAATAACAGGAACTCCCATTGTTTGCTGGTGAGAATACAAAATGATATAGCCCCTTTGGAAGACAGTTTGTTGACTTCAAACAAAACAAAACATACCCTTACCATTATAATTCAGCAATCATGCTCCTTGTATTTACCCAGAGGAGTCAAAACTGGTGTCTACACAAAAACTTGTAGACATGGATATTTACAGCAGCCTTTTTTCATAATTGCCCAAACTTGGAAGTAACCAAGATGTCTTTTAGTAGGTGAATGGATAAATACACTGTAGTTCACCTAGAAAACTGAGTGTTTTACAGCAATAAATAGAAAGCTATGTAAAGACATGGAAGAAACTTAAATGTGTATGATTAAATGAAAAAAAAAAAGACAATCTTGAAAGGCTACATACTGTATGATTCCAGCTGTATGACATTCTGGAAAGGCAAATATATGTAATCAGTGAAAAGTCAAGTGATTGCCAGTGGTTAGGAAGGAGGGAAGTGATGACAAATTGAAATTACAATGAAACAATTATGGTTCAGACATACAAAAATGCAGTTGGATGGCCACTGAGGATCTGGTCTCAAACTCGTCTCAGCGCAATTGAAAACTTGAACTTTCTTTGAGCTGGACAAGACCCAAGGATACACCAGTCCTATACATAACAACATGTGCCAGCTGCAACGTTACAGTCTCGAAGTCTCCCCTTGTAACTACGCAACCATTTCAGACCCCAATCAATCCTTACTTAACAATCCTTACTTGCTTCTTGCAAGTTAAAATTATAATTCTTCTATAAGGAAAATTCAAGTTAAAACAATGTAACTACCTATAACCTTGATGTTTTTGCCTTTGTAAGCCGCCTCCATTTTGTAATTCAGTGGAACACAATTCAAGTGCTTCTTGAATCTGCCTCTCCTGGGCTGTAGTCCTAACAAACTCCAAATAAACAACCTTTTATTTCAATCAGGTCTCCATTTCCGAAATTTTGCTTAACAGAAGTATGAATAGGTAGAATACTGGGAATTTTTAGGGCAGTGAAACTATACAGCATGATGCTATAATTGTGGATATACACCACTATCCACTTCACCAAACTCACAGAATTACTGCCACCAACAGGGAACCCCAATGTCTACAATGGACCTTGGATGATTATGATCTATCGGTGCAGGTTCATCAGTTGTAACAACTGTACCACTCTGCTGGAAGATGCTGCTAACAGGGAAGGCTGTGCATGTGTGGAGGCAGAGATGTACAAGAAATCTCTGACCCTTCCTCTCAATTTTTCTGTGTACCAAAAACTATTCTAAAAATAAACTCTATTAAAATATATACATATGTATGTCTATATGTCAATGACAATTAACCATTTTTACAGGCATCAGTATGGATGAATCACAAACATGATACTGAATTTTAAAAAATCACATAAATTTTAAAACCACCAAACTAATTGAATGATGATAAAAATCACAATACAGTAAACTTTGGTGGGGTTACCATATTCTGGCAATACAAACGTGGGTTCGGGGAACGACTGGTGCTCTGTTTCTTTACCTGGGTGATGGTTTAATGGTTGCATTCACTTGGTGAATATTTACTGATATATAAACTTATAAATTAAGTGATTTTATAGGGATATTATAATTTGGTTAACATGATAAATAATTATGTTGTATTTTTATCTTTATATTTTGTCAGACTTATATGAGATTCTAAATAATTTAATTTCAACAAGAAGTGTATTCTTCTTTCTCCTTTCAGTAGAGCTCCACTTTCTTTCTTGATTGTTTTTATGCTCAGATTTTGTAGAGAACTACTTATATTCTCTTTCTTTTCATAATTCCACTGCTCCTGAAATGGCAACTGAACCGTTGTAGCTCTGCTGCTAATGAGTAGTTGAGGGTTCCTTACTATGTTTGGATCTTGACATTTTAAAAACATTTATAGAATATAAGATAAAGAAGAGACAAGCAAGAATTTTTCTTCCTCAATTGTCTCATTTTATCCTGGGGCGTATTTTAGACAACACAACAGTCTCTTACACTAAAGAAGTCAATATAATTTGCCTTCATGAGTTTTTTAAATAGTGAAATAGATCAAGAAAAGAATGTAATTAGCAAGTGGTATAAATGAGGCTTGCAATGTTTGGCTGCTGCTGACTTCAAACAGAAAAAAATCATTAAATAGTAAGAATAGATAGAAAATATAATCTGATTTGAAACAAGTGGAATCATTTAAATAACTGGTTATAGGCTGCAGTTAGTTGACAGTGATTACAAGTAGACTTGGAAATACCAGAATAAATGTCACAATCTGGTAGATAAAGAAGAATGCAGACTAAGAAGGTGATACAGAAATAGATGGAAAAGAAAGTTAAAAAAATCACTTACTGAGGTCCTCTGGTCTCACCAATACTGAAATAAATGACCAAGATATTATTGCTAGAATAATATGCAAAATAAAAAGAAATCTCCAAGTAAAGATATAACCAAGTTTACTCAGTTTTAAGCAGCACATTTTCAGAAAAACTTTCTGCATTTTCAGAAAAGACTTTGAGAGTTAAAATTTAGAGTTAAATTTACTGTTACAGAAAAAATTTTAAAGATAGGAAAATTCATGATGACTTCATTTGCTGTACATATATATATGTGTGTGTGTATGTATGTATATATATGTATGTGTGTATGTATGTATATATGTATGTGTGTATGTGTATATGTATATATATATATATATATATATGTATGTGTGTGTGTGTATATATATATATATTTTTTTTTTTAACTTTTAAAAGGGTTAGATAACATCGATTCCCCAGTG
This sequence comes from Camelus ferus, assembly GCF_009834535.1. Taxonomy (NCBI): domain Eukaryota; kingdom Metazoa; phylum Chordata; class Mammalia; order Artiodactyla; family Camelidae; genus Camelus; species Camelus ferus. The sequence continues at coordinate 80,995,776 of NC_045698.1, read as the reverse complement.
GGCCGAACAATTTAAGCCAAATCATCAAAGCTTGCAATCAACCCTCTGGGGACAAACAATCCATAGCCCAGCTTCTATCTGCCAGACTGTAACTTCTATCAATATGATTCAGTTCACAGAAAGAACTGGATAAGAACAAACACACTTTATTTCACAGAGTAGGTTTTGTTTACATCTAGGCTGACAGCAAGTGTATAACTAACATAATATTTTAATTCCTTTTTAATTTCCATTGCCAATGTACAATTCCCTAGGTTCTTCTCCCCAGTAAAGAATAAATTGCCTACTAAGAGATTATCTTTTTTTCCTAACACTGCATATTTTGGGCTCCATTTTACTAATAAGATGTGTACCATGAAGAATTCTTAGCAACCTGTAAATAAGCTTTGTAAGGTATCAAATATTATATTTCAGGTATACTTCCATCTCTTCAAAGCAAAAAGTTAATATGAGAAACGATGCTTCTTAGAAAATTGTAATAAATATCTTTTTTTACAAAAAGCCAAAAATTGCATATATAGGGGCATTTACCATATAGACAACCATGTGTTATATTTTAAGATACTGAAATTAATTAATGGAGTTTAAATAAGTATTTATAAATATAGCCTTAAAAATCTTGATATGTGACTTTTTACTGACATATTCTTAGACGCTATTCTTTTGTTTCTTTCAGCCTTGCAGAAAGATTTCCGTAAGTCCTTAAGTGTCTGATGTGAGCTTTAAGAAACTATTATTAATATTTTTCTCTCCACCACGTGTAAATTCTTATTAACTTCAAAGGAAGCCATTTTACATATAGAAGAGTTAAGTAACTAAATGGAGGGAGTGGAAATCAGCCCCTCAGAACTCAGATAAATGTTAACTTTCAAACCACAAAAGCTAGTTCAGCCAGTCATGGTGTATCAAATACAGGGAGGAAGAAATCTGCATTACATATTTTTTTTCTTCCCAGCACAATTGCTACATCTGCTACAGACTGTCATTACAGTACTACATATAAGATTTATTTAACAACAGTACTAATCTTCATGGAATTTTAATATATGAGAGTCTATTTTATTTATGCTGTCAGATAGTCTTATTCAGCCTAAGGTCCTTCCAAACTGACCCTTTTTAGTTCATTCTAATTTATGCAAAAGAAAAAAGAAAAAAAAAAAAAGCTATTGAGTACCCACTGGTAGTTGAGCAGGACCTAGCATATAAAGGGTCTGAAAGCAACATTAGTGGAATGGTAAATGAGGGAACAAATGAATGAACAAAGAAAGAGCATTTTACTTGGGGAGTGCTATTGGCAATACAAAGATCAGCCAGAAATCTAACCTGCAGAGTTTACAGCCTGGCAGGCTGGATGTGATAAAAATGGATGTGCCCTAGATAGAAACCTCAGGATGTTCAGAGAAGAGAGAGCTCACTCCCAGCTCTGGGGTTCAAAGAAGACTTCATGGAAGATATGGAATTTAAGATTATCTTTGCTGTTGACAAGATTCAGGCTGTGAGGAGAGAGAATAAATAGAATCTGATGCAGTAAGAGGACCATGAGAAAGACCAGGGAAGTTAGGAAGAATACGAAAGAAACTCCAAAAAAATCATTCAGTGTGGCCAGAACACAGGTTGGCCATGAGAATCAAGAGTAATAGAATTAAGGTAAATATTTAATTACAGACAAATAAGGTTGTGTCTTTCACATTAAAGAGGTGGAATTTTATTCTGTGGTCAATAGAGAACCACTAAAATTTAGGGGGTAGGGGACAGATGGAGAGTGACATAAATAAGCTTCCACTGCTATGAGGTTTGTATTTTAAGCAAGGGAGTATTTTAACATTGTAACATCTAGTTATGAAATATGAAAACTATTTTTTAAAGGTAACTCAGCTTGCTGCCATTTCCCATCAAAAGGCAAGATGAAAGAGTAAAAAGAACAAAAACAACTAAAAGTCAAATGATCTGGACTCAGATATAACTTCAGTTATAGGACATTAAATAAAATTACTATGGACCCCAATATAAACTTCTGTAAATTAGTGGATTAAGCACAAGATGACCTAGGTTCTTTCAACAGTAATATATTCAATTTCCAAAATCCTATCATTATTCTTAGTCCATTATCTGAAAACATCTTGCTTTGACTCTGACATTTGTCAAAAGTGACTGCAGAAATTCTGGGACTAGTTCTGAAATATGCCAAGGTTAACTGGGAACTTCAGCCTCCTTATTTCTGCACTCTATTCAGTTAGGACTGATGGAGTTTTGACTTTAAACAATGCACCTTAAATCTCCACTTACAGTCAGATAATTTTAAACAGTACACTTAGCATTGAATGGGTTGCAATTTCATGAGGCTCTTTAAAATAAAAATTTATACAACTATATATACATATATGCATTTGATGTCTTCACTTGCATTCATTTATGCAAATATAGTTTTGTAGTATTGTGAACATTTTACAAAGGACTATTTTTCACTATAGCTTTTTGATAAAAAATAAAACCAAGTAAATACATGTGTATGTACATGTACACACACACACACACAGTTGACCCTTAAACAGCATGGGTTTGAATAGCATGGGTCCACCTGTTCATGGATTTTTTTTTCCAATTGATATATTGGACAAATTTTTGGAGATTTGTGACAACTTGAAAAAATTCACAGATAAACCACATGAAAAAGTTAGGTATGTCATGAATGCCTAGAATGTATGTAGATATTGGTCTGTCCTTATATAGGTATAAGATGAGTGATGTTTAAAGTTAGTGTTAGTTTTCTGTTTTATAACTTTGTTTTCATGTGATTATATTACCAAACAGTAAGTCTCTTTCTCTCTTGCAATTGGAGGAACTGCCTATCAGCCTATGATCACAGGTAAGTGGTTTAAAAATATAATGTTTCCAATACCATACTATGAATATGACTGTAATACTGTATGCCGTAAAAATTTTATAATGATTCATTCACGTATAGGCTAAGCTACCATGAAGCAACTGTATCCATTACAGTAGGCTACCAAAAAGCAACCATACTGCAGCTTCTTTATCAATGCACCAATTTTTATTCCTACAAATAAATACAAATTTCTCTTTCACCGTATCTTTTCTTTTTTGATTTCTAGTGTTAGTAATACATATAACATCTAGTGTTTTGTATCATATAAAACAAGATTGATGTAGGTACTGACAGTTCATCTTATAAAGAGATGAAATGAACTTACATTTCTGTACTATATCTATAGATAGTGTAAGTGTATTTTCTCTTCCTTATGATTTTCTTAATAACATTTTCTTTGAGAAATGGCTTATTGTAAGAATATAGTATATAATACATATAACATACAAAATATGTGTTAATTGACTATTTATGTTATTGGTAAGGCTTCCAGTCAAGAGCAGGCTATTGGTACTTGAGTTTTTGGGGGTCAAAAGTTATAAACAGATTTTTGACTGCAGTGGAAGTAGGTGCCCCAAACCCCCAGCCCCTTGTTCAAAGGTCAACTGTGCTATGTTTAATGACTTCAGAATCCTTTTCTTTGAGATGCTTTTCTGTGACTACAAGTAATAAACTGGAAATATTTGGGAAATGGTCTTACTCATCTGGTTACTTTCTAGAAATTAGGAATTGTTTTTAATTGCCATGAAAGTCTGGCTACTTCTTACCACTTGGCACTGAATTTCTCATGTCAAGTTACAAAATGCTTTGAAATTAGCATACAGACCAAAAGAGCCCTTAGGAAGATACTTAATTTCATGTATTTCAGCAAGCCCACACATTAGTTTGCAGAACTGCTTCTTGACTTCGAAGAATGCTCATAAACTGAATCTTGAGGACAATTCACCTAAACTTTTTCATTACTCTACAGTTCCCTTAAAGTGCCTAATACCTACTTATAAGCATCTCTATTATTGAAGAGTTTTAGAGAATCAAGAAGCCAGCATCTTTTGCTTCACTTACCATCTTGAGTGAGAAATTATTATCCGTGCTATTTGGATATTTAAATTTCATCAAGAAACACCACATATTACATTTTAATCTTAATTTTAAAATGTCTTCTGACTGCAGACCTCAATAAAAGGATCTGCAGTTTTACATTATTTCCTTCTAATGACAACTCATGGACATACATTGAACAAATCCCTTAATCTCTCAGGTCCTCCTTTTTTCAAACTGCAAAATGGGCATAATAAACTTGACTTGCCTCCCAGGTACATCCTGTGGAACTCACTAGTTCATTATAACTCATTAAACCTCCTTTCTAAAATATAACACACCATAAAAATGCAAAATATTATTATTAAATATTCAGAGAGAGTTCTTCCTCTGAATTTATTATCATGTTGCTCAAATGAATGCTAATAATGTAAACTCTGGGGGAAACAATTTCAGTTATTCATGGGAGTCATGTGTGTAACGTGTTGGTGGTGGATATGGTGGGCAATGTATTTTCACATATTCAGTGTGTGGCTTCCGACAAAACCTCCCTCTCCCGGTAATGTCAAATGACATGCTCTAGGCAGCTATTTCTTTTAACAACTCTTCATCTGATGTATAACTTTATAGGAAAGTTTCTGCAATCTGTGTCAAACTCCTTGTCTTCAGGGAGGCCAATTCACCTGCATCAAACCTTCATATCCTCAAATGAATGTGAAAGGCTGGAAGGCAGGAAGGAAAAAGAAAGTGATATAAATCAAGAGAGATAAGTCAAACATATCCTAACAGGGTTGAACCCAGACACTGATACCAAGGAAATGAAACATGCCCTAAATTGGCAATTTATTACTTCAGGAAAGAACCTTCTGTGTTCACAATGAGTTGAAACTCTGAATAAAAAACTGGCTCTAGAAAGATGCCATACTTTTTACATAAAAGTGAAGATGTTGTGGTTAATCAAAATGGGGCCACAAAACAGAAAAATGATGAAAATAAGTGAGTAAATATGCATATAAATACAAAATTTCTATACTGGGAGAATTATTTGTGAAATTCATCTTAATTTAGTGTTTCCTAGGTAAGTATTGTTGATTACATGTATAAAACATTAATTACAAGAGACATACTAAAGCCTGTCTGACTCAAGTGTTTTCCACACCATCCACATTTTCTCCAGGTGGGAATGCCTGTGAAGGGAATTTCAGTTGGGATCTGCAGGAGGATTCTGGACAGATGGTCAGTTGAAGGGCAAGGTGAGAACTGGCACTACCAGATCTTGGATGGGGGAAGTGATGGGGAAAAGAGGTGATGACAAAGGGACATTTGTACTAACTTGGGATTGTATTTGTTACTATGATTTCAAATTTTTTAACTGTTGACACTTTGAGATAAAATAACCAACATTATACACAATCAAAGTAGATATTTTAATTCATAAGTAGCTTGGTTTATCTGGGACCACTCTTCTCTCCTGGGAGGAATAAATTTGAAATACAGTTCAAATTAATTATACTAGCTGGTGCCTCAAAGGGTACGTTCTTAATCTAATGCCTCCTGACTTTTAGGATTGATTACTTGGCAACAAAAGACAGCATACAAATTTTTTAAGTGATTAAAAAAAGTGGTACAAGGCAGGAATATAGTCTAAAAATGAGGGTTTACAGATATTTAGGACACCACATTATACAATTATAAAATATTCTCCAGGGAGTCAGAATGAACCAATTAAAGATTCTCCTCACTGAACTAACAAAAAATCTTTAGGTACACTGGCACCATTAATCCCCTTTCCTGACCTCCCTGGAAATGGGAGCCTTCACTTTTCCTGAGAATAAGAAAGAGAAAAGGAGAAAAATGGAAATAAACGAAAAGGATCATAGCACTGAAAGTCTACAATATGAGCCAAAAGACTCCCTGGTGAGAAAGGACAGGTACTTGTCTTCAGAAGACACTTATGTGAGTCAGACCCTTCAGGGATCACCTGCCTACACTGGTCATGTCTGAAACAGTGGTCCACCAGGCTGGTGTGATCCCCATACCTGGCATTTTCTGGGGACATGGGACGGAAGGGATCCTGGTGCCTAGGGACAGATTACTTAATTATTGCAGACTGGTACTGCTCTGATCCTGCCACCAACCAAGATAAGATTTTAAGAGCCCTATCAACTCAGGAGCATGTGAGTGTTTCTTTATCTCACTGCTTCTGCAAGATGCCCTTCAAGCAGCCCTACAGAGTAAGGTTGGATGAATGAAACTGTATCTAATCATATCACCAATAAAAGCAGCATAGTTATATAGGCAAACATACAGAGACTAAGACAGTCTTAAAAAGATATAACTATAGATGCAATTAGTTGCTAAAGGTAAAATAATGTTTTCAATTTCACTAATCAAGTCCTTATTTATATTTCTCTTTTGGAGGATAGCCATTTAAACCTTACAAAACTTTATACCTATATTTTAATTATTAGCATCTTAATATGTTGCTCAATTTGGTATAAATGAAAGTAAAATTTAAAAAAAGAACTTGTGAAATTCAGGTATTACATGAATGTCTTGGGAGTGATAATGAAATAGGCCATCTTAATTAACATGTATTTTTAACTGGGACAAGAGGATAATTAATGCAATAGTATTCCTCTTTCCTTCTTGTACATCTGGGTGGATTTTAGCCAAGATACATACACCTATAGGCAACATGACTTTGAGGTGTTGTTTTAAAAACATTATGTAACTGCAAACATTGTAGTTCAGCTTCCTTCACAGTTTAAACCTGGGTCTGATTTCATGGATGTTTGTAGAGATTGCTTTAGGGAAAGTATGATTTGCATATTTCTAACCTGCTTTTCTTTGTTGGTTTAATTCCATTTAGTGTGCTCATTAATTCCTAAGATTTAAATGACTTGATTTTTCATTATGTAGAAAGGCTTGTCATTCCTGTTGAGTAAGTTATTTGAGGCAAAAGTTGAAGTTCAAAACTTAGGAAAGTTGGCCCATTAAAATGGAGACAAGAAACTTGCTCATTGCAATAAAATTTCATTTGTGCAAAAGAGATATTAATGGAGTTGAATTAGTTGAAAAGTTTTTTTTTAATCCTGTATATTTCAAATTATTGATGAAGTGACAAGAATCCTATCTGAATTCATCATATTAAGTCAATTTATTTTAGTTAGTTGGAATTTCTATTCTCAATATAGTTATTCTTCATCTTCGTAAAAGCAGGCTTGAGTTGAAATTTTCTATGAATGATATCTTTCTTTGTCTGGGTTATTAGAGCATGGATAAAACATATCTACTGATTGACAAAAAAGAGTTGCATCATTGGGGAGTAAGAAAATGCTAGTAACTCAGCATTACTTTCCAGAGAGAACACTAGAGGAGTTGCATATAGAGTTTAGCCAATCATACACACATTGTGTGTGATCTATCTATTGATCAATTAATCCTCTATCAGAATGCTAGCCTGCTTTTCCTGAGAGCCATTCCTATCTCTTCAGAGTGGACCGTAACACGGAAGGAAACATTAAGGCAGAAATGCACTAAGTAAAGCTAACATCTTTTTCATTACCTGTTTTTGTAACAGTTGGAGGTCTAATTTCTTCTGTTCTTTCTCACTTATGCTTTTTTGTCCTCTGGAGCACAGGTGTGTTAAGACTAAGGAGGTGACATAATTAACCTTTCAACTTGGGACAAGGACACATTTGAGAGTGAATGGAGACCCCTTTCAACAGGGCAACTGGCATAAACCAGGAGAGTCCCAGGAAAACAGGGAACTATGGCCACCCTGTCAGAGACACGCATTTAAAATCCAACTACACCCTACCGTCAGTTTACTTTCATTCACCAACCTGATGACTTCTTTGTATGTGGATGGCAGTTCCCAGTTTGAAAGATTAGCTGACTTTATGTTTACTTCAGGACAGCCAGCCAATATGGCCCCTAGATTTATAATCGTTGGCTCTGAGCTCACAGGTGTCTTGTTTGGTAATAATATGAAATATTTATGACCTTTCTGTCAAATGTGGCAAGTTATTACCTGTAAATTGCCAGATGCATTGTTTAAAGTTTCCAGATGGATCAGTGTTCGGCTGCTGTTAACTATAATTTCATGGTGTGTGCTGTCCTACCGTTCTTGAGAAATATTCTCTTCTAGGTGGCAATTTCTTCTCTCATTCCCAAATTACAGTAATATTTCAAGCAAGCCAATGAAGAGTTTATTATAAAATTACCATTGTGGTACTAAAAAAACCAAAGTGAAGAAAATGCTCCCCTGTACCTTTGCCATTGGACCCATTTTTGCCCTAAGAACTAAATGATCTAGATCAAAAGTTGATGTTAAAAATCTACTTTGTCCTATAAATCCTCACACAGCACAGCAATCCACAGATGGCACACTGAAGCTGCATGCCATGACGCTTGGCTGGTTTGTTCTCCGTTTTCGGGTCTCAGCTCAAACTTCTCAAACTCTCTGATGTGGTTTCTCTTACTTAATCTTAGAGAATTAATATCACCATTTAATTTCAAACATAAAATTCCTGATAGTTTCATTTTCATTTATTCAGTTTAACTGTATATCATTACCTAAAATCATTTAAGACTCATTAAAGCCCCGAGAATAGGGGAGTAGAGTCTGGGATCTTATTTGTTTAGTTCATGAAATATAGTTGGAAATCAATCTTTGTGAAATAAATAAATAATGGAATGACTAAATGAATGTGCTATTTTCAGAAATTTAAGGACTTGCATTATTTGAAGAGACATCTCACTTTCCATGAGAATTTTATACAGGTACTGTTCCCCTTTGATCTTGTCCTTTCCCTTTTATTTCCATTAAATGCATTACTCAGACATTAATATTCTAAAAGGTGGGGCTTTCAGAGCCATAATCAGAACCACCTCTGAACTATCCAGTGACTACAAAAGCCAAACATCAGAAGGGCAGCCCTTCCCATGATTCACTTGGAAGGCACTCTGCTGCCACTACTGACCGAGTCTCCTGACCACAGCTGATTGGACAGGAGGTCCACACAGCTCAAAAAGACATTCACGTATAGGTTTGCCAGGGGCCTTCACTGTGGTGTAATGGTGAAACACCAAATTGGGAAGACGGTGGTGAAATGCAAAACTCAGAAGAAATGGATGACTTATTTTACATGGGAACGTTAACAGACAGATTAATCATGACAGTAAACAGATGAAAAGCAATGACATTTGCTGCTGAAAAGCTGACAGAGTAACCCCTTCAGCAAAACTTCCAAGGATACTTGGAACCTACCTTGAGTTATGGTTACCCTGCAGCTCCTGCTTTTTCTTGAAGGCATAGGCATTTGACTTTTGCCAGGTTTCTCACAGGCCTGACCCATCTGGCTCTGGTGTGTTCTTATAATAAACCTTCTATTGCAGGAATAACTTGCATGGGTCTGTTCCTCACAAGGAGCACTGTATAATCCCAAGTAATACAAACCACCCCACCTCATTCTATTTGACTTCAAATAATTATTTCTGTAGCTCGCATGTGAAAAATGACCTGTTAGACATTATGGGAAATCACAACATTTTAAACAAAGTTCTGATATGTTATTGTCAGGATGGCTGGAAAGGTACTACTCAATCTTGATGTCTTACTGGGGAAGCAGGAAGGTGATTGTCACATTCCAGATTCAGCCCATGAACCAAGGACGGCAGTTCCCAGTGCCCTGCTATCTCCTCTCCTGCTGCTTCTTTCTTTACTCCTTTCCCCTCCTCTCCCTCTTCTTCCAGTTCTTCTGATACTTATGATCCCCTGTCCTTTCTCTCTCGCTGTCCATTTCTGATTCTAACTTATCAGAGTGCTGTTACCATGTCCCCAGTCACTAATTTAAGTGATCAGCATTAGTGTGTTACGAATCTGAGGCTACTATTTGCACCAATATTTAATCTAGAAAATGGGGATGTAAACAAAATTTTACATGCAAGATTTGTTGCAGGATGTTTAATATTCAGAAAAATTGACTGCATATAAAGTATATGTGTGTGTTTCATGTATGTCCTTTTGCATACTGTCAATAACAAATTACTGGATGTTAATGATAAAGATAGTGAAATGAATTAATAATGATTTATTATTTTTTTTTACAAGTCTTTGGTCTTTGATAGTAGGTCTGAAAGAGTTTAATGTAATAAACTTACTTGCAAAGAAAATTACCATGTATCTAATTTCTAGACAAGTGTAAGAAATTTGTAAAGAGAAATACTTCAAAGACATGATAACTCCTGTACCTATGTATTTTGTCACCACTTAGATTATAATTACAATAACAAGGTTGAAATTTCACCACAAATACCTTGCAAGTGTATCTTTTAATGGTAAAGAATATTAATTAATTTTGAGGCACATACTAATCTAGAATTTTGTTTTTGTGTAATTCAAATGAATTCATAGAGATTCATTTAAAATTTTTATAGAAAAATGAACCTCTTAAATCTATCTTTACGTTAATTAAGAACAGTTTGCTCCATTTCTGGGTTAATTACTGAAACTTAGGCTCCATAAGCAGACATAATGGAAGAAATGCTTTTGTTGTCTGTGACCTTTTAATCCATGGTGAATCCATGAAATGTCTGTCTGCACACATGGGATGCACAATTAAAATCATCACACAAAGTCCATTTTTTATCCAACTGAATGGAAAACTGAATTGTCCCTTCTTGATTTATTTCTTTGTGGAAGAGATAGTCACTAAATTTTATATTTTTGTACCTCAGCTATTATTTGTCAGAAACTTTCCAAGTTTCATTTCTCTGCTCGTGTTTTGCTGACTACACCAATCACTTGTAGTAGCAACCATCAATATAAAAGTTGAGGTAGGCTCTATTTCATTTAAGCATTTAATTTCAAAGGCTAGAATTGCACTGTGCTATGTAGGAAACGCTGTACCATTGGGTGTAGCATTCAGTTAAGCTAACAAAAACTTGCAATTCTATGTTCCTTTAATACCTAAGTGGCTGGTTCCTTTAAAAGCCAAGTATGTATGTCCTATTTAGCCTCCTACAAGCTCTGTCCATCTGTGAATCTGTGCTAGGATTGTGTGATGAGCAACCATAGTTGTCTGGCTGTGGATCCTTCCAGCCTAGCTAGCTCACACTCACCTACTCCTTTATTTCTTTGCCCCCTTCCCCCTCCACTGCCTGTAAGAAAATGGATTGACCTTATAAAACACAAAAATCAGATACCACTCATTGCTTTAAACCCTCCGAAAACTTCTCATCAAAATCGGAATGAAATACTAAGTCTTTTTATGGCATACAGGACCCCACGTGACCTGCTCCTCCTTATTTCTTGCGCCTCATCTCCTACCCATCTTCTCCATGTTCATTCCACAGGCTCCAGACACAACACTGTTCCCTGAACTTCCTGAGCATTTTCCTGCATCAGAGAACCTTGTACTTTGTGTCCCTTCTACCTGGTGGTTGGTCCTGGATCTTTGCTGGCTCCTTCTTATCACTCAGGTCTTGGTTCACATGTTGCTTTTTCAGAGTGATCTTCTCTGAATTCCTTACTTAAACCTCAACTGGGTCACTCTATTTTATTAGCTCATGGAATTTCTTTATTGCATACATTGTTATCTCTAACTGTTTTATGTGTTTTTGGTTTACTTGAGTATTGATTTCTCCATCCCTTAAAGGAACATATGGTCCATAAGGGCAAAACATTGCTTAGTGTTGAATAAATGAATAAATACAAAATGAACTCTTTCTCTCATTCTAGGTTTTTTTAAAAAATAGTTTTCAATTTCCTCTTGCTTTTACTTCCCATATTATCATCAGTTCTTCAGGTTCCTTCCTTGGCAACCTGATTTAGGCTTGCAGTCTGTGCATTTGACTCTGATGTCTTTCTAGTCCGTAACCTCAGCACAGTGTATCCCAGTTAAGGGTAAGCAAATCCTCGGGATATGCCTTAGTGACCTGGCAACCTAAACAGAAGGGCCCAATTCTTCCACATTGTCCATCCCCATGGAGAGGGAGAATTGATCTCTTGGTAATTATTTTTAACTGATCCAAAAGTATACTAAGTTATATCAAGGTCCATTTGTTTCCCATGTGGGAAATATGCAGTTTCAAGGCCTGTGCAAGAGCCCACTATTCAATATCTAGGAATTGTGAGAGCCATTTGTTAAACTGACACGATAGAAGTATTCACACTACAAAACTTGGCAAGTTGGACATATAAGAGCCTTTTTCCCTCAGAGATAGTTTATCAGCCTACCACAAAATATATTATCCTTTTGATGACTATCCTTAAGTGATTTTTGCACTAGTGTGACAGCAAATTGACTCTTTACCTTATGAAGTAGGTAAGGAGACTTCTGCTGAAGACATGTCTAAAGATCATACACTTTAAAAACTGACCTGTTATTCATACAAAGTTCAGAAGAGCCATAGGACTTACTCTTAAAAACATCTGAACACTCTGTACTGATGAGGGATAGGAGGAGGGCAAGTAAAGTTCCACTTTATGTTAATCACACAGGACTGGAACAGAGCAATAGTCACCGTAAGGTCAGAAGATAGATGACTTTAGCCATCAAGTCTTGGAGTTCAAAGCAATAGAATCAGCTGTAATCTGTTCATCTTCAGTAATAACCAGCCTCTTGGGCATTTTAATATATTTGAGGCTTTGGTTCACCCAGGCAGAACATTTTCTCTGTTCATTCAGCGACAGTATGTGATGGCAGTAATGGTGTTAGGAGACTGTCATCGTGCACAACAACCATGGCAAGAGCTGGAGTTTCCTACCTCTTCCAGGGGAGACAGTTGTGAGTTTCAGAAGAGTCAGCCCAGTATTCCTAGAATGTCTGAAGAATCAAAGCCAGCTGGCTTGCCAGTGCCAGCTCTTCTTCTCTTCCTCAAACTGGAGATTTATGAATACCACTTACAAGTAAGGACTGCTCTAGTCTCTGAATTTTAATCTTAATTTCCAATACAAGCGACTGAAAAAGCTATCACTCAGCACTTGGCCTCCAGACAAGTCTCGTATCACAGTTGCACCTGTAACTATTAGCCTATTAGCAAAAGACATTAAGGATCTGACTTGATCAGGGAGTCTCAGGTTCTATCTGGGAAGATGCCCAGCTCCACAGTAGCACAGAAGTTGGATCTTGTTTCTGCAGTTCCCCCTTTTCCCAATAACTCGAAGCACTAACTTTTCCCTTCCATTTGCATGTAAGAGATGTAACCTATTCCATCCAAGAGGAGGTATGCCAGCAAAGATCAAAGCTTAAGGCACTGTGATTCTGTAAAACTGTAAGGCAGCTACTACGAGATGCATGACGCACGACTGGCTTGGAGAGTATCGTCATTTCAAGCATGCCGAGCTCTCCCCCCATCCAAACACATAATCCATAACCCATATGTAAAGAATATGTGATGGCACATCTGTTCCCCCTTATCACACACTAGACACTCAATAAACTTCATTGAGTACATAAACAAATGAATTTCTCTAAGAGGGAGGTGGAAACTCTCCATTTGTTTTTTAGTAGATTATTAGCACTGTCTCTGACATAAAAATGGAAGTTAATCTCATTAGCATGGTTAGAATGTGAAGATGTATCTGACCTTTCACCTTGAGGTCTCTTTCTTAAAATATGGACAGATGAAGTGAATATGCTCACCACCTTGCGTGTTGACCTGCCTAAGTGTAGACCTGTCTTCCTGCCCACAAGAATCTTTGCTGACAAAGGATGGACATTTCCGCTGGACCCAGAGTCAGCTTAAATATGAAGGAAGGACAATCAAATAAAGGGTATCAGGAAAATGATGTAACATCCTCAGCCTAAATAGGGGTTATGGCCTTAGTTCTACAGAGGGAAGACTCGATTTGGAATAACTGGCAACTGGAAATTAATTTTCCATACAGCATGGGCCAAAGAAATCAGTACAGAAGAAAACAGAACTGATTTTGGTTTGCCTCTATCATTTACTAAGCCATATGCAATTAAGTCAATCATATAAATTATCTGGGTATCACTTGCCTCATCTGTAAAACAGGGATATTAATATTTGCTAAAGAGTTTACAAAAAGAATAAAAAATCACTCACTAATATATTTTAAAATTTATTCATGTGTTTAACTATTATTTACTGAGTATAAAGTTTTGTAACACATTTGGAAATATTATTGTCAGATATAATTGAATTGTTCTTACACATATTGTGTGATATTGTAGCTATGTTATTATTAATATTATTACTGAGAAATAGAATCTAACAGTATAATAAGTCTCACCTCATTGTATAGAGTTCCTTTCCCATGTGGAACTTTGAATGCCAGTAGCCATCTGTATCTATAACCTTCACTTGACCTCAGCTCAGAAAGGAGTTAGGAGGAGGTTTATAAAAGTAACTAGGGGAAACAATTGTTTACTTTTCTTTTCAAATTTATTGACCTTGTGAACCTCAGTGCTGTTGAAATTGTGAGGAATGATAAGAATGCCAAAATTGAAGAAATGTTCAGTTGTCTGTCTTGTCGATTGAAATCTGTCTTGGCCAAAGAATAATTACCTATCAATGTAAACATGACTCAACAATTCAGGTTTTTCCATTTTGAGCCAAAATGGTAGGCAAAATGTGTTCAAACACTGAGGAGATTAGAGAATCACCATTAACAATTTCTCTAAGGGTTTTAAAAGAAAGTTCAGTAGAAAATGGTCACCGAAGCACATAAAATTCCACACCCAACTGAGACCACCAATCCCCTAAGCTTTTCTGTGACTTGAAGAAATCACTTCCTGCTCTACATTTGCTTGATTATCTGCCTACACAATTTGAAGGCAAAAATTGTAAGGTGTGATACTGCGAAGAATACAAAGGAATTTTTACAAGATCCCCACTGCCTTCTTATCTGAAAACTGAGCTCTGCTTCTGTTTTTGAATATGAGTTGTGGTTTTAAGAGGTTTTCAAGCTTAAAAAAAAAAAAAAATAAAGACAACTATGGTGTTTAAATCTGTTTGGATGACTTGCTTCTATGGACTTGCGTTTCTGCCTTTCAGCCAGGCCTGCATCTCTTTTGAATGAAGTTAGAGACGGACAGCTCTGCCATCACTTCACACCACAGTTTTCAGTCTGCTGCCCAAGGAAAAGAAAACGTGTACCTCCATCGTTAGTCTGTCTTGGCAAAGGTGAACTGACAGACCTCAGCATTTCAAGAGCCACTGTGAATGAAAGCACACCTAAATTTTTCACCAATATCTTATACATTTGGAAGGAGACAGACATATTTACCTTGGGACTGCATTTTCATTGGGCCAGTAACCACCTCATTAGAAAGCTCTAACCCCTTGACAGTTGTTCTGAGGGCCAGAAATAATTCTATCTAGGAAAGAAGTTGGTATCCAAAAAATGTAGCACACCCGTATATTTGAAGTCTGCTACATGATCTCAAAGATCTTTGAACCCCAGAGTGTGCCTCAAAATGGGCTTAACATACACAAGTCAGCACATTACAGAGATGAGCTTAGAATAACCATCTTCCTTCCTGTGTGAGTCTCAGCTAGCTAGCTCAAAGGAACTGCATTATGAAGAAGATACGAAGTCAGGTTGCAGGACAAGGATTGTTAAGGGAATAAGAAATCTGTATGAAATCGTCTATAGTCAATATAGTGTTTCCTCTTCTCTATTCTCTACGCATTCCTTCTTCTCACGTCATCCTTGATTTGTTTTAGTTCTTGTGAAAAGTAAACAAAAATATGAAGAATGACAGGAACTCAACCCATAACTGAAGCTGAAGATTTAGTGGAGGGTGGGGTTCGGCCACCTGTTACATCCTGGTTTCAGAATAGAATAAAAATTGATTTCTGTGCATTATGTTACGGAGACGCAATATTCTGAACCAAAAGGTAATTTAAAATTCCTTACTTTGCATTTCTTGCTTGTTTCCTGGTTTATTTCTTACTCTAAACTATATACACCTTCTGCTATCTCTCCCCCTCTCCTCCCCTCTTTCCTACCCCTTATTCCTCTTCCTCCTGTACTTCCACTTTTTATATACAGGGTGACCCTGTTTAATTATTAACAGATTAAAATTAAAAAGCAGCAGAACTGGTGATCAAAGTTCAACCAATCCATACATGGTGCATCTCTTAAACGGTGAATACTTAAAAAAATAACTATCCCTAAAAGTGAGGATTTTAAATAAGGTTACTTGAAGATCTCAAGAATTTATGAACACCATATATGTTTTCTATATGTACATTTTATCAAGTTCTAAAATGTAATGACCCAAAGCTGAAAAATAAATACAACAAATGTTTTAAAGGAGAAAGAGCAAAAGGTGAGTGTGTATATATACCTGCTTTGAATTAATTACAAACCCTAACTGCATAATTTTGAGAATTACAGTGGTCATATGAAATTCAGATCCTAATGATCTACAACAGAATAGAGAAGCTAACTTTATGACTGCTCCCAGTGTGACCAGACACTCTGCTCAAGTCTCAGAGCATTTTTTGACAATTTCATCACCCTCACCTTGTGGGAATCTGGGCACTTGGACATCCTAATCTGTAGTTTGAACACAGTTATTTACATCAATTTTATCAAGAAAGCATTATTTTAAAATGTTTATTTTTAAAAAAAAGAACAGTAGGGCTAATTTATCGCCCTGGAATTCTGGTGCTTCTCTCCTCACTTTTTGCAGCTGGAATAGAGGGGTGATCTTGTTCTCTTTAATTTTAACTCATATCTCTTTTCCCCGAACTCCTTGGTGTGGCCTCATCTCTCGCCCCAGGAAATACACATACACAGTGATGTGATTTTACTTTTTTTGTTTCTGGGTCTGGAAATTTGTAAAGAATAGAGGGAAATGTGTTGTTACTCAACAAGGAGAAAATCAAAATAGAATAAAGTGTTATGTTATAATGTTAGTTTAAAACAGAATATTTAGTAGCCTCCCAAAAAATTGCTGTTCATGTTAATGAAGCAAGAGTGAATCGTAAGTGTTTGTGAAAAGATCACAGGTGAAAAAAAAAAAAAAAAAAGATCGTAAGTGCATAAATAAAGCCCTAGGGGTTAGGGGGAAGGTTAGACTGTTATAGAGGTTTCATTAAATGATCTTGTCCTCATCTACTCATGACTACAGTTTTCAAAAAAAAAAAATAGTAATAATTTATCACAATCATCGAATAACATGTACAGTAGGAGAATGTGACTCAGACATTCTCTTTGTCCATAACGGACTATTTCAGGGTCCGTGGGCTTCACTGGATGACTGTCTTCAGTACTAGATGCTGGGGTTTCCCTTCCCTTCCTCTTTATCTGCAATGGAGCCACCTCCCAACTACACCAGCTTTTACCTTTCCCCTTCTAGGGACTAATGACTCTCAGCAAAGCAGATACTCTTCGAAAAGTATGCTGTTTACTCAAAAGAAGTGAACGGTTCAGAATAAAAGATCTTTAAGATCATATACAGGTTACTAAAGCCACTAAAAGCGGGGTGTGGACCCGGCTTTTAGTGCATCTAAAATGACTGTCTCAATTCTTTGCAGGAACCAATGCCCACTTATTTATACCTGCAACTTCCTCCTGACCTCCCTGCCTGAACTATCAGGTTCTGTTTTAACTGACTTCCTCTCTCTGAAGACTCTGAGAATAATATCTTCCTTCCTTGTTTAACAAAGGAAAAAAAAAATCCTCTTTATTGTTTGTCTCTGAAATGTCAGTCATCGCATCTCAGATTCTGCTTTATTCCTGGAGCCTGTGTCTGCTTCTCTTTTGCGGACCGTGAACAGCGCTCTATCACCAAGGCTGTGGGCTCCTGTGACAGTCCTGGAAAACCGCTAGAACTGCCCCTCATGCTGACCCTTAGGCCAGTGACGCCTGCTTTAAACTCCTAATGTTACCGCTCCCCCTGGTATAACTCTTCTCTCAGGGTTCTCCGAGCCTTGGACGGTCATCCTAAGGCCAGGCTACTACGTGACTGCACAAAGTGCGGCAATAATCAACTATTTGCTCTAACCTTTTCACCTATTTTCTCCTCCTATCTTCAAATCCAATCAGAATGAGAGATGATAAATACTCCCTAGATTCACCCACTAAGCTTTCTCAATCAATCTCCTCTGTTTCCTAGATTTTTTTCATTTCCTTCTCTGACAGGACTCCTACTTTGATTAAACTTCCCATGTATATGAATTCCCTCTTTTTTTTTTTAAACGGAAGCAAAGATTAAACATAGTTTCTCAAATCTCCCATTACTTTATATGGATCCTACTTCTACGTTCACCCATCTTTCTTCATCCTTCAGCAACTGTTACCAACATATTATTCTCACCTCTACTGCAAAGCTATTGGCAGAATTTGCTATGTTTATTTCAGTATATTTCTTAGAGTCTCTTCTACACGTGTTGTATAGCAATAACTGTTCTTATTCTAAATTATAATCAAACATCTAGAAGTATTATTTTCGTATGAGTATTGACCCAAAATTTCTAGTGAAGAAGTAGAACCATTACATTTTCTCTTACGATTCTTTGCTCTTTTTCTTGTTTCATTGCCAGTAACTATTCTCTCTCTCCAAGTGAAAAATTTGAGTTGTCACGCCATTTCCCCTTTTAACCTTAACCTTTCTTGTCGCCCTCCTGTTTCCTCCACACAAATACACTCAGACACAAGCACATACATGCACAAGTCAGTACACAAGAAGATGATATGTTGTGTTTTCTGTTTTAGTGCCAACTCATAAAAATGAGAAAGAGAGATGAAAAAGCCAAAAGTGGACCAGGATAAAGACAGAAACACTACGTGTTAGAACTAGGGATGAGTTCAAGAGGAGCAAAAGAAAGAGAAACTTGGCAGAGCCCCCACAGAGAAAAACTGCCTATTTGTCTTATAATAATTTAAATAATAAGAGCTAAAGTCAGAAAAACCACACTTCAATTTTTACCTACCAACATCAGTAGATTGTCACAGCACAGAGATTACCTGGTCTCACATCTAGACTGTTTTCAAAGGCTGATCATATACTTGCCTTAAAAACATTTTTCTAAGGTGGAAACCTAGAAAAGCAACTAGAAAATTACAGTGTGTCTCACCCTCACATTCTTATGTATTTTAAGAGCTCAAGCCATTTTTCATTATATTACCTCTTCCTAGTCATAATCATTTACTACAACAACCCTTTCTTTTCCCCAATACAGCAATCTATTATCTTTGAAGTTGAATCAATATTTTGACCCTGCTTGAACACCATGAAATTGGCATCTCCCAAATATTGGATCTAGGAAAAGGTTAATAAAATAACCTAATTACTATTTTATGTATTGCCATAATTATGACTGTCCCTCAAATCACATGAAATTTAGCTTTCAAAGAAATGTGTCTCTGCACTTTATCTTGTGTCAGTATTTTCTTCATTTTTAAGGCTTTCCATCACCCCACATCTACATATATATTGTTTCTTTCCACCCTGTGATTCTTCATTTTCCCTCTGACCACTTTTTCTTCCTTTTCTCAATCCTGCCATTCTGTATTTTTATCTTTTCACAAGTCTCAGTACCTGATATAGAATCCGTTATGTTGTTAAAGTGAAAAGGATCAATATCATTGTTGAAGAAAACAATATCATTGTTGAAGAAAGTTCTAGTAACGCAGTATTATTGATTTGAACATTTTAATATGTTTAAATGTTAGGTGCACCCTGGGATTAGAACCGTAGAATTAGAATTAGGTGTGCTATGTGATTTAGAAATTTATCCTTCCTTCCTTCCTTCCTCCCTTCCCTCCCTTTCTTTTTCTTTCTCTTTCTTCCTCTACTCCACCCTGAAGGTCATCAAATCTGAAGATACAAACATGTAGCACTAAAAGACCTGATAAATACAAATATTATTGGATTGGATGAAGATGTATGCTATTTATGGTGGATATATGGAATTTACCAAAAAATTCAATGTCAAGAAATCCAAGTTTCAAAGTTAAGGCAATGCAGATTTAGGAAAGGACTTTTTGGCATAGGATAATGCATTCTTGCATGATACATTGTCCCATTTATTCTAATTGGTTTCTGGTTTTGTCTCTGGTTTGATTTTGTATCAGAGAAATTTAGCACCTCCAGTCCCAATCTTTTAATACAACTGCTAATGCAATCATCAAAAAACCAAACACAGCTTCTTAAAGAAATTCTGCCACAGACAGGCAGCTATGTCTTGTGATTGACATAAAGAGATAAAGAAAAAGCATATTTTTCAGTCAAACTGCATTGTACTACTGAAGATATTTTTACTACCCTTAGCTAACTCAGGAGTAGCAGGAGATGCTATCTCATGTTATTAATGTTGTTTATCTGATGAAGCATGAGAACTTCAAAGCTAATGTTTCCTGGATACTCAAACACTTCCCTCAAATCTGCTGGTTACTTAATGTGAAAGCAAACGGTACCTATCTGTCCATTATCTACCTACCTACCTACTTACCTACCTACCTACCTATTTTTACTATTAATCATCTATCTCATAACCTCTTCTCTTCTTCAAACACCAGAATATACTATATTAGATTATGTTGTGACAACAAATACCACCCCAGGGCTTCCAGTAAATATCTTTTTATCTTTCCTCATGCATGTACATTTTGAATCAGTGACAACTCTGTCCCATATCATTTTTACAGGAGTGCCAGGCTCACAGAAATGTCTGTCTGAAGGGTCCCTAAATTTGCAGCAGCAGGAGAGTAACAACAACAAAAAACCAAACCACATTCTGGTTTCCACCTATCAACTTAGAAATGACACTTATCTCTATTTACCAGTCAAATACCCATATATGCATAAACCAGGTCAGGAGTAGATCATCTTTTATCAGGGAGGGTCACTGTAAGGAACGGGAATAGAATATTTGGCAAGGAAGTAATGGATTCTATCACATGTATAATATTTTGATGTGTTAATAGTGTGCATTTATTTAGAACCCTTTATTTTTTTCCTGCAATTTTATTGTGAAAAATCTCAAACATACACCCATGGTGAAAGAACTGGGTAGCAAACTCTCATACACACACCATCTACATTCTACTCTTAACATTTTACTATACTTATTTTGTTACAGATTTATTCATGTATCATCCTTTTTTTCATCCAAAGAAAATTGCAGACATCAAAATATATTGCAGACATCAGTTCACTTTTCCCTGAATACTCCAGCATGCACATCATTGAGTACTTACACAGAGGTTTTTAAATAAAATTTACATACAGTGAGGTATATAAAGATACATATTCATTTGCTAAATTGTGATAGGTGCAATGTGCAATTTTGTTACCTATGTAACCAAAACCGCTTTCACACTACAGAACATTTCTATAAACCCAGGAATTTCCCCCAAGCCCTATCATAGTCATCCTCCACCTCTACTCATTTCCAAAAACACACACTCATCTAATTCATTTTACCTATTCTAGCACTTTGCATAAATGAAATAACAGAGTAATTATCTTTTGTGTAAGGCATTTTTTTCCACTGGGCATTTTTTTGAGACTCATCCATGTTGGATCTACAGGTTCTTCCTTTACAGAAGTATTATTCAATTGTATGAATATTCTACAGTTTATTTATTCTCATGTTCATGGACATCTCATCTATTTCCAATTTTTGTAATTATTAATAAAGCTTTTATGAACATTCGCATACAAGTCTTCTGGTGGATTTAAGTTGACATTTCTCGGGGGTAAATTCCTATGAGGGGAATTGTTGGGTGAAATGGTAAGTAAATGTTTACAAAAAACAACCACAAGGGTTCCCAAAGTGTTTACAATATTTTATATCTCCTCTAGCAATGTCAGAAATTTGCAATTACTCATCAACTCAATGATACTTTTAAATTTTTTACCACTTTAATGTCTGTGAAGTAGGTTCTCACTGTAGTTTTAATTTGTATAGCCCAGTTGAACATCACGCTGAGAACAATTTCATGTACTTATTGGCCATGCTATAAGTCATTTATGATGGAATGTCGAATCTAATATTTTGCCTGTTAATTTTGATTGTATTCTTTTTCTTATTATTGAGTTCTATTCCAGAAATAGACAATTTTTCAAATGCATTCCTTACAAATATTATCTCCCTGGATATGGCTTACATTCCATTTCCTTACGGTTGTCTTTTGAAGAGTAGAAATTTTAAATTTTGATGAGTCACACATCACTTTTTCTTTTATGTTTAGTGATTTCTGTGTTTCATCAATGGTCTTTGACCATCTCAAGGTCACAAAGATACCTTGTACATTTCCTTCTTGAAGTTTTAAACGTGTGAATTTACATTTAGGTCCATAGTAAATTTTGGTATGTTTCATGTTTCAAGTGAGTTCATGGTTCATATTTTTCCATACAAATATCTAGTGGTTCAAGCACTATTTGTTAGTACCACCATTTTCCTTCATCATGGTAGCACCTTTTCTGAAAATCAGTTGGCCATACATGTGTGAGCTTATATATGGATTTTCTGTCTTTACAGAAAGAACATATTGCCTTCGAACTGTAGTTTTCACATAAATATTAAGATAAAGTAGTATGTATCCTCCAAATGTGTTCTTATCTTTCAGAATTCTCTGGGCTATTCTAGGTCCTTTGTTCTAATTTAAGTTTTAAAATCAGCCTTTTGATTTCTACAAAAGAAAAAGAAAAGCTTTCTGTGATTCTGATTAAAATTGTGGTAACAATAACAATTTGAGAAAGGACAGTGTGATAGATTAAAGATGGCCACCAAGTTTCTACTACCCCTCCCACTGAGAGGTAAACTCAAATTCTTCTCCCTTTAGTCTCAGCTGGCATAACTAACAGAATGTGGAAGAAGTGATGTGTGACTTCTGTTGTTGGGTCACACAAGTCTCATGAATTCTATTCGGAAGCCTGAGCTTCCACCTAAGATGTATGACCACTTTGGGACAGCCTACTTGACATCCTTATCTCATCCCCACTCTCAGGGGAAAATGTTCAGTATTCCACCACAGTGTAATACTAGATATAGGCTTTTCATATATGTTGTTTATTGTGTTTGAATGAATAATAGCTCCTCCACCCCAAAAGATTACCAAATCCTAATTCCTATGACCTGTAAATATATTATCTATATGTTAAAAGAGACTTTGCTAATGTGATTAAAGATTTTGTTATGTGGAGATCATCCTGGATTATCCAGGTGGGCCCAATGTAATAAACTCATTTACAAGAGGAAAGCAGAAGGTGCATAGTCAGAAAATGAATGTATGGGGACAGAGCCAGAGGTTGGATTGATGCACTTTTAAAATGGAGGGAAGAACCACAAGCCAGGGAATGCAGGTGGCTGTTAGAAGCTGAGAAAGACAAAAAGATCCTCTCAAAAGCAGCTAGAAAAGATGTAGCCCCACTGACACTTTGATTTTAGACTTCAGACTTTCAAAACTTAAGAGAAGAAATTCTGACTGTTTTTAAGTCACTAAATTTGTGACAATTTGTTTCAGATGCAATAAGGAACTAATGCAGATTTAGAAACAGAAATGTTACTGCAAGACTAATATTAAATCCAAATGGGAAAAGTGAATGTCCTTGTCTGATTCCCAGTCTTAAGCAGAAAGTTTGTGGTATTTCAACATTAACTATGATGCTAGATGCAAGTTTTTCATATGTATCTTTTATTAAGTTTAAACAGTCTTTTTCTAACCCTGAGACCTTTCATCAGGAATAGATATGAACTATGTTGAGTGACTTTTTCTGCATCTATTGAGGTAACAAGATTTCTAATTTTTCTTTTGTTAATGTAAATTTCATTGATTTTAGAATTGCATTTGGGATAAGCGTTCATTTATACTGTAACAGTTTTTCTGTTTTTTCATACTGGTGCTGGTTTAAATTGTCTGATATTTTTCAGGAAGATTTTTACCTCTATAGTCACAAAAGATACTGACCTACAATTCTTTTTATCATGCCTTTATCTGGTTCTGGTATTAGGTTATGCCAGTCTCAGTAAATAAGTCCAAAATTCTTTCCTCTCCTTTATTTTCTGAGTTAATATAAGTTGGGCATAATATTTTTCTTAAATGTTGCTGGAGTTCACCACTTAAACATCCCAGTTTTCTTTGTAGAAATGATTATGACTATGCATTTAATTTTAAGCACAGATCTATTCAAATTTCTATTTTATGTGTAAATGTTAAGTTGCAGTTTTCAAGAAATTTGCCAATTTCAATTAAGTTGTTGAGAAACAAGTTCTCTTTCCATGTTTTGGCATGATCAGAGCTTTCTGAGCAAAAACTACTGGCAACCTGGGTTAAAAGATGCATGAAAGGTAAACAATCCTTGGTAGCTATCTATGAATGATAGAGAGCTCCAGAGACATTCACAGCTTTATCTCCCCTTGAACCATTTGTTTGCATTCCAAAGTGTATTGAAGCTAGGGACTGTCCCCTCCTCCCACCAAACAGGATTTGTTTAACAAATGTCATTCTGCCTTTCCAGAAGGAGCAGAGTTAGCTGTGGCACCAAACATAAGCTCCAAATTCGTATTTTTTGAGCTCCTATCTTGTGTTATAGACACCTCCACATATACAGGTGATATCTGCCCTCACTGCACCATTTCTTGTGCGGTTGGGGTGTGGAGAACCTACACTAAGATGCTTTCTAAGTAAATAATAGGTATTTTCTCTGATCCAAAATCCCAATGGTTTTTATCAGGATAAAATTAACATAGATAACAAAAATTTAAACAGTATTTCTTCAAAATATTCTGAGTTGTATCTAGACGTGCTTTTCTTTCTGTTCACCTTGCTTAGTGTTCAATGACTTTCTTGGATCTCAAAATTAATGCATTTTATTAAACTGGGGATATTCAAGTACTTTTTCAATATTTGCCCAATGCCTAAAAACCACTGCCTTCTCTATTTGTCAAGTTTTATAGCTGTTTACAGAAGGAGAGGTAGCTGAGAACCAGTTACCCCTTAGTGGCCTCAAGTAGCATTCCCACCATTCATTTAAATATTGATGGCTCTGCAATCAATGTTTGGCCAAATCCCCTTTTTCAACCTTTTAATATATGGCTAACTTTCTACAGCTTAACTATACAATGTCCCACACTGAATTAGCTCAAAGTCACAATTTGAGTTCATAAATAAACTATTTTGCTCTCCCTTCAGCCTCCTTCTTTCCCTTTATTCTTTGTATCAGAGAATAGTACCACCAATTATCCACACTTCCAAGACAAACAGGTGAACATCATCTAAAATTCAACCTGTCACTCATCATTGTGGTAGACAAAATAGTGCCCTCACTTCCCGCCTCCCAAAAAAAGCCCATATAACTAATGCCTGGAACCTGTGACATTGTTACTTTATATAGCAAAAGAGATTTTGAAGATGTGATTTAGTTAAGAATCTTGAGATGAGAAGATTATTCTGGGTTATCCTGGTGGGTGCAATGTGATCAAACGGGCCTTATAAAGAGGAAGCAGGGTCATAAAGCAGAGGTCAGAGAGAGAGGGTTTGGAAGATGCTATGCTGCTGGCTTTGATGGTGGAGGAAGGGGCCGTGGGCAGACGAATGCAGGAGAAGACCTGGAAACAGGAAAAGACCAGGAAACAGATTCTCCCTTACAGCCTCCAGAAGGAGCACAGCCCTCATTCTGTTCATTCCTTATCATTCCTCATGCAATGTCATTGATTATATGGGCTTCATCTCCAGGTGTACTTGACTAGCCTCTAATCTCATCTTCTTACCATCAGCTTACCTTGTAGCAATCCCTGCCTCCCTAGTCTCCTATCTAAACTTCATGATGGTAATATTCCTAAAATTACAATCCATTTATGATATTCCTTGTTTAAAACTCTCCAGTGCATTATATATACTTTCAGGATAACTTCAGGTCTCCTGAGGTTAGCACAATGGCCCTTCAGTTTCACACACTTCCTGTTGTCTGCTAACGTTGGTCCACGATGTACTCCCAGTTCTCTGATCTGTACAGCATCCCATGTTTATCACACACCTCACAGTGTGCCCATAAATGTGCTGTCCTCGCTCCTCCTCCATCTGGGACATTCAGTAAGTAGCTATTTGAGAAAATGACCGAATGTAATTTCCCTATCAACATGAACACCAAACTAATTTAACCTTATGAGTTTGGTATTCTGACTAATGTACATGAATACATTTGTGTTCTTTTTGAACCACATATAGTATTTCTTCATATGGGGCTAAAATGACTGTTTACCCACACTGTCCTTTTTTCAGCCTTCTAATGCATATTTTCAATTGGTTAAAAAGAGTTTATTATAAATGGTCAAAAGAGTTGATTTTAAAAAGGAAATAAATGATACTATACAATTCTTTCACAGGAGTGTTCATTTGCAGGCCTACTTAGGAAATATTTATTAGGTTAACTACATGCTATGAAATTGGAATTAGGAGAGTATGACCCTTCTTACTGCTTGCATACTGACTTTAAGTAAAGCCTTTCAGAAATGTAGGTATTTGTTCTTCATTAAAATTTGAAAAATTTGATAAAGTCATGGTTTTCTTTAAACTCTATCCTGAAAGTTCCTATGTTGTCCACGATATTTCAAAAGAATGAAACTGACAATTGTAAGAAAGTCTTATCATAAAATTAGGTACAGGGAAGAGATACATACAAGTCAGACTGAGATTAGGGGAGAAGAAAGTGTGAAAGAGTTCATGAAGCAGTAATACTTGAATTGACTTTATAGTTCAAGGGGAAAAAAGCAAGGGTAATTAAAACAAAGCAGATTTGAATGAACAAATGTCTATCAACATGAAGTACTTAAATGTATTCCAAAGACTTGCCTATAGCTCAGTTCTACTGGAGAATGGAGTGTGTGTGTGTACAGGGGGAAGACGGGCTGGTCTGGGTAAATAAGATGCTTACAAAGAAGACAGCTATTTGGAAGGGCCTTATGAACTTAGAAACTTTATCTTGTAGAAAATGAGGATTATTTTTCACCGAGGTGTGGTGTAATCAAATGTGTTTTTTAGATGATAATTTCTCAGTAGGATTTGAGTGGATGGGAGTAGGCAAGTTTTTACAACATTGAAGGAAGGAAAACTTGTTAAGATTTTATAGAAGTGGAGATGAGATAAGAAGATTATGATGTAGGGTTATGGCACTGGGGTTGAAAAGAGTTTATACTGGAGTGATATTTGAGAATTAATATGTTATAGTTGAAAGAACTTGGCTTTGAATATGGAAATAGATTTAATCCCAGCTCAGAAACTTATTAGAAAAGTGATTTAAGCAAACAAATGGAACTTTATGAATTCCGGGTAGGGATAAAAATACATACGTTGTCTGTAGAATTAGATATATCAACTTGCATGGTTTGCATATAGCCAATTAAAGCTCTTTGTATAAAGCCAATTAAAGATCTGGCCAATGATTAGATACAGGAGTATAAGGGCGGTAGAGATCCTGGAGAAGTCTAAGATTTCTAGCTTGCGTTATCAGATGACTCCTGGTCACATTTATTGAGATAGACAATGAGAAAAAGAGACAATTCTGGTGAGGAAAAAATAATGTTATAAAATATATTTCAAACCCTTCTAACTAAAACAGTATTGACATGCTAACAGACTTCATCCTTGTGGTTCTTCTTTATCACCACCCTTTTGCAGCCTTGTATTTATTTTTGTGGAGCAATATGGTACAGCAACCAAGAATACAGACCTGCATTCAAATCCCAGCACCACTGTTTCCTAGCTGTGCGATCTTGGGAGTGTTACTACACTTCTCTGGGACTCTATCTCCTCATTTGTAAAATGGGAATACTAATAATACAGATCCCAAAGAATGATTGTGAAAATTAAATAAGTTAATAATTTTAAAGTGCTTAGAATAGTGTCTCCTCATCTAAGGGCTGCAGGTGTGTAAGATATTTTCTTTAAATGTTAATTAGTTGCTTGTCATCCTCATAAGGAAGGTTTCTTCAATCCCCTTCTCCTCCTTCCTCTTGCTAGATGTTTCTCTAATCTTCCCAATAAGACATACAAAAGCTTAGGTGGGAATTTAGAAGTCCCTGACAGGTCACAAGGCAGTATCACTTTACAAAGCAAACTTTCCATCTGATGTGTACAGAGCATCATACATTTGCTGTGAGGTTATTAAAGCTACTACATTTGACAAATGAAATTTCATATGCATACTAGATTTACAAGATAAAGGTTGTTGAGATTTACAACAACTAGAAGCCTCAAAAATGAAACTTTCTCCTCCAGGAAGTTGAATTTTTTTCCCCTTTACTTTATTAGAAATATCTAATAAAGAGAAATTCTTACATACCTAAATCAAAATGTCAACACTTTAACATAGGTTTATGAAGGTTACAGTCTGGCATAGAAGCATTTACATAAATTTTTCAACACCTAAACATATATTGAGTAAGTGCAGTTGCATTAGTGAAGAGAGTTTTATGTTTTAAAAAATTATGATGGGTAGTAGTTTTAGGAGCCCTATAATTTACTGCTTCACAGAATATAATTTTTAAAGAATACCACCTACTATAGTTTATGTGGAGAAATAACAGATTTGAAGGTCAAGTCTACAATTTATAGTAAGAGAATAAATGACTTACTATATAAGATTTCCCCATTTGATTCTAGGCATACCTCCTCGAGACACCTAAGACAGAATTATAGTTCAGAGGGAGCTATGCCTAATTACAGCTCTCAGTCAGAATATCCATATTTTAACCAAGAGTGTGACCTATAATTGAGTCTACGTTCCTGCTCCTCCATCATTGGCAGTGTGACTTTCTCAAATATGTCCACCGAACCTCACCAGGTTCTCTACAGCGTATTTTATAAGTGGCATTACATTTAGTATTATATTATCAACATCACCATCGGTATAACAGTTTGAAATAAGAGTACTTATAAATGGCAGCTTCTACTTTTTAGATATTAAAAAAGTTACCTAAAAAACATAATGAATACGCCCATGTGTTCTGCTCAGAATAAAATACATATTTTATCAGATTTTCATGGAATCTGATTTTAGAGAAACAATACAACATGACACACATAGCCACTATTTTTCTTCCTTTCTTCTATCCCATTCTCTCACCCTCTGAGAGGAAGCCGCAATGAAAATTGTGTAAGAAAACTTCTAGACTGTTTCATTTTTTGGACACACAAATAATTATGCTCAATATTATTTGGTTTAAAAGTGTTATGTAACTTCTACTAGAATGTGTATATTATTCTGCCATTGACTTTTTTTTTCATGTCAACACTGAGTTTTTGAAAACTACTGAAATGGATAAATTGATCTAATTAGTTCATTCATTTAAACTGCTAGAATGCTTAAAAGAAAAAGTAGACCTTGCTTTTTTTATAGGGGGTTGACAACTTGGATGACAGCAGATTTCTCATCTGAAACCACAGAGGCTGGAAAGATGTAGCACAACATTTTTCAAGTTCCAAAAGAAAAGAACTGTCAACCATTGTTTTATTCCATGATTTCATGATACACAGAATAAGTTTTTGAATTCTCTGTACCATTGATCCATTCATCTTTTTCTCCTTCAGAATGTCACAGTTTTAATGATCTAACTTTATAGAAAGAGTTGATATCTGGATACCAATTCTCCCTTGCTTGTTTTTTTTAATATCTTCTTGGCTTTTTTGACATTTATACTTCTTTATAAATTCTATAAGCAATTTGTTAACTTCTATAAATGCTTGCTGGAACTTTGACTGGAATAGTGATAATTCCAAGACAGTGAGTTTTCCCAACAATGAAAATACTATCGCTTCTTTTTAATTTAGGACATATATTATGTCTTTCAATAAGATCTTTATTTTGCATATAAAGCTTTTACAATTCTTTTAAAAATTTACTTCTAGAAGCTGTAAATCTGTTGTATCTCACTGAGCCTCAGTTTGCAATACCTTTTATTATTTGAGCACCCCTTATATTCATTAACATGATTTTACTTTGCTAAGATTTGTGTATTTCACACAGAACAAACCATAAGCGCAAGAAAACTGCGTTGCCCACTGCTCAACCAAAAAAGGATTTTATTCCAAAAATGGAGGCAAAATTGAGAGCATTTGAATTACTGAGAAATAGTACACTAGTATTCAATTGTAGTACCTTCATTAGGATCAAGAAAGGTTTGAATACTGTACTTAACAATTGTACTAGTGCTAATGCTGTTGTTCCTAGAAATGTGATCCCTTCTAAAGTATGGCTGCACTGTGAGGACAGAGTGATATAAAACACACATACATATGTTATGTTATATACAACTATTATTATATATGTTTGTTATATTTTATTTCCCGAAAGTTATTTATTGACAGAGTATCCTGTCCAAGTTGATTAAAAACAATGCAGGAAACAATTGAGGTATAATTTCTGATGTGGATACTGATGATATTTAGGGCAGCAGGAGTTTGGGGGCTTTGGGGACCTTTGAGTAAGTGCATTATACTCATATCCTTCATGTCAAAGATCTACCCAACTATGAGAAATAAAAGACCTTCTTGCCACTTGAGAACATGGGAAAAACTTTTCCAAAGAATAATCTTAAGTAATTTTTAGGCAATCGATCAGAACTTCCTAATCAACTAATGGAGAAAAAGGACTGTCATTAGTATACTTAGGGTTGTTCCCTCAAAATCAGTGAATTGTTAGCAAAAGAAAATTGGTTTAAAAGCCCTTTTTCTAATTCATTATTCACACACACACACACACACACACACATTAAAACAACTGAAATTAATCATTGCAGGTTTTGTATGGTTACTTATCTCAGCTATTTTTCTTGGCATTGTCATTTTGAATTTTTTTCTGTAATGATACCATCTACATCTTGAAAAGAGGAGATATTTACATGGTCTGGACCTTTGATCCAAGTACAGTATGAAATTCAAGCTAGTACAGATGAAGTTTTAGTTTATTATACAAATTTTAAAAACTAAAAGAGTTTATGTATAGCTCCTTAGTGGTGACCAAATTGACTCCTTCAACTATTCCTTTTTAAGATATAAAATATCATCAGTTATATCCTTTCATATTTTTCCATATGGTTGCCAATGTCCCCTACACTGGGTTGGAGTCTAGGTTTGATTTATGCTTTCTTCTCTTGGTAAAAGCCTCTTAGCAAATAAAGAGGCTAGAAAGGGTACTCTAGAGTAATAGAGAAATAAATAGGAGGAGAAATGAAGGGAAATATAAAGAAAATAACTTATAGAGCATCGATCTTGTGCCTGGTAACTTCATCAATCCTAAAAACAAGGTTGCAATGTTATTTTTCTTTTTTGCAGAAGAGAAAACTAAGGGTCTGAATTAGCATTCTCAACTCCACAATGAGGAACAAGCTAAGGAGTTAAAAGCAGATCTCTCTAACTCAAGGATCCACATTGATTCCATTTTAAGACGATTTTATAACCCCATTGCTAATGCTTCTAGAGGTGTTTTAGAAATGTAAGGATGCATGTAGGTTGTCAATATGTTTCGGGATCACAAGTCACTGATGACATTTTGTGAGTGATGTTCTAGGACAGTGTCTAGATAGCCTGCAGTTTTAAGACAATCTTACACAACAAAGAAATGACTTGTGTGTTCTGTGACTTGAAAGTTTCCCTAGAGATTACCATAGAAAAAAACAACCCATTTATAATTTCACAAGACTCGAGCCTAACTCTGCTTTGCATATAAACAGAAAGATTTCTTTTTAATTTAATAGATATTGAATTTTCCAGAAATGCAGCTTCTGGATAATTCAGGCAGAAGATTAAAATTTGTTTGGAGATTTCCCAAGAGCTATATGACATTTCAAAAATCTCTTCGCTTGTGACATCGCTGCTCATGGTTTAAGTTATCAAGACCACTTAGGTGACCTGTATCAGTCTGCAGTTGTTGCTGACACAGTCATGTGCTGATGTGGTCCTCACAGTAAAATATCAAGTACTAAAAATTGTCAAAATACTGTCTATTATTTTCCTTCTCATAAATACAACTTTACTTATTATGAAATATTTGCAAGCATCTGGCTACATCATTATGTCAACTAGTGTAGTTAATCCTTCATATCTTAATAATGAACATCTTTTATTATAAATTATTTTCTCTACATTATTAAGCCATTGTACTGATGCTGTAAGCTGATATGGGAAGGTGGGTTAAAGTATTCTGAATTTCACTTGAGGTATTAAAGGGATCATGGGGTGGTAAGGGGTTGAGATTTAATATTTACATCACAATGTAAATTTAGTTATGGTCTGTGCTCAGAAATTTCCAGGTTTAAAAAGTTGGCTTAAATGTGGAACACAAGTTAAAAAGTATCCATCAGTAAGCACCAGAGTGGCTTGGGTGTTAGGAGTGATTCTTCAAGATCTATTCTATGTTGCCTGCACTGTCAAATAGCTCAAGGTTTGAAGAACTAGCCAAAAGAATTTACACCAGTCAGTCCTATTCCTTGTACTGGAATTAAGGGAATATCATTTCCTTAAGAGTGACCAATTCAAGAGTAAGCATGTAGGCAATTTCTAACCAGTGATACATAAGGTTAAAATTCCTGTAGATTACTGGGAAAGTCCTTTCCTATTTTTTAATTAAGAATTGAGAAACCTCTCACATGTGCCAGATTTAAACAAAGAAAAAATATCCCCATTGATGCAGGCAACTCCTAGGGGAATTGGCCCCAGGATAAAGCCAGTCTTCTGTCCATCAGAGAGAATAGGCTGATTCCCTAATGGCATTGTTGACCTTAATGTTTCTGCCAATCCTGACGTATATACAGCCCATACGCTTTTCACTTAGGTGTGCAAGTATTTCTCTCTATATTTTAAAGTTAACTTCTTATTGAAGTACAGTATATGTATATAGTGTATATATATAGGAGTATACACATGTCTCGATGTATAGCTATTTTCAATTTTCTCTCATTCCTTCTAATTGTCTCAAGGAGACAATCTCATATATCCTTAACATCTTTTCAACACTTCTTATCTCCCTTTTTAAAAATTTATTTTAATCCACGTATAGTTCATTTACAATGTTGGTTAGTTTCAGGTATACAGCAAAGTGATGCAGTTTATATATATATATCTATATATAAAATCTCCCTTTTTAACAAAGAGAACATAGCCCTCAAGCTTTGACCCTTCAGCTGGCAATAGTAATTCACAAAGTAAGCACACCCATGTACTCATAATCCAGATAAAGAAATAAAATCTTTCCAACACCCAGGAGTCTCCTGTGTGTCTTCTCCCAGTGACTGTCCTCCAAAGGTGACCACCATCCTGTCTCCTAGCTTCTTAGACTAATTTACCTGTAAGCATAATGCTACTCTATGTACACTTATGTGTGAGGTTGCTTTTTCTCAACTTAATTTTTGTAAGATTCAGCCATGATTGGCATGTAGCTATGGTTCAATCTTTTTTCATTTTTATGTAATATGCCCTTATATTTATTTATCAATGCTACTGTTGACAGACACTGGATTTGTTTTTCAGTTTGAGGTTCTTATGACTAGTGCTACTGTGAACGTCCTGTGATCCTATGTAAGTACTTTTGTTGCATATAAACCTAGGAAGAGAACTGTTAGAACACAGGAGATTGGTACGTTCAGCTTCATTAAAATACTGCCACAGTTTTTCAAAATGTTTCTACAAACATAGGCTTCTACTAACAGATTAGCAAAGTCCCAGTTGCTCTACATCCTCACCAACATTTGGATTTGTCCGTCACTTTATTTTAGCCCACCATTAGAAAATGGAAATTAAAATCATGAGTTACAAATACATTTTTGTATATTTTATGTATTTGTAACTCATTATGATTTAAATTTCTATTTGCTGATGACTCATGAGGGAGAACCCATTTCATATATTCATACATACCCTCTTTTATAATGTTCAAATCGTCTGCCTGTTTTTCTAACTATTTAACTTTCTACCTTTTTCTTAGAGATTTGTAGGGCTTCTTTAGATTTTTTGATATTAGTCCTTTGTCAACTATACGTACTATGAGCATCTTTGATCCTTGATGTCATTGTTGAAACACTGGATTTAGCAGTTCTGTGCTGTAACTGTTTAACAATGGGCCTTCAGGGGTAAAGAAAGCCTCAGTTTATAGTGTTTACTGACTTCTGCGGTGTAAATGCTCCCTCCACGGCCGGTTCAAGGTAACAAGCTGATGTCAGTATACAAAGAGCTGTAGCCACACAGCACTGTGGAGCACACCCACCACATTAATACAAAAGATGGAAACAACCTTGAGGACAGATAGCAGTGAAACAATTAGGAAGTGATGTGCTTTGAGTACTTTTCACTTTTATTTTCATATACTTCATTTAGGTTTTAGTTTACACAATCTGATCTTTAACAATGGCTGTGTTTAACAGGCAGTCCACGAAACTCCTGAAAATTAGCTGTTGGCTCTCGTAAGTTAGTACAAGCCAGACCCAGCACAACACTGGAATCTAGTTATTCTGAAGCCCCCCTCCTATGGACTCTCTTAAGTAAGCAAGTGCATCTTATTATCATTATTCTATTAAATAATGTTTTATTGAAGCATGCCATACAACAGAAACATGCACATATATGAAGTGTAAGCTGAATGCATTTTCACAAAGTAAACACGCTCGTGTAACTGACTGCCACTCAGATTGAGATACAGAATATTACTAAACCCAGAAGCCTCTTACATATCCTCTCTTGTGCATAAACCCACAAAAGTAAACAGGAATTTGATTCCTCATCATCGTTTAGAGGGGGTTTGAACTTCACATATAGAATTATAGTTTTTAATGCATAAAAAGTTAATGTCAAAACTCTGCATCACGTTATACAGTTCACGGATCACTAATACTACACATCAAGGCGGGGTGTTCCCAAGTGTGTGATGCACACAGTGCTGGGACATAAGATGATTTTAGTGCTACTGATGTATCATTAAATAGCGGTGAGAAAGTTACTCCTTTTTAATCCTAATTTTTTTCTAAGAATATCTAATTCTTTGTTACTTTCTCTGCTTGCATCAGAGGCAAGCATCATCTGGTACTCTTAGGTCCTTAGCATCTCTCAAACTGTGGTTCTCTCTTCTTTTGACAGTGAGAAATCAGGCTTGAAACTCCCTTCTGTTGGCACCTGTCTCTAGCTGGAATTCAATTACATTGCTTTGTATTCACTGATCTACCTGTATATTTATCTTCTATTCATGAAATAGTAATTCCACATCTATAGGAGTGATATAAAACCCCCCTTTCAAATAAATGAAAGTATAAAAATGAGTCAATTTCATAGAATTTCACATCTAAGTGTAGTGTATATACTTGTATATATTAAACATTTTATTAGAAGTACACTAATAAGTAAAATTTGAGAAACTCTGATCATGAAATCTACTGTCTTAAATAAGAGATGGCACAGGATACCTTCCCCGAGGAAAACCAGGATGTGTAAATAAAGTGCTGACTCTGTAGAGCCAAATGCATTCAGAGAGGCAGATAGGACAGAGGATCATGGGAATTTCCACGTCAGCGTCTTCAGCATCACTCCCTAATTAACTGAAGGAAGTTTCCTTGAGGAAGTAGGTTTTGGAGGTGTTCAGACAAATCTGGTGACCCCGACGTGTTCTAGAAAGATTTGCAAATAGAATGTTACCTGTCCACTGTTGCTGTCATTTGAAATGTTTAACTAGGTTATATTTCCAATAAAATGCATAAAACTGCCTCGTATTTTAAATGTATGTGCAGTATGTTTTATTGAGCATATCTAACAAGTATGTGGAAAATATATTGGATTCATTTCCATGAGGAACACACAATGCCAGCTTTCCCAATCTACATCATAATTACAGCACAGGGGGAGGATTATAACTGCGGGGGATGTGTTCTGTCTGAATTTTTAAGTAAATTCCTCCTCAAATGAAATCCTCTGGTGCATCTGTTACGTATTTAGACTTTTTAAAAAATGTAGTTTTGTATGAGCCAAGCAGGTGTGCAGTTCTCTCACCCATGAGATCACACAAAATGAAAAGTTCATGACTGTCCACAAGCTCAGAACAACATGGGTCAGCAAAGGTACACCCCTTTGCTCGCACCAACTGAGTTTCAAATCCATGGCTCTTAGGGGGAATTTGTAAGTGGACTAGTAAACCTGGAACAAGAATGCACAATTTGGCAAAAGAGTTATTTCTGCTTTTCTCTAGTATTTTGACATTGTGGTCCTATTCAGAGCAATGGTTTTGATTCTTGATACTGAGATAAAAGCATAAAAAAGTGACTAACAGTCCCTAGTGGGGTATACATGTCTGTGTGTATGCATGTGTGCGCATCTGTAAGACAGATGTGTGGGCTCAACGCAGTTTTATTTAATAGAATAGTTTCATTTCCCCTCAAATATTTGTATTTCTCCCCACTTTTCCATCATTCTTCCAATTCTAAAAAAGTCACATGGTGCATTGTCACTGGAGCTGAGCTGTGTCTTTCCTACTCCTGTCCTGTGTAGGTCTGCTCTTACCTCTAATTCACCAATTTGCTTATAAATTTAGTCAGTTCTATCAGCATGAGCCTTTCTTCCCTAAAGGAACTGGAGTTTCAGACCATTGGACTATAGCAAGAAGAAACTCCCCCTCGATTCTGAAATTTCATGTTGCTTTTCCTATTCCAGAGCTTCCTCTTAATATTCTTATCTCAGAAGTAGAAATTTCCAGGACAACCATATAATTAAAGAAGGGTATGTGTCTGTATTTGTAAGTGCATATGTACAAGGAAAATGCACCTCACAATACGAAATTAAAACAACCAACCCCTATCACTCCCCCTGCCATCAAAATGACCTGCATAAGCTCCAGAAAGTAGCTACTAAGGGGCTTAGGGTGTTGCTCTGAGGGTACAGAGGAAATCAGAGGTTCCCTTCTTTGTGCCTTTACACAAAACATCTGATTTTTGCCCATAAAGGAGAGAGACGTCTAAATTACTTAAATACATGACAGCTGTTAGATACAGAACTGCTTTGTGACCTCTTAAGCGCTAAACTCGTATGTTAAAACAACGGTAGGAAATGGTGAAATTGGTTGTTCTGTTGCTCTGACTCAGCGTGATCTACAGCTGGTGTGCCTTCTTCCTAATAGCTATGTGTGAGACGATCAACACCCAGTTTGCTTTCCTTCTGCAGTCACCATTGGCTTATTAGGCTTCCTGTGTTTGAAATAGCAGTCTCTGATTTACTGAGGCAGCATGTAAGTGAGCACCCTCCACCACACCAACTCCCAGAACACTTTCCAAACAACTGTAAAGGAATTCCTTAACCAGTGATTCATACAGCCACATCTGGGGGGGACCTCAGTTCATCTTTAATAGCACATAATCATCACAGAGCAAAGTCATTAGGAAATTAGAGTAGGAACTAGAGAGACACATCAAATTTCATATTTTAATAGAAATTAGAAGTACGCACTGCTGTCTAAAACTGGGGCTGGTGTCCCTCGTATTTCCCAGGCAACTGAGAATCAGTAATTGATCTCTGGTATCTCAAAGAAGATCCGATGGAAAGAGAGAAGTGATCACTAGTGATTCTGGGCTATTGGAGGTAATTTGTCCAGAGAAATGTGTTCAAGAGGTACTTCTGCTGCCATCATGGTTGTAATTCTGGCTTCAGAATCAGTATTTCAAAATTATAGACATATAAATGTCCCATTGTTAGAGATATGTCATAAGATAAAAGAACTTCAGAGACCATGCTGTCCTTTGCCTCTTACTGTGCTGAGCATTGGTCCCCGTAAGTCAAAGAAAAAAATAGTAAAGCTAGTTAGCATTTGATTATTATTTTTATTACACATCATCATGTCTATTTGGCACAATGTTCTTTATCCCTCTGTTCCTACCCTTAGAGGGTTAACTACTAAGGAACAGAGGGATATTCAAAAAAAAATACAAAAGCAATAAAAATCAAAAGTAGAAGAGATAAACATGGGGCTCATTCTTTTAAATTGGGAGTTTGGGTTTAAAGGAAACTAAATAAACTCTAAGCACCAAAAGCTATTAGCTCTGTGTTAATTTTTATTCATTTTAAATATTTTTGTGTCTTATTTTATTCTTCATTCTTAAATTGAGATAGTAAGATATTGACATTTAAACAAAATTAAATGGCCCAAACTAATACGGACTTTAAACTAGTGTGAGAATAGGAAACGGTTAGAGAAGAGATACAAAAACAAAACCAAAAAAAAACTAAACACATCACATAGGGCAGAAAGGAAAGTTGCATGAAAAATGAAGAGAAGACATAGCAAGACATTAAAAAGTGATTTGTTTTTTATGTTTCACTTTTCTTCATTGGAGGTTAGAATGATTCCTAATGAAAGGAGAGAGAGAGATACAGAGATAGATGAAGAGAAAGAGGGTCGGGCAGGGAGACTGCTGGTAAAACACACAAGTTAAAATGTCAAGATATAGACAGGATAGTCTAGAAGGGAAAAAAGGAGGAGAGTGCATTGCATCTTAAACCAGACAGCTGCTGGATATTGGAGCTACGTCTTAGGAAAGTGCTCAGTGAAAATAACTGAAGATGGAAAACAAAATGTCTTTTGAATTTTGCCTTAATGCTGTTACTATATAGCACTTTGGAAGAAAAATATTGTGTAAATTTACTAAATAAATGAAGCCTTGGCAATGTATTTAAATTGTGTTGAAAACCAAAGCACTTCAGGATGCAGAGTAGTATTAAATCAATAAAGTGAACTTTGCTACATATAAATATATGCTATTCACATAGGTCATTACCCGAACTTCACAATGATATTCTGATTAATAGTACATGGAGTAGATCTCCCAGATGCCAGCCAGATGGTCAAAGAAAACTAATGTTGTTTAACTTAAGGAAAAAAGTATAAATCATATGTCCTCTGACATACATAATGGAACAAATGGAAAGCATCCCATGTGAATTCCATACTTATTTTACAGTTCTACTGAGATTTAAAATGAGAGAAAAATGCTATATAATTTCTAGGTCCACATAAAAAGAGAAAAAAATGCTATTTAAATAGAGGCAATGAGCATAAATGGTTAAATAGACTCATTATAATTTCACAGTATTTTGGGGTTTTGGTAACACTTTCCTCCTAAAAGATAATCAATGATATTTTGCAACCCACCAATGTCTGAAGACAACTCAAAAAGTGCAAATTAGCAGATCAGCAATAGAAGGAAGAAAAATTCAGTCCCCAGTGACACAAAATTATGGTTCCAGATATGAAAGGATGTTTTCTAAATTTTAAATTATCAAAGGTTTTTAAGGTTCATCAGACACTGAGTATAGAAACACAATGTATCAAAATATATACCTGTAATATTAAAAAGTAGCATTTTCCTTTTGCTTACAGTTACTGCAAATGATTGGAAACTAAGATGTTTCTTTTTCAAAATAAATTTCTACTGTGATAGGCTTGCCTGATGCCATGATCATTTGTAGTTACTAGGTTATAATAAGCATATACAGCTGACCCTTGAATAACTCAGGGGTTAGGAGCACTGGGCATCTACACAGTTGAAAATCCACAGATAACTTACAGTCAGCCCTCCATATTCAAGGTTCCTCCTTGTACTTACTTCCTCAGTATCTGCAGTTCCATATCCATGAATTCAACCAACCTGGATCATGTATTAGTGTATATTTACTACTGAAAAAAAATCCAAGTTTAAATGGATCCACATAGTTCAAACCTGTGTTGTTCAAGGATCAACTGTGGTTAAAAGCTACCAGTTTAAAAATTTTTTTTTAAGAATTAAAAGGAAAGACAAGGATAAAAAGAATAGTCTTTAAGAAAAGAGAAAGGAAACCCAGCGGTAAGCTAGTAAATTTTTAACTGGCCATCAGAAAAAAGGGGGAAAAAAAAAGGCTTGATTCATTGTGTTTGCCATTTCCCATGGTATAAATACTCCCAGTATGGTCAATTTCATGCTATTAATGTGATGTCCATGAACACACAGTAGAGAAAGGAGATTTGCTCTCGTGAGCTCTGGCTCCAACACACTACCAAAAAAACATCCTATTTGCTCAGAGAGTGGAGCCAACAATCTCCTGTTAAAGGTCAAGATTTTTTCCAACCCGGGCTGGCAGATAGCAGATTGAGTAGGTAGCTAGACATATTTGTGTAATAAAGTATGCTGTGGTTTTGTTGATTCTGTAACAAGGAATGCTGTGGGGTGCAGCATTCCTGTTATTGTGATGAGGAAATCTGTTATGGTACGCTAAAACAAAATGGAAGGCTGCAAAAGACAGGCCTCAACAATGGATTATGTCTATCATTTGACCAATAGACTGGATTTTAGCAGTCTGATATTAGGTTTGCAGCTAAACTGATCAGGATCTGCCATCTATATTGTGAACTTATATCTCCCCTGTTTCCTTTCCTTTCTTTCTTTTTTTTGTGGGGAGGGAGCTTACAAAAAAATAAATGTAAGATGGTCCATATTTTACTCTTATATGTAGACAGATTTCACTGAGTGAGAAGTTAAATAGTCTATTCTACTCTATTTTATAGTAGGCCGTGCTATGCTATTATTTTATATGTATTTACTGTGACCCTACTATGTGCCTAAATTCTTCTAACCAGTATAGGATAAACATATAGGATAATAAACTGTTCTTCTAAAAACTTAGAATCTTAATTATTACATAATGTGTGGTAACAAGAAACCGATCAAGTACAAACAAGAATTTGGACTGAGACGCCAAAAATAAAAAATAAAATAAAAGACTATTTTGTATCTTCCTTCTTAAAGTACAAATAGATAATACTTTTATATATTAGAGCACAGAAACTAATCTCATTCCTACGAGTTTTGTCAAGTAGTTTTCATTTAAGTTTAAAACACTGTATCAGATTTAATCTATTAAATGAAACTACTGTGTCTTAGCCTTGTCTTCTTCATGATACCTACATGCTCAACACATAGGTCATAAACTGAAATACAATATTAAAGAATTAGAGAATTTTAGTAATTTTTAAAATGTCTACTCACATTATTAAACTAAGTCTTAGAAAATATAAACTTTTCTCAGTTCCACATATTGACAGACTTGGAAATTATACTTTCAGTAACCGAGAAACAAAGATGCGTTGACCTCCCATGATATCTTTTGACAGATATCACGGCTTTTTAGCATCAAGTTAGACTCAGTGGGTAAAAGAGAGGAAACAAGTGTAGTATCTGGGATAGTCATCATTTTTCTCTATCTTTAGTTTCTCTGGCATGAACTCTTAAACTATGAGCCCCTTTTCTTCCTTGAGATTTATAACATTTCATAACACTGTATGAATTACAAATCAAGATGTACTATAGGAATGACATAGTATTGATTTCCTAAGACTAGAAGAATCAATCTCACTCACAAAGACTTTCAGAAATAACCTAATTCTTTTATTTCTGGCATGTTTAAATGTGAATAAGCTTGTGTCACGACCTCTCTTTATAACCATTTGTGTATTTTTCTTCACAATACATCAGTGTTCCTGGCTTCAATCCACCTCACTACAAGACACTACATTATAATGATATTACTTTTAGCTGCCTTTAAAATTCTGGTTGGTTCATGATCCAGTATGCTTTGCCAAAAAGTACTATAAATTTTGTAATAAGGGTATCTAGCTATGATATACATAGTTAACATGTTACTTGTGAATTTTATTTTTATAATAACAAATTAATCTGCACTATTAAATGCTGAAGAGACAGATAAATGGCGAACTAGGATACTGTGTACAGAATTCCACAGGAGGCTGGTTCTTGTGACTAAAACTTAATGCTTTGCATTGGAAAGTTCCATTGAGAAAGTTGTGAAGAACATAATTAATGCATATATAGCTTTTTAAGTATTTAGGGAAGACCTTAAATAGTGACTGATTCAAAGCCCTCATTTTTAAGTAATAAAGTTGTGTGCCTCAGTCAAGGCAGAGGTCTCCAGTCTTCCTGACTCAAATGTTGTTCTCTGAGCCACACTGGCTCCCTAATATTCTCTTTGCAGAAGGAGCTGTGTGGGATTCAGTCTTTACACAGACTCTCTGAGGGGAACAAAGATGACTTGGCTCACTTCTTCCAGCAGTCTTACAATTACAAGTTCAGCTGTGCAAACCCAGTACTTCTCAGAATGGAAAACAGAAAAACCAATGGGATTTTTCACTCTCTTGGACTCAGTCTTCTTTCAGACTTGACAAAGATCCCATCTGTTAACTTTGGGACTATAGTGCACAAGTTTTCAGGAGTGACGTTGCTGACTACACTTAGTGCCTCTGATATTCTGCTGTGTGCATAAGAGAAAAGAGGAACTTCTCACTTGCAGTTACCTCTTGACAGGGAAGAGTGCCATAGTGCACATCCCACTAACTGCGATTCCTCTAATGAACCTGTCTATTAATTAAAAGAAAAAATTGTAAAAAACAAATTTCTTCTGTATAGCACAGGGAACTATATTCAATCTTACAGTAATCTATAATGAAGGAGAATATGAAAACAAATATATGTATGTACATATATGACTGAAACATTATGTTATATACCAGAAATTGACAAATTTGTGACTATACTTCAATTTTAAAAAAAGCAATTGTGAATTATGAATGTTTAGTACTTTTAGAGAATATGTCTTTAATTTGACCATCAAATTGGTTTCTTGCTCACACAAAAGAACTGAGATTATGAAGGGGGCATTGAGGGCATTCATAAAAGAAAATCAAATTCTCCTAATGCACATTTTGCTTTGAATTTGTCCATTGGTTATTTAATGGGTGCTGAAAATTATTTTGTGTACAACTTGGGAATTTGGAGAGTTACATTGGGCTTGTTACGGAAACATTCTAAACCTCCTTGTTTCTTATCCATAAAATAAATCCATAAAAATACTCACGGTATAATGTTACTATGAATAGTCAATGAGATCAGTCATATAAAGTACTCAGAATAGTTTTTGGAATACGTATATTCTCATATGAACCTTGATGATGGTGATGATGTAATGAGGATCATGACTGATATGCCAATACCTGAAGTAAAGTGTGCAGGCTGAAATTGTCTTAATTCCCACATGTAATATGTGATCATGTTTGCCAATAAATTTACATAATTGAATTTCTTTT
Organism: Camelus ferus; assembly: GCF_009834535.1. NCBI lineage: Eukaryota > Metazoa > Chordata > Mammalia > Artiodactyla > Camelidae > Camelus > Camelus ferus. The sequence continues at coordinate 80,952,762 of NC_045698.1, read as the reverse complement.
ACAGAATGAATAAAATTGAACTAGGCTATGTTGCAAAGGTGCAACTTGCAAAGCTGAGATTGTGAAAGTAAACATTTATACCAACAAGCCCTTTACCCTGATAATTATAGTGGTAAATAAAAATATAAATAAAGTGTTCTCTGTATGCATTACTACTAATTTATAAATCAATTATGTTGTTTTAGATGGCGGAATTTATCCCATGTGGGTAATACAACTCCTTTTCCAAATCCTTAAATGCATGAATGTGTAGAGAAAAACATACCTTAAAAGCAGCCTACACCCTTTCAATTTTCTATACTTTATCCTCTCCCCTGAAACCTGGCCCTAACCCAGTGAAACATTTAATGGAGCAACTCAAAATTGATAGTCAAATGAAGCAAAAGACCAAATTCAGTCTCCCCATAGGAAACTAAAATTTTGAAAAGGTGACAGGTGAATTATTTCATTCTCCATTGCTTTAAGTTTCTGAAAATATATTTATTGTTTTCAATAGCAGCAGCCTTGGCCAGAAAGTTAAAAGTTTCTTCAGGGATTTAGATGACCATGAACAAACATTTCAAATCAGATCAATAGTCCTACATTTCTTCTCAAAGGCGCAAATGATATTCCATGAGGCAGAGCAGGCTGCTTCATTAAAAGGATGGTTCTTATTCCTAAGGAAAAGACACAGTAATGAAGCTATTTCTTCCCATGGTACTACCTCCTCCTCAAAGGAACACCTTCAAGCTTGTTGGGCTTAGAAATGGTCATAAATAATGGTCTCTATAGTTTTCATGCACTGATTTTAGGCAATGTCTTTAATTTTAAAACTATTTTTAAGAGAGAGAAAGCAACACATGCCAGTAAATGCCCAGATCAGACCCGCAGGTGCTCCTACGCAGCTATTCAATGTGCCGTGCTCTACCAAGAGCTACCACCTCCAGTGGAAAGAAGCTGTACTGCTGCCGCTTCCTTCAGCCCACCAGGCTGCCCAACTTGAGTGGCGTCCAAGGCACGTGATTTTGCTACACATTCGATAAAACGCAAACTTGTGTGAAAGGGAACAGATCATTTGGTTGCTCAATTTTTCATGTTTTTCTTTTGCAGCATTTTCACCCTTCTTTTGCTCATTCACCAATTCTATCACATAGTTCAGGTCTCAGGTCTTTTCCTGGCCAGTGTATTTAAAGTTCTACTCCTTTTAACCTTGTCACTGTCTAATTTAATTTTTCCCAGTGGAAGTTACAGTTATGTAAAATTATCTTGTTCAATTATTTTATTTTTTTCTTTATCTTTCATTTCCTTTTGTTACAGTCTTTATAACTTTATAAACCCCTTAAGAGCAGGGGCATTATGTGTTTTTTTTTTCCATTGCTCTGTGTCAGCATCTTGAAAACTGCTAGGAGATGCTAAGTAACTATTTGCTATCTACCAAAGATTTGATATATATACACACACATACACACACACACTCTGTCATGCATTCCTTCACAAAGGTCCAAACAATATCCCATGAGACAGCAAGCTGCTTCCTTAAAAGAATAGTTCTTATTCCTCAAGACACAGTAATGAAGCTATTTCTTCCCATTATATTACTTCCTGCCCAATGGGACACCTTCAGGATGGATGGATGGATGGATGGATGGACGGACAGACAGACAGACAATCTTCCAAGAGTACTTGCTCTTTTTTCCAGGATGTACAGACTGACTCCAGATTGTAAAAGAAAAAAATCTGTATGTTCAAGGTTCTGGTAAAACTTCTACAAATCTTTATTCTACTGCATAAAACCAGTTCAAAGAGTTCATGTCCTCTGTATTCATGTTCATTACCACAGTGAATTTAAAGTCATAGAAATAATGAGTAATGATAGCAAATCTCACAATAAAGAGATTTTCTTAATTTTTCACATATGTCAAGTATATTCACTGATATCTCAAGTAACTGTAAAACATTATGTGATGAAATAATGTTTTGTGTTTTGGTTGTGTGGTAAGAAACATTTGTTAGGTTTACTGTTGACTTGTAGCAGAATAAAAAACAAACGAGTATCTCAGTTTTCTAGATCTTCTACCAATTTTGATTCCCTTCTAAAGTCACAATTAACAATATTAATAAACATTACTTAAAGCATATCCTGTATTTCACTATGCTAAGGTTTGGAACTGCAGCGACAGATCCTGCCCTTGCACCTAAAAAGGAATCAACAGCTCTTTAAGACAAATATGGTAAATGTTACGACAAAAGTTAAACAAAAATTCTCTGAAAGCATAAAGAGGAAGAACTGTGCTTTTCATGAGAGATCACTTACTCATATATTCATGTACTTCTAAATATTTATTGTGCCAACCCTGTATGTTAGAAACTGTACTAGCTGGTAAGATTGATATATAGTCTTAAAGAAGATAAGGAAATTACAGTCTAGGGAGGAACAGAGAATTTACACTATGGTCACAGTAAATACTAAAACGCAGAAGTACACAGAGTACTTGATATGAACTCAACTCATACTGGAAAATCAGGGAAGGCTTTGGAAAATGACAATTTATAATCTGAACACCGAAGGATAAATTGCAATTATAAAGTGATGGTAAAATGGACTAAAAAGAAAAGTATTGCAGACAGACAAACAACATGTTGAAATATGTAGAAAAGAGAATTTAACAGGTTCGAGGAACTTCAGGTAGCTCAGAAAAATGGGGCGTATACACTTGAGAAGTAGATGAGAAAAGGTGAGGAAATAAGCAGGGGCTACATTGTACAGCACTTGGAAAGCCATGTTGAGATGACTATTGAAGGGTGAGTCTGAGTTTACCAAAGAAAGAAAGAATGAGCATTTCTAGAAAGTGAGGCTACATTGTACAAACACATACAACTATGAAAGCCTTATTTAGCAAAAAGCAATTAGGCCCATGGGCTGGAGTTAAGTGGTTACTGAATAAGTTTCAAACAAGCTAGAGATGAACGCATTAAGTGTTACCCTACTTTAGATCTAAAAGAACTCTTTTTCCTTTGAACATTATCATTTATTGCTTTGAATATTATATATTAAATTTGCACGAAATTTCTTTCAATAATATCTTTATGTGAATTTCTTATAATTTAAAATGTAAGCTCCTTAAAGACAAGGACTGCCTAGCATTAGGCCATGAAACCCAATTGACACTTGTTGATTTGTTGATAGATTAGATGGTGAAAACCCAACATTTGAAAATAGTACACTTAATTTCTTTTTTTTTTCCATTCTTAGTATTTAACGGTAATAGAAAAAAACCTCAAGGAAAAAAAAAAGCTATATCCTTGCTATAAAAACCTACAAAAAGATAAATACTAAGAAAAGAACAGAGATGAATTTTATTACTGAATTCCCAAGAATATGCAAGTAAATATAACTAAAATTTTCCCCAACTTACTACATGTCTATATATATTACATCATTGAATACCCACAAGCTGAAAAGAGAAAAATGTAACATACACACTATTTGGTTAATTTCACCTAACTGTATCTTAAATGATGTTGTTATTTCATAAGAATGTACATTATGTTTCATCTTCAAACTGACTCCATTCACCGTTCATATTTGTTTTAGGTAAGATCTGTGTACTTACATGGAGTATGGCTATCTTTTTTTGGTCATTTATATCATCTCTGACTAAGAGAAATTATTACTAGGCCAATTTGTCATAATTGATGCTATTACCATCAGCAGAGATCAAAATAATCTGAATTATCAGGCTTCATTCCTAGTCAGTGACCACATACAGAGTTCATCTTTTTCTAATTTAAATTCAAGCTGTTTTCCCTTTCTCTGTACAAACTTCTTAATGATATTCTAATCTAATTTGCATAAAATATTTTTCAGCAGTTAAAGATACCTTAGCCAACAGATGGTGCTATGTATATCATTTTTATGTTAGTGTATAATATTTGAAATATACATATTACAGCTGAGCTGCAACTTAATTACATTGTTAGAAGACATATATGAAAGAAAATTTCTTGAAAATACATAATGCATAAAGCTTGTAAGATATGAGAAAAAATGCAAAGTCACTGAAGAATGTTTGAGTCAGGGGTCACAGGCTTTTCAATTATGCGTTAAGCTTGTCAGAGTTTGGGACTTTCATGTTCACAAAAATGAAGCTTAACATTTGGTTTGCTTTGGGGTCCTGGAAGTGATCAACAGGACTCCTCTGATGCCAAATGTCTGTCCTGAAAATACCTTTCTATGAAATCTTCTTCCTGCCTCCAACATCCTGTCTCACAAATCCACCTTTCCAAGACCACCATATTGACTTTTCAAGGCCCGTCTTTTTGCATTTAGCAAAGAGGAACCAGTGATGGTCTTTGAGAAGATGAATAAAATAATTTGAGGTCCTGATTTCTTAGTCTGGGCTTCAACTACCATTTCTCTGCAAAAATAAACATATAATTCAGCTATATTGACTGTGTAAGACGTGGCTAACTCACAGTCTGGAATGCAGCTATTGGGCAGCCTCATGTGCCCCATTTTTTCTGTGAAGCTTTTCTGATCACAAAGTCTGTAGATGCTCTTTTCCATCTCTGAACTTTACTAACACTTAATATTATTCTATCTACTTTAACTTGATTTTTCATTGCTTTCTGTTGTAAAATTTCTTAAAAATAAACCCAATCCACTGTGTTTCTGCCTTATGACTAAAGCACAAGTTTGTTGAAGGTAGAGCTGGTAACAGCAACATGTGAAATCTTCAAATAACCATTTTCAGTTGGATTCTGTTCTTTTAGCAGCAGATTGATATGCAGCTCTATCTATCAATGAATTTTCAGTCTTTCTTTCCTCAAAAAAATACATAATATACTGATTTTAGCTTTTTGCTTTTACTTACATTGTATAAAAAGTGGTTATAGTTAGGTTTATTACTGTTTTTTTTTTCCCCTGTAGAATGTGCCAGGTGGATTCTTACTGCTCTTAAGCAACTATTTGTGGAATGGAAGGACAAAGAACAAAGAGACCAGAAAATCCCAGATTTTGTTTTCTTAGGAAAAAAGTACCAATTACAGCCATAATAAACATAGAGTACTTTAAAATATTATACATAGCAATACACACAATAAGAAGAACAAGTCTTTGCAACGGGCTTAGGCTGTAGCATCCAGAGCATCTGAAAACGGTTCAATTCTCACAATGAAAAAATTTCAGTGGTTATTCTAAGCTTCTTAAACATTTTGTAAGCATTTTCATTTGGCTTGTTCTTAATTCCTGTCTCTCTGCTGATATTCATTCATTGTTGAGTCACTGTCAGCACACTTTTTTTCTTTAACTCTTTAAATGTAGTTGCCTTCTGTTCTTTGAAAATATAAATGACTACTAATTTGCAGCTTTTGTCTAATAAATCCAGTAAGATGAGATAATGAATGACAGTTGCTATTGATTTTTTCTGAATATGAATCATATTTTAAAAATTTCTTTGCTTGTCTTGTAAGATTTTTGTAGAATATTGGTCATTTTACAATATATTTTATTCATTCTAGATTTGGGTGTTTTCTTACTGAAGGTTATAATTGCATTGATTTGTTTGTTTTCTTAGTAACTTCTCTGAATTAAATCTCTGAAATCTGTTTTCTCAGCAAAGTGAATTTTTGATTTTGTTTTTAATTGTTGTATTTTCTATTTTTAAGCCTGGATCCCTAGTGGTTTCTCCTATGTCTGCACAACTTGGTATTAAATGAAAGATTGATTGGAAGTTGTGCTCAAACATACCCAGACTTACTTACTAGTCTTCCACTCTCTTTTGATGGATCTCTGTGTGGTTCAAGGAATATATTAAAAGTTTAAACCATTTTCAAGTTTACCCTGGCTCTTATTCTATGCCATGCCCTCTCATATCTCCTCTGCATGTATGCACAGATCCCTTGGCCAGTGATGCATGGGTGGCTTCCCTCTCCGCCACCAACTTCTGTCTCTTTTGTGCCTGAGCCCAGCCTTAGGTCAACATGGGGTAGGCAGAGAGCTTATCAAGCCCCCTACAGCTTACTTTCTGGCACTCCCTGGAAATTCCCTGGCTATCAGTTATCTACTTGCCTGAAAAGGACTGAAACCTTAGGCTTAGTCAGTGTTTAGTAGTTTTCATGAATAAACACTCTGATTTTTGTGTATATCTTATCTGTTTCACTAGCATTTAAATAGTTGTTCTTGAGAGTTCTGTACAGCTTTGTAGTCACTTTCTGAAGAGTGAATTTTTCAACTTCTCTACTTTATCATGACAAAAGTAAATCAGAGCTTTCCCCCCACCCTCAAAGATCATTTCTATAAAATTTTTCAATGGGCAGTCAGTCTAATAATTGATGTCTTGCTTCTTCAATTTGACATATAATTCTACACAGATGTTATCTTTACTACTGAGATTAAAAAAAAAAAAAAAAAAACCTGAGGTAGTCCATTCTGCTTATTTAAGAATGTTGGGTCATTACTGTGGTTATGTATTTGGTTTAACATCAAGACATGTTCACCCAATTACTTCTTTGAAATTTATCTTTCCCTTTGCTAAGCTCATTTATATGCTCTATATAAACTTTTCTCTTCATTAAAAATAAAATAAAGCAAATCTTGTATTTCTTTCTATGATATTTTTAAAAAGAAGTTAAAATATGTTAGGAATCAAACAGTAGCTCAGGGTACTTCAGAAAAAAAATGTATTACTTTTTAAGGTTTATATTATAGAGCATTCTTCCACTTTTCAAGGATATTCAGAGTATTTTTGTCTGTCTATTTTGTTTTAGATTAAAGTGAACTTACTCAAATCTTTCCATCATTTTCTTGAAACAGAAAATTGTATGGTGGTTTGGAGGTGACAACTACCACTGCTGGAATCAGGGTATCAACAGACTGAGATCTACTGAAATTCACTTCAGTGGAGTTGAATACACCAAACATAATTTCCATGATTTCCTGTGGCCATTCAGAGCCCCAGTTACATTTTAAATTTGGGGCTTATACACATTTTAAAAGTGGTTAAAAGAAAATTGCCTCCAGTATTTTGAGGTTTTTCATGAAAAAAGAAACTATTAAATAATGTTTCCATTACTCTTATCTGAATGCAAAATAAGTATCAATTTTAAAAAATGAGAAATTCATGAATTTCTACATAACCTACTTCAGAGCAAAAGATTAAGAGAAATAGAAAATTAGGAGAAAATTAAGGTATATACAATTATACTTATTGGCTTGGAGCGCAAAGAATATACTTTCTTCAACGTAAGTATGTGAAAGGTCAAAGAATATTTTTAAAAACTTTGATTTTAATGTTATTGGATACTTTATAATATACTGTAGCAACAGTCCAAGTAGAATTCTGATTTATTTTCATTAAAACAGTAAATATATTATGAATTGATAGTTATTCTTTGTGCAATCTGGCTAAATAGGCAGATAAAAAGATACAGAAAATCAATATAAAAAAAAGTAAAACCCTATCTTTTAATTTTTAAAATATTTTCTTTAAAAGAAATTTAATTCTACCCAAACTTTGTTTATAGTAAGTTATCTGCAGCATATTCAAATGGTGTGTGTGTAAAATAACAGCTCACTACAGTGTACTGATGTGGCTTTATTTAAACTGATGTCAAATTGTGATTTTTAGAGATGAGAAGGTTTTGTAGCATAGGGGATAGTTTTGCTTGAAATGTTAGGTTTTTTTTTTATAGTTTAATATAAATCGCCTTTTATGCACTGAATTTTCACTTTTTACCAAGGATTTTTATCAATATTTTCTCTAGGGTAGGACTTTCACAGAAAATAAAATTGCTACCAGATATCCAGCATATTGGAAGCGTCTCTTTCAGTCATCTTGAATGTATTCTTTTTCACCAAGTCTGGTGTGTACACACCAAGCTTCACAAATCCCTCTGGAGAGGTTTTCCTTTAGTTTGAAACAGTGTCAGTACACGCAGTTGTTTAACAGTAAATGACTCATGAGTTTGCTGACAGAAAAAATGGACCTAATATTTTATAAGTGCAGCTATTTCTAATAAAGTTTGTTCATGCTCTTCTTGCACTGGGCTTGGCTTCGAGAGTCCTTTGGACAATTAAAAATATTAAATCCACCATCAGAGGGCAAAGAGCTGGAATCGTTAGCGATATTCGAAAGCATATACCAAGACACCAATGGCAATTCAAAACAAATTTAGAAATCTTAGAAATTAGCATTATTTAGACTCTACTGGAAGCAACAATGTGTCTTAGATGCATGCATATAATACATTTTTAATGGCTTCATCTCTTCATGGCAGTCAGTATTTAAGTCAGGGCATGAAAATTAATCAGCGTGAAATACTGGGGAAACAAATAGGGATTAGCACACTTGACGCCTGGGTCCATGACCATCTGTGTCCAGGAAGGTGTTTATGATGTAGAATCAGTGATGTGCTATCTGTCTTTAAAAAAGAAACTGGTCTTTCACATGTCAAAAATAAGAGTAATTACAGCAGCTTAGGAAGTAATCACGATGCCACATTGTTACCGCTCTTCCTTTCCCAAGAGAAAGAAGAATGGTGGGAAAAATATTTTTTTAGCAAATCAATATTTGATACTTAACCTGTCTACAATGTAGTGTCTGAAAATGAAGACACTTGCTGTGGCTAACTTACCACTGACAAAATACTGCTTCCATCAGCCCCAAAGAGTAAACGGAGCATCAAGAGAAAGTTGAGGAAAAGATATCCAAAGATTGTTCTAAGGCCTTAAACCATTAATTTATCATCGCCATTCATGTCTAGTAAGTTGCTCGGCTGTGTACCTTTATTACTAGTACAGATCTAAAATAAACTTTAAAGCACAATTTTACAATCTATTAACTTAAAGTTTGAAGAAAAAAAAAACCCATAGATGCAGTAAACTAATATAAAAACAATATTGCAACAACAGCAAAACTTTTAAAAAAGGCTTCATTCCTAGGGTTGTGCTTTTAAGAATTTATTAGCAAATGTTATATGCCATATGCTAACTTTGATTTATAAACTGCAGGTGTTTCATTCTGTTTTTCCAATTATTAAATAAAAATATTTTCATGGTAAGGATTTTTCCCTCGTTCTCTCCCCAGCGCATTTTTACTAAACTGGCCATTACCAAATTTAGCCACAATTGTTCAAATGGGTTTTAAAACAGTCTCTGTGGGGATTTTCATTCAGTTATGCTAAAATCAGGGAGAGAGACCTGAAGAGAGGGTTCTCTTCAGAATATGGTTCTACAACTTAACCATTTGTGTGAATCTATATAAACGCTCGAATAAAATATCTAATCAAAAGCCCCTTTCAGCACATTTCAGAGCCATCCAGGTAAACTACCACAGTTGGAGCTGTTGCCAAAGCCTCCCTCTGCCCTCCCACCACCTTCCTCTTTGGCCCTGGTAAAGGCTGCTTTGTTCCCCAGGGAGGGTGCTAGCCCATTTTTCCGATGTGGGACTGAAGTGGTCCATGTTTAGCTGAGCTCAGTAAAAGAGCTGTAGAGGGGTTTTGTTTTTGTTTTGCCAGCTGCTCTCTTGCTTTAAACCCAAAGCCATAAATTCTTTATTGAAATAACCATCACTCCAAGGGGGATGACTGGTCAGGAGCCAAGTAGGGCCAGTGAACGGAGAAGGTTTTTTAACTGCAACCTTGAAACTAGCCATGGAATCCTGACCTGCCACAGCTGGAAATGGCCCAAACCAGAAGGAATTTCAGTCAAGACAGAGCTTCACAGAATCTTGGGGGCCGGAGGATAATACCACTATGTCTTTCAGACAAGATCTTGGCCAGTCCTCTGTGAAGCTATATTAAGGGAGTCTTTTTTGTTTTTGTTTTTTCATTTTTCTTTGAGTCAGCAGTTGGATTCAAGAAATGCAATGGATAAGTAAAGAAAGCTCATATTCCTCCTGTCTACACAAGTTTAGACTAGATAGACCCACTATTCTACACCTTCCAAAACAACTGAGGCTGGGCAGCACTGGGGTTTTTACTGAGAAGAGGGTGTGGGCTCTTAATGGGCTCATTTACATCCAAGTAAGTCAGTGTGATTTGTGGCTTTTTATCTTGACATGATGATGGAATAGTGACAAGCAACCTCTACTGAGCACTTAACATGTATCAGCCATTATGCTAACAGCTTTATGTGTTATTTTAAAATATTAGATTGCCATATAGACAGATGCTAGGAATTTCATCTGGTTCTGCACAATTTATTATTCATAATAGCTATGAATAAATATCACCACACCCACCTTATAGATGGAGATACTAGTCTTTGCCAACTTTCGTTGAGTAGGTACGGTTTTAAGCATTCAATAAGAATTAACCCATTTAATTATTTCAGTGACCTAAAGAGGCAGATGATATCCAGTATTAAGATTTAATACAGATGAGAAAGCTGAGGCACAGAGAGGTAAAGTTCACTGCCAAAGGCTGCACAGCTGATAAGGGTGTAAAGATGGAATCTGAACTCAGGCAGTGTGATCCCAGAGACAAAACACTATAATACAGAAGATCACTGTCACCCAGTAGGAAGGTGTAGAGCCACAGTTTAGCCCAGATCTTTTTGATTTTACAGATTATAGTCCCAAGAACTCTTCTATCCTGTGGTTGAGAGCTAAGTAAAATAAGCCAATGCTTGGCAAACATTCTACAGTTAGTAGAGATGAAGTACTTGGATTCCATTTCATGAAGGAAACTAACATCTGTCAAATATCGTTATATGGTAGACACTGGACCAGCAATTGACTTAGCTTATCAATTTCCATCCTTCTGCATAAAACTGTTACTCCTCATTTTAAAGATGGGAAAAATAGGTTCAGATGAGTTAAGCAAATTGTTCAAATTGGCAGAGCAGGCATCTGTCTCATTCCAGTTTGTGATGCAGTGGGGAAAGCAGCAACTTGGGAGCGACTGAAATACTGAATCTGAAACTGGGCTGCTGGAGCTTGCTTAGAGCGGCAGGGCAGGCTGAGAAGGTCTTCAGACTCTGCACATGCCTGGGAACAAGGCCCCCTGGTCTCTCACAAGCTGGACCAAGTCATGAACCAAAGCTTACCCGTCATGCCAAGCTGTGCAAAATTTGGAGTCACAGCCTCCATAAACCTGCCAGTGTCTTTTCTTCCGCAGGAAGCTCTGCCCTACTGGGCCAGGATCAAAACTTGATCTCCACAGGCCATCTCACACAGATTGTTACCAAGAAAGTAAACAATCCAAAATCAAAAACCCTGCTCTGGAGGAGGCAGGAAAGATAAGAGGCTTGACTACCCTTGCTTATTGCAAACAAGACAGGCTGGGCTGCAGCTGGCGCATGGGAAACTCATTATGGCCACTTGAATCCTTGGCAGGTACAGTGGGTAACCCGAGAGCCCAGCAAGGAGCCTCCCGGCCCAGTAGTCAATCAATCCGCTGTCAGGTCAAAGCAGACAGCACAGACCAAAGCGAGGCACCAGATTAGGCCCCAGTGGTGCACATGGTCAGCTAAGTAGGAAAACAGGGTGGACCACGATCAGCGGCTCAGAATAGAATGACCTTCAGTTTCTCTGAAGGAGAGATGGGGTTTGACAAAGGACCCCTGAGAGGGGGTAGCTCCATTATCAATAACTATAATGATGATGATGATGATGATGATGATGATAATGATACAATGAGTGCTTTACTGTATTTTTGTCAGGACCCTGGCATTAAATAGAGTCCTGATCAGATGGGTTCACTGGAAAGAATTTAATGAGGGGACAGCTTACAGGAATGAGGGCAGATTTAAGGGACCCCCAAAGTAATATTGAGGTATTCAGTTAGGAAGCCTGAAAGGTGCAAGGGGAAAACATCGCGCTGCTAGGGACCAGTGATGGCTCGGGGGAGCTGTGATTAGGCAGGATACAGCCCCTTTCAGAACTGTGATGCTGAGGCTGGGAGGGAGTGAGGAGAATGTTCCCCAACTTGGTGTTCCTCTTGTCCCTTGATCTCTTGCCAAGGCCCCCAGTGACTGCACCAAACCCAAAGCTACACTGGAAAGGGAGCCAAACCCATACCATCTCTGCAGATCTGCTGCTCAGAGATAAGCGTACAACATTTTTGAGTGGGCAAACACATTAACCATCTACTTCGTTAAGTGACAAGTGGGTCAGTCTTCAGAACAGTGGCATCAAATGCAATTATCTACAGGGGACAGAGAGATATGTAAATGGGAAGAGGGAGCAACAAGTCAATAATGGACCAGTGAGCAAGTGCCCACCTAAAAGTGCATAGACACCACCCATCCCACCTCCTTCCAGCCTTGGGGTAACGTAGACCCAGCGCTGCTAGAAGGTAGATTTTTAGAAGTAACAAAGTTCGGATTATTATGTAAAATCTTCTTAATTTTAAATACTGGCATTTAGTTGGGAAAAAATTAGAGCTCATGATGGCCAAACAAAATAGAACTGTCAGAGTTATTAATCTCACTTTTTGGAAATGAAGCAGATCATGTGAATTCTACTGATTTTTAAACACAGGCAATTATTTTAAAAAATCAGATTTTGTGACAACCAAAGAAAGGACATCTGTGTAAGTATCTGGCCACCTATGTTGGATAACTCTTGTATCCAACAAAACTGCATCCCCCTAGTCATGTCTTCTAGGCTCACTTGCACTCCAGGCACGGATGAGGCAAAGAGCTCCACTGTGGGGAACATAATATACTTTTTTCAGAAGTCCTGAATAGATTTCACTTTCCTCTCCATGGCTTTTCTGAGCCACCATCTCCCACCCCAGCAGTTTACAGTTGTAGGAATCACTCGATACTCAGTACTCAAGTCTGAGTAATTAGAAACCAAAGTGGGGAAAACTGACCAATGTGGTACCCAAGCTAGTTGATAATCACTCCCCTATTTCTTGCCCTTGGCTGAAATTCCAAGACTTATATGCATGGCTCCTCAGAGAGTTCGACTGCAATAAACCGCAAGGGTAGACAAAGGACAAGAACACATCTCACTTTTGTACCTCGGGACAGAATACCAAAATAAACCACCTGCACACAACCTTTGTCTTAGCCTCTGCTTTCTGGAAGGACTGCTTCTAAGACTCTATCATTTCACAAATTCTTCTTTAGAAAAAAATCAAAAGATTCCTCTTTGTCTGAAAGATATCTTATGTACAAAGAATAAACATTGAGTATTTGTGGCAGAAGATCCCACCCAATCCCAATTCTAAAATGTTTAAACAGGTGCACTGAAGCTGAGAGAGTAGAAAGACAACATGTTCATTTTCAGCCAGGTATTGACCCAAGTTAGGAAATATATTCTGTAACGAACAAACATGAAGTTTTCGTTACCTTTTGAGTCCCCAGCTCTTGGAAGATCAATAGGAAATTTTATATTGACATTTTTCATTGTTTATGTGTTTAAGTGCTAATTCCTAAAGTGATTTTTTGCACTCTTTTAGGGAAGGGAGTGTATAATACATTATGTTAATACATACATCCTTCACAGTAACAGGGTTAGTGTGTGGAACCTAGCAAATAAGCATGCGACTAAAGAAAATAGGATACAGTGTCAAGTGATTTATATTTATAAAGTGTATACTGATAACTAATTGAATCAATTTATCTATTCACATATTCAGTGTATATGGATTATGGATTTTGGATATGCCAGGCACTGTCCCTGGGCTTACCCCAGTCAAGCCAAAGCTTTCTCCTGCCTTCATAAAGTCCATAGGCTAGCTGGTGGAAAAATGAGTTAAACATGCACAAATAGCAAATTAAAAAATAAATGGATCAGAGAAATATACAGCATTCTGGGATTACATCAGAGGTACTCTTCACCCCAGATTTAGGAGATGAGGCAAAGTTCCCATAAGGGAATTAATTTTCAGCTGAGACCTTGAGGATAAACAGCTAGCTGAGGAGTAGGAATAGGAAAAGACTTACTTCCAGCACAAGAACCCAAAGGTGCAGGGACCAGTGGGTGTGAGAGGGTGGGGATGATGGAATTATGAGGCAAGCGTGATGATGGTTTCTCACAAGAGAGGTAGGAAGCAGATCACCACCATGTAATGCATGTGAAGGAGTGTGGTCTTCACTCCACCTGGTTTTGAGGTAGGAGGGGGCAGAAACCCCCCGGCCCTCTGAGCTTTCTGCGTGGGAGGTCATGGCAGAACCCAGAAGCCAAGGTTGACCCTCTGCAAAGAGAGGCAGGGGCTTAGCTGCTGGAAATAAGAGCACACAGAAAGCATATGGAAGCTGGCAAGAGGGATGGGTGGTGAGCAATGGTGACATCACAGCAAAAAGGATTTGAAGGTATCTGAGGGACATGCTGCCACTGTTCAGTGCACCGTACTCACTAAACGCAAATATGTATTAGTCATTACAGCTATACACATTAACAAGCAAACATTATTTTGCACTGATTTATAAAAAAAATTATCTATAACCAAGGCTTTTAAATTATTTAAAATTTAATATTAAGTCTTCTATTCCACAAAACCTGTCTGGCACAGACAGAGCAAGATGGTCATTAGTTAACCAAAGCTGAAAAGGTCAGATAACCATAAAACCTCTAGCTTCAGAATGCAGGTCTCCTTAAAAGTTAACATTAGCTTAGTCCCCTCCAGTTTTTATTATTCTGTCCCCATTTCCTCTGCCTCAAGAGTAAGGTTCTTTCCTCAGCTACAACCATGGGATACCACGAATCATGGGATACCTGAACACACTGGTAAACAAATCAGTTACCAACCAAGCAATTAAATTTATTGACAGCCCATTTACACCAGCACCTGGGAGAGGCCTGCTGAAAACACACTGAAGGATGTCGTCCCCCCGTGAATTTCTCCATTTTAAACACACCCACACTCCCCCCTTACATCTCAAAATCGACCTTTTATTTCCATTTATAGACTTTCAGACTCATTTATTCTTAGCCCCCATGCTGTCATGTTTATATCTTCTTTCAAGACAAGAGGGGCAACAAGGAGCAAACATTAGGGACACTCACTCTCACGTTACCGTCAGTGCCAGCCCTGCCCTTGCACAAACCTGAGACTGAGTGTCTCCTTACACTGTGCACCCGGGCACCTCCCATCCCTCACCCTGAGCAGAGTTTCAGCCTTGTGTAGATTCATTCAAGAAGCAGCTCACAAAAAAAAAAAAAACCAAAAACAAAAAAACCCATTTTTTCCATACTGGCTGGAAAGGGTTAGCTCCTCATTCCTTTTCACATCCAATGATCTATTTATTTTCTATCATCAAACCATTCAAGGTGCATAAACTCCAAAGAGAGAACAATCTAAAATACCATCGCAGTACCACGGGCACTGCAGAGATCCAGCCGCGCCCCCATTCAAGCAGGGCATGTTCCCACACGTAAAGGACAAGACTGAGTTCTGTCTTCCTGCGATCTCACACAATAGATGAGGATATTATAAAGAGTCTTTAGAAAATTACTCAGGTGTGTTTGTGCCATTCCGTCATTCAACTCATGCAATAAAAGTGTCACAAATACCTACTATCTGCCAAGCACGATGCCCTGTGCTGGGGACACAAAGATGAAGTAGATGCAGTATGGCTCTCATTTCAACAAAGTAATTTAATCTCTCCTCCTATCACTATGAAGATGACAGACCACTGTGACAGAAAGTTCATCCAAAAAAAGTGGGAAAAGGCTGATTTCAGGAACACATCCCATATTCTAACTTTCCTTTCAGCATCTCACAGCTGAACAGACTAAAGAGCAATTTTCGAGTGGCAGATTGAAAATGAGACGTGGCATGCAGAGTCTGAATACAAAAGGGCTGATAACCACTTGCCACATTTTAATAATAACCAGTAGTAGAAGCAATTAAATCAGTTCCAGGGAGAACAGGTAGACGGCGTAATAAGCTTGTTTTGAAATAAAAGAAGTGAAAAGAATTCACTTCACTTGTACACGGCATTCGCTGGCCTGGGCCTGATCACTCCACTTCATTTTAAGATGAGTAATTTAAGTCTAAAATGTCAAAGCCAAATTCAGTTCAAAATGTCAAAATGGCCAAGCCTAGTGGTTAGGATCGGAAGCTCTGTAACCAGACTGCCTGGGGCTCTTGTTCATCTTGGCCACTTACTGTCTACAGCACCTTGAATGGATTACCTAACTTTCTGCCCCTCAGTTTCCTCATCTGTAAAATAGTTAACATGGTAAGTTCTACTTCACAGGGTTCTTAGCAAGTCATAAATGAGTTAATAATCATAAAGTTCTTAAATCAGGGCCTGGAACATTTTAGCACTCAATAAAATGTCTTTTATTACTGCCTGAAAAATAATATATCTGTGTTCATATAAACTTATATTTATGCAAATAGACAAAATAAGTTAAAATGAAATATAGTAAATTTTTAAATATAGTATTGTGGTAAGATGTATATAACATAATTTTTTAACCATTTATTGTATAATTTAGTGCCATCAATTACATTCACAATGTTGTCAACCATCACCATTATTTCCAAAATGTTTTCATCACCCCAAACAGAAACTCTGTAACTAATAAGCAATAACTCCTTACTCCCACTTCCAGTTCCTGTTAACCTCAAATGCACCTTGACATTCCATAGATTTGCCTATCCTAGACACTTTCATATAAGTGAGATCACACCAAATTTGTCATTTTGTGTCTTATTTTGCTTAGCATAATTTCAAAATTAATCTATATTTTAGTATGTATAACTTCATTTCTTTATATGGTTGAATATTATTGCAATGTCTGGATAAATTACATTTTGTTCATCTGTTTATGAACACTTATTTCTATCTTTTGGCTCTTGTCAATAATGCAACAGTGAACACCGGTGTACAAGTATCTGAGGTGCTCTTCACTTTTAGTGAGTATGTATCTAGTAGTAGAATTTGGGGTTATATGATAATTCTGTTTAGTTTTTTGAGGAACTGCCGCATTGTTTTCCCAAGTGGGTCTACCATTTTCCCTCCCACAAGCCAATGTATAAGGGTTCCAATTTCTCCATATCCTCACAAGTACTTGTTTTCTTATGATGATAAACACTGCCATGCCAGAAGGTTTGAAGTTGTATCTCGTGGTAGTTTTGATTTGTATTTACCTAATGATTAATGAAGTCGAGAATTTTTTTCATGTTCTTATTGGCCATTTCAATACCTTCTTTTTTCGAGAAATGTCTATAATATTAACTCTTCCAATCCAAGAACACAGTATATTTTTCCATCTCTTTGTATTATTTTCAATTTCCTTCATCAGTGTTTTTATAATTTTCAGAGTATAGGTCTTTTACCTCAGTTAACTTTATTCCTAGGTATTTTATTATTTTTGATGCAATTTAATAGGAATCTTTCACTGTTTTTTCTTGATGGTTTATTATTAGTGTATAGAAAAGCAACAAATTTCTGTATATTAATCTGTGTATTAAGTTGTATCCTGCAACTTTACTGATTTCATATATTAGTTTTTCACAGAATTAGAACAAATAATCTTAAAAGGTATGAAACCACAAGATACTCCAAATTGCCAAAGCAATCTTGAGAAAGGAAAGCAAAGCTAGAGGTATTACACTTCTTGGCCTCAGACTACCCTGCAAAGCTACAGTCATCAAACCAGTATGGTACTGGCCCCAAAACAGACATATTAACAGAACAGAATAGAGAGCTCAGAAATAACCCCTACACACCTATGGTCAATTAAACTATGCCAAAGGAGACAAGAATATACAATGGAGAAAAGATACTCTCTTCATTAAGTGGTGCTGGGAAAACTGGACAGATACAGGTAGAAGAATGAAATTAGAACATTCTCTGACACCATATACAAAAATAAACTCAAAATGGATTAAAGACTTAAATGTAAGACCATATACTATAAAACTCCTAGAGAAAAACATAGGCAGAACATTCTTTGACATAAATCACAGCAATGTTTTTGGGGATCCACTTCCTATAGTAAAAGACATAAGAGCAAAAATAAATAAATGGGGCCTAATTAAGCTTGAGAGTTTTTGCACAGTGAAGGAAACCATTGACAAAATGGAAAGACAACACACTGAATGGGAGGAAAAATTTGCAAATGCTATGATGGATAAGGAATTAATATCCAAAATATATAAACAACTCATGTAACTCAATATCAAAAAAAAAATTCCCACTAAAAATGGGCAGAAAACCTGAATAGACATTTTTCCAAAGAAGACATACAGATGGCCAACAGACACATAAAAAGATGCTTAATATTGCTAATCATCAGAGAAATGCAAATGAAAAGCACAATGAAGTATTACCTCACACCAGCCAGAATGGCTATCATTAAACAGTCTACAATTAAATGTTGGAGTGAATGCAGAGAAAAGGTAATCCTTGTACACTACTGTAAGACATGTAAATTTGTGCAAGCACTGTGGAAAACAGTATGGAGATTCTTCAAGAACTCAAAATATAACTGCCATATGATCCAGTAATTCTACTCCACTAAATATATATCCAAAGAAAACAAAGACACTAATTTGAAAAGATACATGCACCTCACTGTTCATAGCACCATTATTTAATTTAGCCAAGATATGGAGCAACCTAAATGTCCCTCAACAGATGAATGGATAAAAAATATGGTGTATATATACAAACGAATATTATTCAGCCATAAAGAAGAATGAAATTCTGCCATTTGCAACAATGTGGATGGACCTGGAGAGATTATGCTTAGTGAAATGAGACAAAGACAAATACTGTATGGTACCACTTGTATATGATATCTAAATAATAAAACAAATGAATATATGTAACAAAACAGAATCAGTCTCACACATATAGAGAACAAACACTGATGAGGAAGAAACGGGAGGGGTAAAATAGGTGTATGGAACTGAGAGACACAAACCACTACATATAAAATAGATAAGCAACAGGTGTATATTGTCAGCATAGGGAGATACCACCACTGTTTTGTAATAATGTAGAATTAAGTATGATCTATAAAAATATTGAATCACTATTTTGTACACCTAAAACTAATATAATACTGTAAATCAACTTACTGCAATCTAAAAAAAAGGAATATATTGTAGAAAACAGAAGTACCAAGCAATTCAGTAGCTCAGGGAAAGAGGATTAAAAAGCAACTTTGTTGTGAATTCAATGCATGTTAATGCTCTGCGCATTAATATCAGGGCATTTTATATATAACACACACACACACAATGTATATTATCTCCAGAAATGAAAATGATTTTCCAGAGAAATAATCAGGTAACCATGGCTGCCACTTAGCTAAAAATGCATCCGAGGTATGTACTGACTTTATTGTACAGTGTACTATGTTTAATGCATAGTTTGCAAAGATTCCTCTGAAGGATTGACAGTGTGGGTGAGTAAGAAAAAACCTTGCAGAACTGATATAATCACTTCCTGTTCACAGAACAAGCTTTGGGAACACAGTTCTATGAAACCAGAATACACGAAGTTCAACATTCAAATACTGGAACAGTGGTGAGCCTCAAAAGTCACTGCCCCTTTCATCCACAGCATCATTTTTCAAAGTGTATTTCACAAAACGTTGAAGATTTACACCTATTTTCTTTTCTAATTCTCCACAACAGCCCTGTTTTGTCAGGCAAGCTGAATCAAATCTATGATTGGAGTTAGAATGAAAAAAAATCCACTGATGAAATATTTTAGTTTACCTAGTTATTTCAACAAAACAACATCCATTCAATGTATTAAGTGTTTTCACTTAATTCTACTATCATCTTTTTAATAAAAGGTTGGTTGTTTCTTTGATTAGACAGATATTTCAGGATGTATACTCATGACCTTATATAGAAACCTCTGTCAAGATTTATAGATGCTGACAGATATATATAGAATTGATAAACAAGTTTATACTGTGTAGCATAGGCAAATATATTCAAGATCTTGTAGCTCACGGTGAAAAAGAATATGAAAATTAATATATCTATATTCATGTCTGACTGAAAAATTGTGTCATACACTAGAAATTGACACAATATTGTAAACTGACTATAACTCAATTAAAAAAAAAAAAAAAGAAAGAAACCTCTGGGTCACACAACTGGTTCACCAGTTTAGTGTTTGAGAGAAAGAAACAATCTCTTTCGGTTGATTTTATTTTTCCATGCGATAGAGTATCTTAGACTTCCTCATAAATCTATCAACCTTGCCCCTTCTTTAAGGAGTATGTCTTTTCAAATGACAAAACTGTGTCTTCAACACCTTTAACTGGCTTAACCATGTTTGAAACAGGGTCTCAGGTTACTACTATGAAAATGGAAAGGAAGTTACAGACTGTAGTGGGAATTTCTATTAAGTTAGATCCTTCTTGAGCTGGTAAAGCACAAGAAAAAAAAAAATGAGTAATAGTGCCAGTCATTCATCACTTTAGAGACATATTTTAAAATATCCATGAAAGTCTACATGGTTCAGATATTATTCTCATTTTAACAATATTATGCCTCTGTAGACCTCATAATGGAAATAAATATTTGCAATGAAAGCTCATTTTGTACAGCACAAAACAATTAGATTTTTTAAATATTCTGTCTTTATGTCACTTCTGCCTTGCCCTGGTGAGTGACAGGGATTACATTGGTAACATAGGGCATACTTGAATAATGAAATTTTCCACCAGTTTTCTTTAAAAACGTAGCATGAACTGCAACTACAAAATAATTGTGTGCATGGCAAGTGAATCTTTAAAATCATTTTTCAAGGCTTTCGGCAGAACCTTTTCACTTTTGATTAATACTCTTTCCTGTTTTCTGGTTCAGAATAGTGCTTCCTAGAGCTACAAATTCAGTTTATGGAGTGCCTCTGACCTGCACTCCGCTGGATAAAAATAAGTGTCAGTCCAATCAGACCCAAAGATCTGTTTCTTCAGCAGCTTCGGGTTTTCATGGACAATGCAGGGGCTCTGTAAAGTTTCATCCTGTATGTGTACACAGAGTGCCAGCAAAGAGAGTTAAAATACCATTTTTAATATCTATTGTATTTCCTCTAATCTCATCCATCATATGGTTTTGGGTGAAGTAAAATACAACATGAGCTCAAAAGTTCACCCTAAGTTTTTCACAAAGCAGAACACAAAGCAAGTTCATTCTAAAGGCCTGTAGATTTATACTCATTTGGATAACGCTTCACAGTTATTTCTTAGATTTAAGTCACATCAAAAATCACCCTTTATCTTCTCTCCTTTATTCCCTTCCTTAACCTCTTCTTGCCATTTCTGTACTAGTATTAAAAAACACAGTGGACTGTATCTCTGTAAAAAACACAATTTTGCCTTTTTCTAATTCTATTTGAACAAGCTGGAAGTTTAATTAGCTTTCCAACCAACCAAATTTCTGCATTTGAGTCTCAACCATATTTAACTGTGGCTTCAAAGAAGCTATTGATTCTGATGAAGTGGGTTTGGATCAAGTTGACTGTTTTTAAAAAAACAGTTTGATTTTTGTGATGTAAAAGTTATAGTAGCAAACATTTGGTTTCGTACAGACATTATTTCCATGCTTTTTGCCATTTCTGTGCTAGTATTAAAAAGCACAGTTAGAACCAAAAGCCTCCAGGTCATTAAAGACAGTCACCAATATTGACAACACTTTGTCCTCATATTCAAAGAGCACCCATGACAAGACTTGAAGTCGGGAAGAGTGAAGTTTGTCATTTCTTTAAACCCACTACTTATATTCAATATCCTCACTTCTTTCCCTATGCATATGCCACTTTACCCTGCCCTGCCACCCATGAGTAACAATGCACACAATTCTTTTTTGGGGAGCTGAGGTAAGGGGAAAAAATGGAGAGATAGGAGTGGACAATCTGTGAGACACACTGTAGAATAGTTTCAAAACTTAAAACACATCATGGGACAAAAATGGTCTAGAAATACAAGATAATGTCAGTTTATCCCTAACCCTACTACAGATGAATAGAAAATGTTCTTGAAAACAACAGTAAATGAATAAAACACTGTTTTTCAATACCCTGCAAGGGATTCAACACTCTTGGAAAAGTAGACAAGCTGCAAGGAATAATGGCAACAGTAAAACTTACAGGTGAAGAACATGGTCTTCTGCCCTGGGTTTGAAAACTGACTCATCGTGTTGCTGGCTGTTTCCTTGGACAAGTCACTTACAATCTCTATGTTATCATTACCATTCTTACCTCAAAGATGAAGAAACCGAAGCTTACAAAGTTTAAGTCCAGGCTAGCAAGAGATATAACCAAGACTTTAACTCAGGTACATCACAGTACAGTCCTCATGCTCTTTTTCATTATTATGACATGACCACTTCTCCACGATTATACAGAATATTCTTTGTGCATGTAAAGCCCTCCGTCTAGGGTCACAGGCATGTCAAACACTGAGTAAATGTTGTCTCTTAAGACAATGGTCAACGAACTTGGCTGAACAAGGCAGTTTGTTTTGAGGTGTGAAACAGTTGGAGATGAGAAGAAAAGGTTGGCACTGGTTAACATGGACAGACCTCCTTGTGCAAAATTTGAAAGATTAATTCGCTGGATGTAATAATTTTTGAAAACTTTTAGTCAAGCTGCCATAAGTATGTCCAAGATTGTGCCTCCTCTGTATGTTTATATAATTTTACCCGAAAGATGAGCAATCATTATTCATGTATGTAGACTGTATTGAGGTGCAAATGAGGTTTCCATGATTTCATAAGTGTCCAAGATAATCATTGTTTTGGTGAACACAGGCCTGAGAGGCAGAGTCTTGGCAGCTGCATCTGAAGTGAAGGAGGTAATTTCAATCTCCCACGGTGACTTGTCCCAGCAGGCGCTGGCCCCAGGACAATAAAAGAGAAATGCACAAAGCACTCCGTGGACCAGGATTCAAATCACATTATGTTAAATTAGAGGCTTCATGTAAATAAGCAGGCTTTCTCTTGAGAAGGACATAATCTTTAAATGAGGCTGAAATTTCTTTCTTTATCACTCTGTTACAAAGTCTTTTGTCAGTGACATCCCTAACTTCATCTTGGTGTATCTGCTACAACCTATGACAACTTCCACTTTTCACAGTTTATTTTCTTATTTTGTAGCTCTTAAATGGTATCAATCACTTTAATATTGTTGCCAGAAGGATAACAAATCATGATGAGTATATCAATATTTTTAAAACCATAATTTATAATCCATTTCACAATGAATAATTACATGGGAGACAATCTGGTTAAACAGAAAAGGATAAAGTAACTCAAGGGGTCAATTAGGAATTGTATGCAACTGGATCATTTAAATGTTATGTATTTTGCCTTGCTTTTTCCAAGTAGAAAAATGGCCTGATTCTTTTTTATTCCCATTACCTCCACTATTTAAATTGAGAGAATTCATACACAATTTCCATGGAGTAAAGAAAAATGGCAAACCTGTAATTTTTGTCCATTTATTGTGACTACAACTGCATCCTCAAATAAATGTTTGTTGACTGGTAAATAGCTTCTGAAAAAGTTGAACACATTGCGAAATTTGTGCAGAATGCAACCCCTCACCATCTTGACACAAAGAGCACAGATGAAATGATGACTTTTAAGTAACTCTAGATTACCATGAATGATTTCAGATATCTAAGTTTAAAGTTGTGGGCATTTTTAGTTAATTGAATGAGTAAGTCAACCAGAGCAGGATAAAATAAAGTAGTAGACTGCACCACTATTATTTATGATAGTTTTGTGATAAGACTCTCTTTTTCTAGGAACATATATAAAATGCAGACAAATGTTGACATTGGGAATCTGCTTGTATTTTATTTTGACAGCATTTTGTCACCTCTAGTTTAATAGATGTAGGAAATCTCCTGAGACTTATTGATTCTGAATGCACTAGTAGGAAAAAATTCATTTGCAAGGGAAATGCTTGACACAGTGAATAAGGTAGCATTTATGCAAAATTCAGAAAAACTAAATTGTGTCGACTGTAGTCGTTTATAAATATTTATGATACTAATTACAGAAAAATTTGTCCTAGTTTGCTAGCGAATGGGCTAACCAAATCTCATTAGAAAAACAA
This sequence comes from Camelus ferus, assembly GCF_009834535.1. Taxonomy (NCBI): domain Eukaryota; kingdom Metazoa; phylum Chordata; class Mammalia; order Artiodactyla; family Camelidae; genus Camelus; species Camelus ferus. The sequence goes on along the minus strand of NC_045698.1, from coordinate 80,928,785 downwards.
AAAATTCAGTATGCAGAATCTTATTACATCTAAAAACTAAAACTGGGATAACGTTCGGATGTCTTACCATAAACATCCTTATATACATTATCTGAGAGTATTAGCTGAAAAGAAACAAAAATCCTAATGCATAAAAGCAGATACAAACCTCATTCAGAATATTTTAGAATACCAAGCCATTCATTTCAATGGTCCTTGACCAAGCCATAGCCGTCAAATTCTATGTTCTCTACCCACTTCTGATTTACAATAAATAATCCTAGGATTAGTATCACTATTTCTTCCTCAGTTAATTAACTACTTAATTTAATTTTGAGTCATGTCAGTATTTAAAGAAATTGATGGATTTTTAAAAAATCAGAAATATATCCTTAGTTTTGAACATCATCAAAAAAGTAAAACGAATACCCACAAAATGGGAGAAAATGTGCAAATCATGTCTGATAAAGGACTTGTATTCAGAACACACATGGAACTCTTACAACTCAGTAATAAAAAAGGCAATTCACACAATTTAAAAATGTAAAAGGATTTGAGTACATATTTCTTACAAGAAACAGTTTTGCGGTTTCACAACATGTCAAACATAGATGACCCATAATTCCACTCCTAGGTATATACGCTAAATAAAATTAAAAGACACATTCACACAAAAACGTATGCATGAATATTCAGAGAAGCATTATTCAGAGTAGCCCTGAAGTGGAAATACACCAAATGCTTATCAACCGTTGAACAGATATCAACATACAGTATATCAAGAAAATGGAAAATTACCCTCAATTAAAAGGAATGCAGTGCGAGATATGCTAGAACATGGATAAACCTACTACACTAATTGAAAGAAGCCACTCACAAAAGGCCATGCACTATTTAACTCTACTAATGTAAAATATCCAGAATGGACAAACATAGACAAAGAAAGTAGATGAGTACTTCATGCTAGGCAGAGAGGTGAATGGGGAGGGCTGCTAATGGGTTCATAATTTCTTTCTGAGGTGATGAATATGTTATAAAACTAGATTATGTTAATGGTTACATAACTCTAAATATATTGAAAACCAAAGAATTATATACTTTCAACAGGTGAAATTTTATGATACGTAAATTATTATCCCAAAGCTGTTAAAAAGCTGTGTCCTTTTCTTTCTGCATTTGCATAACCATATCCTAGGTTGCTTAACTACATTTATTTTGTGTTTATCACTTTGTCTTACTTTTTTAAATACAATTTTATTTTTCATGTGGAAATAATCCTTCCAATAACTGTTGATGAAAATTAATTTGTATTAGGAAAATTTAATAGAATCATATCTACAGGAAAAACTCCAACTTTATAAGGAATATCAGTTTGAGGATTCCATGTCATGCTAGAAAATAGTAAATTTAAATAATAAAATTCATATTAAATGCCAATTCTTTTGCATCTCTTATGTCTAAAGATTTTAAATATGTGTGATTTAGGAAAGAATATTAAATTAAGATTATAGGCTTCAGGTATTTAGAAAGGGTAGCAATTGTAAGGTTGAAAATCTGCTGGTTTATATTTAGGAATCCTAGTGAAGGTAAAGAGAGGATCCCAGAGTATTTGAAAAACCTTGTCACTAAAACCTACCTGATGAAGTCCCAGACAGAAAGAGAGAAGAAATGGTAGATAATAAATGGGAACAAATCATACACAGCAATACATTTCAGGTATTTTTCTTGGGATAGAAAGAATAGAATTAGAAGGGAAAAAAAAGAAATGGAACTAAAGAAACAAAGCATTTGATGATTGATTTCCATAACTACCATGTGGTAAAAGTAATTTGGGATGATTTTTCCATGATAAATACAAGACTCCTGGAAAAAACATTACTTTACCATTAGTCACAAGATGCCTATTCTAGTCTGAGGTAGGTAGCAGAACACAGAGATTAAAAACGTGGTATCTGAAATCAGGCCACCGGCATTGAATTCTCTCTCTCTTACTAACGGGAACCTGAGGAACTTATTTCACTTCTCTTTTCCTTGGTTTCCACATGTAAATATCATAAAGTTGTGTTCTTAAATCTCACATATGATACGATATAATATGATAAGGCCATGAGATATGACTCTTACTACTAGCTAGCACTTTGACAATGGAAAAAGCACTTAAGCTCACTGATGATGTATGAGGAAGTACAGTGATATCTAAGATTCTTTTCAGCTCAAATTTTACACCATCCTTTTTTATTTCTTTTTAAGAGTCTAGTTTTCACAGCTGGATCTACAGGCTAGCCTGCAAGTGGTCACGATCAGACCTCTGATTTCTGTTTTCACAACTGCAGTAGCCAGAGCAACCTGAGGACCCTGAAGGAGGAAGACGTCCGGTGGAAAAATCCAGAAAGACACAGATCTGTCTGTGATGGCTTTTTTGATGCGTCCAATTGATTACTACAAGGATGGAAGGGGGCATAGCAGCCATTTTGTAACATACAAAATAGAAAACATACGTTTTCTTCTAGTTGTTCAAAGAAACTCTAACACGGGTACTGCTGTGAGGGGAATACGCAGAAGTGATTATAGTTTGAAGCAGTCGTTGGCTGTAAGACTATAGTGGTGCACCAGACTTAGTCAGTGGAAGCCCTTTAGAAGAAGGCTCAGGCTTCCCCCCAAAACTGTTGTATCACGATTTGTTTTCCCTTTACAGAGTCTTCCTTTCCTGATGACTTACGAAAAAGGCTTCATCCAGCGCTCATGAGGGTTTAAGTCTGTTCATAACTCTCTCCTCCCGACTTTCTGCCCTCTGGATTTCAGACTTCACTAGTCCTCACAACCAACCATTCCTTTTCATCTCTCTCTCTTTCTCCATAGACAGATATACTGACAATTTTTTCATCAGACAAGGCACTTCTCAGAGGTCTAGAAAATGCTTCTCTCTCTCTTCTCTACCCAGTTTCTTAACACATCTGTTCACATCAAGTGTTTCCTTCATAGCAATACAAAAGTCTAGCTAATGAGATTCTGAGACAATAAGAGAAAATATACTATATACTGATAAAAAAAAAAGACCAAAGAACAGACATTACTTTAAAGCCAACACATACAAATTCAAATCTCCTTATAAATCTAAATTTTCACCCTTAGCTACATACCCTTGACCTCTGCACATATTATCACTGCTCTTGGAGAAGCCGTGAACAGTGGGAAAAGGAGGCCTTCTATTTTCCATGCAATTTGGAGTACACCATTAAAGAAGGAGCTACTTCTTAGGATACCAGTGTTCTGTCAAGAATAAAGGAAGAATATAAAAAATCCAAGCAGCTGCCACCTCGGGAACACTGCGATTTCTAAAACATCACTGTTATTCCAACACCTCTTGAGTGATAGTGAACTGGGATGAGTGTCTACCACTTATCCGCCTTTGAAGATCTCCAGCAGAGTGTGTAGAAAGAAAAAGTTAAAACTGAAATGATCACACTTTTGTATCTAAAGGGGGATTTCTAAGGGTTATGATCCCCAGTCCTATTGGAGGCCCTGAAACTTCCTTCCATGTGGATAGTTACAATCTCTTCGTGGCCAAAGATCACAATGGAGCCACAGCTGTCTGCTTATAGATGTCTGGTTACCAGGCACAGCTGATGAGAAAACAGGATTAATGTGTTTGTATCCACATTATTCCACCACCTTTCTTAATGTAGTGATCTATTCAAGGCCAGTTTGTACTCTTTTTACACCAAGTTTCTATGGATTTGTAAATTTAAGTTGATTACAGAACCAACTTGAACTGTTTAAATTCCATTTAAACTCAGTAGATCTAGACTTTAATTATTTGCGGTTGTTGGAGTTGGCACAGTGATCCATTTACAAAAAGTTCCTTCAAGTAAAATTAATTAACTACATTTACACCCTCAAAATTATTACAAAAGTATCCATAGGATATGCTCTCATACACTTTTGTAATTTAGTAAGACAATTTAACAGGAAATAAATCTACCTAACACATTTTTACATATTCAAAACAGTATTGTTAACCACAGGCACAACATTATACATCAGAGCTCTAAAGCTTGCTTCTGCATAACTAAAATTTTGTATCTGTTGAATAGTAACTCCTCATTTCCCCACCTTCAGCCCCTGAAAACCACCATTCTACTCTCTGCTTCTACGAGCTTGACTATTTTTGATATCTCATATAAGCTACTTTCTGTGACTGGCTTATTTCACTTAGCATGATGTCCTCAAGTCTCCTCCATGTTGGCTCAGATGGTAGGATTTCCTTCCTTTTTAAGGCTGAATAGTATTTCATTATATGTAAGTGTTTAAGTATGTATGTGTGTGTGTATTTATCTCTTTATCTGTCAGTCGACATTTAGGTTGTTTCCCAGTCTTGGTTACTACGAATGCTGCTGTAGTGAAGATAAGGATACTAATAGCTCTTTCACATCCTGATTTTAGTTATTTCAGATAAATATCTAGGAGACTGTTAGATCATACATCAATTCTTCTTTAAATTTTTTGAGGAAACTTCATACTGTTTTCCATAGCATCTGCACGATTTTATATTCCTGCCAACTATATACAGGGGTTCCAATTTCTGTACATACTTGCCAACACTTGGTACCCTTTTTTTAAAAAATAATGACCATCCTAACAGGTAAGAGGTGATATTTCATTGTGGTTCTGATTTGTATTTCCCTAATAATTAGTCATACTGAGCATCTTTTCACATACCAGTTAGCCATTTGTATTGCTTCTTTGGAGAATTATCTATTCAAACACTTTGCTCATGTTTAATCAGTTATTTGAGGGGGTTTTTTTGTTTTTGTTTTATTTTTTGCTACTGAAGGGCATGAGTTCCTCACACATTTTAGATACTAACTTTTTATCATATATTTAGTTTGCTAATATTTCCTCTCTTTCTACAGGTTGCCTTTTCACACTGTTGCTTCCTTTGCTATGCAGCTTTTTAGTTTGGTGTAGTGCCACTTGTCTATTTTTGCTTTTGATGCTTCTGCTTCTAACATCATATCCAAGAAATCACTGCTGAAATCAATGCAATAAAACTTTTCCCCTGTGTTTTCTTCTAGGACTTTTACAGTTTCAGATCTTCCATTTAAGTCTTTACTCCATTTTGAGTTGATTTTTTGCCTATGATATAAGAAAAGGGTTCAATTACTTTTTTTTTTTTCTTTTGGACGTGGATATCCAGTTTTCCCAGCACCATTTATCCTTTCCCTATTGTGTATTCTTGGCACCCTTTTCAAAGATTAGTTGAATATATATGCCTATGCTTATTTCTGGGTTCTTTATTCTGTTTCATTTGTCTGTCTTTTTAGGCCAGTACCATACTGTTTTACCATATGGTATTTCTCAAAATTGCTTTGGCTATTTGAGGTCCTTTGTATTTCCATACGAATTTTAGAATTATTTTTACTCTTTTTGTAAAAAAAATGACAATGGGATTTTGATGAGAAATGCAATGAATCTGTAGATTGGATAATATGGGTTTTTTTCAAAATAATATTAAGTCTTCTAATCTATAAAAATGGAATGCCTTTCCATTATTTGTGTCTTCCTTAATTCTTCCTCAATGTTTTACAGTTCTGTCTATAGATATTTTATGCTCTTACTCTTTTTTATTGTTTTATAAATGGGAAAAAGAAAAAAGTCATCCAAATCAGAGAGGAAGAAATAAAATTATCTCTGTTTGCATATGACATATCATAAGTACAAAATCCTCAAGATTCCACATACCAAAAAAAAAAAAAAGTTAGAATAAACAAACTCAGTAAAATTGCAGGATAAAAATCTACATGTAAAAACAGTTGCATTTCTCTGCACTAGCAAGGGACTACCAAAAAAGGAAATAAAACAACCTCTTTCACTTTTAATTATTTACATTAATCACCTTTGAGGCACATGGAAGAGTTTTTAGTGAAAAGTGTTCTGCAACATATGTGATTCTAAAGTGCTACTACATTGCCCATAGAAAAATGCAGTTTTGTTTGTAAGCATTCCAAAAGAAGTACTGAATTACCTAGAAATGTATTATGAAATCCACAAGTTACTGCAGTCAGGATAGTGTTGAGAGATGAGCTACATAGATGTTTAACAGTTGGAATATAGGAGCTATTGCAGAGGCTAAAGAAACAGAGATTGTTAAGTCTGGAGATTGTTAAGGAGAGAATGGTCACTTCCTGTTCTCCATCTTTTCTGAGAATAGGACCAAAGAAAATCAACTTACACTGAAACGGTTATATTAAAAATATACAAAGGTATCTGGGTAGTGAGCATTGTTCAACAGTGAAATGATTCAGGGTACAGACTTCTTATTTGCAAGCTTATATAAAGTAAATGGTTTTGGTTCAACGTGGAGAAGTGGTGATGAAAGTTGATCTCTGATGGTTCATTAAAAGAAGACAACAGCTTACATCAGCTTTTGAAGAAATTATGTATCTCTTCAAAATAATTTGCAAATTGAATCTGAGTGATAACAAGAGACTGACAGGTATCTCAGACTGACAGGTATCTCAAGACTACAAAGGGATATTTTTTGTCCAACATACTTTAATGAATAAAGGTGAAATTTATGAACTCATGATTTGCTAAGTGTGAATTTTGGAAAGCTCTAAAAATGTACTCTAAATTAAAAGATACATTTAAGGGAGTAAATTTGCAAATGTCACATTACATATTATGGAAAGCATCTATATTTCATATAATATTTGAAGTACTTTCAAAGTTTGAGTGTGGCAGACTGTTACAAATAGAATAAATGCTATTAAAAAATATATTCAGTAATTAGAAGGATTTAAAAAAGAGAAATGATTCTTGTCCTCGAGAATTCAAAACCCAACAGTGAATCAGATTAGCAAATACCTAATTGCTGCCTAATGTACAAAAATGTGATGCTAGAAATACAAAGAGCTGTAGGTGCATAGAAGATCAGATTTATAGACTCAGAAATAGAATATTTGAAATGGGTTTTAGAGAATGAACATGAGTTTTTCAAACACAGAAGCCGATGAGCAGGCTAGGCAGAGAAAACCACATAGGCATGGAGGAAACAAAGAGGATGGCATTTCAAAGAATGTGCAAAGTTTAGTGAGTCTGGAAGGTAAAGTAATCCAACAGGAGCAATAGAGTATCAGTTAGAACCAGACTGTAAAGATGTCAGGTAAGGTGTTTGGACTTTAAACTGCCAATGAAAATTGATGCGCCAAATAGTTTCCTTGGCCTCAACCCCAGAATTCTAATTGGGAGGATGATTCTGCTGCAGCTTTTCAAGGATCAGAGTTTGAAAACCAAGAGTACAAGGCAATGGGGAGCCAACAAAGTTCTCTGTGTATTTGTGTGTTCCTGAACAATCTAACAAACCCTTCCAAAATTTTTGTAAAAAAATAGCCAATTACAGCACTTTTCTCTATCCATAGACGGCTCCACAAAGTGCTCAACAAGACAATAATATCAACTGTCCTGTTAGACTGGAGAAAACAGACAAATCTACAAAAGTCTCCCAGGTCTAAATTCACCGCACAGTGCACTGGAAAATGGCTGGATTTTTTTCAGTCCCAACGAAACAGAAGATGTTCTTGGGCAGATAAAGTAAGGTTGGTTAATTTACATGCACAGCTGCCTTCCGGGCTAACTGTCATCTACTTGACAGGATGAAGCAGCCTGACATTCCAAACATGAATATTTCATAGCAAAACCGTGACTCTTACCAATAAATGGGGTAGGGAGTTGGCAAGGAGGGCAGTGAGAGATGTATACAGTCATGTTGCTACTGGATAAATACCCCCACACCTAAAGCCAGCTTTGGGTGACAATGCTTTTCAGAGGAAATATAGGAGATTTAAGGTTTTCAACAAGTCAAAGATATTTAAGCCCTTGATTTTCAAGTAGTCAAGTGTTCTTTTTAACTTTTAAAAAGTGATGTGAAAAACTGTTAGAGATAATGTGAATGATCTTCTAATGCTTAACGTGAAAAAAGAAGTAAAGATCGCCCATTTTAGGAGGTAATTCGATTTTACGCATTTGGGAAACAATGAACCTCAGGATTGGAGATCACTGATTTGCTATACTTGTATGCAGAACATGAACAAATGAAAGACTAGGAATAAATAATATAGGGTTATATATGAGGGTAGAGATATGAAGTATTTGCTTCTAGGATAAAATTTCAATCATATGCTTTAAAAGTAAATATGATAACTTTTTTTGGAGCCATATCTAATTGATATGAACAGTCTAATAAAAATATTTTTAAATTCCATCAAAGTTTTAAAATATATTATACATCAACAAACTTAAAGAGGAAGCAGAGACCAGTTTAGGGTAGGTCTATGGTACTAATCTGAGAGGAAACACACCTTGACAGAAATTCCAGGGTGCCTGAACTGAATTTTAGAGTGCGTAGTTTAAATTTTTCCACCTTTTAATTGCAGTTTTAATGCTTCTTAAAGAATGATGAATTCCTAGAATATCATGAATTCATACTTAAGAGTAAATATCAAGTCACTGATTATCTAAGTATTGTATAATAGAAAATATTCTAGTATTTATTGTGAAAAATATGGGAACACTAGAAAAATGCATAATTCTCAAGTGATAAAGAACATATGACTAAAATTATTATATTATATATATACATAATAACTTAATTTTTAGTGTGATTATTAGCACACTAAGTCTAGAACATTCAATTAGAATACATGTACACAATTAAAATCACTTATTTTCTAACTCTCTGCTGATTTCAAAGCATGGAACACTCACTTATTATCCTAGGCACAAAGTGTTCTGTTTTCAAATTTCATTCTTAGTCAGTGATGGTGTGTTGTTCTGAATTTTCAGAATGATTATTTTAATTAATTGATTTCCTAGGTTGTGTGTACAATAAATTTAGATGTAGTGCATATTTCTCAGATATAGAAAAAATCATTTTCAGTAGTATCATGCAAAATAAAGTTTTTTATTGATCATTATTCAGTACATGACCATCTACTTTTGGGGAGTGTAATACCATTGAAAACACTAACGCCTACATTTAAGAGACAGAGAGCACAGTAGGTAATCAAATTTTGCCCATTAGAATCATAAAGATGTTTTATGTTATTTCATTACCTGGGTGTCAGTGTCCCACTGATTTAACTTAATTCTCAAAAACATTTATTTGGCTATAGAGATAAAGAGTTTGGACCATTAGTAAATTCTGTTAGTACTGTAGTGAAGACCAGAGGATGCTATCCTTTGGTAAAATACCTTTAATATTAAGAAAAAGGATATGCAATTGAAAAGACATTACTCATTGTTAGGTTTAGAGATGACAGTCAGTTCCATAAACTTAAAACTATGTCATGTATTATTTTAGTTACACTATTTTCTACTAAAGGCTTTTCTAAAGAATAATCAAACAAACAAACAAACAAACCCAGTTTACATTTACTGAATTTAGGATTTCTGGACCTCAGATAGCAGAGATAAGTTGTGCACTTTTATGTCCATCACCTCACAGTGAAAACCTACAGCCTGACAAACCGGCAAATGCCAACAGGGTTTCTTTTTCTTGCAAGCCTTACTCTGCTAGTATCAAGTAAAGACAGCACTGTCTAATTCTCTTATTACTGAGGGCACTAGATTAAGTGGAATCTCACATTTCAGAACTCTATCCATGAGGTCCCCATTTTACAAAGGTAGAAAACAAATTCACTTTCACTTTTTGTTTGAATAAATGGATTATAAAATCAAAAATGTATTAAAAATGTATAGAAAGTAGAGCTAGGTGGACTTTAGTAGGTTAAAACTAAAGCTCTCAAGGTATCAACCATATGAGTCCTAACTCAGTTCCCCTCTTGTCTTCATCAACTGTACTGAGGACCACCAGCCTTCCAGTCAGAGGAGAGCAATGACCCACTCTAGAAGGCTACTGCCAGACCCTAAAGTAAGGCTGGCTGAGAAAGAGACCATCCTACTTACTTTTTGTTTTTGAACCACCACTATGTGTAAACTGGTGGACATGCCCCTCAAAAGTCAAATGTTGACTGTATTCATTTCATCATGAGGAGGAAATACCAGTCAGAATGCGCCCTCAGTTAGATGGAAGAATAGTGATCTAAACCTTTCCTCTTCATTTTCATCACTAATTCTCTCAACCTGCCTAGGTAAATATGCTACACAAAATAGGGAGTGTCAAGATCTAACGCCTCTCCCAAATAGTTCTCAAACAAAAAAATCAATTAAGAAACAGAAACTTCACTTTACTTTTTTCCAAGCCATAGCTAAATATTATATTTAATCATTATCAATGCTGTAAAGTTCATGTGATTCTCATTTCTACTGAAGGTATAAGCATCTTAAAAATCTTTATATCTTTACTCTTGTTCGTGAAGATACTAGAGAGGTATCTTAAATAGAATTACATTGTCTTAGAACTCAGAATTTCTCTAACATTTTGTACTTTGCAATTCTGTGTCTTATCCCCCCTAGGTAATTTTATGACAGGAGAATTCACTTTCAATATCAGTGCCCTTGAAGAATGAATCTTCCCTTCATGAATCCTCTTATCCAGCCTCTGTGGGAGCAGCCAAAATTGTGTTTTTCTGGCTTTTATAACCATGGCAATTTAGGGGTGTATAATTACATCTATCTTATAAAAATAAATAAATGTATAGAGACTTCTGGTATGAATGTGGCTGTCTATCAGCTCCCCACTCCTACACCTATTCCTCCTGGAAATTATATAAAAGCAATAAAGGTCTCTCCTACACACTCCATGTTCAATGAAACTAGGCGAGAGATATACTATACATTTAACAAATACATATGTACTGACAGCATAAGTAGGTGAGATTTGGCAGAAGGTGCACAAGAGGAAGAACAGAGGAGAGAGTGAAAAGAGACCTTACAGCGGCAGTTCTTTGAAGGCAACAAAAATACTTCCTGAAGGTGAGAGGATCTCATTCAGTAGTGCAAAAGTTATATACTTTGTATGCAAGCTGGTACAGAAATTTCTTTGATAAAGTTAAGAAATAAAAATTAAATTACATACTAAAACCTATCCATGGACAAAAGGGAAATAAAACATAAGTCAAAACAAAAAACCTAAGTATTTCTGCAATATATATCATCTATATAAATACACTTGCTGTATCCTAAACATATGGAACACTGCAAGTCACACAGTAAGTATCTGCAGAATGAATGCATGAACTAAATAGAAAAATTTTGGCTAAGACTATAGTTTGTAGAAAAGAGAATAAAAATAGCTTTTACACATATTTTAAAATGTTCAGCCACTAATCATAATAAGATAAATTATCTCATTTTCATCTATTAAATTGGCAAAAATCCAAACACTTGATAAAACTTTCTGTTGGCAAAGCTGTGAAAAAACAGTTGTTATCATACATAGCTGATAGGCATGTAATTTGGATGGAGAGCAAGTTGGTAATAGCTATCAAAAGTACAAAGGCAGATACCTTTTGACAGCAATTCCAGTTTGCGTAGTGAACTAGAGACCTGTTTATGTGCATAAGGAGGTATGGATAAGGCGGCTTATGGTATTGTCATTATTAAAGGTGAAAGAATGGGAAAAAAATCAAGTTTCCACTGATAGGGGACTAGGACTGGTTAAACTGATTATAATGTATTTACTCAATGGGAATATGATACATCTATAGAAAGAATCAGAACTCCCCGAACATCTTCAGGATATATGATTAAATGAAGAAAGTACAAGTCAAGACAGTATTTATATTATGCCACCTTTTGTATCTTAAAAAAGGTAGATAAAAAAAGAATACTTACTTGTAATTATTTGAAAGAACTCCAGAAGCACTCACAAGAAGCTAAAAACAACATAGTATTGTAAGTCCTAGCCACAGCAACCAGGTAAGAAAAAGAAGTAAAAAGGATCCAGATTGGAAGTAACAACATAAAACTGTCAATATTTGCAGATGAAAGGATACTGTATATAGAAAAGCCGGAAGTCACCACCAAAAAACGATTAGAACTAGGAAATTAATTTAGAAAAGTTGCAGGAAACAAAATTAATATACAGAATCTGTTGCTTTTCTACACACTAATAATGAAGTAACAAGAAATAAAAGCAGGAAAACAATCCCATTTAAAAATCACATAAAAATAATAAAATACCTAGGAATAATCTTAAACAAGAATGTGAAAGATCTAAACTCTGAAAACTATAATAAACTGATGATGGAAGTTGAAGATGAGACCAAAAAATAGAAATATATCCAGGGTTTACAGACTGGAAGAATTAATATTGTTGAAACATCCATACTGCCCAAAGCAATCTATAGATTTAATGCATTCCCTATCAAAATACTCATGACATTTTTCACATAACTAGAACAAATAGTCCTAAAATTTATATGGAAGCACAGAAGACCCCCAAATTGCCAAAGCAATCTTGAGAAACAAAGAACAAAGTTGGAGGTATCACACTCCCTGACATCAGGCTATACTACAAAGCTACTGTCATCAAAACAGCTTGATACTGGCACAAAAACAGACACATAGATCAACAGAACAGAACAGAGAGCCCAGAAATAAGTCCACACATTATGATCAATTAATATATGACAATAGAGGCAAGAATGTAAGAGTGAAGAAAAGTCAATCTCTTCGATAAGTTGTGCTGAGGAAATTGGGCAGCTACATGGAATACAATCAGATAATATTACTCATACCATATAGAAATATAAACTCAAAATAGACTAAACAACTAAGTTGTTTGACCTGAGCTCCTAGAACAGAACATAGGCAGAACAAGCTTTGACTTAAATCACAGCAATCTTTTTTTTGGATCTGCATCCTGTGGCAAAAGAAACAAAAGCAAAATTAAACAAATGGGTCTAACTAGACTTAGAAGCTTTTGCACAGCAAAGGAAACCATTCACAAAACGAAAAGGCAACCTAAGGAATGAGAGAATATTTGCAAATGATATGAATAATAATGGGTTAAAATTCAAGATACATACACAGCTCATACAACTCAGTATAAAAAATAATTTAAAAATGAGCACAAGACCTGAATAGATATTTTTCCAAAGAAGACATTCAGATGGCCAATAGGTACATGAAAATATGCTCACCATCAGTAATCATCAGGGAATGCAAGTTCAAATCACAGTAAGATATCATCTCCCACTGGTCAGCATGGCTATCATCAGAAAGTCTATAAATAACAAATGTTGGCAAGAACATAGAGAAAAGGGAATCCTTGTACTCTGTTGGTGGGAATATAATTGGAGCAGCCACTTTGGAAAATAGTATGGAAGTTCCTCAAGAAATTAAAAATAGAATTACTACATGATGCAACAATTCTACTCTCGGGTATATATCTGAAGAAAATGAAAACACTAACTTGAAAAGATAAATGCACCTCAATGTTTACAGTAGCACTATTTAAAATAACCAGGATAGGGAAGCAGCCTAAGTGTCCGCCAAAAGATGAACATATAAAGAAAATGTATATACATATACAATGGAATATTACTCCACCATAAAAATGAAACTCTGACATTTGCAACAACATAGATAGGCCCAGAGAGTATTATGCTTAGTGTGATAAGTCAGAGAAAGACAAACACTCTATATGATCACTGATACGTGGAATCCAAAAATAAAACAAATGGATATAGCAAAGTTGAAACAGCCTCACAGATGGAACAAACTAGTGGCTACCAGTAGGGAGAGGGAAGGGACAAGGGTCAAGAAAGGGGTATGGGATTAAGAGATACAAACTACTATGTAAAAAATAGATAAGCAACAAGGATATATTATGCAGAATGTGGAAATATGGCCATTATGGCCATTGTTTTGAAATAATCTTACATTGATTAAAATCTATAAAACTACTGAGTCACTATGTTGTACTCCTGAAACTAACATAATATTGTAAATCAACTGTACCTCAAAAAACAAGCAAACATTTCATCCAGAGGCCAGCAGGAGAAAAAACAACCTTAGCTTGTTTGAGGATAGAATAATGTGTAATGTCAATACAGAAAAACCAGTGAGAACTATAGTGGTATGAACAAAGAGGTAAACGTGGACCTGTAATGCAGAGCCATCTACAGCCTTGATGGTGGGGGCAAGAAGTTTGGATTACAGTCTGTGCGGGATAAGAAGACAATGGAAGGTTTTACATAGGTGCATCATGTAATCTGACCTATGCCAAGAAAAGGCTTGACTCTGCCATCTGGCTGCATATTTTAGGGGTCAAGAGTTGAAGGATGGATGGGTATTAAACCCAGTTGAACATGTATATGAAACTCAGGGAGAGAGTTGAACTAGGGCAAAAAGATTTAGAAATCACCTACATGTAAATGCTATTTAAAACCAAAGGAATATGAGGCAAATGACATCATTTGTGAATGAGAATAGACAGAGAAGAGACAATGAACACAGAATTCATCCCATGGTAAGCCAACGTCTAGAAATGGGAAAGGAAAAAGACACAAAAAATTAGTAGGTTAATATATACAAGATAATAAAAAACTCTGTACACATGAAAGCAATTAGTGTAGAAGTAGTATTTTTGGAAAATATTTGCATCAAACATGATTTTCAAAGTGCTTATATGTGTTTATTAAAAATAATAGGATCTTGTTCTTTGTTTTAAATAAGGCAAAAATTATGAACAAATAATTTATATAAACAAAAAGTATAAAGACAAGGGAAATGTACACTTTTGTCAGTTATGAAAGTGGTAGAAAATATACATTTCTCAGGAAATCATTATATTCTTCATCTATGGGGAAAACAATTTTTGCTTAAACAAAACCATTCAAAGCTTGTGAGACTGTGGTGAAGGAAATAAAACTGAACACAGATGTTTGCTTTGTAATAAACAATACATGGCTTAAGACAATATGTTAATTCAATTTGATTCAGCAATTCTACCTTCGGGACTATGTATCCTAGACAATAATTACAAGAAGACTACTTTATGCAGAACCAGATTTAGCTTTAAGAAACTGGAGAAAATCAAGAGAGCCACATATAGAGACTGACTTAAAACAAGTACAGTATATGTAAATTGCATGAATACTTTAAAAATTATTATTAAAAGTGATCTATGGAAACTCATGGAAATGTGTATATAATACAGTAGGATTTCTTAAAAAGACAGAATATGTGGCATTTGTATTGTTTTAGTCTGTCCTATTCGCACAGTCAACTGATGGGTTTTTCTCTTTTGTATCCCTTCCCATTTCTAAGATATAAAATCCCAAAGACTTGCTCCCTACACACTCCCCTTTCCCATACACAGCTCTATCAGTTACTCAATTACCCACTTTGTTTGCATGAACTTTAGGGATATGGCTGTGAGTTAGTGAGGACATCATTACTGACTGATCATCATTTGGAGTAAGTCTTTTTCATAAATCTGTGCAGAGATCTGATGAGGATCTGATAAGTCAGAGATGGAGGGTTAACTAGAGATAAGTTGTAGGATGCAGCTGGAATTGACAACAGAGAAATGCTCATTGCAGAACAGGTAGTTGTCTGAAAGGAGAGAGAGGGTGGGGTTGAGGCCATGAACACTGAATTATGAGACAGACTAAGAAAGCAAGAAAAATACTTCAATGCACGTGCCAATACACCATACTGGCCTAGGTATAGAGGCCTCAGAGAACATACATTGAGCTAAATAGTTTTTGGGTGGTTTCAATGGGAAAAAACTGACAAAAAAAAAAAAAGCCTTTTTGAATATTCAGAGAAAGTCATTTAAAACATTTTTCTCTTCTTCCTCTCTTTCCAGATTTATCTAACCTTAGGTCTTGAGTATCTATTAATTTATAAGCAAAATAATAATATAGTTGCATTGTTCTTCCTAAGTATAATGAGAATTTTAATACTCCAGGAAACCAAAGTTTGTGTTGAAGAAAGGAGCAACTATTCTTATGCCCTATTAGTGAAAATGAAAATTGGTTACAGCCACTAAAGGAAAACAGCATGGAGATTCCATATGATCCTGCAATCACACTTTTGGGTGGTTATCCAATGGAAATAAAAACAGGATCTAAAGACACATCTGTACAAGCATGTTTATTGCAGCGTTATTCACAACAGCCAGGATGTGGAATCTGCTTAAGTATCTATCAATGTCTGAATGAATAAAGATGCTGTGGTGTATACATATGCGATGGGATACTATAAAATCATGTGAAAGAAAAAAGTCCTTGCATTTGTGACATCTAAGTAAAGTATGTCAGGAAGAAAAAGAGCAAGGCTGTATGGTATCGCTTTTATATGTGATCTAAAAAAGCAAAACTCATGGAAATGGAGCCTAGAATGGTGGTTCCCTGGGGCCCAGGAGATGGAGAAGATGTAGGTCAAAGAACACAAACTATCAGCTCTAAGATGAAAAATTTAGGGGATCTAATGTACATCATAGAGATGATAGTTAATACTATATTATTACTTGAAAGTTGTTAAGAGAAGATAAATGTTCTCACCACTGAAAAGAAATGGTAATTATGTGACCTGACTGAAGGTGTTACCTACGGTGGTAATCATTTTGCAATACATAAGTGTATCAAATCAACATATTATATACCTTAAACTTACACAATGTTGTATGTCAATTATATCTCAAAAAATTATTTAAAAATTATAAAGTTAAAAAAAAAAGAATTTCTAATAGGAAATTTAATACTTTGGCAAAGCAAGTTAAGGATGTATGTCACTTCAGAGACGTTTTCAAATCATCTTCCAAGTTGTAATACAAAAGATGACCTGGTGTCAGAAATACTTTCTCAGAGCTGGGCCATTCCCTTATAGAGATGCAGGCACTTAAGGAAGCCCAGTGGCTTTTTCAGACAACAAAGAAGTGACTGAGCATCCCTGCTCCTTACTTAGGTGGATCTCCATAATTATTACACGTCTCTCTATGAGCATCTCTGCCTCGTGGGGCACTGGGTCACAATGGAACTTAACTTCTATCAAGATTTACTAAGTCCCAAGAGGAAATGGAAATGTATACTCTGATTACCTTGTCTACAATGTGAGTAACTCTTAACAAAAGAAATCCAAAAGAAAAAAGAAAAGCATAAAAATCAGGCTGCTTAAAAGGGTAAATCCAATGCAGAAGAAATATATTCTTTAATCCTGAATGCTCTACAGAAGCTTACAATTCTATTAAAGAATTCATAGCCCTGTTTAGTTTTGTGGGGGTGAAAAGCCAAAGGAGATAATAACATGTTAACATCTCATTGAGTATTTGCTAGAATAGTCTAACAGTAAGAAATAGGAAATTAAGTGCATATATTTGATATTATTTTTCTGTCAGGCATTTGCTTTATCCTTGACTATGTTTAATGTAATAAAAATGTTACAATACTTTATTATAGAAACACTAACTTTGCATATCATTTTATATATAGCAAGTATACATCAGACCTGCAGCAATGATACGACAGTGAGTCTCAGGTCCTGGGTGACTTCTGTCTTAGCCTGGTTCCCCCAGAAATTAGTGCCTGGAGCAAAGGCTTCCGTGCTATAGCTATTTTAGGAAAACACAATCCCAGAGCACTGACCTGAGGGACAAGGGAGTGAGGAAAGAAGCAGGGTACCTTACAAGAACATGTTATCAAGTTGATGGCTACTGATTGCTTCATCTCATAGAACACGTCTCGAAGACACCACACAAACTTCATCTCACAGAGTCTATCCAGAGGGAGGAAGTGAGAATAATATATCCCAGGATCTATCTCCCATTTGTCAAAAATGTGTCCTTGGTGAAGCTGGAAATTCCCCATGCTCTCAGATTGCATATGCAAAATCACTAAGATGAATTCCACACTTTTGCACCTTTGGGATCCAAAAGTTAGCCTTAGCCCTGGGACAGGAGGCAAGAGTTGCAGGACACAGGCATAGGGCAAGGCACTGTCAGGATGTAGTCATGGGAAGCCTGCTCGAGTCCAGGCAGAGCAGCTGCGGATGGGACTGGTACAGTGAGGCTAAAAGGATGTGACGTGATACAGAGTAAGAGTGGTTCTCACGTTTTTGCTGGCATCAGAAGTACCTGGAGGGCTTGTTAGAACACAGATTGTGAGGTGCCACTCCCAGAGTTTCTGATGCATAGGTCTGGGGTAGGGCCAGTAACTTTCACTTCTAACAACTTTGTAGGTGATTCCAATGCTACTGGTCCCCGACTAGTCATGAGAAGCACTGCATACATCTACATTCCATTGCACCCCTCCTACACACGTCCCCTCAGGTGCTGTTGGTGTCTGGTTACCAACTCCTGCGATTCCTTCTGTGTGTAATCTATTTCCTCCAGGCCACGGGCTATACTTTACTGGTGATTCACCTAGAGGCAATGAAGAAGGTAGGGGAGGGCCCTGAGGAGATGCCACTTCCCGATCAAAATGCCCCAGGGGCAGTGAGGTTCATCTCCAGCGAGGGGAGAGAGCTGCTTGTGGTCAGTCCAGAGGGTTCTACAGAATCTGGAAGACCAACATACTTCTCTCTTGAATCCTAAACCAGAAAAACTTCCTTTTCGTGGTTATCTTTCTTTTCTGTTCACCTACAGAATCTACTACGTTTTACGAGAAGATGGGAAAAATAAGGTAAATGAACAAGAAGATTTAAGTTTACTTTCAGTTTAATAAGGTCCACTTTAAATTCTTGTATATTTATAATTTAGACTTTTAAGAACAGTAGGGAAATATTTTATGAAGGTACTACTTGAGCAGTAAGTGTATCTAGTTAAATTGATATAAAAACAGGACCCCACAACACAGATAAATTGTAAAACAACAGGTGATGGATGCAGAGATGATTTGTTGCTTTTTATAAGGAGTATCTGTTAAACATTCTTTGAGCTCCCTTAAAGCGACTAAGATAAGTATCACAAAAATCACAACAGATCATCCATTTAGGTACATGTCTGCTAGATAAAAAATGAGGTCCAGAGGTACAGAGGAACGTTCCATCACAGTGACTTCACAAGCGATGGCTCTTGCTGACCTCGCCACTGCAGAGTAGCCCCTGCCAGTAGCCCCAAGGGAGCTCCTGTGTAACTGAATTAATGATTTAATCATCACTAATCAAGAATCTGCAAAGCCAAAAGTAAGGGATGAAAATACTCTAAAGAAAGCAGAACATTTGGACAATTTCCGTTCAGTCATTCAGTATTTATTGAACATCTGTCTTACATTAAGAATTTCACTAAGCACTGCAAAGTCCAAGGATAACAGAAAATATTTCTGTCCTCCAGAAATACATGGTCCACTATGGGAGATGATAAAGAAATAATTACCGTAGTTTGTGCAAAGGATTATTTTTTTTTTAATTTGGGGCAAGTATGCTGGCATTCCTTTAAGAAACATTGTTTCAGTATTATGTAAGCCAGAATGTTCATTTCTGGCATAAGTGAGCCCTATATACAAAGTAAGCTGAATGCTCAAATCAAATAAGATGCATTTATGATAATGCATTATGTATACATACACACATACAATATAACTCATGAGACCTGATTTATCATCACTGTACCCTCTCTGTCCACCTTTCTGGAAACTGACCTTTGTCCAGCCTGTGTCATGTCTGATGTAACATTGACATTACTGTGGAAATGTAAAATGGCAGACAAGAGGGAAGAAATAAATTTTTTAAAAGTCAAAAATGTGACTATGTTGATAAATGTAATTCTAGTCCCCTGTTCTCATCAACTGTCTGATAGTTCAGGGTAATTCAAGGAATGGGAATTCTGGAAAGCCTGTTAAGCCCAGACTATTTCTTAGCCCTTCTTCCATAAAATAGAAATTAAGCCACAGATACTGTCTGTAAGAAAAGAGGTAAATAGTATGCAAAGTATGAAAGGAACAGGATCCTTGAGATTTTCTTTTAGGGAACTGTTTTGTTTCTTTATCTAATCAAAGATATGTATAGACTGGTGGGAATGTAGTTTGGTGCAGCCATTACTGAAAACAGTATAAATATTCCTTAAAAAACTAAAAATAGAATTACCATGTGATCTAGCAATCCCACTCCTGGGCATACATCCAGAGGGAATGCTAATTCAAAAGACACATGCACCCCAATGTTCATAGCAGCAGTATATACAACAGCCAACCTAGGAGACAACCTAAATGTCCATCAACAGATGACTGGATAAGGAAGCAGGGGTATATATACACAATGGAATACTACTCAGCCATAAAAAAAATAATAAAATAATGCCATTTGTTGCAACTTGGATGGACCTGGAGATCATCATTCTAAGTGAAGTAAGCCAGAAAGAGAAAGAAAAATATCATATATCACTCATATGTGGAATCTAAAAAAAAAAAAAAGAAGACACAAATGAACTTATTTACAAAACAGAAACAGTGCACATAGAAAACAAACTTATAGTTACCAGTGAGGAAAGAGGGTGGGAAAGGATAAATTGATAGTTTGAGATTTGCAGATACTCACTACTATATATAAAATAGGTAAACAACAAGTTTCTACTGTATACCACAGGGAACTATACTCAATACCTTGTAGTAACCTATAGCAAGAAAGAGAATATGAAAAGGAATATATGTATGTATATGTATGATTGAAACATGCTGTACACCAGAAATTGATACAACATTGTAAACTGACTATACTTTGATTAATAAAAAAAAAAAACCTCTATAACAATCCAAATGTGTATCAAAAAGTGGATGGATAAACAAATTGTGGTACAGCCACACAGTGGAATACTACATACCAATTAAAAGGTATGATTCAAATGTAAATGCAACATAGTAGATCAATCTTAAAATATTATGCTCAGAGAATAAGCCAGACACAAAATAGTACAAACTACATGATTCTATTTTTATGAAATTCTAGAAAAAAAGCATTAATTACAGTGACAGCAGATCCATGGTTGCCTGAGGCCAGGAGTTTGGGAGGGGTGGGGCCACTGAGTGCAAAGGACACAAGGGAACATTTTTGGGTGATGGAAACATTCTAAATCTTGATTGTGGTGGTTACAGGGGCGTATGCTTTCACCAAAACTGATTGAACTTTGTACTTAAAATGAGATCAGTTTATTCTTTGTAAATTATGTCTCAATAAGGTTGACAAAAAAGAAATTCTAAAAATATGCACAGGTTGAAGTTAATATTTAAAACTCTGTACTCTAAATGTTAAATCTAGTTATTTTTTTAAAAGGCTAAATTCATTATAAGTAATCACCAAATATTAATATTATTAGATATGAATTTGTGCTCATGGGTGCAAAACCAGAGAGCAAAGGAGAAAACTTTTTTCTTTTTCTTTTCTTTTCCTCTCATCTTTCCCCTCTGTCTCTCCTTCCTCATCCTTTCTCTCCTCCACCTCGTCCCTTTCCTTTCTCCTCATCCTCCTGTTTAATATAGAGTTCTGGTTTAATCAAAATACAGCCAAGTCCTTAGGGTGCTCAGAGGCTGTGATGTTGTGCTAGATGACATGACATTTGAACTTCACCCTCAAGGAGGAGGAGGGTTTATCAGGGAGAAAAATCACTCAAGTAAGAAGTAACTGGATTTGACCTGGGGACTGATGTGGCCTGTCTGTCACACATGGTGATCAGCACAGTGCCTGATGCAGGGTCTGCCTTCACCGACAGAACGTCTGCACTTCTGTTATTACACTTCTCTCAGTCACAGATCTTTGGACTAATACGTATTCCTTTTTAATCCTTTGAGAAAATTAAAGATGTAACAGAGCAGTCAAAACCAGTTACACAGAATTAGATGGTTTCCTTCTTAAAAACTATTTGAAGGCCTTGTGGGACCTGAGGAGATGCCACAGAGGGAAACCAGACCATGAGCATGGAGTGGAGAAGTCATGAGAGTTTTATCTTTATTTCAAATTTCTTACTTCAACATTTCCCCATGATTAACAATGAACCCCTAATAAGGAGAACTGCTCTTTCTCTGTTTTCTGCTGGACTCCATGTCTCTCCACATGCCATTGCCAAAGCCAACTCAAAACTCAGTAAGACAGTCTCCAAATAATATTCTGTGTATGCTACACCTACACAGATACACTTTGATGGGTCCACCTTGGACTCTTTTAGTTCATGATACTGTGCCAGTAAGGAAATGCATTCCTGATTTTCAAAGGAGTAACCTAGAAATACTTTGGGTTGGAAAAGATCATTTGGATGTTGGACACTTACATGTGTAAGAAGTCTAAGGACATGGAATTCAACCATGAAAGTGTCAACCCTCTGAGGTGGATTTTTTTGTATCCTGTGAGCCTGGGCAAGGACAGTGAGAGGCAGGCACTGGTTGAATCTTTTATTGCTTTGAATTTCACACTAGATAATGCCAAAAGGTGCATGGCTATTTAAATGTCAGCTTTACCTTTTGTTGATTAGTTCATTGCGTAATCTTTTCATAAAGGTCTAACAAAAAGTAATGAAATGATATTTGACTTCATATTGAGAGCAAACTGTGTAAATAATTATGAAAGAAAGAAAAAATGTTTATAGCAATATAAGGGCTATGAGACACATAAAACTCTATTAAAAGGACACTGCATTTACTATTTTTTAATATTCTGAATTAGAAGTTTCAAGTATTTAAAATCCTGAGTCAGAACTTGGAATTGTAATGATTTTTCTTTTACTATTCAAAATGTACTTGATGTTTTCACCAAGATTCTTCCATTTTTCTGAGTTCTATGACCCTAATCTAACCTCTCAGCTGGCTTCCTCCACCTTTTCCTTTCACTGTTTTACCTCCAATCCCCTCATAATCACCCACTGACATCTCTTTTATTGGTGCCAAAGATATTACTTTTCTCTTAAAAGTTTGTCCTTAAACCTTCTTTGGTTGAAGATTACATTGTATTATCCTTTCTAAATGACCTTTCTTGTTTCACTTTTCTACACACACCAAAATAAATAAAACATTAATTTTAAGAAGCACATTGGTGGAAACTTCAGTCTTTTTCTTTCCTTGCATCAATTTACCTTTCACCTGGAGGTGGAAAGTATTTTTGACAACTAAAATAGTATTGACAAGAGATATTACTGCAGAGGAAATAAATGTTTTTACTGCTTTGCTTTGCTTTTGTGTTGTGAGGTGGAAACAATTCAACTCTAATTTAAAAATCTTTATTATGAATAGTCGAAAACCAATACACTGAGTTTCTACTATTAGGATAATGTGGCTTTGGGTTTATTGGAATGTTGAGAAATCAAGCTTTAATGACACAACTCCAGCACTTGGAAAGCTATTCAAAGGCACAGAAAACCTCTGCCAACAAACTGAGGATAGCAAAGGAAACAGCAGGGGAAAGTCATTTTTCAAGTCATTTTGGGAGAATGGTTACATAGATTATTGCCAGTGGAGCTTTTAGTTAATCTTCCTGTTCTAAGCACCATGTCTCATTCTTGCCTCTCCTTTCACTGGATGATTACAACTTTTTATGAGTTTACCAGGACAGATGGCTTCCTTCTCACCGGCAGCCTCTTCCTCACATTATTGCAGGGAGGCACGAATAAAAATATTGTTTCTTATTTCAAAGAGTGCTTACCTCCAAGAATCATTGGTGCCCTAGCTAAACACCACACTTAAAATTATATTAGTTCTTCCATGAAACAGAAATATGTTAGAAAAATGTCCCATCTCAACACCCCCAAACAGAACCTTGAACACTGAAAGATTAGGAGGACTTGGCCAATGGGTCTGAAACTCAACTGCAGAGTCTTTGAGTCTGGCCAGGAGAAAGTAAGATGTAAATTCCCCTACACATCACACAGGAGGGCTGTCTGTCTCTCAAGTCCCAGATGGAGGGAATTCAACCACCTACTTGCACTGCCAAAGCTTCCGGAGGCCAGAGAGTGTGTCAGACCTACTGGGTCTCTACCCTGCATCCTATCAGGGCCACCTGATTCTGTGGATAGGTTCCTGCAGGATTTGATTTAGGTTTTGTTGACAGTGCCTTGTCTCTAACATGCCTCATGTAACTTTTCCAATACCGCGACATGGGGCAGTGGTAAGAGACAGAGGGGCATGGGTACATGCACAGCTGAGAAATATGAGACACAACTTACTCATCCATCCAGGGAAGCTCTCAAAAAAAGAAAGAGGCAACTAGCACTTTTTCTTGGAAATCTCTTGTGGACAATTTCAGAAATATTCTGTTTACTCCTCAGAAGGTCTCCATGGGATCAAATTTCAACAGCCACACCCAGTGAGCAATCTGATCATATGTTCCTGAGTAGACTCTATCTTTCCCTGTTTACTCTCACGTGTGCATCCACTATACTCTCTAGATTCATCTCCCTACACTTTCCAAATAAACCACCCAAATACAGATCCATAGTTAAGCCTCTACTTTCAGTAGAAATCCAAGCTAAGCTAGAGGGGAATCGAAATCCTATTCAGAATACTCATTGTGATTCTGTGGTAGATCTCAGTTCTCTAAATCTGCAGCATCAACAAGAGTCATACAGAGGAATACATCCAGGCACAAGAGAGTGGAATTCAGATTTTATTCAATGCTATCAAAGCTTTATCTGTAGAAGCCATCAGTGAATGTTTCTCCTGATTCTCTTAATAGCCTTTGCTTTGGATTCTTTGAACCACCTCAGTGAATCTCAGTCTACAGATGTTTCTTTTCCCCTTACCAAAGTGTCCTGTCTTAAGCTGTACTTTTCTAGTATCTTAATCAAACTGCTTCAAATCCAGCCAGTCATTCTCCTTCTAGGTCTTCATATTGTATTATTTAGGAATGACCTGAAAATCTAATCACTTCATGAGTCTAATGAAAAAAACTAAGGTTCATAATTGGCAAAACAGCTGACCCAACACACTCCAGATGGTTCATAGCCTAGAGAAATCACTTTGTCTACTGCCTTTATCGCAAATGGACAAACAGCTAAAATGTTTCTAGAAAATCATTTATCATTATATCAACAAAAACAGTATTTCCTCCATGATGATTGTTTTACTCTTTTCCTCCCAATATAATTCTTGTGTTCTATTTTGTTCATTAGACATTGTACTTTGTCTCCCAGTGAGATACATATATTCAGAAATTCTACAAAAATCTTTTCAGTAATTCAATGAATCAAATTTTACACTTAACAAGATATTTAATAAAATTAAATGAACAAGTAGCACATTCTGGGCAGCATACTCTCACTTGTACACATGCACTGTAGCACCTTATTACAAGAGAACTAGAATAAGACACTGAGAAATTACCTGATTTGTTTTATGTTTATTAATACCTTTTGGGTCTCAGCTACATGGGGCTGAGTTTAGGAAATTCCTCAGTCTATTGCACATAATCAACCTTGTTTAATGAAATTGTCCTTTCTTGCTCTATGCATTCAGTCTCTAATTCATTCACTTATATCACTGTATCCTAACTCTCCTTCTTTCATCCCCAGGCAACAGTTTTAATGTACTCAATGTGTTCCTGTTTATTTGAATATGTTTTTACAAAATGTGATTTGTGTAATGTGCAAATATTTCAATTTACTTAAATGACATTATATTATGTATCTCATTATACTTTCCATTTTTTTAATTGAAGAATTAGGCTTAAAGACCCATCCAGAGTTTTGCCTCTGCTTGGAATGCAGAAAACCACATGAGACCCTTGCTCTCACCCAACAATAAGAACTAAAAAACATACACAAAACAAGAAGGTTTTTTTTTTTTTGAGTCCATCAATGAGCTGAGGTCTCAAGGCAATGAGGTAAATTGAATTTCAAGTAGAACATACAAACAGCTCTGCCCTGACAAAGCACAAGATAGAGAAGTAGTACTCATTAAAACGGGTAAGAAAAAAGAACCAAAACATTAACAAAAACAGAGCATGAACTGGTATGATACATTAAAACTCCTGGGATTCCCACAAACAGAAGTAGTCCCCAGCCAGTTGTCCAGTTTTTCCCACAAGCCCTCACCTGTGTCCATGAGAAAGGGAGGAGGCAAGAAAGGATACCTGAGAAAGCCTTCCTTAGCAACAAAAGTCTGCAGGGGATGATTTACCAGCTGCTGCAATGGAATAGGTATGAAACCCTCAAGTGACTCGCATTCTTCTCTCATATTAAGCAAAAGCTCTCTTCCTCTAAGTATAGGACAGGACACCTTCCCAGAAATAGGTGAGCTGTCACTGGAGAAAGGATCAAACAGGATAGAACTATGTGCCTTCTAGGGAAGAAGAGAGAAACAACCCTTCCTCCTGTCCCAGGCGAAGGCTGGCTACTGCTGGTCGGGGGAGAGAGTCTCTTGAGCATTCTACACAAATACAAAACAAGGTGCTACTGCCAGCAGAAGAGAAGCAAGAAACTTGCTTTTGTTCAAGACCCCCTGAGCAAGACTCCCCATCTATAAAGGCAGTTTGACTGTTGGGTGGGGAGGGACAAAAATGCTGAAAATGAAGCCCCTTGGTATTCCCTAGGGTTCAAGGTCACAGGAACGAATGACTATATTGTCGCAGTTCCCTGCAAAACCAGCCAGAAGTAGGGGCATACTGCTTTCTAAGAGTGAATATTATGTACCTTAGTCTAAATCCTTCTTATGCACGTAATGTCCAAAACCTAATGGAAAAAATAATTACAGGAAACAAATTTTTTTTTAAATTTTAAAGTGTAACTATTAGCTATTAGGGCAATAAAATGGAAAAATGAAAACATTTAATTCCAAGAAGGCATGAAAAGAGAAAGTAAGAATAGGTGGGATAAATGGAAAACAAAAAGAAGATAGACATAAATATATCAATATTTGCTATAATATCAACATGACATATAAATCCCAACATACCAGTAACTGCTTTAAATGCAATTTGCCTCAACACTCTTAATAGGTAGAGATCATCAGTTTTGATAACAAAGCCAGTTTCATGCTATTTAAACGTAAAACAATGGAAAATGACACATCAAGAATAATGAAAAGAAAACTGTACTGGCTATATAAACATCAGAGAAAAAGTATACTTCAAAACAAGGAATTTCACCAGAGAGTATAATCAACTAATTGACATTTTAAAAATATTCAACTCAACAATAGCAAAATGCACAATATTTTCAAGTGGACATGAAACATTCAACAAAAAGGACTGTAATCTTATAGACCAAACCCTAACAAACTTAAAGTAATTGAAATCATACAAAATAAACTGACTATAAAAAATTGAACTCTATGTATAAATAAAAATATGTATGGAAAATCTTTAAGTAATCACAAAGTAAACACATTTCTATGTGGCCTATGGTTAAAAGAAACTGCAAAAGCAAATTAGACAACATTTTGCATTGAATGGAAATGAAAACAATGTCAAAATTCATGGAACACAGCTAAAGCAATGTTTAAAATCAAGTCTGTGGCAGTAAATGCTTATAATTATAAAAGAAGGGTCTCAAAAAATGACACTGGCTTTACTATAATAAACCAGAAAGAAAAATAAGTAATGTGAAAGTAATCAGAAGAAAGGAAATGATAAACAAAAATGAACAAAAAAGGAAAGATAAAACTAAAGAAAGTCAATGAAACCAACACTTTTTAAAGATTAACAAAATTGATCAAATACTAGGCAGACAGATAAAGAAAAACGTATCTTACCAATTTTATGAAGGAAAGAGTGTATAGAACTACATCTCCAGGCATTAGGAGAATAATAAGAAAATAATACAAGTAACTTTTTGACAATACAATTGTTAACAAGACGAAATGGACAATTCCTTGAAAGATAAAAATTGCCAAAACTCATTAAAAAAATTATAACCTGAATCGCCTAGCCAAAAAATAAAATATCTATTTCTCAAAAATAAACTTCCAAGCTCAGATACTTTTATGGTAAATCCTATGACACAACTGAGGAATAAATACTATCAATTATATGCAAACTCTTCTATAAAACAGAAGACTAAGTAATGCTTTCCACCACGTTTTTTCAGAGACCAGACTATTCCTGATAATGAAAAGTAAAGACAGTGTAAGAAAACCACAGACCAATATCCCTTATGAATGATGGCTCAAAACCTTTAACAAAACATTATCAAATCAAGTCCAACAATACATAAAACAACAGCACATTAGTGGCTTCACCCAGGAATGCAAACTCGTCAACAGCTGAAAATTAATCAGCATGATTAACCAACGTCTACAGACTATAACAAACTATAAAATCACACGATAATGTTAAAAGATGCAGAAAACAGCAGTTGCAAAAACTAAAATTAAAATTCTATTCTATTCATGATAAAAATTCTCAGCAAATATGGAGCTACCTCAAACTAACAAAGATCACCAACAATACATCAAAAGTAAACATTTTACTTATTGGTGAAAGATGGAAATTTTATCATTAAAAAACAGAGCGAGGGAGACAAGGATATTCAATCTTACTGCTTCTCAGTGAAATTGTACCAGAGGCTCTAAAAAATTCAAACTTTTGAGGAGGGGGTGGAAATCGATGAAGGTGGCCAAAATGTACAAATTTCCAATTATACAAAAAAATGTCATGGGAAAGTAATGCATAGCACAATGACTATAGCTAACAATACTATATTGTGTATTTGAAAGTTCTATGAAAAGTGATCTTAAAAGTCCTCATCACAAGAAAAAAATACCATAACTGTGCGATGATGCATCTTAACTAGACCTTGTGGTGATCATTTTACAATGTACACATATATCAAATCATTATGTTTTATACCTGAAACTAATGTACTTTATCAATTATATTTCAATTTCAAAAAAAGAACTCTAGAAACCCAACAGTAAAAAACAAAACAAAAACAATCCAGTTAGAAAACTGGCAAAAAACATGAAAAGATGTTTTACCAAAAAGGATATACAGACAGCAAATAAGCATGTGAAACGATTTCCAACCATTAAGAAATGCAAATAAGTAACACAGTGAAATACCATTACACGCCCAATAGAATCACTACAATGAAAAAGGCAGACAATAATCAAGTATTGCCGTGTACATGAAGCAACTAAATCTCTCATATACACCGTGTTAAATGGGACAACCACTTAGGAAAAGTTTGGTGGTTGGTTAAAAAGTTAAGTACTCACCTTCCATATGATCACGCCGCTTCACTCCTAGGTGTTTACCTAAAGTAAAAAGAAATACATGTCCATTCAAAGACTTTTACATGAATGTTTATAGCAGCTTTATTTTTAACAGCCCCAAACTGGAAATGACCCAAATGTTCATCATCAGGTAAATGAATAAACAATTTGGTATATCCATACACGGGAATACTAATTAGCAACCAAACTGAAAGGGATATTGATAGATGCAACAGCAAAAATTCACCTCAAGACAATTACGAATGAAAGAAAAAAGATAAAAATAGTATATGCTACAATTTTATTTATATAAATCTCTAGAAAATGCCAAACAAGCTACAGTGACTGAAGTTAATAAAGCCATTATAAGATATTTTATATATAAACATATTTATAAAGGTATAATTGAGACACAATAAACTGCACGGGTTTGAATGGATATATATTTTATTTAAATTTTAATTATGTTAAAATTGCCTAGATTTCCAAAGAAAACCAATTTAGAGCAACATTCCCTATTATTAAAAAAGGAAAAAGAAAGAAAATTCAACTGGAAAAGAAAATAAATGTACAGTAAACATTGGAAAGGAAAAATACCACAGTTCTTATTTGTCGATAAAATATCTGCTACAAAGAAAAATCCCAAGAAATCTAGAAAAAATTCACTTGAACTACTAAGTGAGTTTATCAAAAACATAGGATACAAGTCAAGACATAAAAATCAATTGCAATTCTACTCCTGGGCTTATACCCAGAGAAAAATATAATTCAAAAAGACACATGCACCCCAATGTTCATAAGAGCACTATTTACAATAGCCAAAAATGGAAACTATTCAAAAGCCCATCAAAAGATGACTGGATAAAGATGTGGCATTTATATACAATGGAATACTACTCAGCCATAAAAAGAGTAACATAATGCCATTTGCAGCAACATGGATGGAAACTGGAGACCATCATTCTAAGTGAAGTTAAGCCAGAAAGAGAAAGAAAAATGCAGTATGATATTGCTTATATGTGGAATCTAAAAAAAAAAAGGACACAAATGAACATATCTACAAAACAGAAATAGACTCACAGACATAGAGAACAAATTTATGGTTACCAGCAGGTAAAGGGAGTGGGAAGGAATAAGTTGGGAATTCGAAAATCACACCTCTCAAGGAGTGACAGAAATGTTAGCTATCTTGATCGTAGTAGTGATTTCATTGGTGTCTACATCTATCAAAATTCATTAAATTGTACATTTGAAACGTGTAGTTTATAGTACAGGAACCATATCTCAATAAAGAAGTTAAAAAAAGAAATACAACTTAATACAAAAAGGGAAAAAACTGGTTATGAGACTTCAACACAGACAAACAAATGGCTCATAAAGCACATGAAACTGATGCTCAAATGCATTAGCTACCAAGAAAATGTAAATTGAATCCATGAAACATATCAGTAAACATCTACTAGAATGGCTAAAACCAAAAAGCTTGATGTTAGAAAACAATGTAAATGTGGAACTGGAACTCATATACTGCTAGTAGGAATGCAAAATGGTGTGATCAGTTGGAAACCCGTTTAGCAATTTCTTATAAAGTTAAATATACATTTTTCATATGACCCAACTATTCAATTTCTGGATATTTACTCAAGAGAAATAAAAACATATGTTCACACAAATATCTGTATGCAAATGTTCATAGCAGCTAATTCAAAATTGCCCAGACCTGGAAACAACCCAAATATCCATCAGTTGTGAAAGGATAAACACATTTGGGTTACAGCCCAATAAGAGAATATTACTCGTCAGTACAAAGAACTGCTATTTTCATACCAGAAGAATCTCAAAAACATGTTAAATGAAAGAATTCAGGCAAAAAAAAAAAACCCTACATACAGTATGAATCCATTTTCCTAATATTCTAGAGTAGGCAAAACTATAAGGACAGAAAATAAATCTTTGGTTGCTTAGGAATAAGCGTGATAGAGGGAATTAACTGCAAAGGAGCATAAGGAAACTTTTGGGTGGATGGATATTTGTGTATCTTGATTATGGTTTTATTTACCTGACCACAGAGCTTTATCAAAACTCATCAAATTGTATACTTAAAAAGGTAAAATTCAATGTATGTGAATTATTCCTCAATAAACTTGACTAAACAAAGATTTATCCATGTGGCTATATATACCCCTAACTCATTATTTTGAATTGCTGACAGATTCACCAGGTTACACATTTACTTACTTTACCAGTGATGATCCCTAAATTGCCTCTAATTTCTGACCACCATAAAAACTGCAGTAATTATCACCTTCATACATGTGTATGAAAACTTCTATGGAACATAAAAGGAATAAATGCCTGGCAACAGAATTACTGAGTCATAAGATGAATGCAATTAGTGTGCCTTAATAAGATCAGTTTGCCCCCTCAAAGGACTATACCAATGTGTCTTTAGTGCTTCTATCTATGAGGGAGATTAAAAAGACTCATGGAAGACCATCAGCCTCTGTCCCAGGTTACATCCATGACCTTAGCCTCACAAGCTACCCAAGTGTCTTTACAAATGACTTTTTTCACTTCTGATTATTCTGATTTCACTTGCCTGTCCATTTGGCCCATAATCATTGTGTTTGTTTTGTTTTTATCATCTTCCCATAGCTACATTATGCTTTCTGAAACCGGCCTTCTGCAATAAATTGTACCTCATAGCAGTCTAACTTCTTCTTCAAATTATTTTATTTCTTCTCTCTTATTCCATTCAGTCTTGCTGCCTGAGAAATGATCTCTTTTCAAATTCCAGTTTCTTTCAACATTTTTCACATATACTCTGATCCATGATTCTTATTTCCAGAGGGGGAAAATAACAAAACAAAACCCAGCCTAACTGCTCAGAATTTCAACAATCAGTTATCTTGAAAAACTCATACACTCAACTTCCAACCTAAACCTCTTCTTTGTCACATTTGGAAAGATTAATCGGAGGATTAACACGTACAGTGTACATATATCTGAATATGCAGTTGGGAGTTTCAGGCTCAAATTATTCTACGAGCAAAACTAAAGACACTGAATTTTTAAAATTAACAGTTACATAAGCACTTAGATTATCTACAACATGCCACAATCCTTACATTTATGGCAATTCTTTGGTGACTTTCTCAAAGTTGTTTATCAAATGAATCATGATCTTTTTCTCCCAGCTGCTTAATCTATATTTATTTTGAGCTCAGTTTCTTGCATTGCATAACACAAATATAGAATTAAATTCTTCTGCTTTTCTGTAATTAAACACAAGAGTAATTTCAGTATTTATATTTGCCATACAATCTTAGGCATATTTAGGAATGCTTATGGAGAAGATGCTATACAACAGCTACTTTTATGATTAAAAGGGAAGACAGTTTCAGCACTCTCCATTCCACCGTAATGAAGTAAATACAGAGAAACCTAGCTTAATTCATTTTACGAACTTTGTTTTACATGGTTTTGTGTGAATTAGACTCTTATGATTATTCTATTTCCAATAATTAATATTAAGAGTAATCATCAAAATCTGAAGTACTGGAGTATAAGGAGTTAACACAATAACCTATTTTCAGGCACTTGAGAGGAATTTATTTACTTCCAAATACCTAATAATGTCTTATTAATAAAAGCACCTTCAGTAATTTGTGTATCTTTTAACTTACATTATCCTTTTTAAGTATTATAAATTTAATAAAATTTTACTTTTTTTGGCTTGATTTTATATTAGTGTATTTCTGAGCAAGTATCATAGAATAACTTGAGCTGAGTTCCCTCCCTCTGACCCTGGGACAACACAAGAGTCCTACTTTCCCTAGAGTTGATTAGGTGCAGAAGACATTAAACAATCAAGTATTTGGCTAGCACGCATAAGCATTTCTGTTTCTTTCAGCTTTGGTTAAAGCCCATGTGTTCTTTAACCTGCTTGTCTAAACTTGTCCCCAATAATCCCAAATCTGCAAAAAGCAGAAGAAAAGCAATCCATAGAATAGCCACCCAGCGCATATTCAACAAAAAGAAACCAAGCCGGCAGACAAGCTTTACTGTGCGGAGATTCCTGATAGATTGTTCAAAATCTGCCTTCTAGGCACACGTGTGACTCGGACACCTCCTCCTCCTCACAACTGCTGGACGCTCCTCCACTCCAGCATTATTTTTTTTAAAAGGCCCTAAGTTTTAAAGACACTCAGTTTGTTATGCAGCAATCCATAACTGAGATCAGAAAGTATCAGGTCAAACAGGGAATCACTTAATCAAACATAAAATAACAAGCTCTATAATTTGGGGAGTTTTATTTTCTGAGAGTAGCAACGACAAAATCCAATAGAGAAGAGAGAAAAACAAACTGTAAAATCCTAAGAATCGGATTCAACATTTCATCCTTCTAAAGTCACTAACTCTAACAACTCATTTGAAATGTGTCCTTTAATTTCACATTCACAAATCTAATCACAACAACAATATACTATGATGAATTTTGTTAGGTATTTTATCTTTTGTACGTGACAGGCTATGTACCTCCCTACACCAACCTAATTCTTTGGTCTGTCCAACAGAAACCATTTTTTGAGATCGTTGTTAAAATGTTGTGGTCTTTCCCAACCTAACTGTAGCTGGGTTCAGGGGTAACCTGATAGCAGTGTGTTCAGAGGTGTCCCTTATCTCCTCCTCAATCCTGGAGGTTCCCTGCCATACCTCATGGGACACCCTAAATGCCTGTTCAGTCGTTCCAATGCAAGCAGAAGCTTGACAGTACTTGCCAAGACAATAAAGCAAAACTATAAGAGCGTAAAATAGTCTATCAAAAGGTGATACGTACAACATAACACTGAAAGCCCATAGGATTTTAAGGTTAATTGGATAATTTACAGTATTTTCTTGGCATAAAACAATGAGCAGAAAACAATTTTTCTCAGACACGATTAAATCCCTTTTGATCTAAAAATTTGGCATTTACCTCGCTACATTTTATGTCTCGCAAGTGGTTGTCAAAGGGAAAAAAAAAAAAAGGTGCAACCTGTCATCGATTGTACCAAGTATGCCACACAGATGAGGGATGTCGAGGGTAGGGGAGTATATATGTGTGGGTGGGGAGGGCCTTGTGCGAACTCTATATTTTCTGCTCAGTTTTGTGGTGAACCTGAAACTGCTCCAAAAATTAAAGTCTATTAATAAAATAAAAATTTTAAAGTGCAACCTAATTGGAAGAATGAAATGCTACCTGTGTATTTCCAACAAGAACTTGCCCTCTCATTTTAATGTAGATACATACATATGAGTAAAAGTAGTTTTAATGCTTGCTAGTTTACTGTGACATCAATGCAACAAAAACCTCTTTCTCATAGCATCAGAGATGTTTTACTAGTGGAAATTAGCATCTGGGTCTTGACATTCCCACAACATTATATCCAGTGGATAAAAAATTTCAGGCTCTTTTTTTAAATACTTGAATAGTCCCCAAAGAAGTTCATCAACTTTAGTTCTCCAAAGTAACATACACAGTTATTTGTCTAAGTCAAACACGTGTACACAAACACACTCCCCAACGTACACACACACAGCTGTAATGCTGGTCTGCTGATTATGCTGTCTATTTAGTTAAGGAAGGGCATTATTCAGTCAGCAGAAGTGAAGGAGCCATGAGGTAAACACCATGTGCCTGGACTTCAGTTTCTGACAGTGAAGGAGGTAGTACACTAGCTACTCGAAAAGCCTTCCTATTATAAAATGACTAAAACCTGAACAAAACATGGTTTGAAAGGTATTAATGGGTTCATGACAATTAAGGAAAATCATCAAGATTAAAAATTAAGCCAAAACAACAGCTATGAACTTTAACCAGAGAAGGCAGCTGCGAAGGGTGTATGATTGCTCTGAATGGTATGTGATTGGATCTGAACTGTTTGAATTATGATGGAAACCCTGAGGAGGTTTAATTGGCCCCACCAGGGTAACCGCAGGTTCTGGGCCACAGTAGAAGCAAATTAAATCCTCCCTGGAGGAAAACATCCCTACATCAGAGCCACAGCGTTCTCACAAATTAAATTCAACATAATACAACCATTTTTTTTTAAATTACAAAAAACACATCTATAGAGTAACATGAGAGACAGTAGAAAGTAAAAGACAACAACTTATATCTCCAAGGACAGTGGATAATGGAATAAGAAAAACTATAAAATAATGTAAAATATTCAAGAAAAATGTGTTTTTTTAATGAATAATCAATAATAACTACCACAGTGAAGAGATTGATCTGGAAAATAACCAAGTAAAATTCTAGAATAAAAATGTACAATTAATGAATAGGTAACAAAATAATCAAAAGGTTATTAGAGAATTAGAAGAAAGATCCGAAGGAAGGATCCACATCACAGTTCAGAGATATCAGCTAACAGAAAATATGAAAAAAACATTAATAGAAGTAAGGAATAAATGACAAGGTCTGTCTTCCAACTGTAACTCTGGACGGAAGGATAGAGAGACTGGATGAGGCTAATGGTGTCCGTGGAGAGAAGTATCAATTTTATAAAAAGATATGTAAAAGACAAATAAGTGAAGAAACATACTATATTCATGGACTTAGAAGGCTCCTTATTTTAAATATCTACCAGCCATGATCTAAAATTTATCCTCTAATATGACTCAAATAAAAAGTCTGAATTTTAGAGAAATTCTTGCCTATGTACATCAGGAAAGATGTTCAGAACAGTATTGTTCACGGTACCAAAAAAACTAAAAACAATGCACTGACAAGAGTATGCGTAACTTTCTGCAATAGTCACAGCAGAATGTTAGGGAAGAATGCGAAAAATTACAATTACATAAAACAACATGGATGAGTCCGAGAAATATAATGAGGGAAAAATTCAGTTCATAATGGATAACATAATGTTTGCTACTTTTATAAATGTAAAAAATAACAAAACTAAGCAACATATTGTCTACCTCTTAAATATGTAGTACTAGTATTTAAAAAAAGACAACAAAGGAATGATATGCATACAATTCAGAGCAGTAGTTCTGGTAAGGAAATCAGAATATGAAACTGGGAAAGAACAAATAGTACCAATCTTACTAGTATTTAATAGCTCGTAACCTTGATAGCTTATAGTTAATATTTATAATTAAATGTTTAAATTTACCTATATGTAGCATATACTACTTAACCACAGATCAAATATTACATTAATATAAAATGTACATTGCACTTTAAAAATAGTTCTGTTAGCTTGCTTAAATCTATTTTTAGATTTTATGCAAAATGTTATGCCAAGTTCCAAAAAAACCATTTATTCAGAGTCCTCGGCCACAACCAATCAGAAGAAGCAGACTGAAAGAAGAAAAAGTGACCAAGAGGCTGATACGAACCAGTATCTACATGGTAAATGACAAATTAAATAATTTATACACTACAGACTCAAGAGCCTCAAAGTTATTGCCATTTAACATTGGAGTTTTTTTAATATTGCAAAGAAACTGGCCAGCACCCTCCCAGTTTTAGCACTGCTGCGCAGTATAATAATTGACTCTCCTTTGGCAACCGGGAGTCACGATGCTCAAGAAGCACTGTTAAATTGGCAAAGGAGAATGCAGCACATTTCAGAATAAATCTTTTTTTAATTAATCAATCAATTCATTAATTTTTAATTTTTTCCCCAGTTTTACTATGTGAGATTATTAGAGTTTGACTGCATATACACATTATATTGCATATAAATACATCTAAACAGTATACTACACATTTTTTTAGTTTATATATATGTACTAATCATTGTTTCTAAGAACAGATAAGAGCTTTAGCTTTTGAACTTACATAGTTATCAAAGGAATAAAGCCAACTACAAAGTAAGAAACAACAGAATGCAGCAATCCAATCATAGAGGACAGTCAAATGGGCTTACACATATTCAAGAAGTCAAAATAATAATTAGTTCATTTGTGAATAAATAAAACTCAATTCAAGTTGTTACAGTAGATGTTGAACATTCAGTGTCTGGAGTGGCGCCCCCTTTCAGTCTTCATAGAGTAATACTGTCTGCTTAACTTTCCAGGTTACCTGCCTGCTTCCTGAAGGTATTTGCATTTTTGAACCCACAAATTAGTTGCCTTTGGAAAGTTTGGTGCCAGGCTGACAACCCTGTTTTTCTGGTGAGGGCTGGCTGTGGGGAGTGGGATTTGACAGATAGAAGTAAGATGGAAGGATGTCCCAGGAAGAGAAAAAAGCGTGAGAAAGGCAACGTTGTAATTTCTGTTCCTCATTCACTATTCCTCAGGGTCCCAATGGTTTGTAATTTATTAGGGATGCTCCCCATCTGTCCCTCGTACCACATGGAATGCAGTGCCAGGTCCCTTGGAAAAATGAACACGTAGCTGAAAAAAAACACAGTGTCTTTTCCATTCCTTTTAGAAGGTTTTGTAGTTTCTGATGGTGCATTTACCCCGTCTCCTTGAGCTTGGGGTATCATCCTACATTTTTTTTTCCAGAAGCTCATGCAGATTTATTCTATACAAATTGCCTCGAGTATTAAAATCAAGTCTTTCTCTTCCTAAGTCACTCCACTACACCATCCAAAAATTAATTGATTCCACAATTAATAGTGGCCGATACATTTCTATGCTTTCCACGCAATTAAACCTAGCTAGATATTAAAAGGAGAATAATTGAATTATCCTGCTAAAATAAACCATCCTAAGTTGCAGATGACTCATTTATCACTGAGTAATTCTCTCAAGGGCTTGCCATAGATTTTTGGTAGAATATGTGGGAGAAATGTTTATGAGTGCCCTTTTCAGCAACAGTGGGCAAAATTACAAAGTAGATCACTGAAATAATAAAACTTTATTTTTTTATTGTTTCTATATAATGATATCAACTATGTGAGAGCTACAAATATACTATTCATGTGATAAGATGGTATAACATATCTTATTCAGACAAATAAATTTAATATTTTTTTCATGTAGTAAAAATGTATCAATGATTGAGTTAGGGGATTCTAGTCTCAGTTCTTGCTTGGTCATTAGGCAGATCAGTGACCTTAGCATGCTTGGATGTGACTCTGACTCTTTAACATTGACTTCTTTGTTTTCCATCACTCAGTAGAAATGCAGTATAATCATGTTGAAGAGGCAGACGTACAGTGGGATCTAACTCCCTGTTCTACCATTTACAAGCTGTGGGTTATTTTCCTAACTTATTTAGGTGTCAGTTTTCTCATTCACAAAACTGGTGTTGGGTTAATCGACTCAAATCTGAAGGATTCTTAAGATGGTTGAAATAATTATAAAACCCTTAGCATGGTATTTACCTAGGACATGGTGAGTCCTCAAAAAATTGTCTTGCGTTAACTGAGAAGACACTTCTGTTTTTTTAAATCCCCAATGTTTCAGTTTGATTATCCTATAGTCTTGATTTCCCCTATTTTTCACAATTGTTTCTCAATCATTTCTACGACATATAAGTATAAAATACTAAATTGTATAAAATGTATCATGCGTCTCTAGGAACATGATGCTAGAGTTGATAACATTTCAATACTCATATTTTAAAATAGAGATGTCTCTGTCTAAATCCCCTCAGATCTAGCCTGGTTTATTTTGGGCTGAGTTAGATTTCTAATGGCCAGGATAAATGCCTGCTCTAAGATGAGTAGGATGAGCTTTGTTCCTAAAAATGCTTGAGTGACTTGGGAACAGAATTAAGAAACATAAATGACAGGTTTAGCTTTAAAGCTTATTGAGCGGTTTTGAGTACTTTAGTCTCGAAAGTTTTTCTAGAATTTTCATGCCATGAAGAACTAAATGAGATGTTTCACGTAATTAATATTCTAACAGATGTCCTTATAGACCACAGGAGCTGCTTTATGTGGACGTTCTCAGTTTTCTTTTATATTTATATTCTATGAGGATCATATAAATATAATTTTATGACAAGTATGTTTTTGGTTACCAAGAGGAATGATAAAAGTTCCTTATTTGCCCTGGGAAAAGAGGCAACTGGGCCAAAGGGATACATCTGAGAAGGGAAAGCTTCCAGGGACCTATTAGGGAGTTTCCATCAAGATTCCAAAATTCCTAGGGGAAGCCAGAGTGACACAATGATGTTCAGCAGGAACATTTTCTTGTTTGGGTTTAGTGGGTGTGCTTGGAGATCATTCAGAGGCATGGAGAGTAGGAGTGGATAAGAATTTCAGGAGGTGAAAACATATCTCATTCACCGTGCAAACAAAAAGGAGGAGAGCTGGGGTTAATGGGCCAGAATTGGCCACAGCCAAAATATTCACAACTTTGCTGAAATACCCATTTCCTTCATGCAGATTATGTCTATTCCACAGTTCCCTCTGCTACTCTGGACTCTTTAACATTAACAAAATTTACATCCATATACTGGAATCGAAACAGGGTTCTGTACATTTTTCTAAATGCTGCTCAACGTAATCCCTTTTTGTTTGCGCATAGTCCATAAAGATGTCAATACAGCTCTGTAATTTATTGAGATGTCAGCTCCACAAACTTAGCTGGAGCCTAGAAAGACAGGCTACAGCTTCTTTCCCTCTTCTGAAAGATGCACTGACCTCATGCAGGGAACACTTCAAGGAGTTTTGTTTGGATGATCAATACACTTCTATATTTATAAGCCTAATCAGAGCCCATCTGCTTTTCTGCTAAAGCCCTGCTCAATGAGAGAGTCACATAATCAAAACTATAAACTTTATTGCATTGATTTTTTTTTTGTTCTACTTGGTACTCGGACCACAAAAATAATTAAATATTTTCATTTTAATAACAGCAACTTGACACAAAATCATTTATTTGGGAAATATTTCCCTAATGTCAGGACTATGGCATCTTCTACCCCCAGTCCTGCCATTTTTATTCTGATTACTAGACTTTAAGAAGTCTAAGACTTGTTTTAAATGTTCTAGTCTCAAAACTGAACAGCTGTTCCCCAGGCCATATATAGAAAACCCGTCAGCTGCCTTGCACTGCCCTCAACGGCGCAGTCGCCCAGAGCCAGATCTCCACTGGAGACTCCAGACTCGCAGTATAAATTCTGCAGGGTCATCTATAAATATATGCATTTCACCACGTCTCACCTGCTCTTGTTTTGCTGAGACAAGGGCCTGCTGTCCTTATTCATGTAGCAGCAAGCACCTTTGGAACTTAAACCATGTTTTTTTCATTCTGAGGGGATAAAAGAGCCAGTAATTACTTAACTGGTTCCATCAAAGTGCGAGGAGAGCTTTCAAAGGCAAGAAATGAGGGCTATCTTTGAGGAAATGTAACCAAATGGAAAGGACACCTCACAGTGAAGATGGTGGGCTGACCTTTAATTTTCTGTGTGTTAAGACCATAAGCTAATGCATCTTTCTTCAGTATATGGCTTATCTTTTCACTTCGCACTGGCATATGCACGTTTATTACATGGTTTGTAGCGAGGGTGTATATGGGGATGGAATCAGATCACTTCTGCCTGTCACATCCAAGCCACTGCCTCTGACGCCCAGGATTTTCTCCAGGGCTCCTCCATTTAGGGAGATGAAATATACCTGAAGGCACCTATGCGATTAGCATCTTCACTGTGCATTTGAATATGCTCTTGGGTCAACTTCAGCCATATGGTGTCTTCACTTGGCAATAAATATGCCCTTTCTGACTTTTGAGCTTTCTCAGCTGTGGGATTTCTGAATCAAAAACTGTAGGTCTACCTGGCTTTCTTAAATTCTTCAAAGGTAAAAATCAGCCTTTGTTTTCTCATGACTAAATTAGTCGGCAGAAAATCAAAAGAGGTGGTGAACATCAGTAGCTTAATTTTGATTTTCAAAAGGTAAAGTTAATCATAAGTGTTTTATAACTTGTTAAGCACCTTTATCATTTTAGCAGATACTTAAAATAGCCACCTATTTTGGACAATATCAAAATTTACAAAGACTTTTCTGTGTATTTTTCTAGTCAACATTCTTTGCATCTTTTGTTATATACCGACATGTAAAATGTATATTTTAAAAACATAAAACACACTTGCTATTATAAGTAAACTTATAAATGGTGACCAACTCTATAAAGCTAGAAATGTACTGTCAACTTTCCAGATGCCAAAAACTATCTTATTTGTCTTTCTTTATGGAATGTGTGTGGGTTTTGCAAAATCTTCCCACCAAGTCAGTCTTTGACGCCCTAACAGTGAAACAAAACGAATGCCAATAACAGCACACCACACTGGTGAGTTTCCAGTAAACAGAGCTTAAATTTTGATTATGAAGACATGCCTAAAGATAGCTAGCATAGACCTGGAGGCTTAATATGCAATATTATTTTCAAAAATGAGGTAAATTATCAGTTTACAGAAAAGTCTTCTTGTACCAAGCATTCAAGATATGATATATTGTCTAGACACACAGGGTGACAAAGAAAGCAGTGACCTCTGAAGGAATCAAGAGTCTGAATGGTCATTTAGGCCAAAATATACATTTTATTACTTTGATATCGTCTTCACTATCTACAGCGCTCGACTAGCCTGCAATAGGATGGCTCCAGTATCTCCTAAGATAGCTTACTTCTTAATGAAATAGCCTTCACTGTTCAATATACAACATCAATCTGGGATCTGCCTTTGTGGCACATGGTTATCGGTCATAGGCACTGAACAGATTCCTTGAAGCCAAGTCTAATCCATTTCCTCATGAACAGACAAAACATTTGCCTCAACATGTATGTCCCTTAGGTGTTAGACTCAGAGAAAAGGTTGGGCTTAGAGAAGCAGACCTGGGACTATCACATACAGTAGTGGGACTTGAAGTCCTATGAATTAATGAGTTCCTGAAGACAAAGCATTAAACGGGAATGGAACATACCACCTTGCCATGCTATAGAATGTTATGTGGGGCATAAATAAATATCTTAGCATCATTTAATTACCCTGCACATAATATATTTGTACCTTAGAAACCCCAAATATCATCACTAGGCAAATGATTTCCACGCATTGTCAATTTTTAGTCCTGTTACAACTTGGTGTGTTAACTGCTAGAAAATGACATTATATACTGTTAACTGTGGAATAATACTGTTTTTTCCATCTGGAAATACAGAATATGCAATTCCCCATGCCCTAAACCCTTAAACGTTCAAGTCTAATATGTAATTAATGTTATATATTACTCAATTGCCATATATACATATGTATCACTTAATGGTATCACGTAACATTATTTTATTTGATCTCTTCTATATTAGAAGGTGCTAATATAAGCTGCCATAAGGAGGACCAAGACTGTAACAGTTCAAATACACTTTAAATATATTTCTCTTTTACACTAACAGTCTGGCCAGTCCCGGCTGCAAGAGGTCATTCAGGGCCCAGGCTCCTTCTATCTTGTTACTCTGCCATAACCCACAGCACAGTGCCCTCATCAACATGATTTAAACTGGCTCACAAATATCACATCTACACTCTCACTCTCAGGATAGAAAAGAGGGAAGTGGAGTGCCAGCAATTTCATTTTAAGTGCGAAGTCCCAAAAATGGAACACGTCCATTTTAGTCACATACCACTGGCCACGATTTCATCACATGGGCACATCTTGCTGTGAGGTGAGCTAGGAAAAGCAATTTCTCTCTTTGTGGCTACACAGTCAGCTAAAAGTAGTGGTATGCGGGAGGGAGAATAAGGGGTCGTATCGTTTGAATTAAAAAGACGACAGTTGACAATGGAAGGGTGTTAAACTCTTCCATCATTCCCTTGGAACATTAAGGTGAATCCTAATTTCTTTTACTATTGATACTCATCCTAAAACCAGAATTTCTATCTTTGGTTAAAGCACTAATTACATGCAAACACGAATGGATATTTTAAATGATTACAAGTAAACAATTTTTTTGTTTTCAACAACCAAAAAATCTATGCTGAAATGGAACTATTTTGCTAAATTATTGTGTGTATCAATTTCTTAATTATTTTCTGATGACAAAATTTCAGAAATGCAATTGATGTGTCATACAGAATGTAATCTTCCAGCTGTGATACATACTACCAACGTTTCCTACAAAACCCTGTATGAATTTACACTCCAATTGAAAATGCACTCGGATAGATGTGTTTGTTTCAATCTTGTTGTAAAGAGCTTTACTGAGGTGTAATTTATATACTATAAAAGTCACCCATTGACATTTATATTTCAATGACTTTTAGTAGATTTATACATTTGTGCAACCATCACCACAATAGTAGAGCATTTCTATCACCCTAAAAGATTCATTTCTGGCCATTTGCAGTCAATCCCTGCTCCCAGCCCTAATCTCAGACAAACATTGCTTTCTGTCTCTTAGAGATTTGTTTTTTGTTTTGGTTTTTGGTTTTTTTTTGGTTTCTTTTTTAGCAATGTCATATAAATGGAATCATCTACT
Organism: Camelus ferus; assembly: GCF_009834535.1. Taxonomy (NCBI): domain Eukaryota; kingdom Metazoa; phylum Chordata; class Mammalia; order Artiodactyla; family Camelidae; genus Camelus; species Camelus ferus. Next base: position 80,885,340 of record NC_045698.1, on the reverse strand, counting down.
ATGTAGTCTTTTGTGTCTGGTCTCTTTCATAATTTTGTAACAGTTTTTAGATTTATCTGTGTCATAGCATGTCTCCGTAGTCTTTTCATTATTACTGCTGAATAATATTCCACTGTGTAAACATGATGCATTTTCTTTCCTGTTCCATCAGCTGATGGGTATTTTGATTGTCAGCAGCTTTTTTGCAATTATGAATAAATACCTATGTACATTTTCATTTAAGTCTGTGCATGGGACATAGGTTTTTGCTGGTTCTCTCAGTCTTACCAGAACCATTTTAAGTGGGAGATGATGTAAATTCCCTTGTGATATGAAAAATCAACAATTCCATCATTTCTAAGAGTAGTAGAGTTTTTCCAAAAGTGGTATTCACTAAAAGTGACAGTTCACACTATGAAGTCATTTCTGTACCATTTTTTTTTCCTAATTGTGTTCTATTAGAAGGAGGGATGCTCTATCATTCAGATTGAGAAGAGGTGGGATTGTCTTTCCTAAGTTCTCGGCACACACTCTGTTACTCAACAATGATGTACTAGAAAACATTGCACTCTGATTCTTACATGCAACTTGCATTTTATTTTTATATTTTAAATTCACTTATCCATTCAACTAATGTTTACTGACCACCTGCAATGTACCAGGGACTGTGTTCAGAACTAAGGAAACAAAGAGTAGAGCTTTACAAACTAAGGAGGCCATCATAGTTCAATGTACTTATGAAAAGGGAGATACTATCTACCAAAAACAAAACATCTAATTTAAAAAACCTAGATCTACAAAAGAAAACCTAGTTCAACTTCAGGAGGTCTAGGAAGCATTGCCAGAAGAAGAAATATGCAAGCTGGGTCCTGAAGAAAGGGGGAGTTATCTAAGAAAGAGAATGAGAAAAATTAGTCCAAGGGGAGAGAATAATATATGCAAAGGCAATGGGTCAAAAGAATCTGGTATCTTTGGGAAAATATAGATAATTTTTATGGCCTAAGCAAAGCTTTTGAAAGGGCAACAATAGAAGGAGCTGGAGAGGTCAACTTGGGAAAATCATGAAAGGATTCGTAAGCCGCATTAAAGACCTGATAGTCAAATCTCCTTTCACTGAAGACACCCAAGTCCTTCTTGCTAATTACTATTCATACTATGAGGCTCAGCTGAAACTTAACTTCCCTAAGGAATCTAGTTCTGGGCCTTGAAACCATGAGGGTCTAAGGTACAGTTTTCACTGTTCCACAGCACCCTAGGATCCTCCCTTAGAATTTAAGGGAGTCAGACATGAATGACAGGTCTGTCTCCCCTAACAGAATGTAAACTCTTTAAGGTAGTGTACTGCATGTGTTTAATTCACTGCAATCTTAGCATTATTCCACACGGTAACTTGCTTATAAAAGGCTCTCAACAAGTAAGTGCTGAATGCAGAAAGAAAGGTATATGCTCTTTATTAGATAGATACTGAATAAACCTTGGTGATATTTACACATATTTTTACTTTGAAGAGCTCACTGTTTTGTAGAAAATTGCCTGAAGAAAGGGGTCACGACTGAACCTAAGAGGACAAATTAATATGAACCATGTATTTACAGCCAGACAATGTCCAACGAGTTTCATGTATGTTTTACCTCCTTAATTATCACAACTCTATAAAGAAGTAGATCCTATCACTCTTTTCATTTAAGTAAGGAACTGAGACTCAGATTACTTAAGAAATTGCCTAAGATCACACAGTGTGTGACCTGGATACCTTGGGAGCCCACAAAGTGTAACTAGGATTAGAGCCAGATCAGGCTGGCAAGGTAGATGAGCCAGAATGCACAGGCTCCTTCTTGTAAGCCAGAGCCAGGAGTCTGACCTTCATTCCAAAAGCAATGGGAACCAAACAAAGAATTTTTAGCAAGACAGTGTAACAATCAAATATGCAGTTGAACAAGAACACTGTAAATGAAAATTGGTCAATGGATTTGGGGAGAGTTAGGGAAACTGACACAAAAAGAGACATGCAGATTGGTGAGAAAGTTGATCCAAATATTCCTGGACAAAGGATGTCAATATTCTATACAATAATGATGGTAGTGTAGGATATGTCTGAAAATACATAGAGAAAATATTTAGCTATTCAAGGCAATGGACAGTTCACTCTGAAGAGCAAGAATAGATGGATGCAGATAACAAATAATGTATACCTCAGGAGAAAAGAACCTTTTGTTTGTTTTTTGTTTGTTTTCTGAAAGAAAGGGGCAAAATCTGGCCAAGATTCAAGTAAGTATGAATACTATTGAACACTGAAAGAAATTTCATTGGGTTTGATTTACTCTGTGAAGTAGAGAGACAGGTCATCTGCTCAGAGTGAAGGGCAGATGAAGTTCATTGTAAATCACAAGGGTCAAGAATAGGAGTACAAGGATGTGAGGGCGATTTGGCTGCGACATCTGTCACCCCACTGATCTCCAGGGTTGATTCGGCTGATCTGGCTGGCTACGCTGGTGTCTCCTTCCTTCCTCACCGCTCCATGTGCATCCCTCCCAAACCTGCACACTTGGTCAAGGAGGACAACCTTCCCCGACAGAGCAGTACCATTCTTCTCGGTCAAGAGTATACGAGTAGCTACGCTCCCCTGCTAGAACCTCCAAAAAGCTCTCAAGAATAGGAGTACAACTGTCACACAACAGATTATGTATGTGTTAAACAGTCAACTTCATTATGATGAAGTAAAAAAATATATACTAAAGAACAAGCTAAGTCACTTGATAGGCCATTCTTGAAGGAACAGTCAGTATCATAAATACGCCAACTCTTACACCACATTTTACTTAATAAAGTCACAATAAAAATGCTAATAGGACTTTGATCTTTGATGCAGAAAAAGAGATCTAAATTCATATGAAAAGCTAGATGTCAAAAATAGAAGAAAGCACTTTATTGGATTTAAAACCTAAAGCAATATTTACTAACGCATGGATAGAATATAATAGAAAAAGAGTACAAAAGAGGTTATCTGTGTATATGCATATACATGTGTATATGAATGTAGTATCTATTTAAAAGCAATTTTGCAAATAAATGGTAAAAATTGATTTTTCAATACATCATTTTACAATAGCTGCAAGGACAACTGTCACTTTGGAAAATAAATGCATCAAACCACTATTTAATTCCCAACACTGAAATAAATTAAAAATGGTGTTTATATGTATACAAAATTATATATGAACTAAAAATTTAAAAAAATACTTATTGGAGAATGGACAATCTTCTAAATCTGATATAAAACCTAGAAACCATAAAAGTTTAATTACTTTAACTATGTTAAACTAATGTGAGTTGATACAATGGAGGTCAAAGGGCAATGGAGTGGTATCTCTAACATACTGAAAGAAAAATTAATAAAAGTGTTTACCAAAATTCCATGGTAGGTAAAATCATTTTTCAAAAGTGAAACCAAAATAAAGACATACTTAAACAAATAAAAGCTGATATAATTTGTAAAAAGAAAACGTTTTATAAGAAAAGGATATTCTTTAAGCCAAAAATAAATTAAACTGGACAAAAACTAAGATTTAAAAGAGGAAATATAGAATATGAGAAATAGTAAATAAGTGGATATTATGATCTTAACTACTTTGTAAAGTACTTAATCTCTAAAACGAGAATTCTATTGTGTGGCTTGGGATTTACAAGATCCCATGAGGGAAAACATGAGGGGAAAATGCCTTATATTTTCACACCTTCCTTACATTTTAAATGAAATGCAACAATATTTATTCTAAGTAACGAGTTACAAGATACTAATGTGTACTGTTAATCCTAGAGGATCATTAAATGTAGAGTGATAACTAAAAATCCTAAGAGGAATTAAAATGAAATACTAGAAAGTATTCAAGCAAAACAAATGGCGGTTGGAAAGAAGCAACACAGGAAAAAGACCAGAACGGACAATTATGAAACAATCTCAAAATAGTAGACCCCCAGAAACTATGTCAATAACAATATTAAACACTACAGGAAAAAAGTAATCCAAATAGAAGAGAGATATTGTCAGACTGGACATAAGAATGAGACCTAACTATTTGTTTTAAAAAATATACACTTTCAATTTAAAGACACAGCAAATAAAATGATAGGGAAAGATACTCACTAAACAAAAGAAATCCCATGTGAAGAGACTTTCCATTAGAGAAAAATTAAGGTTCAAACCAAACAATATTACGAGAGATAAACAGTGAATTTTTGGAATGACCAAAAGGTAAATTTATCATGAAGCTCATAATCATTCATGTACACACACTGAATAATAGAGCTTCAGTGTACATAAAATAAAATTTGGTAATACTAAAATGAGAGAGAGACAAATCACCATCACACTGCAAATTTCAGTAATGGAATAAGGGTATATACAATTTGAATCACATCATCAATCACTTTGATCTAACAGATCAAAACGCAATATTCAACACCCACAGAATACTTTTTAAGTGTACATGAAACATAACACCAACTTAGACCACTCTGGATCTCCAGATCGGAAAGGTAAGACTTCTCTTGGAGTTCCTTCTGTCTGTACTCAGTGCACAGTTCCAGGACTCAGGTTGCTTTTGAGTCCAGGATGGGAGATATGGTAAAAAAACAAAAACAAAAGCAAACAGAACAGAAAACAAGAGATTCACCACCAGATGAAGCTCACTTCAAATTCTGGTTTTCTTTCCCAATTTTCCTGTTATCATTTATTTTTTCAAAATTCAACAAGCTGCCCCATGAATTCTCTATAGGGAGACATGTAAATACTGTCAAATGTTATTATTCCACCTTAACCAAAAGCAGAAGTCACTGAATTATTTTTTTAAATACCTTTCAAAATTTCAGATGTTTAAAAAAAAAAAACTGTACTGGGATTTTAAATTTTCATGTGTGAGGGGAGGAAACAGCTCAAGTGGTAGAGAGCATGATTAGCATGTAGGAGGTTTAAAAATAAGGTCTAAAAATAAGTAAGTGAATAAACCTAGTTACCTACCCCCCTCAAAAAAAATAAAATAAAATGTTCATGTGTTGTCTTGTTTTCCATTATAGTTAACTTTCAAGATTTATTCATTTTTTCTTATTAAAATGATGGTGTTTGACTATTAATAAAGTATCCAATTATGATAAATAATCTCTTTTCCTTTTGGATAAGGAAGCTCTGTAGTAGACTTTGCTCAGGACTCATTAATTTTGCTATGATAATTTAGCCAATTAATAATTTATATTTATTGTTAAATTCTAGAGATAACTAGCAAAGTTATTTGGTCCTTTCAGAGTAGCTTCTTTTGCAGCAGGCAAAATTCTATTAAATGCCATTGGACATATGTCGGATTACAAAAGTAAACATGAACTCTGAGACAGGGAGTTTAAGAACCTCAAGATTTTCTAACTTTCCCTGGCTGTCATCTTCACCTTGCCTTTCTTTTACCATAATGATCAGCAGTGAAAAACTTTAAAGGAAAATCTTGGATTAACTGTCTTCAGGAGCAGCTATGTTGGTGGGGCTGGAGGGTGGGTTTCTGGGTAGATTTTGTCTGTCGTTGCGGCAAAACTTAACAGAAAAATCCCTGAAAGGCAATTGTGAGTGACAGCAATTCCTGAAGAAGCAGAAATCAAACTGAGTGTCTGTGGCAAAGGAAGAAAGAAAAATACAGACAGTAGGCAGGGTTTGGAAAGAAGACCTGGGGCTTACCCATCGGAAAGCTCTCCATGAGTTTCTCTCACTAGTCACTAGTCCGGAAATACATGTTTCATTCTTAGCATATTCAACTGCACGGTATTGAAAAAGAAGAAACTTTAGACCGCAAAAGGAGAAAGAAAAAAGGAGGGAAAGCACTTCGCTGATTTGAAAAGTATTAGTTTATTCTAAAACTTACTACTAGCTTTCTTCTGCCTTAATATTTTAGATTATGCATGGCTTATACCAATAAAAGCCAAAACAATACAAAATCAAGGGTGGTTTGACTTTTATAAAATTACTGATACATTTTACTTGCAAAGACAGTACTTAAAGTGACACCTAAAACCATTGGCTCAGCTTATTTGTTAATATTAAAGAAAGAGAAAGACTTCAAGATACTTTTTTGAAAAAGCCTCCAGTCTAGAGAGTAAAGTTAAAGTTGCATGTACTTTTAGAAGGTCTTCTTTCTTTCTGCACAATGAACAGAAAACAGTTCCTTGCAAGGCTCTATGATGTTTATCCAGCCTCTCAAATCTGCTCAAGGAATCTGACTGAAACTTTGTGATATGACTGGAGAACTATGCTTATTCAAATGTATTAAGTATTCTTCTTGCTTTATGTTTTGAAAAGAAAAATACTTAACTTGCCATTGCCTTTTTGCTTTCTTTTTTGCCATTCATGCTAAATTTTATTTAATGATTTCTTAAATTATTTAAAGAACTTAATTTCAATGGTGAATAATTTTAGTTTTCTTCGAAAATTTTCATTTTAGTTTCGTCAAGTTACTGATGTCAACATCAAACCCATTTTGATCAAATTTCATTAGTGATGAGCAGGCCTCTCAAATTCTCCAAACTGTCCTTTAATTGCTCAGTGGAAGGGAAAGCATGAGTGACATCCTTCCTGCCTTAACAAGTAGGCGGGGAAGTCTGGGCAATAGCCATTGTGAGCCCAGAAAGAAGCCCCTTCAGAACCCCCAAACAACCACGTATCAAGAAATACAAAGGCTGGATTACCCCAGTTCCGTGCACAGAATAAAGCTAATTCATTTTGGGTAAAAAAAAAAAAAATTCAAAAATGACAAATATTATACTATTATCCAACACGGGCTTTTCTCACTATTATCTAGTGTGACTTTGTATTTACTGAAACGAATATAACTAGAATCAACTTAATATTGCCCTAGAAAACAATAGGCAAACTGCTTGCAACCATTTTCATCCAGTGTCGATCACAGTGACATATCTGCCTAAAGGGGCTATGTTTTTAATCCTGTGGTTTAATTGTCTATAAAGTTATCATAGACATTGTTCATGGAAACTGATGATTTTACTAACCATTTGAGGCTTGATAATCAATGAAGCCTATGAAACCAAGGATAAACTGAAATTAATTAGACAAGAAAAGTATTTTCCTTGACGATTTCAAGAATGGGTTATGGAATTTTGAAATTATTTATCACATCAAAATTGAATTAAAATTAGTCAAGTGTACATTGTTTTCTTATTTAGTGTTGATGGGCTTGGAGTAGAAATGGGGAGTTACTTGGCAATAACAGAATCAGAATATGCTAGGATTGGAAGAAATACTAAATTCATTCAGTCTGAAAATCCACAGGATCATACACCATATGAGAATGCCATGTGCTTGCCCAGATGCCAAAAGTTAATAACCATGTTTTTTAAAAGAAACTTCTTACATACATGCATTCCTCTGGTTGATCTATATACTGAGAATTCTTTCATTTTTAAAAGGCTATGCGCATTGGATTTCTGAGTTTTAGAAGGCCACAATATACTTGGAAGTTTAGATATCTGATCCTGTTAATGTGATTTTAATTAGCCAGTTGACTCCAGCCTAAATATTAGTTTTCTAACCTTTGTTGGATTGCTATCATTAAACATCCTCTGACTGTTGTATTGATGTAAAAATGACATGGGCTGATTGAATTGTTTTCCAGGACATTTATTTTAAGATGTGAAGGCTAATTCCTGTGCAGTTCCTGTTCGATAAAAATTTCTCTCTAAAACTAAAATTAGCATATGTGCCCACATAAATAAGAAGATGATTTGTTTTAACAAAATTAGATTTGGATTTGAGGGACAGAATTTTTTGTTTCATTGATAATAATTAGCAATAAGCTAATAACTATTTGAAAGAGACAACTTGTGCAAATCAAAATAATATTTAACAAATGGAGCTATGAATGAGATTACTTCACTGCTGCAAATATTTGGCAAATAAAAAAAAATGTTTAATATACACTGAGGAATGAATGGATGATGACCTTTGAACATTTTTCAATCTAGTATGTACTGCTCTTTCATTTGAGCATCTAAGTTATCATAGTGGAACTTAAATCACATTAAATCATATACTAATCAATGATCACATTTGTTATTCTTTTCTTTATTCATTCACATATGCCATAAATGCATTACCATATACACTGATTTAAAGTATTTTATGAAATGACTTTATGCATGGCATGTGTGTTAATTAAAAGAAGAGAAAGTAGCTTCAAAGCCTATTGCTCATTTAATCTTCTAGTTCCAGACCTATTTTAATGGATGTGTGAAAAAATAGCACATGTGCTGAATTCAATTGTAGATGTCTAATCTGGTGAGGCAGAAATGCACAACTGCCCTCGCTGAATTTCTAAGAAAATTCATGTCCAAACAGACGAAGCTCAGCCAGATCTCCTTCCTGCCTGCCCTCTTTGCAAATGAAGCTACAGGTGGTGCATCTCTCCCCGAAGGGCTTGCTTTAGCCCTTCTGCAAGACCCACTGAACCGCTGACTCAGTTTTAAATTACTATCTCAATAGAATTTATCTATTACTACCAAAGTAGCTTTTGATTAGCAACAAGTATGTGTATTTTAATCTTTCACCATCAGATAAACTTTTGGAATAAAAGTCAACATGTAAACAAATAATTTAAACTGCTATCTTCAGATTTGTTCTGTTTTTTGAGCAAAATATTGAGACTGTTACTCTGTAAATGATTACTTCAAGGCCACAAAATAGGTGTTTGTTTATAGATTTTAGAAACATTCATATAGGTAAGATCCCAGGGTTCCTGTGAACTAATGCACATGGAAGTGCCTCGCCCACATATGCTGTATTACTGCTACAAGGCTTTTATGATTTTAGTTAAGAACTGTCCGTATTTTATCAGATTATTTTCTGTACTTTTTTTTTTGGAAAACAAAAAACTACTTAGAAATGAAGAGGAAAAATCTACTTAAATTATTAATCTTTTAAATGATGTCCTAGTTCTATGCTCTACCAAAATAGCTCTTACTGAAATCAACAGAAATCTCAATTTTCCAAAATCTCATGGTCCTCATTTTACTTAAACTTTTATCACCATGAATATTATGGAACAAATCTTCAGACTCTTTCCTTGGCTTTTAGTATGCAATACTGCCTTAATTTTACTTCTATACGTCTTCTCTATTACTCCTTCAGTATCTACTTTGTAAGCATTTTATTTGTACAATAAACATTACTATTTTTAAACTTTTTACCTTAAAGCCTATCCTCCACCATCTTTCTTTCTCTCTCCAATTCATTCATGCACATGACTTCAATTATCGCACATACAGGTAATTCACAAATGTATATGCAAATCCAGACCTCAGCACTGAAGTCCAGACTTTTCTATGGAATTAGTATCTTGGTATTTGCTCTTTGATGTCTCAGAGGTGATTCTGAGTGAACATGTCCAAACATGAACTTAACAGTTTTTATTCAAAACATTGGTTCCCTGTCAATGTTTCTTTTCTCAGTGGCCAATGTTCTGGACTTAACTCCGTTAAGAACACTTAAATTTATAAATGGGCTGTTTAACACAGAGGTTCCACCCAACTTTGAAATTCTTACATAGTTTACTGATTTTGGACCACAGTGTCTTTATCTGTAATTAAAAACAAACAACAAAAACTGTTCTTTTACGCATTTCAGGATAGCCTAGGTTTTGATTGGTCAAAAAACTCCAAAATCTCAGTGATGCCAAATGATACGGTTTACTTTCAATTTCTGCTGCATGTCTATCTTAGGTGGCTGAGGATTCCATTGTGCGTCACTCATATTCTAGAGTCAAACAGATGACTCAGTCATGATTAAGTATGATGTGAGAAAGGAAAGAAACTCTGAATCGAAAGTTAAAAGAAACCTCTGTATCAGTCATCAAATATTGTGGCCCAGAAGGAACATATATCATTCCTGCTCACAAACTCATTGGCCACATGTCCCTCCCCGTCATGAAAGACCCAAGAAGTACATGCCTAGAAGGCAAAGAACTGGGAATATTTTTGCTAAATAGTACTAATGACTTCCATATTACTCAAAAAATTGTTGTTTTAAAACATGATTAATAAGCACAAGCTGAAAATTCAAACTCTTTGGATGTACTATTTACGAACCTACCGATGATCAAATCATTTTCACACCTGAAATACCGTATATGGAAACCAGTATTTTCTTTTTTCACAATTTTAATCAAATTATAATTGTTAAAGATACTTCTATTTTCTTAGCTCTTAAAATGTAAGCCTTCAATCAATTACCAACTCATCAACCATTTAGACCTAATTACCTGAGTTCTCAATTTCCATGGACAACTCCTTAGGGACATCTCATAAAAAGTAGTGCTTATCCACAAAGAGAAACATCTTCCTTGGGCTCTGATCATTAACTCTTTCCTCCAGAACAGAGAAAGTCCTACTTCTTTGGAACTATGGTCCCATGAAATATCCTAAATCCTCACAACTCTCTGGTAGCATATCCTCACCTGAAGGTGTTGGACAGATATTATAACTTAGAGTTTCTCTTTAAGTTCTTTAGTTCTAACTATTCTGCTTTTCATTCACTCTGTTTTGTTTTTGGTTACACTGGGAGATTCTTCTGCCCTTTTTAGTGAGTGGCAGGAGGCAGAAGAACTATTTCCTCAACAAAGTATTATTTTCTTAAAAATCCAACAAGCTTGAAAGAAGAAATGATGCACAGGATTTCAAAAGTACTTTAGTTTCAGTCACAGTTCCCATCTTCTCCTTCTCAGGATAACAAGGAGCAACTATGCCAAGTATACACTGCTCCTACCCAGCACTTTTACTGAGACTGTGGTTGCACAGTCATTTCTAACTTGGTTTTCAAACTGTGTCAGAAAAAATTTCCTTCCATTCAACATCCAGGACCCTCCTTCCCAGCCATGTGAGTTTCCTGACAAGAAGATTTTTAATGCTGTCTGCAAGTGGAACACTGAGTAACTGCAGTCCCATGATCAGAGTACAGTATGCCTGACTGGCCAAGATGACGGGTACTTTAGTTAAATTCTTCACCAAGGAAAAACAGGCACTTACATTCTTTTTCCACAGCTGGAGCTAAATCAAATATGACTTGGCAAGTGTAGATGACATCCCATTGTGGTATGTCTGGGCTGCAAGTTCTGTAAAAAATTGTCATGAGCATCTTATGCCAATCGCAGGAATTTATACACAGAATTCATTGTAATGGAAGGAATTAATTCTAATTCAAAGTGAAAAATAGTAGTTCTCCAACTTTGTGAACTAAGCTATGTTTAGCCTTATAAAAAGCACCCATTTTCCATGCCTATTAACTATCACTGAAGTTTTCAGAAGATTTTATAGAATAAACCCACGTTTTTCTTGAGGTGTACACCCTCAAGATGTTTTATACACATAATTACTAAGACCTGACTGATATTCATAAAAAAAATTGGTAACATTTTCTCCAGGAAATATTCCAGAATAAAATATTTTGGAAAGTAAGATGGTAGCCAGGAGCAACGAGTTAATAGCTGAGACCTAAGTCTGCAGTCCATTCCTAAATCATTAATCGCTAACTGGTGTATAGAGAATTTATATATAGTGTCTGGGTTTTTATCCTCTTCCTGTTTTTCATGGGTTTAAAAAGAAACAGCTTGGAAGTTAGCTGACAAAGGGACTGGGCTCTCAAGTAGTGAAAACAGGCGGAGGAAAAACATCAGGAAAGCGTGTCTGTTGTGCAATAGTAATTCCTCAACTGCACGTCTGCCACTGGTCTTTGACAGAACCCCGTGATGGTGGTCTTGTTTCTGTAGGTCATCTAGATCGTTCTGATTTGAAAGATTTCACCTCTCACTCTGATAAAACGTTAAAAAGCAGAGTGGGGAAAATCATTTCTTTGAAATCCCACGTTTTCTCGTTGTGTTTATAAAGTATTACAAGTCTGTCAACACTCTGATTACTGACTGTTACTATCTGTCTAATCACAGGATAAAGGCAGAGTGAGCTCTGCCTGTAGGCAAAATCCTCCTTAGGCGCACTATCTGCTTCCGTGTGCATCAGTTTAGTGCACTGCCCTGGTTTCTGATTTCTTGAAGCCTGACAATCTCAGGCTGAAACTCATCTTTTCTGGGCCTCTGTCAGCACTGTGTAGACCTACTGTGCCGTCTCACTAGTACTCGGGAGCCTTCAGGGAGAAGCTTTGCCATACAGCATGTCCCGTCACCTCCCTGAGCCCTGGCCGCCCTCACAGCTGCTCACACCACAGCCAGCCACTGAATGAACCTTGCAGGTGCTGCGTGGGATGTAAAAACAGATCATCGTTGGTTTTTTCTTATGAAAATACTACTAGCTCTACAGTTTGAAAATATTTACCAAAGCAAATTGGTGAAGCTGGATGTAACTTTGAAAGGTCATCCAGTCTTCAAGGAGTGTTGTACTATTGAGGGTGTTCTTTGTTTCTTTACAGTTGGGATTGCTTAGAACGGACCATTATTGCTCAAGTTCTCTACAAACATAACTATCGTTTACTAACAATGATAACATTTAAAACACTGATTCTAATGTGGGATTCCGTATGTTCAAGGAACTTGTGAATATTACAGAAGGGAACCGGAGGCTGAAATGATAAGAGGGAATGAAAAGAGATATGTATCTATTAGCAATGAAATAATTATTTGGGTTTACATACTGCCCCCCTAAATGATTAAATGTTGAATTCAGTCATGCCTATAAAAATGTTATCTAACGGTGAGCAACAGCTTTCCATTTGCACTGGAATGACACTTTTAGCAAAAGCTGGTTTATTACCTGAGTTATCTCAATAATTGCCAGAACACTGTAATTTGTGGAACACACGTCAAAACAAGAAAATAAACAGTCATTAAAGTGACTGTTAGGCTGAAGGACATCAACCTTCTGTAAGTACTGAGGCTTTCTGCCTATTGCTAACAAAGGAATGTAAGGACTAACAACTTATGAAGAGGATCCAGCCCACTCTTTGGAAATGACTATTTATAGTTCTGTCCAAAGGCAGGAAGATGAGCAGAGGAATCTGCATTTGCTTCTGGCTTCATTCTTTCATTTATTCACTTAGGCATTTAGCAGTGTCCTGTCCCGCATGTCAGGCTTAGTACAAGGCCTGAGTACCTGAGTTACTAAGGTAACTGAGTACTAGTGATGTGCAGAGCAGAGATACAGATTCTGCCTTCACAGTGTTTCCAGGGATTTCAGTAAGGAGATGTGATGCCAGTAGATGGAAGGATTTACTCAGAAACATGGAACATTTTGAGCAAAAGCAGGGCTGGGGTTTATGATGCAACATAATCATAATCAAAGGGCTAGTGCAAGAGTTTACTGTGAGCAAGTGAGCATCAGGGATTTCTGCTCTATTCCTCTGCCTACCTCTGACCACTACCTCTTCTTATTCCAAGTAACATTATAGAAATAATTTAGGAATTGAAAGAATGAATAGAGAGTAGCTTTCTGAAAAAAAAAAAAAAAGTCTCTCAAATAGAATATCCTTTTATAAGTGAAAAGATATTTGAACCACAGTCATTCAAAAAAACTTGGATTTTGGGGGGTTGATGTTTTTTCAGAAGGCACAGTCTCAGACTTTAAAGATGCATTATTTTGTAGAGAAAGCTCTAAGAAAGCTCTTTGCAAGTTAACATTTCCTACTCGTTAGCTAGGAGTCAAATTAAAGTAAGTCTTAATGAATTGTTTTTATCTTTAAAACTAAACTATAAATTCTGCATTTAATAATATGCTATTAGGTTAGGCAGAAAAAGGAGAAAGTCATAGCAGTATTGCTAATTTCAGTGAAAATTTTCAATTGATATATCATAGTCAACATATATAGTCAAATTATAAGTCTGTAACTGATGATTATATATTTGAATACAATTTTTTTTCTACTTAACAAATGTTTAGTGAACATCTACTATACGCTAGTAGTCTAAATGCTTAGGACGAAAAGTAAGAAAACCAGAAAAAAAATCACTTCTTTCATGAAGCACACATTCTAGAGGTAAGGGGAGATATATTTTACATTATGTATCCATTTGCATTTTATATCACATACTTGATTATCAGAAAAAATGAGTAACTATTACAAAGTTTAGTCAGTTTCATGGATTCCTGAGGGTGAGCAAGAAGATCTTAAAACATAGCATTATCATACAAAATATACGATAATGGTAAAGTAAAGACAGTGTATTTCCCCACCATGAAGATGTTACAGTGCTCTATAGTATATTAAAATAAGACAATAGTAAAGACAAAAAACGAATTTAAATGATTTCCAATGAGTTTCACAGTCACATGGAATCTTGAAAATCATGCAGCCCAAACTTCTATTTTGCATAATGTAAAAGCAAATATAAAAGCAAAAAAAACCCTAAACCTAAAAGATCCAAAAAAGCATCAGGTCAAGTAGGCATTAAGATGTAATTAAAAATTAGGGATTATAAAAAGAATTACACACCCTAAACAAGTGAAATTTATGCAAGACTGGTACAACATCAGAAAATTGATTAATGCAATCCATCATATCAATAGGTTGAAAAATCAAAATCACGTGATTTCAAACATAAATGCAAGAAAATCATTTGACAAAATCCAACACCCATTCATGATAAAAACTCTCAATAAACTAGGAACAGAGCGGAACCACCTCAACTTAATAATGAATCTCTAGAGAAACTTAAAACTGACATCATAATTAATAATGAGGAACTAAAAATTTCCTAAGATCAGGTAAAAGGCAAGGATGTCCTTTCTCACCACTCCTTTTCAACATTTTACTGGAAGTATAAGCTAATGCAATAAGAAAGGGAAATAAAAATACACAGATTGGGAAGGAAAAACTAATACTGTCTTTGTTCACAGATGACATGATCATCTGTATAGAAGCCTCCTGCAAAAAAATCAACCAAAAAACTCCCAGAATGAATAAGTGATTATAGAAAGCTTGAAAGATACAAGGTTAACATACAGAGGTCAAACCTTTTCTATGTAACTTCAATGACCAAGTGGAATTTGAAATTAAAGATACCACATTTACAATAACAATCAAAAAATAAAATACTTGGGTATAATTCTAACACAATGTATAAGATATACACGAGGAGAACTGCAAAAATCTAATGAATGAAATCAAAAAACTAAGTACAAGGACAGGTATTCTGTGTTCACGTTTAGGAAGACTCAGTATTGTCAAGATGTCAGTTCTTCCCAACTTGATCTACAGATTCAAAATAATTCCAAACAAATTTCCTGCAATTTATTTCATGGACATTGAAATATTGATTCTAAAGTTTATATGAAGAGATAAAGATGCAGAATAGCTAATGCAATATTGAAGGAGAATAAGAAGCCAGAAGGCTGCTGTTACTCAACTTTAAGAATTACTGGGGAAAGAGGGTAGGAGGGAATAAATTTGGGAGTTTGATACTTACAAATGTTAGCCACTATACATAAAAACAGATTTTTTTTAAAAAGTTTCTTTTGTATAGCACAGGAAACTATGCTCAGTATCTTGTAATAACCTTTAATGGAAAAATATGAAAACAAATATATGTATGTATATGCAAGACTGGGACATTGTGCTGTAACACTAGAAATTGACACATTGCAATTGACTCTTATTTAAAAAAAAAAAAGCAAAAAAAAAAAGAAGAATTACTACAGACTTAGAGTAATCAGTACAGTGTGGTACCGGCAAAAGGACAGATGCATAGATCAATAGTTCCAAATAAAGAATCCAGAAATAGACCTACAAGAGTACAATTGATCTCTGACAAAGGAGCAAAGGCCATACAACGGAACAAAGACAGTCCCTTCAACAAATAGTGATGCAACAACTGGACATCTACATGCAAAACCATGAATTAGACACAGACCTTACACCCTTCACGTCAATTAACTCAAAATGGATCATTGGCCTAAACGTAAAACACAAACATACAAAGATAGATAACATAGAACACAGAAGATAACATAGGCGAAAACCTAGATGACCAATAGTATAGTTATGACTTCTTAAATACAGCACACCCAAAGTCATGACTCATGACAAAAATAACTGAAAATCTACACTTCATTAAAATTTAAAAATCCTGCTCTGTAGAAGACACCATCAAGAGAATGAGAAGACAAGCCACACTGGAAAAAAATAAAATACTTGCAGAAGGCAGATATGATAAAGAACTGTTATCCAAAATATACAAAGATCTTTTTAAATGCAACAATAAAACAACCTGATTAAAAGAGGGAAAATGATCTTCAAAGACATCTCACCAAAGAAGATAGACTAATGGCAAATAAGCATTTTGAAAAGATGGTCCACATCTTATGTCATCAGGAAAATGGAAATTAAAACAATAATGAGGCAGCACTACACACTTACTGGAATGACCACAATCTGGAACACTGATGACACCAAATTTGAGGAGGACTTGAAACAGGAATTTTCATTCATTGCTGGTGGCAATGCAAAATGGTACAGCTATTTTGGAAGACAGTTTGGTGGTTTCTTACAAAACTAAACACGCTCCTTAAGAATAAAAAGGGAATCTAAGACCTAAATCTAACAATTAATTCATCAAGTTAATATCTATCTCAATGCTGAATCTGTGAAGTGCAACTATGAAAAACCATCAAAACATAATGGTTACAATTTATTGGGCACCTACTATATGCCAGTTAACATGCAGGACTTTGCTACAGTCATATGATCCACATATTTTATCCTCATTTTTTACAGATGAGAAGAGTGAAACTAAGAGATGTTACACAGCCCACAGTCTAACACCTAGTAAGCAGACCATCCATACCCAAACCAAGGTCTGTCTAAAACCACCACCCATGTTCTCAATAGTTCTAGGTCAAAAGTCAGGTAAGTGAGCTCTAGCACCCTCTCTTCTTCTGTCACCAATTGTTTTCTGACTCAAATTTGTAAATTACACATAAGAAAAATCAAACAAATAATCAATGTATAAGGACATTAAGTAAAAGGCTATATAATTTAAATTAGGAAGTTTAAAGCCAGAGAAAGAGAGGAGACAGAGAGAGAGAGAGAGAAGATACAGTATGCAAGAAAAAAAAAATATATATATATATATAAATGTGAGCAGAGAAGCATAATGAGATTAACCAGAAATGGAAACAGACAAAAAAGGTAATTGAGAAGTAAAAAGGGAAATCAACTCTTACATAAGCATTTCTTGAAAGTAAAAAGCAAAATAAAAGCTCAAGCCTACTGAAATGAAAAGGGAAAATGGTAAGGGTTGGGAAAAAATAGAATGGCAAGCCAAGAGAGTTAATGTTTTAAGAGATACATAAAATAAGAAATCTTGTCATTTGCAATAACGTATATGGACTTGGAGGGTATCAAGCTTAGTGAAGTAAGTCAGAAAGAGAAAAACAAATATTGTATGTTATCACTTGTATGTGGAATCTAAAAAATAAAACTAATTAGTGAATATAACAAAAAAGAAACAGGTTTGCACATATGGAGAATAAACTAGTGGTTACAGTTGGGAGAAGGAAGTGGGGAAGGGAAAGAGAGGTGTGGAATTAAGAGATACCAACTACTGTGCATAAAATAAATAAGCTACAGGGATATATTGTACAGCATAGAGAACACATCAATATTTTGTAATAACTATAAATGGAATATAATCTATAAAAGTTTTGAATCACTATGTTGTATACCTGAAATACTATAAATCAACTCTATTTCAATAAACATTCTTATAAATACATATATACATACATACATACATAGGAGGAGGAAGCCAAAAGGAAGGGAGAAAAGCAGCAATGGGAAACATTTGTAGGTGGACACTGGAAAGACAGAATAGATATAAAGTGAAATGCATTGAGTATAGTTGGCATTACCTTAGACATAATCAAAAAGAGAAAAACATGACAATAATGATTGAACATGTATATACAATTTTTTAAATAAAATAAGTTAAATATTGTAACTGGATCTAACGTAAGGTACAAAAAATGACAGTGGGGTTTCTACTTATATATTGGTGCTAGGATGATTTTGATAAGCCAAACATCTGCTGAAGGAGTTACTTCTTGACATTACTGAATTGTTAATACAGTAAAACACTGAATACCCTTATAAAACTGGCTTCTTTTGAGTTGGCCAAATTCAATTTCTGTGCATAATTGAGTATATAAAGTTATGAAAACAATATGAATCTTTACATGCTTCTTTGTTTTATATGCCTTTATATCCTCTACAACAGTCTTTTTTTTTTTTTTTTTGGCTGGTAAAATTGAAATTGAAAAAGGAAATAGTTTAAAAATGAAGTATTTATTATTGCTGTAAGAATAAAGATGCGTGGATGATACGTACATGAAGTCCACTAGCTCCTGAAACCTGCACAGATGAACTCTAAGCATTCCTGCTCTTAAGGGAGGACACCCAGGACGTTATCCTCTTTCAGGAGAGGCTTGGTTGTTACTGAGAGCAAACGTGCTGGGGCAACAGTGTGTCACAGTAAGTACTGGTATTATCCCTTCTGGAGAATGTCTGAGGTTTAATTTCAGATCTATAACTTTTTGCCA
The DNA here is from genome assembly GCF_009834535.1 of Camelus ferus. NCBI lineage: Eukaryota > Metazoa > Chordata > Mammalia > Artiodactyla > Camelidae > Camelus > Camelus ferus. Next base: position 80,866,782 of record NC_045698.1, on the reverse strand, counting down.
TTGGTCTACTATCAAATATTTATGGAGAGATGGAGAGGAAAAATTACCTTTAAAAGCCACAGAGTATAGTCTAAACTATTTTTTTGTCTCAGAATTCTCAAGTGAGACCAAAATAACTGGAACATAAAAGGTATATGTTCTAAACTTGTCTTTTTAGTTCTAATATCACAAATCATCACTTAGGTTCACTCAACTTTCACAGCTGAATATCTTTAAGAAATATTAATATTTGCCATTAATACGCACACTCTCTGAGTTAAGTACTCTGCTAAGTAGCTCTCCAAAACTATTACAGATACTTGATTTATTTTAAAAAATGAAATGATGGTAATAAAGTAAGTCTCAGAGAAACTGAGTAACTTGCCTCCGTCTACCCAACTAGCAATTTTCATAGCTAGGAATCAATCTGGATATTAAAAACTGTAACTTTACGATTCAGTTTCCTGAATCAGACTGTTGGGAAGTGGAGCCCACCTTTTTAAGGATATCCTGATGCACAACCAGGATAAGCAATCACTACCTTATACCTACAGTGTCCACAAACATACCTGCAAACACCTTGGGAAGTTGAATCATCACCAAAATAAACATAGCTAAAAAAACAAAAATGAAGCCAAACAAAAATCCACCTCATTATCTGGGCCCTGAACCCAAATCAGTACTTCTGTAAACACTGTGAATGACCCTGGTTACATAACTCAGCAGGCTTATGCATATATGTCTATTCAAGCTCAGTCTGATACGCGTGGGACTCTAGCGAAGAGTCAGATAGTAGCCCTTTCTCTCCTTTGAGACTTCTGCATTTCTCCGCTATTTACTCATTTAAATGCTTGTGTCTCCAAGTCAGAGCCACTAAAACAACAGAAGAGCACAAAAGAAAATGCATTTGAAATCAGAATGTATTACAAACACACACAAAAAACTAAATATGAGGGAGAAATATAAGAGTAACAAAAGTAGGGAGAGGACCCATATTAAGTGCAGTTATCTTACAAAGGCTGTCTAAAAGTGGAACTTTCAACCTCCACCCATGTTGTCTTAATCTTTATTTTGTCCTCATGTACAGCACTGGTACTTTTCAAGAACACTTTTAAGCATACCTCTTATTTTTGGCAGTAATTCAGAGAGGAGCAACCGTTTAGCATGTAAGGAATTTTGCCTTATTGAAAAAAATCACAACAGTGATAGAAATAAAATTGTAGGAAATAATAAGAAGAGAAGATAAATTTGGGTTACAGAAGCAGGAACACATATGAATATATAATGAAAGACATACAAACTGAATTACCAGCGAAAATATGGAATTACAGAGTTAAAAGAAAATGGCATTTCCTCATTACTGAAAAGCAGTGGTTGAGCATTTTTACTGAGGAGATTTATTCTCATATCAAGTTTGTCAAATAATAACAAAAGTTAACAATCACTTACAGAGTGAGACACTGTGTTAGACATTTACATTCATTTACTTTTTAAAACAATTCTCTAAAATACGTATAACCCCCATTTAACTGAGGAGAACACTAAGACTCAAAAGTCATTTGTCTGAAATGGGCTGCCAAAAATAGCAAAAGCAAGAACAGACCAGATCAGGCATGTAGGGACAGAACCTTGTAAGACGGACCAAGAACTTCCTGGTAAGACCCATCAAGTAGGTATCATAAGGAAGGTAGTAGGTGGACTGAAGTACTTTGTTTAATATCCATAGCACACGCTCAGTATCTGCTTTGGCTCAGGCTCTCAGTAGAAATGGCCTCTTTCAGGTCCTTCATATTGATCTAGACTAGGCTGAGACACATGGATAAATCAAAGGATCACTGTAGCTGCATCTTTCAAAATGAGCTAAAAATATTTTAAATAACAAGTTACTTGAAAGAGCAAAATAAACCAGAAATGAAAAACAAAAAACCCTGTAATTAAAGAAATTAACAATTCATACACTAGAACTGAGGGAAGAATGAGAAAATATGTTCTAGAAATGAAGACAAAACTACAAAAAACACATATAGGCATATAAGCACAACAGATAATGTTCTAAAAAACAGAAGGTAAAAAGAAAGAAATGTTTAAAAATCAAAGAGAAGTAAAAAAGGACATACAAAAAATTTTTTAAAAAGGTAACAGATGTAGGACACGGACAAAAATGATCCAAAACACCTACCTTATGTGATTCTCTGAAAAAGAAATCTAAATTAGAGACAAAAAACTACTAAAAGTTAAAATACAAGAAGACTCTGAAATTAAAAAAAAAATTAAAAAAAGACTTGAAACTAAAAACTCAAGGAATAGAACACAGATCTAGACAAACAGACCAAAAATTGCCATTAGCGAGACATACTCTGGTAAAACTACTGAAATTAAAACAAAAAGTCCTCTAGACACTCAACAAAAATGACAACACAAGGGGAAGGAAATTAGACTGTCGGACTTTTCTTTAAAAGTCCTTTAGGTCAGAAGACAAGAGAGTAACATACCTAATACTTAAGTAAAGGTGAGCTTAGGAGCTGATCCAGCCAAACTTTCAACTATAAAGTCTTCAGATTAACTGTTATGACAACCAACTAGATAGGACATTCTGTTCCTAGTAGCACTTTATTAAAATATTACTAGAGAAAGAGCTTTAGACAACAAAATAAATGGAGAACTGTAACAAGAGACCTGGTGGCGAGCATTCAATATATACTTACCTGTAGGACTGTAGAAACTATGGTTTTTAGAGATGTATTATAACAGGTAGCAGCTGTGTGTTCTGACAATATAGGTAATTTATCAAAAAGGGGTGGGGGGATGAAAAGAATACATAAAAATTAGAATAAAAAGCTTTTACATATTAGCTGGGAGAAAAGGGTTATTACTACAAATCGTTTCCTGGGAGATTAATGACAGGGTCTACTCTCCAGGGGAAAAGATTTTGCCAGAGTCTAATCCCACCTGAGCAAACAAAACTCCCATGACACTGATACTGTTCTAACCTTTCTTTCTGTTGTAAAATAGCCAATGGGGGCCCGTTTGATTAAAGTAGACTGAGAATGCTGCAGTCAGGGAAGGAGGTAGGAAGTGGTGTGAAAAAAGAAAAACAGGAAAATCCCTTTGGAAAGCCACAGTGCTGGGACACCACTACCCTAACAGACTGAGACTGAACCCCAAAAATCATAGAATACTTCCCCCTGCCCCACACTTCAGACTCTAGTATAATAACACTGATAGACTTCAGAATAGTAACAGTGGATCACAGCTGGAAGAGCTCAAGACAGATTATCTCAGAGGAGGAATGCTTAGGGAAGAACACAGTCAAGAGAAATAAAAGCAAGAACCAGGTCATTTGGGAGTTTGAGATTTGAAGATACTAACTACTATATATAAAATAAACAGTAAGTTTATACTGTACAGCTTAGGGAACTATATTTATCAATACCTTATAGTAACTATAATGAAAAAGAATATGAAAACAAATACATGAATGTATATGTATGACAACTATTATGCTGTACACTAGAAATTGACACAACATTGAAAACTGACTATACTTCAATAAAAATAAATAAATTAAAAAAATAAATAAAAAGAATACTAGAGGAACTTGAAACCTCTGGCACCTGTAGCTACAACTCCTAGCTAGGCCACCATAAATGCTTACACTATAGGTCTATGTGCTTCAGTTCCTATTATCCTAAACATCATGTATGGACGACCAAAAAAACTAAAAGGCATGACAAAGGACAAGAAATACAGTCTAGCGACAAGCATCAAAACCAGAATCAGGTATGACACAAATGCTAAAGACAGCAGGTAAGGAATTTGAAATAACCATAATTAATATGTTAACAACTGTAATAAAAATGTAGGCAGCATGCAAAATCAAATGAGTAATATACACAAAAAGAAACTCTAAGAATAAAGCACAAGAAATTCTAGGGGGAAAAAAAAACTAGCAAAAAAATGAGGAATGCCTTCAATAAGCTCATGAGTAGATGTAACATGGCCAAGCAAAGAATTAGTGAGCTTAGAAATAGGCCAAGAGATAGCTCAGTGGTAGAGTGCATGCCTAGCATGCCTAAGGTCCTGGGTTCAATGCCCAGTACCTCCACTAAAAAAGAAAAAAAAAAAAAATAGGCCAAGAGAAATTTCACAATCTGAAATGCGTGAAACAAAGAATGAACGAAAACACAGTATCAAAGAACCAGGAAGCAATTTCAGTAGGTATAACAAGCATATCATTGTAATTCCAGAAGAAGAAGGAGAGAACAGAGCAGAATAAATATTGGACGTAATAATGACATTGTCGTATTCTGTAAGGGATTTGCAACAGGAAAAGAACAATAGATAAAACTAAGAAAATCTGAATAAAGTATACTCTTTGGTTAATAATATGTCATCAATATTGGGTCATTTATTTTTGACAAACTATCATACTAAAGTAAGATGTTAATCAATGGGGAAATGGCATATAAAGCATTTGAGCATTGTGTTAGTTTTCCAGAGAAATAGAAAACAAATTGTTCTGAGGAATTGGCTCACATGATTATGGGGGCTGAGAGGTCCCACTATCTGCCATCTACAAACTAGAGACCCAGGAAAGCTGGTGTTATAACTCAGTCTGAGTCCAAAGGATGGGGGCAGGGAGTGGAGGATGGTGTAAATCCCAGTCTAAGGGCAAGAGATGAGATATCCCAGCTTCACTAGCGAGAAAGGGAAAAAAAAAGTGAAATCCTCCTTCCTCTGCTTTTTATTCTATTCAAGGCACTCAAAGGACTAGATGGTTCCTACCCTCACTGGGCAGGGTCAGCTACTGAGTCCACTGATAGAAACACTAATCTCCTCTAGACACCCTCACAGACACACACAGAAATAACTTTTAACCTGGGCATCTCTTAGCCAGTCAAGTTGACACACAAATTTAACCATCACAGAAGCTCTCAGTAATTATCTTGGCAATTTTCAATAAATCTAAAACTATTCTAAAATTAAGTTTTTTTAGGAATTCAAAAATATATCAGCCAATTAAAATGTATGGATTTTAGTTTGATTCTGATCATTTTAAAACAGTAACATGTATGAGGCAATTAGAATTTTGAACATAGATTGGCTATTTAATGTTAATAAGTACTATGTTCATTTTTGGATAATATTTTATTTTAAAAAGTTTCTTTTGTATAGCACAGGGAACTATCTTCAGTATCTTGCAATGACCTCTAATGAAAAAGAATATGAAAATGAATATATGTATGTATATGCCTGACTGACATTGTGCTGTACACCAGAAATTGACACATTGTAGCTGACTACTTCAATTAAAGAAAAAAAAAATTTTCCTATAGCAATGCAAACTGAAATATCTATTGATGAGATAATGTATGTTAGGGACTTGCTATAGATTAAGAGTAAAAGAGGGGAAGTAGGTAAGTTATGGATGAAGCCAGACTGACAGAAGTTAAAGGCTGCTTGCAATGGGGTACAGATGCCCACGTCTCATTGTACTGTTCTGTCTGCTTTGTATATGGTAGACATTTATCTAATGAAGTATTTTAAGAAGTTTCATACGGAAACACGCACCACTTCTCAACTGCTGGTGCGGGCAATTAAGAGTAAACAAAATCAAAAAACAGACTAAATTTCTCTCAAAGCTAACCAAGAGCAGTTTAGCAAAAACATTTTAAAATACACAAACTTGGATTCTTTAAATACACTAATTTCATTTTCTTTAACAGCAACAACAAAATGCCCTTCAGTAACAGACCATCTGGGATCTATGTGTGCCACCATACCTCGCATTCCTATCTGTTTGACACACAGATACGGAGATAAAGAATAGCAATGCACACAGATAAAAAAAAAAAAAAAAAAAGGGCAAGGCTGCCTCTAAGCTAATATTGAATTAAACTAGTAGATGGCAAGCAGCTAGGAGAAGCCCAGGCTGAAAGACCAAGTGAGACGGCGCAAGGGCTGCACATGAGTGAAGCCATCATAGCATATTGGGCATAGGCTTTCTGTCTCTTCAGAAGCATTGTAAACAATTAGTAATGCGTTGCTTTAAAAAAAAAAAAATTAAGACTTGTAGTACAAATAAGATGAAAGTCTAAACTGGTTTGCAAAATAAATTCCATCTTACCTTTTTCCTCACTAGCAAAGCCACTCTTTAAAGATAATTATACTTATTTACCTATCTAGGAAATGACAAATAAATGCACGGTGTGCACACACACACACAATTTTGCATTCAAAATCAGTATGACATATCAGATGTAAATCTCCTTATTAAATAAGGGAAATGAAATTTTGGGAGGGAAAACAGAGCCTTTATGAAACAGTAAAGAAGGCTTTCAGAAGTAACTGAGACTCAAGTTGCATAATAAAAGAGGTTTAAAACTATTCTGGCTTAAGACTTTATACATGTCATTAACATCTACCACTTCAAGTCACTTCAAATTAGGCATCCCAGCAGATAAGTTCAAAGTTTCCTTGCTTCAAAAAAGGAAAAGGTTAAAATACAGCATTTCAGTGCTGAAATATGGTAATACGGGCAAGAAACCTAAGGGGATATAGAAACATACCGAATTGAATTTCTGTGCCTCACCAGATGTCATCTCACTTCTAGAATTTTCAGCCCTGTGAAAATTAGTAATGGTTGAAGAGGTGTAAAATTGTAAACCATGTTGAAAAAATGGGACAAGCTTCTATATGCTGGTGACAAGGACTCAAGAGAAACACAGCAGTCGCTAGCTGATTCTGAATTAGGGCTTTTGAAAGGAGGCATCTCCACGTCCAAATGAGCCGCTCTTACAATAATTTATTCTACTGAAACTTTGGGGGTAGTCTGTAATTTGAATTCATATGGGATATATGTTATATTTGGTTCTGCATTAGCTATATGCACACAGATTTCCATGCTATGTGTTGTTATTTATGAGTACGGAGAAATTTAAGCCCAAGTCCTGATAACCAAAATTGTTTCCAGCGTGAATTTTCCATCTCAAAAAATGTAAAATTATGTGGCCCAAAATTTGGCACTGGGTATAGATCATTTTGATCTGTGGAGGTTAAGGGAAGGAAAAGTTTTCAGAAACATTTGGAAGTCCAGGATACAATCACTATCATTACTGTGATATAAATTGTGGAAATTCATATTATCAGAAAGATACAGGAAGATTTGTTTGGGAACACCTGGAAGACAACTAAGCAACCAAGCAAAAAGAGAGAGAGAGGGAAATGGAGAAAGGAGAATTTATTTCCTCAATGTTGATTCTGTTGCCAAATGTCTCAATTAGGGAAGAAAATGCAACTAACAGATTTAGTGATTGAAGTTTTTAATACATTGCCTCAACCCATGTTACCGAATATTTAACTCAAATGGGCTTGAAAATGAACACTATCACCTCATAGAAACTGTAAGCTTGGCTGAGAGAAGACAAACTAAAAACGCCGATCAAATCAAGGTAAATGAAGTGACTAGAACTGTAGAAACACTGAAGTCAATATGTGGCTGAATGTTTTTTTTTCCACAAATGTAGTCTCTAAGTTGTCCACGTGGGTGATGTCCACCCCCCCTTTAATACGAAAGCCTCGGAAAAAGAGGTTAGTATGCAAACTCACCACAGAAGACGCAGTCAGTCTCCCGCTGTAGTGACAACGATGAAGGTAAGAGAAGGAAGGCAAAGAGCATGCGCATTTGTAGCAAGAAGGCAAGGAGCATGCGCATTTGTAGCAAGAAGGCAAGGAGCATGCACATTTGTAGGCATACATAGGAACGAAAACTCCTCCCTAAAAAGGTGTGGATACTTTATCAGGATAAATACTGACCCTCATGTGAAATGTATCAACAAGAGTTAGGAGTGGAATTGACGGCTCCTGTCTTATCTGCAAATGGGACCAAATCAAACCTCTAAATTCAAAAAGCATAACCAAACAGGATGTTACCGGGCCTTCTTGGCATGGATCCCTCCCCCCATCTCCTCTGCTGAAGCTCCTGTCTGAGGTACCCAGATAACAAGTATCTGATGCAGGTTTCCTGAGTTGTTTTCAAGGTGCTAAAACCCCCACCAAATGGAAGTCATTAACTACTTGATGACCACGTGCAGGTAGCCCTCAGGCCTACTGAGGCCTAACTCCTATGACACCACACTGTTACCTCACCATTAACCAAGCACAGAACTGTGCACGAGCTGATCACCTACCAGGTGCACCGTCTCCCTCACCTGGCCTTTAAAAACACTTTCCTGAAACTGATCTGGCAGTTCAGGCTTTTGGAGCACCAGCTGTCCCGCACTCCTGGTACAGCGCCCTACCGTACACACTGAACTTTCCTTCACAACCCAGTGTCAGTATACTGGCCTTACTGCACGTGGGTGAGCAGACCCAAGTTTGGTTTGGTGACAAAAATAGCTGCGTTCAAGTGTATTTAGAATATTTTAGGAGGCCAAAAATCGTAATTGCTTAACGTACTAGGATTCAGTCCAGGGAAAAGTCTGTTAATAATGAACTCAGAGAGGAAATAAATGCATCTTGAAAGGGGGGGGGGGGGGTAGAAATGACATCAGCAGAGTTGAATGAGAAGCCTTTTCTGGTTGAAGCACGGGGTTATATCCCATGAATATCCATGCTGCATAGCTCCAAACCCTTTTCTCGTTGCCAAGCTGCTTAGAGCAAGGAAAGATTTATCTCCATTCAGAGCAGGCATGCTGGGGATGGTATTGAAGAGAATGTTGCAGAGAAGGCTGAGTAAGAAATTTAGTTTTTATTGCCATTTGGGAAGGTTCAGCAGACATACACTGCCCTTTCTCTAATAAGGGCAAAAGGAAATTATAGTCCAGAGTTAAGTTCCCCTAAAAGGGTATTTCATAGTACTTTTTATTTTTTAATATCAAAAACAAATGAGGAAATACTAAAGGAGTTACTTGAAGTAACTCATATTTTTCACCCTAGAAGTTAGGTTATAAATAATAATTTCAAAATCTAACTTGTTTTCCCCATCTGCCTTTAGGATAAAGGTCATAAACTGGCAGCTCATGAATAAGTCTGACCCATCTGATATGCCACCAGCTTTTTAAAAAAAAAATAGTTTTATAATATTAACATTTATGTGGAAAAAATTTTGAAAAAACAAAAAGACGACCAGTCATAGGGCCAAATCAGCTACAGCTGAGTTGCCTCCGCCAGCTTTCAAATAAAGAGGCCTCTTTATCTCCCAACAACTCCCACCTGAGTCACTTTTCTTCTTTCATTTCTACTGCCTGCCCTCACAGGTATCTGAGATCTTGAGTAGCGCAAACTCATATCCTTTTTGATGAATTACATTCTTCAACTAGAAAATACTTTTTTCACTTATATTTGATACATAATTTTTTAAAAAAAAATGTTTTAGCTGCAAAGAAAGGGGAAATAAGCCACAGTAAGTTTTCTGTATGGTCAGCAACTACTGGCTGGAGACATTATCAGAATGCACCCACCTGAGCTGAAGGTTTAGGACCTGGTTTAGGACCTACCAAAGAGTACCTAGGTTCCACGGTCTTTCCAAAACTTAAAATAGAAAAAAATTAAAAATCTCATTGAATCAATCAACAGGCAAAACGGTGCACTCCTCTCAAGATAGGGATGGGCATCAATTAACTGCACTGCTTGACCGAATTTTTAGGAATTTCTTTTATTTGTTACATGTAAGTGGCTTTAGAGCCTAAAAGACTGAGAAAACTAAGTTTCTTGCCTAAGGGGGAGACTTTGGCAAGAAGCAAAATATGTCTAGAGAATGCAAAAGCCAGTAGGTGTAAAAAGAACAACAGCCTGGACAGTAAAGCAGAACTCTGAGAATCCATTTAGTAGTAAATGCTCCCATTTCTGCTCCGTGCTAACAGCCAAGCCCTGCCCCTCAGAGGCAATTAAAATTATACATGGTCTACCTGGCTATGTCCCCTTCTTAGATCTACATCAGGCCCTGCTGCTCTGCATAACAAAACCTAACCTGTCCAACCCAAGTCTACCCCTAACTGAGGAGCAGGCCCAGAGAGGGGAGACTGATTTGGGTTTCCAGCTCCAAGATGCTGGCGCTCTGCAACTCCTGCAGTAACTTCTGATCATCTGGGAGATTGCAACTGTAAAACGAATCCATCACTGAAGTTGCCAGAGGGCAACAAAAACTTCCCTGGCTTGACTCTAGGAGCACTCCTGGCAGTTTTCCATAAGGCAGAGGGTAACAAGGCAGGTGTGACCGAATCCTGAGCTAGAAGCTGCCTGGAAAGCTCTGGCCAGGGGTCCCAATCAAGGCCGTGCGGCACCCTCTCCATCGCGGGCCCACATGCCCCAATTAGGCTCAAACAAAGAGCAAGCTGAGCAATTACATCAGTCAGAGGGCTCCCATGGGGAAAGAGGCACATTCAAATTGACGCAAGCCCTGGAGCCGTTGAAGTCAAGCGCTAGGTACACTCATAGCAAGGATTCGTGGAGGAAATGGGGCTTGTTGAGCATGTGTGGGGACTGCCAAAGGGATCAGGGCACCAGGTTATTCCACAAACTCTAGAGGATCATCCTCTCTGATCTGCCAGAGGGCCAGGAATCACTGAGATAAAACTGATGACAGACAGCCCAGGGCACAGAGGTAGTTTGACGGGGAGAAAATGAAATCACAAGTCATTCAGTCTGCCAGCAATTCACTCCTCTGCTTATTTAGAACAAAGTGCAAAATACAGTAACTGGGGAAGTAACGCAATAATGTTAACTAATGCAGTCTGATGTATTTGTTACATCATCAGTTTTTGTTAGAGTGATATTTTTTTTTTAATTTACTTTATTTGTTCTCACAACATAGCTTCACATTTCTGGGCAAATACCATTATTTATCAGCCAAACAGAGGGAAAAAAATGAATATATCAAGAAGAGTAACTCCAAGGCAAATAATCACATTTTCCCTTGTCTATAGAATGTTTTAGCAATTATTCAATTATCTGATGCTGACTGGAAACATAAAATATGCTGTATACTTAAATAATGGATAAAAAGGAAGTATTAGGAAAACTCAGATGTTTTATAGCAAAACCAACTTGAGTCAAACTTTCCTTTAGATACGAAACTATTTGGGTGATTTCTTTTCTTCTTTGGAATTTCTACAATTAACTTGTCCAATACTTGATGTTTATAGAGTACTTTAAAATTTCCTAGTGTTTTACAACCACTGGTTAGTTTTTCTTTACAACATTCCAGAAAGGTGTGAGCAGTAAAACTTCCCACCAGGAACAGAACAGGAAATTCTAAACTGCCATTAGAAAAGATATTCTTGTAAGGCATTCTGGGTGGCAAACAGACTAAGGAAGTCAGCTGCTTATTCATTTTACCAATTTAGTTTGGAGTAAAGTCTTCCAAAATGTATTTGAACTCAGCTATGTCATTAACCTTCCATGGTATAATTATGATTCATTATCGCAGATCCTGGCAAGGAACTAAAGGTTAACATCGGGGCCCTGAGATCAAGCCTAGAGTTGGAAGGACTTAGAGAGCTCAGAAATCCCAGAATAGCTCTGAAAGGCAGGCCATCTCTGACAGATGGAAATTGATTTTCAAGTTCTCCAAATACACCCTTTCTTCAAAGCTGTCCTGTTTAATGTCTTTTGGTACAGAAATATTACTTTCCTATAGGCAACCGAAATCCAGACTTTAAGCCTATTTCCACTGGCTCACATCTCACTGAAAAAGGAGAAATATGGTGACAAACTACTTGTACTAAACTTAAAAAAGAAATGTGGTAATTTCACAACTATGTTTCACAACTACTTAGTTTTTCAATAGATGTACTTGGTTCTTAGACCACATGATCTTGATTGAGCTTTTCAGTCTGCACTTCTAGGCTCAGCAGGGACCTGATCAGAACAGTCTGTGTACATCATGCCACAGAACAGTCTTTAGAAAGTATGGCAAAAGTGATTGATAGAAGTTTAATAAATATTCAACTCAAAAAAAGTCACAGCACCTTTATAATGCAAATGATTTCAACAATCATTTAATGAGTCTCTACTATGTGCTGAAATACTGAGTAGTGGGGTGCTTCTTGTTAAAAAAAAAAGTATTATCAAGTAGATAATACTTGAAATATATTACGGAAATAAAAGCACATTTTAAGTAGTCAAACAACTGAAAAATCAATATAAGGAAAATGCAAACTGTGTAGTTTAGACAGAGTTAAGAGACAGGTCAATGTGAAGTAAGAAATATTCTAATGGAAGATGTAGGACTTGAACTGAAACTTGAAGGAGTGTATTTAAACAAGAAAAACAAAAGGAAAGCACATTCTCAAGAAGGGAAGCAACGAGTGTAAAAACTACCTAATTAGAATGGCCAATTCTTAGGTTAATGATAAAAAATGCTTACAATAAACAGTTGTTTGCACAGTAAAACAACAAAGATTAAGTTGAGTAACATTCAGAAAATTATCCTTCAATCTCACGTAAAGGATGTAATTGTTCCAGGTGTGCATTTTGATCTGGCTTGGAGATTACTACAGGAAGACAAGACAGTGAGCAATGACGTGGGATGTCAGTAATTTAATGAATAATAAAGACACAAATAGGTCCGCTGGGACACAGAGATGGCATAATATGAAGGAAGGGGTTTGATGGAACAGTATTTTAAGACACAAGAGAGGAAAATAAAATTAGATTTTAAAAAGTCCATTAAAGGAAAGTCCTAAAAAACAGAAATGAAGGCAAAGATGATCGTAATTAAGGAATTCTTATTATAGAATAAGAATTTTTTGCAACTGTTGTGGAAGTACCTCTTTAAGCTTCTTTCTAATACTGATCTGTTTCTTGACCCTCTTCCTTTCTTAGCATCTCTACAAACTGTCCCTGATTTTGCTTATTCATCACTGGTTTCAACTCTATTGAACATACGCACTTAGTAAAACAAACATGGGCCCCACATTTACTTTTCTATTTTTGAACCTTTGGCTGACGGTTGTCAACAGATGTTTCATAGACCATCCCCAATATTTGGGGATCAAATCTACATCAAAAACAGAATTCCTACATTTCCCCCAAACTCAAACCTTCTACAGCCAACGTCCATGTCCTCTGTTCTGAGGCAATCAAATAATTTTAGTCTTTATTTTCTCTCCCCACGCTCCTTATAGCAGCCTCTCACTTAACCTCTCTGCCTCCAACTTTCCCTATCTTTAATCTCTAATTTAAAACATGTTTGATAAAGTTACTCCACTGCTACAGAAGTATAATGAGTTTTTTGAGAGCTCTAGAACATGTTCCAAATTTGATAGCATAACATCCAAAACCCCATTCTATCTTTTCCAGTCTTTCTTTCCAGACATCATACCACTTAGTGTCTTTCTATTTCCAGAATATTATCTGGAAATATATCTCCAATATGGAGCCATGACTACAGATATTTATCCATATCTGAAAACCTTCAACTCTGTTCTCTTGGAAAATTTTTCATTGCACACAGAGCATCTTCTCCTCTGATCTCTCACCCACATTGAATTAGTAACTCCTCTAAGTGACAACTAAACCCACTTTTGGCTCTACTGGCAATTTACAGAGTGACCACTATGCTTACATATCATTTTACTGTCAATTTGTCAAACTATCAGATTGCTGGTCCACAAGCTGCAGACACATAGCTGCCCAATAAGTGCTATAAGATTTTAATTGTGACCTTTTCTGTAACCTAAAGAAAGATTATCTTCTGAGAGTATTTTCTAAGGAGTAAGGAGTTGTAAGTACATGTCCAGTTTCTTTTATAAGCGCATACATTTCTTTGTAAGATATTCTTTCTATCACGCTCTGAATAGTGCCAGTTCATTAGGCACCAAAAAACAAACAAACAAACAAAAATTCCAATTACATGGCTTCTATGACAGAGAAAGAAAAAACAGAACTGAGCACCATTGCAGTGCTATGCACACAGCAGCTGCTTTACACATGTAGCTTACAAGGATTTCTAAAATAATTAGTTAATAGAATTACATTGGAAAGAATATTTGGATAAGCAGAATATCAGACTCCAATATAGTTTAGGGTTTTATGAAAACTGGATGTTACAGTAAGAGTTCAGGCACTGGACTGAGAGAACAGCTGGCATCTAACTTTTCAGCACTTACATATGTCATATGGCTGTGACGAAGATAAATGAAATAACACATGCAGGAAAGCTGGCATATAGGTACCTATTTTCATCATTACAATGATTGGAACTGCATTATCTATATAAACTGTGGAAAACAGAGGCAAGAAGATGAGCTGGAGGATCAGATAGCTCTAAGTTTCAGTATTTGTCAGACCTATGACCTAGGATAGTTAATTAACTCCACTAAGTGTCCTTTCTTTTTTCTTAACTGCATCTGTAACATGAGACACAACTTCATGCTTTTAAACTGAGATAGACATTGCAACTAGCATGAAAACACAGAACATACTAAAAAACATGCTTCTTTTCACTTCTGCTCATGTACAATGCCAATTTTTCACTTACATTTTTAACAGTGTCAGTTTTTAAAGACAAAAGAATATTTTCTACTAATTATATCAGAATTTAATAGCCTATTTACTAGTAAGGGAGATTTCTCAGTGTTAGCTTTGGCCAAAGGTCCTTCACTGAAACAGTATTTAGGTTCTGATTTTTCTAAAATCAATGATAAAAAACAAAAATTTAGAAGACACAGAATTATGCCAATACAGTATGAGATTTCAAAGTACAGTCTGATTTTATCCAAGTAGCTCAAAAGTCCTGAAAACTCCAGTGCTTTTTGTCCCCATCCACAAAATTTAAAAAATAAAAACAAACATCCATGAATCCCTATTATCACCTAACTGCCAATATATTTCCACTAATACCTAGATTTAGTTTGAGAGAAGACTTTTTTTTTTTCATCAACCAAAGTCCACAGTTTACATTAGGGTTCACTCTTGATGTACATTCTATGGGTTTTGACAAATGCATAATGACATGTAGCCACCACTATAGTACCATACAGAATAATTTCATTGCCCTAAAAATCCCTTGTGCTCCATCTAGTCATTCCTCCCTCCCTCCCTCTCCCTAAACCCCTGGAAACCATGATCTTTTTATTGTTTTTGTAGCTGTGCCTTTTCCAGAATGTCATTTGGTTGGAATCATAGAGTTTGTAGCCTTTTCAGACTGGCTTCTCTCATTTGGTAATATGTCTTTTAAGTTTCTTCCATGTCTTTCATGGCTTGATAGCTCATTTCTTTTCTTTCTTTTTTTTTTTTTTAACCTGCCCATCTATTTTAAATTTACATATATGTACTGTTCACTGTTTCTAAGGATGTTTAGAGCTTTAGCTTTTTAAACTTACATAGTTATCAAAGGAATAAAGCCAACCACAAAATAAGAATTAATTAAAAAAGACACATACACCCTGCTATTAGCAGCAACGCTATTTTCAATTACCAAGACATGGAAGCATCCTAAGTGCATATCAATAGTTAAATAGATAATGAAGATGCAGTATGAATGCATATATGTATGTGTGTATATGTATATGAAAACAACTCACCCATAAGAAAGGATATTTTGCCATTTGAGAGAAGTCTTTTAAACAACAAATTTTCATTGTTCTAATCCTGCTCTTGGTAATTTAGACTTACAGCCCTGATATTTTTCATCAATTCTAAAGGAATATAGAGACCAGTGAGAAATATTAGATGCAGTGAGAAAGAGGGAAAAGGAATTTTTCCTTTGTTAAACTTCACTTACTTTACCAATGTTCTGTTAAATTTATTTGCATGACCTATAAATTTCTAGTTATCACATTATTTGTAGTAGAGTGGAAACAATGGTTAACTATGCATTTTTCTTCATGATTTTAGGTCTAACCAAGAACTCAGAATATCTTAAATAATAAGCCATTCATGTCTACCCTCAGTGAAATCAGTGCTTTGAAATGAATGAATAGCGATTTTTTTAACCAATTTTGGAGGTACATGAATGTTTAATTTCTAGAGAGCCTAATGGAGACCTCACTCTCACTGATTTTTGCTTTTTAAATAGATGTCAATTTACTAGCAAAAATGGAAAAGGGCAGAGTTTTTCATTTCTCCCACCAGGGTTTATTTTCTTCAGCATCTCCTCTCCTGCACATCTCATTTATTATAGCTGGAAAAAAATAATTGTGATTAATGACCTAATTTGAAGCAAAATGAGTTTGATTAATCAACATTTTCCTATAAAGTGTCACTTTTGGAGCAAGAATTTTTTGTGACAGTTTATGGGTATTTGTAATCTCTAAGTACCTGTTAAGCTTCTTGGATACACTGCCTATAAGTTTGTCACAATTCACTGATTTAAAAGTGTTTTGCACAGTTTACAGAGGAGTAATTTAATACAAAATATATCAGTAATACTGCCTTTGTCACAAGCCATAACTTTTGTGGAGTTGAATCAGAATCTGTTTCCTCTATGCACATTGAGTATTACTAGCATACATGTCATTAGATCCAACTGAAAGATGCCATTTGCTGCCTAACCACAAATTCCCATCCTCTTGTTGTTCTCAACTTATTCTCTTTGTGTTTGGATTTCAACAGTTTGGCTATAATATGTTTACTTGTGATCAACAAATAATGGATAAAAATTACCTTAAGTACTGTAAACTATTAAGTCTCTCAGCCTTTGCCAAAGGGTTTATATGTGCATATTGAAACACATCTTCAACACCCATCAGACCGTTTGCAACTCCACCTTAGCCTTCACTTTCTGCTTGCACAGGACATCAATATGAGCCAGCGGTGAAAGATTAGTGTCTTTCCAAGTCTTTCCTGGGCATGAGCACAGCTCTACCTATGTAATTGTCCTTCCAGTATCCCAGGTATACGTCAGAAGAGCTTTCCCCAAAACTATGAAAAAATTTTTTGCCAGTTTTCCCAGTAAGTTTTTTGTTGTTGTTGTTAGCATCTTGTTAATCCCAGCTGGTGTCACCTCTGTAGGCAACTGCAATATCAACTAGCTGCTGCTGATTGTTTATGAAAAACACCTAATGAGAATGGCTGAAAAAAGAATAGACTGTTTGCACACATGGAAAGTACTGAATCAGGCTAAACAGAGAAAAGTCCTGACAATGGAGCTTTTCAGGGAACTGCCAGATGGGTCAAATAGTGACGGTTCTCCGGGGATGAGGCATTAAGTAAGCTCCCAACCTGTTCTGCCCCTTCAGTGGCTATCAGACTACTGGTTTTCACAGCTACATGCCTGCAATCCTTTTGGTTTCAAAATCAATGCAGATCTTAGAAGAGGAATTGGGAAAAGGGAAAATCAAAACATCAGAAAGTTTGATAGTCTTACTGAGATTCCACTCCTTTTCTTGAATACATACTCTTTGGATTGTTGCAAGTCTTTGATTATTTTCCAGAATTCTAAAAGAGTAAATTTTGACAGTCTTTGTCACTCTTATCATTTCTTTTATTGGGGAATGGATCTGGGGGAATCCTTACTCCATTATTCTGGAGTGTACCAGTCTAGAGAATATATATATATATTTTTACTTTTAGTTCAATGTAATTCTTCTTCCCTTACTCAAATATTCATAGGGAGCCTACTAAACTGTTCTTAGCTTTGTGGTTTGAATACAAATATCAGTAAAAGCAAGGTCTTTTTGTCTCAAATCGTTTATAATCTCATCATGAATCTCCATGGGTGGGGCGTGCTCTTTGTTGCAAAAAAAAAAAAAAAAAAAGCCTTAGTAGTTGTAAAAATATAGAAATGGTAGAGATCATTAAATTATCTACCCAACTTTACATTTTAAAGATGTGAGCACAAAAGAAGTTTTTAAATATAAATAAATAAACAAATAAATAAATTAAAGAAAGAAAAAGAGAGAAAGAAAGAGAGAGAAAGAAAGAGAGAGAGAAAGAAAGAGAGAGAGAAAGAGAGAAAGAGAGAGAGAAAGAAAGAAGGAAAGAAAGAAGGAAAGAAAGAAGGAAAGAAGGAAGGAAAGAAGGAAGGAAAGAAGGAAAGAAGGAAAGAAGGAAAGAAAGAAGGAAAGAAAGAAAGAAAGAAAGAAAGAAAGAAAGAAAGAAAGAAAGAAAGAAAGAAAGAAAGAAAGAAAGAAAGAAAGATGTGAGCACAGTGGACTCCATGATTTTGTCCAAATCACAACACAGAAACTACTGGAGCTGCTAGCAGAAAATGGGATTTCTTACTCTCAACCAAGTAATTATTTCTCTCCATCTCTCATCCCAATTTCAAAGTCACTGAGTTAATTCACACTTTTTATTAAGTGCTGGAGACATCTTAAATTAACTGTCCTAGAGCACACAGAAGGAAAATATAACTGGAAAACAATGTAATTTTTGCCAAGAAATTTATAATGTAAGAAATACTTAGGATTTACACACATGAAAGATAGAAATCTACAATTAGATTTCCGCCAATCTATTTATATAGAGTCTCTATTTAAATTAGTGGGATTTTTCTCCCCAAGTGATTGGCATCATGAGCCTAGTCACAATGAGGCCCTCAGGAAAATATACATACAACTAAGTTATGAATTTCAACTATAAAGGACAACTTCCATTTAATTCATGACAGCCATCGTCTCCAAAGTAAGTCTTCCACAACTCCTTTAGTCAGAGCCATGCTCCCACAGCACTTTAATTATAGTTTCCCTATAGTATTTACTGATATAATTCATCTTCTTTATCTGCCTGCCTTTCCCACTAGACATGCTCACATCTCTGAAAACAGATTTTACCACTCTGAATCAGCAAAATCTAAGAGACACATAGTATTTATTTAACAACTGTTTCAATGAATGGATTAAATCATGCTTGCATTTTCCTTCCACTTCACTTGGGCAAATAGAGACTCAGAATGGATACAATCCCAGAAACATCATCCTGGAGTTGAATGTGGGTGGATTTAAGTCAATGGATTTTGTCTGTTGACACTCGCAAGGGGAAAAGCTGAGTTCAGCTACTTGAGGTACAGGGATAACTAAAAAAAAAAAAAGAGAGAGAGAGAAATTGTTTCCTCAGCTGAACACAAGTACCAAAACTATGTCTGGTAAAGCCTGGGAATAAATAAACTCTATTCACATCAGGTAACTCAACTCCCACCTCGGCAGAAAGAGTAAATCAGGAAAAGCCAGCATGGATTAAGAACAATCTTCTTCCCTGTTATGCTGTCATGAGATGTGCCTTGAAGAGTTCTCAAGCCATTTGCTTTTATACAAAAAAAAAAAAAAAAAAAAAAAAAAGGAAAAAGGGTAATCTCAGGGGATGGTACATAACCACTTCTCCCTATTACGTTTAAATTTGGTGTTACCAGCAGTAGATGAAAAGTCTTCCCTCTTGACAGAAATAAGGCCAAAGAGTTTCATTGTTGTGAATTACCCACCGCAGAAACTCTTCTGTTCACATCCAGAATTTACCATGATATAAAAAAGATATATCCCTAAGTAGCAAAAGCAGACATAAATATATGAAGCTAGATATAATAGGTATTTTAGGTACAATGAAAAGGAAAGGTTAAAAAGAAGATGTTCCTTATCAAGAATAGAATTATTCACCCAGTGAGTGAGTGAACCTCATTTTCAAAACTAAGGCTGGATTGTAAAACTAATACTTTTACTTCTATGATAAGAAGAGTCCTTTAAGAAATCAGAGTTTCTTGTGAAAAGTCCATGAGGACTGTACATTCATAAAACTTAATCACATTGTATTGTTTATATGTTATATCCATTATTCCAAAAAAACTCCCCATTATCTATTTTGAACTCTAGGCTGCCTTATTAAAATTAGACAATCATAAATTATTTGATATTGCTTTGGGAGTACATACCATCCCATTCTTGCCATTAAATACAATCAAGTTTTATTATTATTATAATTATTATTTTTATATTACCGGCATTCTGTCCTCAGTCACTGACATGTTTTTACTTTAACTTTCATGTTATCCAATAACTCCAACAGTCCATGGGGAAAAACGGGTTCCAAAGTGTTCTCTACTGCTCTTTATGCACATTTTGATGGAAAAAAAATGAGTTTGTTGCTTTGCATTCAGTCAAAATAGCTCCAATTTTGTCAATTTTTTTCACATATATATGTATGTGTGATTCCTGGGGATGGTAAACACAGTTGCACATATATTTATGCCAACACTTTCACCTTGATACCAACATGGAGAAGTGTAAAATCAGAACACTTTCATTTGTAATGCATGTTGTATCATGGCCACAGGGTTCCAAAATATTTTTTTAAAACCTCAACCTTATTCTTAATTTCCTTTAGGGCCTTGTTATGTTGCTTTGATTCATTCTTAAACTAATCTTTTTCCCAAATGTACCTACGAACATAAATGATGAAAGGGTCATCTGATAAACCATTATCTAGAGACAGCTAAGCAAAATACAATGTGATTAGAAGCATGACACTACAAATGAGGGAATATCAAAGTTAAATCCTGTCAAAATTGAATTGGCTCCTTGGAAATTTTCATTCTTTCATGAACTAAAAATCTAAATGTTTCCTCCCTAATTCTCCGTATAATGTTACCTGTAGCTGAAATCATACCAGACAGACTATAATAAGTCACTCTAGAGGAGTGCTTTGCATTAGATAGGAAAGGGAGGGATGGAGGGAGGAAGAGAGGAAAACAGAAGGGACTAAGGAAAGAAAGAAGGAAGCAAACAAGCAAGGAAATTTTCAGGAAGCTATGATAGTCAGCAGAAATGTGCAGAGCTACAGAGCAGCAAAAATTAATTCTTTATGCCAGTTTTGTCCCAAAGCATAATAAATAACAACAAAAAAAATATTACTCTTCCAGAATTCCAAGATTTGAAACACTAAGAAGTTGGACAGACATGTTACTTTTAGTGTATTATATTTTTAATATATCTTTAAAAGTTATATGTATGTATATATATAAATACATATATATATGACTACAACCTCCCAAACCCCTCCCACCATCACCATCATGACCACTTCTGAGATTCTCCTGCAGATTTAAGGGCACCTAGAAACAAAGATTCCGCTCAATGTTGGCACTACTTAATTTGCATTTTGTATGCACCTGTGAACCTGACGTCAAGATCAAACTGCACACAGAAGATCACAAATTGCATTCGTTCAGTCTCTTTTATTAGTCATCGAAATGGTGGTGGTGGGGTAGGTAGGTATATGCGTGTGCAGAGGAGAGAAAGAGGAAGAAAGAGGGAAAGAAAAAGAGAAACTGATATGTTTGAATATTGGGAAATTTGTTTGTTAGGAGCTTTATGCATTTGCCTGCTAATATAAAAAGCAATAAGGAAATGTGTAAACGTGGAAAAACAAAATAGAATGGCCTTACTCAGATAAGAGACATCTGTGGAAATCTGGAATGTTAAAAGAAGCTTTTCCAATTGTTGGCTTTGCATTTTTACAAAAGAATTTGTCTTATTTCTCTCTGAATTTTACTAAGAACTAAGCAATAAAATTTATGTAATTTAGCCAGAATAATTTATCTTTCCATTTCTGTTAGAGCTTCAAGTCTTTAACAATCTATTTTCCTCCCTTATGTCACCTCTGCACTGATTTCTCTCTTTTAAACAAGAACACACCTGATTAAGGAGCAGATGTCTTGCCCCTGGGTGGTTGGTTTATTTTTACATAACTATTATATTACAGAAAAGAGACTAAATTTGCTAATGAGATAACTGCACTTTAGTTAAGTAAGTCTTTGATCGGGTCTTTTCCATTTCTTACAAGCCAAAGTATCATATTCCATATACAAAACCATAATGCTGCTATTACCAACATCAGCTAGAGTTTTATAGGAAAAAGCTCTGAGCTCAAACACAGAAATTCTTACCAGCTGATTAACCTTGGAAAGGTCCCTTAACTGCTCCTACTCTTGGGTTCCTAATCTGTGATACACAAGAGTTTGATAATATTTTCCAGGGTTGCTAAGGAGAGTAGGCTACACTGGGCTGTGGTGGCCATGAAAAGAAATTTAAGAGTATTATAGTATTATAATGTTATGGCTCAAAATTTCATGGTTTGAGGTAATGATTTCAGCTTGGACTCAAGAAGGGACTGGCTCTTCCTGTCCAAAAGTAGTTTAAAAAAACTCCCTGCTTTATTCTCCTCAAAACACACAGGGAGAACAATCACTTTAAAGAACCCAATGATAGGATCCATTACTGCATTTATAAAGCAGTGGAGTTGTAGCAATGCAGAGATTTTCTTACCTCTAAGTTTATTAAATCAGATGGTAGGAATGTCTTCTAAATGTAGGAAAAAACACTCAAGGTTTAAAGAATGTAAGTTAAATATGTATGTAAGCAATAATAGAAAAACTATTTAGTATTTGAGTTTTTTTCACGAAGCAAAACAAAACAAACAAACAAATGAACAAAAAACATTGTCCCACAGCAAAAAATGGAAGAAATACATCAGATACCTTGAGGCTGTATAAACTGTATAAAACACTGATCTGGCCTTTATAAAATGTAAAAGTTGGTTGCAGAATATCAAGTTGGCAAAAGCCAAGTGCCTATTGTGTTATGAACATACATACAGTGGTCTGAAAGTTGAAACATACACTCATGTCAAAAAAGAAGAACCTTATTATCAGAGAACTAAGTAATATTTTTAATTCCCTAATTATGGTACCTCCAGACATGACCTCCAGTGGCTTCCACTACTGGTAAGAGTTGAGAATTAAATTATCATTAGAGGAACAAGGCAGCTATCAGTAAAGAGAAGAGGGCCAGGTAGTTAAGCATTCTGTTGGCCTGAGGACCAGAGAACTGAGCTAGACACCCCCTCTTCATTCAGCACTGTACTGCCCCCATCACCTCTTCAGGAGAAAAGTGAGGTGTCTAGCCATCATAGGACACCTGTCTGGAAGGGCAGGGACTGAGTACATGGGGTCTTGTACAACTGTCCACATTACATGTTATTGACTGAAAATTTAAGTAGGTAAAGTAGCTATTGATTATATTTTTCTTAAACAGTAAAAGGTTTCAAAGGTAAGAACAAAATGATTCAAAATATAATTTGGATTTTGCTGAACACAAAGCTTTTAAGAAATATGTTTGAATTAATGAATCTGGGAATTTTCTCCACTCCTTGGAAGAAATCATTGAGTCAAGGCTAACAGCAAGCAATCTCTTCAAAGAGCACTGTGCAGACAAGTGTTAGAGTCTTAGGAATAATGATGCTAAATTACAAAATGATACCATGGCCTTATAATCTGTCATCATAGCTTTCCTCTTAAAGGCAAGAGAAGGCATTTAAATGTGCAAAACAGATAAGATACAAGGTAACATGCTGCCATCCATCTGTGAAGATTTATGCTGGCAGAAGGAAATGGAGCTTGGGAGAACCAGTCCAGGGGTAGACATGCAAAACTGACCAAGACTGATTTTTGGGTGTGATGTTAAATGATTCATGGACAGAATAGCAAGATCTTTCTGACAGATATACTACCAAATGTATAAAACTATTCTTGTACTTTTGACACTTGAGCTTCTTCACTATGCATTGCTAAAACCAAAATGCTTCATCCCATTAAAGATTTGTTCTATGGGGTTTAAACAGTGTTGTGGAAAGAGTTTCTTTACCAGTTTATGTACCCTGTTTTGATAGTGGCACAATTATTTGTGGCTTATGAGAATGCACCTTTAAACTAGGCCAGAAAGTTAACCTTTTGTAGTTTTTTTTTTTTTTTTTTTTTTTGCTCTTCAATAACTTGTATGTACTCTGTTTCCTCAGTTAATTGTAATGTTGGGCCACTGCAGTAATAAAATGGTTATGTATCGAGTAGCTGGGATGGACCACTCCGCACTGTTATATTGTAACTGTTTATAACTTTGTAATGCCTTCATAAATGTGATTCATTACACTAATAAACAGGTAAGACAACTGCAGCATCGTGCTGTTTCTTTGCCCAAGTAGCTTGGCCTTGATGCTTAGACATGACTTTTACCTCCACCTTGAACAGAACCTCAGAAAGTCTGTGATTTGATTTCACATACTTATTTTGGCTTACATTTGTTTTCAACATGTAAAAATCTCGTCAAAATGTACATTACAATAGGATAAGTTAGAATGACTTGTAATTAAAGAAAAATATTCCTTGTGGGAGAATCTAAAAATTATTAATAGGTGAGAAAACAGAACCTCCAGTTAAAAGTTTAGAAAAAATAGAAATTATTTAGACTGTGGTCAATAAGACTGATAGCAAATTACTTGCTTTTCATTAAATAAAGGGTGTTAGGAGGGGCCAGAGGAAGACAAGGAGCATTTTTTAACTCCATTTCTGGTGGAGGCAGAACTAAAACTGGAAAGTAGCTTTTGGTAAGGAAGAGAAAGACATACTTCCTGCTTTCAGTGTTTGTAACTACTTGTACTATTAGAAGCACTATAAAAAGGGACACTCTGCAAATACTTGGTGGATATCTTTAAAAAATAAACTTGAGTTTCATTAGTGAAGAATTACCCAGCAAACTTTTTTTTCTAAAATACAGAATAACTGAAAGGTCTGTGTTTGGCTTCAGCCATCTGTTTTGTGGCAATTCCCAGCTTTACACAATCCTACAAGTTACAAGCTCTGACGTCTCCAATTAGTGCCAATGAGTTTCAAGTACAGATCTGAAAAAATAAAGCAAGACATCAGGAGTCTCATCTTCACTCACAAAGGAAATGAACTTGCAATGTCTAGTCTAGCCCTGGACCACTGTGACTCCTGAGCCATGGCTTTACTCCAGCCCCACTGTTCGTGTGTCAAGTGTATGGGATGGTGTGGGGTAGAGACTCACCGGATATCTTAATTGGCCTGCAGTCTAGTCTACCTGACGAGGGTCTTGATATTCTACTCTGTTCCATCTCATAGGATCTGGATCACATTTCTTCCACTCCTAATTGCCAGGTGGGGTCCTCCCTAATCATATGAGCTATTATAAATTCAGCACCAGGTGAGTGACCCCTCTGTTTGTGAAATAACAATGATAAAACTTGCTCTGCATAGGTTTTCGGAGAACTAAATGAGATTTTGTGAGATAAGGTATATACAACTTATTTATACATAGCAGATACTCTAATCATTGGTTCTTTCCTTCCTATGCTGCCAAGCACAATCACTTACTATAAGCTCTAGCATGCCCTTACCAGTACAACTGACCCCACTTAGTCAATAACAATAGCTAAAATATATACTACAGCTGTCTGAACTTAGATATTAGGTCATTTCAGTTACTACTATAGCTTGCTAAATCCTTCTAGCTTTAGCTCTGTGTTCTGAGTTTTCTCAATCACTTCCCTAAGGGCTCAGTGTTGACTACAACTGAATCAGGCTGAGCTAAGATAACATTATTCTATGATAATAAAGTATAAAGTTCTGCATCCAATTAGGATGTGAAAGGATGAGCAAGAGCTGCTTTACATGAGATAATAAAGGAAGTTCTCCAGGCTAAAAAGTAATAAAAGCATTATGTATATGTAGTTGTAAATATATTACAAAAATAGAAAGAAGATGGGGTGCTGAATGAAATCATACTGTGAGAGGTTTTTACATTGTGTGGAATGACAGATCATGCTTGTTTAAGCATACATATTCTGATCTCTAGAGCAAACTACTAAAAAATAGATAAATAAAACAAAGACGAATATATAGAACCTAAAAAAACATATAAAATCTAATACTAAAAAATGCACAATTAATGCAAAAGAAAGCAGAAAATGAGAATCTCAAGAACAAAGAGTAACTGGGATAGATAAAAATCAAAGAGCCAGATGGTAGACTTAAACCAAATTATACCAATATTTAACATTAAATGTAAATGGGTCAAATATTCTAATTAGAAAGCAAGAATTTCAGAATGAAATATTAAGATCAAGCAACCTAGAAAGACCTATCTACATTGTGTTTAAAAGAGATACACTTAATATATAGGCAGGAAGATACAGATAAGCTAAAAATAAAGTTTGGAATAAGGTGTATTATGACAACATCAATCAAAAGAAAGCAAGTGGCTATATTTACATCAGAAAAAAATAGACCTGAGAATATTACCAGAGATAGCAAAGAGCTACTTACAATAGTAAAGTACAAATTTACTAAGGAGTCATGAAAATATTGAATCTGCATGGATCTAATTATAGAGTTTGAAAGTACATACAGCAAAAATTGACAGCTCTAAATGGAAAAAAAGACAAATGCACAATTATATTTGCATATTTTAACTCTCCTCTCAGTAATTGGTAGACTAATAAGACAAAAAGTAAGCGTATAGAAAATATAAATCATAATATCAACCAACTTAATCTAGTTATACTATAAGTATAGCAACTATACTTAGCAGCTACAGAACACACATTAAAGTGCATAAACATCAAGATAGACATTATGGCATGTCACATGTCATTTAATGTCTCAATATATTTCAAAGAATTGGAATCATAGAACATAACATATCTAAGTAAAACATAAAATTAGAAATCAAGAACAAAATATTAACAAAATCCTTACTTATTTTAAATTAAGCAACTTAGGTCTACATTGCCTACATATTCTGATAGTTACAGAAGGGACAAAAGAAACTAGAAAATACTTTGATGTGAAGGAAAATGAAAGCACAGCATAAAATTTAGAGAATGTAGCTATAGTGATTTATATTAGAAAACAAAAATCTAAAATAGTGATATAAGCCAGAGATTGGCAAACTTTTTCCTTTAGGAGCTAGAGAATAAATGCTTGAGTCTTATGGACAATAGTCTGTATAAAAACTACTCAACTCTACCACTGTAACACAAAAGAAGCCATCAACAATACATAAATTTGTGTTCCAATAAAGGTTTATTTACAAAAACAGACATCTGTCCTGTGGACTATAGTTTGCGGAACATGATCTAAGCTTCCACAAAAAGATGTTAGGAAAAAAAAAAAAAAGAGCAAAACAAACCCTCAGGAAGCAGAAGAAAAGAAGTAAATATAAGAGTAGGAAACAGACAACTGAGAAAACCAGAAAAGCCAATAATAAGTTCTTTAGAATATTTAATGTAATTGATAAACCTAGCAAAAATTATTAAGAAATAAAGAGAGAAAATATACAGTACCAACATCAAGAATAAAAAAAATAGCTCATCACTACAGATCCTATAGTCATTAAAAGAAAAATAAATATTAGCAATACTTTCATAGCATAAATTAACAATGTAGAAGACATGAAATTTTTGTTGACCTTAAGAAAAAAGAATTTATAAAATAAACATATAAGAGGTAGAACTGAAAGCTGTCTTACAAAAATAATTATGGACAGATGGGCATAGTATTTCCCATGATTACTGTTAAACATACAAATTAAAAATAATGCCAGTATTACACAAACATCTTTAGAAAATAGAGGATGGATGTAAACACTATTCAACTAATTTTATGAAGTTGGAATAATCCTAAAACCAAAGCATGACAAGGACACTTTAGGGGAAAAAAAAATATAAATCAATATTCCTCATGAAAAAAATTCCTTACTAAGTCTAAACAAATTAAGTTCAGAAATAAAAAAAACAAGATAATAAATCATGGACAGTGGAGTGTATCCAGGAAGGCAAACTTGATTTTATAGTTAAATATCAATAAATGTAATTTATCACATTTTAGAATAAAGGGGAGAAATTGTCTTATAATCTCAATAGGTATAGAAAAAGTAATTTGACAAAATTCAGCATTATTTATAATAAAATCACTAAGCCATCTAGCCAAAGAAGGAAAATTTCTGAATGTGCTAATGGGTACCTAGCCAAAACTTCCAGCTAACTTTTTTTTTTAATTGAAGTATGGTCTATTTAAAATGTTGTGTTAGTTTCTGGTATACAACACAGTGATTCCAACTTAACATTTGACAGAGTTCAAATAGGAAACAGGTGGACAAGGATTAAACACACACACACATCTATACACATAGAAAATCTACTTGTGTTAAAATATATGTACAAGGAATTTATTTGAATAAATAAATCTAGAAAACACAACTAAAGACACTGGGAGAAGGCTGTAAAAGTGCCTCAGTACACATAAAATATACCATTCAAAACTTGGAAGAAGAGCTTTCTTCTAAAAATAATTCATTATTATTCATTACTGAATGGATTTAGAAAGGTATTAGAAGAAAATTCAATATCCATCCCCAAGTTTTAAAAATTATAAGAAACCAACTTGCAATAGAAAAAACATAAATTTTCTAGAAGAAAAATTTAAAATATGTTCACAATATTGGTATAAACAGATTTCCTGCATAGGGCACAAAAAGCACTAATAATGAAAGGGAAAAAAAGGATATATTAGACTTCATCAAGATTTTTAAAATTTGCTCATTAAAAGACACAAAATGAAAAGGCAAACCACAGATTGGATGACTTATCTCTTAAATACATACATGATAAAAGACTTGTATGTAAGATATAGAAAGACATTTTACAACTCCATATAAAGATAATGTACACATGGCCAATAGGAACATAAAAAGATACTCAATATTACCAATCATCAGGGAAACATGAATCAAAATCACTGTGAGATACAACTTCACACATGTCTGACAAGAAATAACAAGTGTTGGTGAGAATGTGGAGGAAAGGGAGCATTAGTACACTGCTGGTAGGAATGCAAATTGGTGCAACCACTATGGAAAACAGTGAAGGTTCCTCAAAAAATTAAAAACAGAACTATCATATGATCTAGCAATTCCACTCCTGGGTATTTATATGAAGAAAATGAGAACATTTATTTGAAAAAAATATGCACTTCAACATTCAATGCAGCATTATTTACAATAACCAAGATATTGTAGCTGTAATGTTCACATCATAAGGGTTTCAGAAGAAGAGAGAGAGAAAAGGGTCAAAGCATATTTGATCAAATTAAGGCTGAAAAATTCCCAGACACACAGAAGAAAACAGATACCTAGATACAGGAAGTACAGAGAGTCCCAAACAAGATGAATCCAGAGAGACTCACATCAACACATATGATAATTGAAATGGCAAAATTTAACCATAATAAGAGAATTTTAAAGGCACCAAGAGAAAAACAGAGTCATATACAAGGGAATCCACATCACACTGTCGGCTGAATCTCCTGCAGAAACTTTGCAGGACAGAAGGGAGTGGAATAGTACACTTAAAGTATTGAAAGGGAAGGTCTACAATCCAGGATACTCTACCCAGCAACATTATCATTAAAAAGTGATGGACAGGTAAAAATCTCAGAAAAACAAAAACCAAAAGAGTTCATCAATACTAATCCAACCTGTAAAGAAATGTTAAAGGGTCTTCTCTAAGTGGAAAAGAAAAGGCTAGAACAAGAAAAAATGATAAGAAGGCTGGGGTAATTATGCTTACATCAGACAAAGTAGACTTTAAAACAAAGTCTATGACAAAAGACAAAGAAAGACATTATATAATGATTAATGTATTAATGCAAGAAGAAGGTATTTAACATACATGTACCTATTGTAGGAGCACCTAAATAGATAAAGCAAATACTAACAGATACAAAAGGAGAAATTGACAATAACAAAATAATAGTAGGGAACTTTAACATCCCACTTAAATCAATGGACAGATCATCCAAACAGAAAATTAATAAGGAAACAGTGGTCTTAAATGGCACATTAGACCAGTTGGGCTTAACAGTTATCTCAGGATATTCACCCAAGAGCAGTGTATTACACATTCTTTACAAGTGCACACAGAGTAATCTCCAGGATAGATCACATGCTCAGCCACAAAATAAGTCTCAAATTTAAGAGAAAAGAAATCATATCAAGTGTTTTTCTCTGACCAAAATGGTATGAAATAAGAAATCAACTACAGAAAGAAAAGTGGTAAAAGCATAAACACATAGAGAATAAGCAGCATGCCTCTAAAAAGCCAAGGAGTCAATGAAGGAGTAAAGATGAAATCAGTAAATACTTTGAGACAACTGAAAATAAAAACACAACTTTCCAAAATCTGTGAGACTCAGGAAAAAGTTATAAGAGAAAAATTTATAGTGTTATAGGCATACCTCAAGAAATAAAAAACAATTTCAAATAAACAACCTAAGCTATCTAAAGAAGTTAGACAAAGCAAAACAAAGATCAAAGTCAGCAGAAGGAAGAAAATAATGAAGATCAGACAGGAAATAAACAAAATAGAGTTCAAAAAAAGAAAGAAAGGAAAGAAAAAGAAAAACAGTAGAAAAGATCAATAAAACCAAAGGCTGGGTTTTTGAAAAGATAAACCAAACTGATAAGCTTTTAGTCAGGCCCAGCAAGGAAAAAAGAATAAAAGAAAAAAAGAAAGAGCACCAAATAAAATAAGATGTGAGAGAGAAGAAATAACAGATATTTCAAAGATACACACACAAAAAATCATGTGAGAATACTACGAACAGTTATATGCCAACAAACTGGATAACCTAGAAGAAATGGGTAGATTTACATTAATCCACAATCTTCCAAGACTGCGTCAGGAAGACATAGACAATCTGAACAGACAAATCACTAGAAATTAAATTGAACAAGTAATCAAGAAGCTCCCACCAAACAAAAGTCCAAGACCATACAACTTCACAGGAGAATTCCACCAAACATAAGAAGAGAATCTCATTCTTCTCAAACTCTCAGAAATTTAGAGAGGAGGGAGTATTCCTAAATCCATTCTACAAGGCCACTATTATATGGATATCAAAATCAGACAAAGATCTCCAAAAATATTACAGGCCAATATCTCTGATGAACATTGATGAAAAATGTTCAACAAAATAATAATAGTAAACCAAATTCAATAATACATAAAAAGGATCATACACCACAAACAAGTGGGATTTATTCCAAAGTTGGAAAGATGGTTGATTATCCACAAATCAAAGTGTTATACCACATTAATTAATAACAATATGGAGTTTTCCTTAAAAACTAAAACTATCATATGATCCAACAATTCCACTCTAGGGTATGTATCTAAAGAAAATGAAAACATTAATTTGAAAAGATGCATGAACCCTAATGTTCATAGCAGCATTTTTACAATAGCCAAGATATGGAAGCAATCTAAGTGTCTGTAAATAGAAATATGAGTAAAGAACATGTGGTATATAAATACACACACACAACGGACTATTACTCAGCCACAAAAAAGAATGAAATTCTGCCATTTGCACTAACATGGATGAACCTAGAGAATATTATGCTTAGTGAAATAAGTCAGACAGAGAAAGATAAATACTCTATGTTATTACTTATGTAATCTAAAAAATTAATTAATAAACATAACAATACAGAAACAGACTCACAAATACAGAGAACAAACTAGTGGTTACTAGTGGGGAGAGTAAAGGGGAGGGGCAAAATAGGGGTAGGGGCTTAAAAAGTGGAAACTACAATGTATAAAATACTTAAACTACAAGGATATATTCTATAGCATAGGGAATATGTTTTTAATAACTTTCAGTGGAGTATAATGTATAAAAATACTGAATCACTAAATTGTACAACCGAAACTGATGTAATATTATACATTAACTATATTTCAATTAAAAAATCTGTCAAGTAATGGGCAAAACATTTGAAAAGACACTTAAAAAAGTAGATCTGTGGGGTAGAAGTAGGTGTCACAG
The DNA here is from genome assembly GCF_009834535.1 of Camelus ferus. NCBI lineage: Eukaryota > Metazoa > Chordata > Mammalia > Artiodactyla > Camelidae > Camelus > Camelus ferus. The sequence continues at coordinate 80,835,191 of NC_045698.1, read as the reverse complement.
TAAGGAAGATCTATAAAATAAAACTAATAAAAATGAGGAAATGACTGAAACTAGGGGAGAAGGCAAAAGTTGAGAAGGTTAAAATATACGAATTTCTGGATCTTCTGATACTCAAGTCAAAGGAAGCTATTTAAAGTTAGTAAATTAAAAACAAAGTGTGAAAATTTTTCCTGAAGTAGAAAAAGAGGCTCCAGAATACTTAAAACATGCAATAAACTTTCAAAATTATGTGGACAATCATGTACAGACACAACATAAAAAGTGTAAGTTCATATTACAAAGAAAGAACATCAAATCAATGAAGCTTCAAAAAACAAAATAAGTAACATAAGAAAGTAGAATTCAGATCAATTACATGAATCATTTAACAGGTAAGTGTTAAAACTCAAATCTTTAATTTATTGAAAAAAATACTCTCAGAAGTGATCCATGAGATAAATAACTGAATTATTTACAAATAGCATGTATTTCAAAGAAAAAGATGGGAAAATTGGTAAAGTAGAAAGGCAGGTGAAATATGTTTAGGCCCTTGTATACTAACAAATAAGAAAATTAAGAATCCCAAGAGGAAAACTGATCAAGGTTTAGTTCTTCAGTGAAAACCATGAACAATCAAAAGTAGACAGACCAACTTAGTTTCATTACTGAAGGCATTTCCATTTCAAGAGCCACATCGTTCTTTTTAGTTACTGTGAAGACTGTCACACTGCGTAAAGCATTAACCTCTAGAGCCAAATCCTAACTCCTCCCTTTCTTACTATGAGATCTCAAACTACTTAATTTTTCTATAACTCAGTTTCCACATATATAAATGAATATATTAATACCTGATGATTAATATTTATTGAAATTAGATGAAATAATGCCCATAAAAAGATTGGTAGAGCGTATGACACAAAAAAAGCATTCCTAAATATTAACAACCATTATTATTAGCATTAAAATTTGAATATACTCCAGTGTTTGACATCTGAATTCTTGCCAAGTTTTTCCTACTAAAAACAATGTTGCAAAGATATTAATATATGTCTTTTGTGTATGTTTTTCTGTAAGATGGTACCTTAACAGTGTTAGAAATAAATATGAATTTTATTTTTAAAGTTTTAATAATGCTAAATTTTCCTCTGTAAACATTTCACTTATGTTGTATGAGAATGTTTATCTCACAAACTTGCCAATGCTAGTCATTATTAATCTTCTTTTAAATTGTGCCATTTTGATAAACAAAATAAAACTTCATTTAAAAAAATCATGTTTTCCTGATTAATCAGGATATTGATATGCTTGAATATATTTGTATTTCTTCTTTAATTACCTAATCATATTTGCTTTTTTCTAGTAAGTGGGTATCTATATTTTATCATTTTGTTAAAGGTCTTTATATATTTTAGATATGAATGTTTTTCATATAATATACAGAGTGAGCTATGTGTTTGCCTGCTATCCATTCTACTCCTTGTTCTTCAACTTTCTAGAAGTAACTTGTTTCAATGAATGGTTAAGCATGGGCTCTCTGGAGTCAGGTTTCACGTGGTCAGACCTTGGCTCTGCCACTTCTGCTTGCGTGACTGTGTGCAAATTACTTGACTCTCTTGGCCTCAAGTTTACTTATTTTCAAAATATGTATAATAATATTGGTTACATCAAGTTTTAATGAGGATTAATTATTAGCCATTATTATTTTATTTTTTACTATTCTGAAGGGTTTTTATTTACATCTTGATTAGTAAGTCCTATCCCATGACAAATGTAAGCAGAATTATGGGTTATTATTGATTTTAGTTTTCTCCTTTATTTTTTTTTACATTATCTATCATGATCCAGATACTTTTCCCACAATATGAGCAATTAAAATCCAGACAGAGTTATTTTTCTAAAAGCGGATAATAAAAGATTGTTCTCTGTGTGCTGGTTTCAGTGAAGCAGAAACATGGGCCACAGTGTTTGACTTTTTGTTAACAACAGAGAGGTCACCACTATCTATGTGTCCAGGTAAAAGTCTGCTTAGGAGATTTTTCTTGGGGGAAGGCATAATTAGATTTGTTTTTATTTACTTATTTTTAATGCAGATACTGGGGATTGAACCCAGGACCCAGCTATACCCTCTCTCCCTACTTAGGAGTTTTGAGAACTGAGTCTTTGGGTAAGCATCTACAGAGCACTTCACACAGTAACAGGTGGTCTGTAGAAGTCTGTCAGCAAGATAAAATCCAGACTGCTTTTATTTCCCAGTTTCCACAAAACTAGAGCCTAAGAAGCAAAATGCTGAGTATAGAAATGAGTGACCACAAAAATGATAGACACACGACAAAGATAAAGTGAAGGAGAGAAAAAGAATAAAAATAAAACAACAGCAAAGGCGAACAAAGCCTTGCCCCTTTCAAGCAAATTTGCTGGGCAGAGTTCTAGACATTGTTCTTTTCTTCACTGATCTATCCTCCACACCTCATTTACTTTCTTATGTCTGAGAATTTTCGTGTTGGAAAATGCTTGGGCAGTCATCTCCACTCTTCTCCTTCCAAAAAGCAGGACCCTGGATAGATGCTCCTGGACTTGCATTAATGGTAAAACTCATTCCTTTGTGAGCTAGATTGTGTTTTCTTCTTTTTCTCCTTGTACTTTCTAAAACTGAGAATATTCTTTTTTTTTCTTAATATATTGAGCCAGATTTGTTTCCAAATCCTTTCACCCACCTTCCTGCCTTGTGGCAGGAAGCACAAGAGCAAGAGCACAGAGTCCCCATATCAGAAGGTCATCCTCCAAGTATCCCCTGGCATAACTCCATTCAATACCGCTTTTGTAGCCTTCATCAATGTCTTAATAAAACATGTTCCGATGTTTTCTATCCAAGTCACCCTCTCAGAGACATGCTAGACATCGTCAGTGCTGCCCTTCAGCCAGACAGAATGATTTAGACACAGTAGTAGCCAGAGTATACTAGACTGACTGTTTGCCTTGGTCTGGACATTGTATCTTTACAAGTGCTGCCCAGACCACATTAACTCAGAGAAGTTGCATCTGTATTTCTGCCTTATATTAAGCTTGTAATCAGTTTATCTCCTTGGGCTAGCATATAAAATATAATTTCAGTAAACTAAGGCTTTTCTTATATACCTATATAATTGATCTTAAAAATGAACTTTACAGATATAAACTATAACCAGCAAATAGTAAAGGATTTTACTTGTAACACCTCACTTATTATCTTTAATATACTTACCTCCATACTTATTTATCTGTTAGGAAACAGAGATACTACGAGACTAGAAATTGTGACAATGACTACCCGGAGATTAGCAAGGCTAGAGACTGAATCCACGTCTACCTGAGTCAAAGAACATTTTCTTCTCTAATACTACAGAGCCTCAGAGTGTGATAGAGTAATAACCCTTCCTCTCAACATTACTCTTTCTAAAAGTTTGGAAAGTATGCCTTTCAGATCATTATCTGAGTTGTTTATAAACCAGTTAAGCATGGCAGTACCAAGGACAGAGCTCTGTGGCATGCCACCAGGGAACTCTCTTTTGTGTTGGCAATAACCCATTACTCAATACTCTGAGAAAAATAATTCTACCAGCCACAAGCTGACCTATTTTTGCAAAAGCCCAACCCATATATCAGCATCCTATGTACAAGAATACCATAAAAGACTTTGTCAGAAAGCTTGCTGAAATCTGAAATATTCTGTCTACCTGCAGCACTTCCAAAATTCTGTTACACTTGAGAATAAACTTTGGTCATCATTATTTAACAAAAATGTACTTGGTTTCAGTCCTACAAAAATTTTCAAACCCTTTACAATGCTAGTGTCCACTGTGACTGTGAGAGATAGAATAATTGCTATGATGTACTTTGCCAGAGAACTCCCTTTTTAAGAAGAATGTAAGATGCTTTAGGATTAGATGCATAGGGCTGGTGTCATATAGAATGTACTTTCCCAACACCTGATTCGCCAATTAACTTCAGTCTGGAACCTCTGATATAATATGAATTGCAGTTAGTTTGGTGTAATTTTATATATCACTGATGGCCTGAGATAAATATATATAGATAAACACAAGCACTTATATGTGAGCATTACTTAAACTTACACACACACACACACACACACACACACACATGGACACCGTAAAACTTACACACACACACACACACACACACACACACATGGACACCGTAAGTAGGATTCTAGAATTCTGGTAGCCATTGGCATTGAATTAAATAATTTTGTTTCCTTTGGGCCCTTCCATATGCAGATGACTTTTGTTGTCTATCCTCATTCCTTTATGTAGAAGCCACCCATGAGAAGTGATGGAGATTTATTTCTACTCAGACCTACTTTTCTTTATGTTCTAACAACCCCACAAATCTCCTCATCCAAGCATCAGCCACAGTCTCTAAGTGGTGTATTTCAGATAGAATACAATTGTATTGCCACAGAAACTTCAATCTCTTAACTTAGCCAGGCTGTTCAGTAATACCTTGCTTACTTGGTTCCAAATCCTCCTCACTCCTTCTGCATCTTAACTTTGAGAAACATTCTGTGCCCTCTTACATTCTGTGTATTTCCCCAGTGTTTCACGGGTGTGTATGATTTATCATTTCTGCCTTCAGATTCATTTTGCATCTTTCTCCAATTTTTTTTGTAGTCTTCCTTTTTGCTATTTGCATTCCAGAATCAGTGTTGCCCATGAAATATTAATCATAAGATAATGAAACGGAAATATCTCTGAGCTATTTATCTCTCATGTGGAAGGAAGATAAGATTACTTCGTAGTTTTGAGAAGAAAGTATATTGTACATCTCTTATTCTCCAACTCGGGTCCTCTCAAATCATCTTTCATCCTAATCACTGGGTCAATGGCCAAGCTCACATATGTGTACCCTGCCAGCACCTCACTTCTGGAGCATCCTGTATCTCTTGCTTCCTTTTCTGGGTTTCTGTGAGCTCAATCCATGAGACACTTGTGGAAACTCTTGCAGCAGTCACATAGATGGAATCTCGAAGAGTGAGAGAGCTACTCAGAGGTGTCCCTTGACCTATGAGGCATGAGAGTTAATGGATAAATGCACCTCCCTTTGTTTCTTAAGCAGACAGTTCTGAAGTTCATTCTGTATACTGGAAGGTCACAAGATCAAGCCCAGTCACTCACAGTGGTAGCAACTCAACTGTGCACCTTTAAAAAATTATTTTTCCCTCCTCTGTTTTACTCTCTGCAGTCTCTTACTTCTGCTTTCTGGGATTGACTCACAAGTGCAGCACTTGGAGGCAAGCCCTTGTCTGTCACTCTGTCACTAGAGAAACCCAGATTAGGGCAGGAAGCATATGGCCTTCACATTTAGTACAAAGTGATGTTCATTTTTAGCTCCTTTTTCAAGCAGGAAGTAAGTTTTCTTGTGAAAATGGGATTAAAATTCACTGTCAGGTGTCTCAATAACCAGTGACCCTTCTGGTCTCATACAGAAAATGCAGCCACCAAATAACCAACAAATATAGACACAGAGGACACAGTATACTCAGAAGAGAAGGCTACAAGTGCAGAATCACAGCTATTACTAAGCTTACGATGGGACAGATCTTAGAACAGCAAGCCCTTAGATAGAAACCAATTGGTGCAGTCTGGGCTAAAGTGTCATCATCATCATCTTTATCAACGTCCTAAACCCAGGAGCATCTATCCCAGTACCTGTCGGGTGGGACAAGTCACTGTGACACATTGCCAGGGCATGAAGATGGAACCAGAATAGCTCCCTTAGCCACATGGGCTAGTGGGACGATGAACTGATTGCAAATATTTCTTATAAATTTGTTAGATATAAAAGCATACAAGTGTCCTTTAGATCTATTTTCAGAAACTACTCTTAAAGCTGTTATCCTTTGAAAATCTTAAATATGTTTAATTTTTATTTGTGGGGGTAATTAGATTCACGCATTCATTCATACAGAGGTACTGGGGATTGAGCCCAGGACCTTGTGCAACCTAAGCACACTCTCTACCACTGAGCTGTACTGTCTTCCCTAAAATCTTAAATTTGAACACCCACATGCTAATTATAACATAGAGTTCATAGCATGGGCTCTTTACCCTCTTTAGGAGGTTTTTGGTGGTAACAGAAATGTCACCTTCAATTCCATTAAGGAGTAAGAACACGTTTTCTCTCCTGTGAAAGAAGACAAGCGCAGTGGTTTCCGGGATTCATTGATCCAGCTGCTCGGTGATGGAAACAAGGGCCCAGGTTCCCTCTTGTCTCCAGGCCATACCATGCTGTCAGCGGCTTCCTCACACCGGTAACAAGGAAGGTGCAGCTGTCCCCAGGGTCATTTCACACCGCCAGTGTTCAGATGTAGAGCAGATACCTGGGGCTTTTTCGTAGGAGTGCAGATTCTTTTAACTTGGATCTCTGATTTCTTATTAGCGAGAATTGAGTCACATGCCCCAAGTGAACCTATTCCCGGCAATGGAAATGAAAGCCCCACGGCTGACTCAGACTAATAGTCTGAGCCGGCCTGAAAGCTGCAGAGTCAACCACAGGTCCAGGACACACACTTTCCTGGATAATAAGAATCAAAAGCTCTTACCTTCAGAGTAAACAAAGCCTGATAAAGAGTCCCCTTAGCCAAATGAAGCTTGTTTTGCTGTATACACAGCAGCACAAAATGATTTTTATGCCACAGGGAAAGCTGGCTCAGAAAGATTTCTAGCACAATTTCCCAGATCAAAGTCTTCTCGGCAAGACCCAGATCATTATCTGAACACGGAGCATAATGAGGTCACTACAAACAAACTTCTTTCTTGTGTTTATTGGCTTCCATGTCACAAAGTTACACACTAGAGAAGTTCTTTGAAGTTCAAAAGAGGACAAATCAATAGCTGATGCAACGAACCTGTTGCATACCTTTTAAATTATATCCCTATATAATGTATGTGTTCCATATGTTTGACTGGCTGTTGTGCAATTTCTGTCCAGAAGTCTAATGGTTGGCTTGAGGTCAAGCCCAAAATGAGTGAATACTTATTAATGTGCCAGTTGCAACTCATAGTGTGATGAAATTCTGACATTTTACTGGGGGCTTCTCTCCAGCTAGAATCTTCTGTCATTTTGACAATTGAATCTCATTTGCAAGGAAAGGATAAAAAAGACAAATCGACATCTTGACATCTTCTGACGTTTCTCTGGAGGTGATGAATCCCTGTTTTGGGTAAGGCTCAAAATAATTGAGCAAAGGAAAGTAAATGAGAGAACAGTTTTCACAGTAGCTTCAGTCTTAACAGTCTGTCAAAGCATCTTGACAGGTTACAAAACAGTGATTTAAATCCCAAATGCAACTCATCTTGCACCCAGTGAGGTAGTTACACATGCGTACTCAAGGCTCATGTATGCATATATCAGAAATATCCTCTAAGGCTGGAGAATGTGCTATGTTTTATTACCATATTGGTAAATAACAGGAAAGAAATACCCATCATCAGAAATCCAAATCACTGTAACTCAGAAAATACAAATTTTCTATTTTTCTATTATTTGAAATGAATTTGATTGACATTCAAGAAAAAAGACTGACCTTAAGGACTAGTCCCTGAGTTCCAGCTCTGCTGTAGATCACATAAGATGACAGGGCGTTTGTCTTCAGAGGTTTAAATTATTTTCATTTATAATATGTATTAATGATTTATTATGTGTCTATGCTTATAGAATTATCATTTTTAACTTCAATTCAAAATTAAGTATATCAAGAATGTTCTACTGATCTCTCTCAATTTATTAAATAAACAAACATTTTATTTCCTACAACATTCCCAACAATATTTATGCTCTCCTTGTGTCTCTCCCTTGAAAGGAGAAATAAATGTACAATTTACAAATATTGGTTTAAAAAGAACAGCAACATAAAGGTTGCCTGTCACTGACTTCAATCCTTCACTTAATAAATTTTATGGATAACTCACTTCTAAATGTTGAAGAAATCGTAATAAACAAGACAGACAGAGTGCCTTGACCCCAGTCGATTGTCCACCCTACACAGGCTGAATTCATCCATGTGGGTCCTTGCATGGGGACCATGATGCATGAATTGAATGTTAGTTCCCCAGCCACCCACAGCCTGCAAGGGTGTTCAAGGGGCTGGCAGTGAAACCAGTTCTCCTGCCTCTGGAATTAATATGGTAAAAGTCCCAAGTCCCAATTTGACTTGTAAAATGGGAAAGTGCATTCCAACATCACTTTTCAGTTCTTGGAAACTGTCTCCCTCCCATTGTCTACCTCTTTGAAATATACTGAGGTATATGACCTTAAAACCTGCTTCAGTAAATCGTGGCATTTCCAAAGCACTACTTTAAGAAAAGAAGTATCAGTATACAACATTAAAAATTAAAGTAAATTTCATCACCAATTAATTGTCCTTTTTTTTTTTTTTTGCCAATGAGGAAAGGGTACACAACTCTCAGATACAAAACAAGCAGCTAAAGGCTGGCGGTTGATAATGAACCAGATCTTACAGAATCTTATCTATGCCCATTTTCACTAAAGAATTTTTATTTAACTAAGAATCTCAAATCATTCTTCTATTTTAAAGCGAACTCTAAATGTGTACCATTATTAACTGTATTGTCTAAAAGTCGCAAACATGGTGACAGTGCATTAAGAACTTTTTATACTTATTCAACAAATATTTATTGAGCAGTTACTGTGTATAGGCAGTTTTAGGTACTTGGGATACGGAGATGAACAAACGAAAAACCCTCGCTCTTGAAAAGCTCACCTTTATTTAACACCCCTTGAACCTCTTGAAGCCTGTGCGATTATTAATCCCATTACTTAGAAGATAGCATAATGGGGTTTAGAAGTTAATTAATTTGTCTGATTAAGTTCACAGGCTTTGAATCCAGGTCTGCATGAATCTAGACTTTGAATTCTCAATTTAAATATAAAATCCAACTAGATCATACATTCTAGGTGACCACAACCTGGTAGTGATCTCCTTATCTTCATGTCTTTAAAATATAAAAAGATATGGAGTTAATTAGGATAAAAAGAATTAACCTCAGTAAATCAGCTACCTCTTTGTTGAATCCCCATTTTGGAGGTTCACGGCCACGGTAACAAACATTAGAGGCTGGGTCCGCATTAAGTGCACAGAGCTATGGCACCTGAAAAACTTAGCATCACTTCTTTTCACGCTGCCTGCTGGATGTGTGATGTTGAGCAATTACATAATGCCTCACAGCCTTGGTTTACTCCCCTTTAAAATGGGGTGAACAACAGTACCCACCAAAGCAAGCTGCTGTGCAGCATAAGAAAGGAGGCTGCATGTCCAGAGCTCAGGAGAGTGCCTTATAGGTAGCTCAGATTTAACAGAAGTTTGACCTAACTCTTTCTGTGTTTATCTCTGAATAACAACATAAGGCAGAAGAACTACCCATACGGCGGTTAACGATATCTGGTACATTTAGGGAGGATAAATCGTGGCTGTTCATAGCTCTTGGTTTTTCAGAAACTTAGAAGTTTCTCAGGCATATAACCTTGAGAGGAGAGAGCGGAGGCCTTCATCTTAAAGAAACATAATTATGTGCCTCTTGCTTAATTTATAAGCACATAAACTGTTTGTATTATAGGATAGGTACCAAAATTTGTAGAGAATTGCCTTAAATTAAAAATGTTTTTTATTATCAAACTATTTGTTTCTGATAAATAATGCATTAAAAATTTCAAGTAGGATTTCTTACTTTCAAACTTAAGTAAAAATTGATGACCATATTGCTTTTCAGCTTTAGCTTTAAAAGGATAATTATCTGCATGTATATGTGTACATATAGATATATTCTATACACACCCATCTATACATCCATATCTAAGTATTCTTAGCATGTGGGCAGGCTACAAAAACCATAATTGGCAAGATTGATGTACCTGACTTTGTAGAAAATCAAAGTTCTACCTGAAAAAAATGCTACCAACAAGATTCTAAAACATATTACAGACCAGAAGAAGAACAGTAACACATATGATATTCATAATTATTTCTATTCAAGATCAACAGGCTCCAAATCACTAAAGAAAAAAAATGACAGATTTTTAGGGAAAAAACTGGGCAGATGACATAAAGTTATTTAACATGAAGGAAAAACAAAACCATAAAGGGCATTGAAGTATTTGAAAATGTTCAAATTTCCTCAATTGAAAAACTACAGATCAAAACAAAAAGAAAAGGCCATCTTTTCTTTAACCAATGTGAGCAGCATATATCAAAAAGTAAGTCAATACCCAGGATTGGCAACATATGGGGAAACATGCATTTATTACTCATAGAAATATAAATTTGTACATCCACTCTGGAGAACAACTTGACAAAATATTAAACAAACATATAACAAAACACTCAAATGCAAGTATCTTTTTATTCACTACCTCTATTTCTAAATTTTATTTTATAGAGATACAGACTATATAAACAAAGATGTTCAATAAAAAATTTTATCATTGTTTATGGAAGCCAAATCTATGTAAATAGCCATCAAAATAAAAGCAACTTTTATTAGATCCAATGGTATAATGAGTAATAGATTAGACTATAATGGAATTATGTCCAAAATATATTAAGAGGGGAGGAAAAAAATACATTGGGCAGAGAAACTATAGTAAGCTTCCATTTGGGTAAAAAAAAAAAAAAAAGATGTATTTGAGTGTGAGACAAAAAGAAAAGATATTTATATTTTGTGTCTTATTGTATATTCATTGCATTTTCATTTTTTAAGTTTGTAAAATGTATATTAAAATACTCTGTTTAAAGAAAAAGACAAATCTAAACAGCCAGAACAGATAATGTTAGAGAGAGATCAACAAAGATGAAAAATAAAAGTGTAAGAGAGACTGAGGATCAATTAAAGAGGTTTATAGATATTCATTTATTACACAGTCTAGAAAAAATGCTCCAAAAAGATGAAATATGAGTAAGAAAATAATCATAAAATTTATAGACAAAAAAATTTCCAAAGCCAAAGATGCTCAACCTCAGATTGAAAAGACTGAGTTGGATGAATGAAAAAAAAAACAAAGATGACCACCTAAAATACAGCACTTCAGAATTCACAAGTTTAAGAGAAGGGCATAAAGCATTTCAGAGAAAGGAGGAAATATGGTTACCTACCAAGAAAACAAATCAGATTTAACGTCAGTGATTTTATCTGCCATTCTGGTTTCCAGATACAATGATGGAACTCATTAAAGCTCTGAAGAAAAAGCTAATCACTGACCTATAATTCTAGACCCAGCCAAAATATCATTAAGTGTGAAGGCAAAGTAGGGAAGTAAGGACTTTGCCAGCCATGAAAAGACTCAGAAATATTATTTCCTAAGCATTCCTCCTTATTTCAGAAGAAAACAAGGATAATAAAACACACAGTGTGAAAAGGAAAGAAGTAACACTAGAAACCAAAGAAAATAAAGCCGTGGATAACAGCTATGTAACTATCAAAAGAGAAAACCTACCGAAGTTTGGATGGCGAATCACAGATTCCCAAGAAGTATTTCCTTAACAAGAATTTCACTGCTTTGATTGAGTAGATAATGTAAGAAGCTGAAATATTTTGGTAATTGAAGAGTAACAATTCACTCTGTGCCTCTGAACAAAGTAATATTTAACTCCTAAGATTATCCCTCTAGTATTTCTCTGAAACCAGGACTTCTTCTTACTACACAGCTTGTGAAATCACCATTTCACAAGCACTTTGTAAAATCATCCTCTTTTATACTGGCAGCAGAATATTTATTCAATTTAGTCAGCACTCTGCTTACTCTAATAATATAGGATTAGATCACTTAAAAGGAAGTTTCATTTTCGTAAGTTACTTGATGCAGACCTGACCAGAAAAAGAAACAAAAACCTAATAGTAAAATCTCCAAGAAGTTGTATAAACAGCAACAGAAATGAGAGGCTGTGGATTCAATGACATGTATTAAAAAAAAACCTCATTACTGCCAGAAAACATTTCCCAATTCTTTAATTGGAAAGTACTTGAAAGCTAGGTATTTGGAGAAACATGCCTTGGTACACTGCAAGAATTTAGTCTGAATTAAGAAAAAAACGGAAGTTTTCTTTATAGAGAGTTAAAAAGGTGAAATGACTGAGATGCAGTTACATGCAGCCCAACTGACACACAGGAACAGATAAAACATCACTTTGTCATCAGCTTCATGGCTTTGGCTTAATGGATGTTTACAGAAAGAAGAGGTTCAATGTGTATAATTATTTGATTATATCACACTGCTGTGTAGAAGTTCTGATAGAAAGAAAACAATTTGAAGTTCCTTTCTCGATACCTATTTATTTGCTTCTAGCGTCCCTTTTTCTTCTCATCACCAAAGACCTACACATTTTACTAAATGCAAATTTAAAGCCAATGTCAACTAAAATGGATTCCCAATACCACAAAAGACCCAAGAAACCATGCATTAGCTAGGAATAACTGAATATTCCATCAACTGATAGGCAGCCATCTAAATTAATGCAAACCCAAAAATGTCTTGCCTAAAAGAAATCCAAGTTACTCTTCAGGCTACTGATGAGCACTAACATCTGAAATTGTGTTACAACGCTCAACTATGAGTGGTAAAATCTGTTTAGATGCTCTGCCAGGCTGCCTCCGCAGGCGGGTAAGACAGGATCATGGACACCCCAATGTAAATACCCAAGGATGGTATTTAGTTATCTTTTTCATTATTAAGTCACTGGAATAAAGTTATAGATGATTAACAGAACCAGTATCTTCCAGACGAATAAATATTTCTAGAACTGTGATTTATCTCAAAACAAAAAGCCCGTGATATAACCACAGCAGTAGATAATTGATGGCGTTACACTGCAGGCTCAGAAAACTCAACTTACATATGCTGGGCTTAGTGCAGCCAGTTCAAAACATGTCTCCTTCCTCACTTCGCCGCATGAAGGAAGACTAATGTTTCTAGATCAATCAAAATGGCAAGTATTTATTGGGATGAATGAGAGAATGGGATGTAGTGGGAGCAGAGGAAACTGTACTGTGGCAAATGTCCCTTCTCTCTCTCTCTTAATATGTATTTCCTTTCATGGGTCTTAGGGGTATGAAAGGGCAGGAAATTGCTTGGCCCTTCGAATGGAGAAATGGCGTGCTGTGAGAGACCTGGGTTCCTCTGTCTTCCCTTCTTCTGGCTCCTCATCTTCTCCTGTGACTGACGAGGTAAGCTGGACCTGAGTCCTTTTTCGCAAAGTGAGCGGACCATGGGTGATCTATTCAAGCCCCTTTCTAGACAGAGGAAAACTGACTTGTTTTTACCTCATGTAGTCTAGACAGAACATTCTTTACCAGCAAAGCCATAAAACCTGACCTAGGAATTTAAAAGTGGGTGTTCCAACTAACATGGTTGTAAATCTCAATTTTTTTTTTACATACTCCTACTTGCTGACTAAAAGACCGCATGGGGTTTGGCTAAAATGCTTGCTAGTAAGAACTGTTCCTTTGCCTGACCTTGTCTCCTATTCATCTTTTTTTTTTTTTTTTCCTTTTAAGAAACTGAGAGAGGGAAAGAAAGAAAAGAGCTGGAAAAAGAGCAGTCCTCCTTCACAGCTTGATACTTCTGCTTCTCTAATTAAATACCTACTGGAACTGCCTTGAAATTTAGCGTGGAGTGAATTTTTCTTCTGTTTGTTTTTTTCCTGCATCACATTCACCATTTTAAAATTTTAGACAAGCAGAACAAAAGAAAAATTTAAATACTGCCTCTCTCAATATTATTTACCTAAAACTGGGATTACTTTGGAAACAAAGGTATTTTCATATATTTAGTGTAAAAAGGGCTTCAAATGTTACAGTCAAAATCCAGAGAAATAATTATGCATGTGGATTTAAAAATAGACTTGTGAGATTAATTTTAAACACACTAACAATTGACTTTTGTTCTTTTGTTATTCTCCTGGAAGAAGCCAATATCCAAGAACTCTTCTCCAACACGCATACCATTTGATACATCAGAAATCCTCGCTTTTAACCCCTGGCCAGTCAAAAGCAAAGACGACATACAACATCAATTAATATGGAAAATGACGCTGATTTATTTGTGGGAAAAATTGCCTACACAAATGAATTTTGAGGAGTATAAAGCTTACTCAAAAGCATATTTTCTCTCAGAGATTGAGCTTTAAATCATATTATCACTAATAAAAATTCATAATTTATCTTTTTAATCATACTATATTTACTTTGAAAAAGTTTATCATTCACCGCCCCCCCACCTTTTTTTGACCAGGTCATCTTCTTAAATATATCTTTAAGTAGTTTTTAAACAGCATCAAAATGCCCTGGGTATTAGCTTCTCCCTAATATAAATTACACATCCATGGATTTGAAAGTTACACTGCAATTTTATGGAATGTCTTACAGCAAGCGTTATATCTGGGAGTTAATGTTTTGAACTCCCTTCTGTGGTTGATCCCCTGATAAGCCCCACTTTGTCACAGAATCTTACTTTCACAAAGAGTCTGGTGACGATTCAATAATAACACAGCACCTTTCCCCTCACAGTCCCAATTCCAGAATGGAGAAGCATGCACAAAGAGCACTGGTCAGTTTCAGGGTGCCATCAGTCTGAGGTAGTCCTAAATGATTCCCTTTCTGTTTAACCAGAGAGAAATGACAGCGTGTACTATATTTTGGAAAACAAAAATGCAGACAATAAAAAAAACCTTTCATTTTTGTTCATTCTTAGCTTTCATAGGTCACACAGGATGCAACTTGCATTGGAATCTGGAGGTGAATCACCTCTATTGATGTTTCTTTACTAAGAGACTCAGAATAAAACAGGATGAATGTGAAATATACCTGATAGGTATTAATGTTTGAAATATACTAGACTGCATCTTTCATTTTCCTATTGGATATTCCTTTTTACTTATTTTATAATTTGACAAAGCTCTTTGTGGTGGAGGTACTAGTGTACCATGGAGAATATTATGGATAAGAGCTATCATCTCCAAACTGAGTCTCCCTAAAACCAAGTTTCACTACCAAGTTTTTGATTGCCTTCTCTACTCTAAACTTTACTTTCTTTCTTTTCCTGAACATGATTCCCTCAAGACTGAGAAGTATCAAAGAAAAGGGGGTTTGAAATCACATAAAAGCCCCTGTGTCCCAGTCCTTTGTAGTAAAAGGATGTTACTTTAGTCTCCCAGGCCTTCCCTAAGTCTCAAGAGTTAATGATTAGGAAATGTGAAGATGTAGAAACAAAGAGTAGCTGTTGGGCGAGGAAACTTGTAATAATTTCTACTATAAATCTGCCACATAGCAGAATCATTGAACTCCCAGTTCCCTGTAAGATATAAAGGTCTGACACACATTCCAAAATAGTTTATATAGGATGCAGACTATCCCCACCCCCCGCAGATGAAAACTGCTGACTGCAATCACACAGACTCTAGACCAGTTGAAACTAGAAGATTGATGATGCTTGAAACTTCACTTTATGCCAACTGATCATGCACCCTGCAACACCCTCCCTCACACTCCCTTTGAAACCCCTTTCCTGAAAGCCATCAAGGAGTTGGGGTCTTTTGAGCATGAGCTGCCCATTCTCCTTGCTTGGTGCCTTGAAATAAACGCTGTACTTTCCTTCACCACAGTCCAGTATCAGTAGGTTGGCTTCACTGTGCATGGGTGAATGCAGCCAAGTTTGGGTCTGTAACAGTCTCACTTCCCCTATTCCCATTTGCAGCTGCTCATGAGACACACAACTTCAGCTTGTAAATTATTTTATTCCTTTGTTCTTGAAGGGACAGGTAGGAATAATGTCAAACTGTAAATCCTGACCAGCTTCATTTAAAATAAAGCTTTCTGCTAATATTAAGGAAATGAAAAAAATGACTACTGTGTACCATCATTATTTAGGTGAAAAAAAAAAGGAGCAAAGGAGATTTGTACAAAGGAAAAGGAATTTCCAAGGTATTAAAGATACTGATTTTTTGATATTGACTTTCATAGCTTTAAAATCATGCTTTTTAGTAACAGTAAACAAAAAAGTTCCATTTAAAAGAGATACCACATAGGGTTGAAAAATTAACTGCTAATGGTTCTTATTTAAAGGTCCACCTTAAATTATCTCATTAAATACATCGTTTGTGTCAATTTTCAAATACATTTACATCACTACTTAAAATTCAATATTTGCATGTTTAAATAAAGGCCTGAACACCAATGTTCACACAGCTTTATTTACATTAACTCAAAGCTAGTTTCAACCGAAATACCTATCAACTGTTAGATGGATAACAAAAATGTGGTGTACCTATGCAATGGATACTGCTTGACAGTAAAAAGAATGGACCATGATAGCACTATAACACAGAGGAATTCCAAAACATTCTGCTCAGTGAATGAAGTCAGCTACATATGAGTGCATACTATCACTCCATTCACACTAAATTCAGGAAAAGGAAAGCTAGAGTGACAGAAAGCAGCCCAGTGATTGCCAGGGACCAGGGTTATGAAGAGGGATCAAAGAGGCAGGAAGGAGATTTTTGTGGTGATGGAAATGTTTATATCTTAACTGCAATGATGACACCATTCTGCAATGATGACACCATTCTGTACATGTATGAGAAATCATCTAGCTGTATACTTAAATTGGGTCAATTTTATTGTGTCAAACTGCTTTTCAATAAAGCTGATTTTTAAAGTTCAGTAAATTTCTATCAAGGAGATAATAGACTAAACCAGACAGTCCTGAAAATAAGGTTAAAAAACTAGTAACAAACATGTGCACAACTAGCTCCCAAGAACAGTTTCTGCCAAAAGTAAACAAGTTAAAACATCAGTTCCACCACAACCAAGCCATACAAAAGGGGGATAGTAATTTTAACTAATTTTTAGGATTTCTAAAAAATTTAAATGCAATGTTTGACATACTTAACAGAATAACTGACACACAGCAAGAACTCAAAAATTTAACTATTTTCTACCAAGGCAAATTCTTTAAAAGCAGTTTATAGAATTAATATAGCTTTTTTTTTTTATGTAGTGTAATTACTTTTTTTGTTGATTACAATGTGTCAATATCCGGTGTACAGCACAATGTCCTAGTCATGCATATACATAGATATATTTGTTTTCATATTTTTTTCATTAAAGGTTACTACAAAATATTGAATGTAGTTCCCTGTGCTACACAGAAGAAATTTGGGGGGTTCGATCTATTTTTATACATAGTGGGTAACATTTGCAAATCTCAAACTCCCAAATTTATCCCTTCCTACCTTCTTTCCCCTGGTAACCATAAGATTGTTTTCTATGTCTAGGAGTCTGTTTCTATTTTGTAGATGAGTTCATTAGTGTCCTCTTTTATCCTTTTTTTTAGATTCCACATATGAGTGATATCATATGGTATTTTTCTTTCTCTTTCTGGCTTACTTCATTTAGAATGATTATCTCTAGGTCTATTCATGTTGCTACAAATGGCATTATTTTATTCTTTTTTATGGCTGAGTAGTTTTCCATTGTATAAATATACTGTAACTTCTTTATCTAGTTGTCTATCGATGGACATTTAGGTTTCAGGATGCAAGATTAACATACAGAAATCAGTTGCATTTCTTTAACTAACAATGAATTAGCACGAAAAGAAAATAGAGAAACAACCCCTATTAAATTCACATAAAAAACAATAAAATACTTAGGAATAAAAGTGATCAAGGAGATGGAAGACTTATACATGGAGAACTATAAAACATTGATTAAGGAAATTAAAGATGACTTAAAGAAATTGAAAGATATCCCACGCTCTTGGATTGGAAAAATCAATATTGTTAAAATATCTATGCTACCCAAGGCAATCTATAGATTTAATGTGGTCCCTATCAAATTACCCAGGACATTTTTCACAGGATCAGAAGAAATAATTCTAAAATATATATGGAATCACAAAAGACCCAGAATTGCCAAAGCAACACTGAAGAAAAAGAACGAGGCTGGAAGAATAACCCTCCCAGGCTTCAGACAATACTACAGAGCTACAGTAATTAGAACAGTGTGGCATCAGCATAAAAACAGACATATGGATCAATGGAACGTAACAGAGAGCCTAGAAATAAATCCGCAGACCTATGGTCATTTAATCTTCAATAAAGGAGGCAAGAATATACAATGGAGAAAAGACAGTCTCTTCAGCAAGTGGTGTTGGGAAAACTGGACAGCAGCATGTAAACCAATTAATTTAGAGTACTCCCTCACACCATACACAAAAATAAACTCAAAATGGCTTAAAGACTTAAATCTAAGACAAGACATGATAAACTTCCTAGAAGAAAACATAGGCAAAACATTCTACGACAAAACCTCAGCAACATTCTCCTTGGGCAGTCTACCAAAGCAACAGAAGTAAGAGCAAAAAGAAACAAATAGGACCTAATTAAACTTATAAGCTTTTGCCCAGCAAAGGAAACTGTAAGCAAAACAAAACAACCACCAATGGAATGGGAGGAAATATTTGAAAATGATATGACTGATAAAGGTTTAATTTCCAGAATATATAAATAGCTTATATAATTTAATAACAAAAAAACCCCAAACAACTCAATTCAAAAATGGACAGAAGATCTAAACAAGCAATTCTCCAATGAAGACATACAAATGGCCAATAGGCACATGAAAAAAAGCTCAGTATCACTAGTTATCAGAGAACTGAAAATCAAAACTACAATGAGGTATCATCTCACACCAGTCACAATGGCCATCATTCAGAAGTCCACAAACAATAAATCCTGGAGAGGATATGGAGAAAAGGGGACACTCCTCTGCTATTGGTAGAAATGTAGTTTGGTGCAGCCACTATGGAAATAGTATGGAGATACAGCAAAAAACTAAAAATAGACTTGCCACATGATCCAGCAATCCCACTCCTGGGCATATATCCAGAAGGAACTCTAATTTGAAAAAATACATGCACCTCAATGTCCATAGCAGCACTATATACAATAGCCAAGACATGGAAGCAACCTAATATGTCTTCTTAATTAGGCTTCCTAATATTTTATTAGTCCCAACTACTACCACTCAGCCAAGAATCCTAATTTATTCAAATGATCCCGCTTTCTAAGTTGCTGCTATTCTTTATTCATTTACATATTCAACAAATACTTACTAACTGATTTCCATGTGCCAAGCACTTTCCTGAGTGCTTGGGATAAAGTATTAAACACATCACATATAACCTTCTACTTTCATGGGAAAGTAGACATTAAACAAACATATAATTAAATAATTAAGTCCGAATTATAAAAAGTGCTACAACTTAGAAGAATCTGGTATTGTACTGGATAATAACAAAGGGAGGTCATTAGGATTGCAATCTATGGGAGCATTACGTAAGAAAGGAATATTTGAACTGAGACCTGCAAGATGGAGCCTGAGCAAAAGCATTCTGTGTAGAGAGGACAGCAAAGACCTCACAGTACCCAAAAACTGTGATCAACCCAAAGAGCTGGAAAACAAACAAAAACCAAATGTGCCTAGTGGGTAATGAGAGGAGAGGAAAGTTGCAGGAGATGAGCCTGGAGAGAGACACAGGCAGATGATGGAGAGGCTGGGGGGCCACGGTAAGGGCATTTTGCAGGTATACATCTACTTCACGGAACAGTAATGTGTATCAAGTGGCTTCTATATAACAAACAGTTTCCAAGTGCTTTACATGAGCGATTTTGTTTAATCCTCATAATAACTCTATATGGTAGGTATTCATTGTCATGCCCATTTGATAACACAGTCAACTAAATTTAAGTAATATGCCCAAGATGACAGACAGGAAGCAAACAGCAAACAAAGAATCTTAACTTCACAACCCACCCACTTGACCACGAGGTTATGTAGCTTCTTCCTATGTTTTCCTGTCTCTCCATTGAACACTAAAGCATGTTGTAACAGGATCTACTTAATTAATTGAAAAATTCACACCATCTGCTGTGGAAGGAAGGATTATTGAGGAAGAAGAATGGATGCAGGGAAAACAGAAATGAAGTGCATAGTCAAAGCCAGCTTCATGGCACACAAACTATGCTATTGCACCAGACCTCACACTTAGAAGGGCACTGCTCTTGGCTTAATTATGCTATAGCTGTCATGAAATTCTAAATAATTATTCAACAAGGGTCCAGTATTTTTATTTTGCACTGAGCCTCACAAATTATATAGTTAGCCACAGCAATAGTCTATGCCAAAGATTCAAATGGCTTGGGTTTTTAGATTAATTCACTCACATCTGATGATCTGGAATGACCTCACCAACATCCTTCCTTGGGGGCTGAAGAAAATTGCCATTTATTAAGCACTGAGCTAGGCAAGATCCTAGAGCTTTACATATAAGAATCAATTAATCCATATAATCACTTTTCAAAGTAGATTATATTATCAGGTCTATGTTAAATGAGAAAACTCTGGCTCAGAGATGTTATGGAATGTGATATCCTGGTAGATGATAGAGCTAAGGCTGTAATTTCAAACCCATTCTTGTGACCCAAATCTTGTTCTAAGGCCCTGGTTTGCCCACCCTAGAGCTCCACTGCCATGCTCATGCTCTGGTTGGTGTGTCTCGCTATAGCTTGGAGCCTAGGGACCAACCTTTTAGTGTAAGCAGTCACCAGAGGTTGTCCTCCCACAGAAAACCCCCTATCATGCCTGTCCCTCCTGGAGCCCAGACTGACCATTTCCCAGACCCTAATGCTCTGCAAATTAACAGATTATCTCTCATTAACATTTTTTAAAGAATATAATACAGTACCATGAGCCAATTCCCCCCCAAAAAAATTTGCAATGCTTTCTTCAAATCCTGGAATTGCTGGATCCAGAGCGTCACAGAACCACCAGGCACGCCAGGTGACAACCACACAGCCTTTTTATTTGTGCATCTTTTCTGCCCACTGACAGTATCTGAGGATGTGGCAACCCACTTTCATTGAATCATATTCTACCTAAACTACAGAGATCAGAGCATTTACCCAGAGTCAGAGAGAATTTTAATTTCCACTCCAATTCTCCTTAATATCAGACAAAAGTTCATACGTTTCAGCTGAACTCTCCCAGTGGCAAACACAGCAGTAATATAAAAACCAAAATCAGTCCCTGAGGTGAATTCTCAAAGTTTTATAATCTAATGTAAACATTTTTGCAAAACATAAAAGTAAAATACGTCCTATTTACTGCCTAAATTTTGGATTTTGGTCACCTATTAAAAACAAGCAAAAAAGAAAAATAAAACCTGTTATAAACACATTTTTAAAAGCAAATTTTAGTTGTGATAAAGTAACTAATTAATCAGCACAGTTTTCCTACCAATTTTTGGTTAATCATACAAAGTGGAAATCAGTGTGGTAGCTCTAATTACATGGAACACTATCCAATATGTGTTGCAGTTGCTAATGAGAATTTGGTTCTCAAATTCTCCATTTCCATTCTGTTACATGCCTCAAAGGAGAAAACACAATTCTCTTACACTATTTTGAATACTGGATAAGAATAAGACCAAAAAAAAAAAAAAAAAAAAAAACCAGTGCTATCTTTTGCTGAGGTGAACTTAAAGATTTATCATTTCCCATTTACTGGATATTTATTGCTTAGGCCAGGTACCCACTTAAATTGCAACTTTTTATTCTTTTCAAGAATGGAGGTCTCATTCTAACATAGTCCCGATTTGTTCATTAGAAGCAAAAATCAGGTGACTAAGGACAATGCTACCTAATCCATTCAAACTGATCACTAAGCCTCCTGCACAGCTCAGAATGGAATTCAACTTGACACTTTTCACTTCCATGAAATTGACAGTTTCAGTCTGTTGGAAAACTTTCTGGAACTCTGAGTTCCAAGAGAGACCTAAATGCCACCTGGGTAATCTCCCAATTACACTAAGTGGAATGCTTCACTGAAATAGATGGGGCTTTCTTCTCGCTTTCTGGTTTATTTAGCAATTAACACAGAGTAGAAACTTCTCTTTCAGACTAATATCCTTCATTAGTCATCAAATGGTTTTTTTTCACTCTGCCGTAACCATTCCCTAGGTGAATGGAATGAGTCATGAAGATTCCCACATTCATCTCTGCACGTCGCGAGTGCTGTGAGGACAGTACACTAAAGAAACAGGTCAGGATCAGGGGGCATCCCACTTACTAACTACTGACGCAAACAGAGAAAAAGTCAAATTGAACTTGTTGAAAGGTGAAGAAATTGTGAGGATGTTTGGAAACGGTGGTTAGCATGACACAAGATATTTTTTAGAGACTGTTAGAGCTAGCAATCCACATTATTTGCTCCATCAGTGACATGTCCTCCACGGATGAAAGCTTTTAGGTCCTTAATTAAATGTGAATAGTCTTTTGGTGAATTAAAATTCTAGGTATAGGTTATAACTAGGGTGATCAGGTAATTCATTACCTAAACAGAGACATTTTTAAAAGTAAAAGGAAAGGTTAATAATTACCCTGAGACAGCAGGAAGAAAGTAGGATTCTCATGGGCATACCAGGAATGTACATTTTAATCACAGATGATTTTTATCTTCAGTGCATACCCAGTGTAAGACAGACCACTCAAGATATAAACACAGTGGTCCTGAAAAGAGGATACTGGACAATTTAAATCCAATAATTATAAAACTGTATATATGCAACACGTGTATTTAGTTTTTTTAGAAGCAGAACTTTGAGCCACAGTTCTAGTCTAAAAAAAAAAGAAAAGTATCATTAAGCACATAGTCTTTACCAAAAATCAAGAAGGCCCAGAAAAAGAGGTTGGGATAGAAAAGAATCTAAGAAACATGATATGATAGAAGTGTTTGAAAGGCCTGGGGAGGTTTAGCCAAGGAAGAGAAGATTCAGCAATGGCTCATGAAAACGATTTGTAAATCCTTTGAGGACAGTCATGAACAAGGGAGTTATATGTATTTTCTGTGCCACGAGAGGTCAGAGCAAGGATTAAGGGGCATAGATCTTTAGCTCAAAGAAAGAGATCAGTTTTGAACAATGGAGACTGCTCAACAAAGGAACAGGCTATCATTTGAGTTAGTGAGTTCCAGCACTAGCAGTACACAGGTAGAATTTGGACACTCATTTATCACTTTCTTAGAATATGTAATATATGCCAGGTGCTTTGATGAACAGTTAACAAGCAAAACCCTTTTAAAAAATCCTGACAATCCTATATGGTGGTCACTATTATAATCATCTCTGTCATAAAACTTATAAAATGAGGAAACCTAAACATATTTAAAGACACATATCTAGGAGATATGATACAGAATTCAACTAAATTGTTTTCTACATTTCCTTCCATAGTCAAGATAATTTTCAAACCCTGATTTAAATTGTCTTAAATAATAGGCAAGTACCTCAAATAAGGAGAAGTTCAAAGACAGAGTAACTATAGCTCTTCTGCTTGGGTTTTCTCTCATTATCTGGAATCTGACCTTCTCCAGGTGCTGGCTTCATCCACCTGTTGGTTGCAAGATAGTGCACTGATTCCAGTCATCATGTGCAGAAATAAGAGCATGCAGGAGCAGAGAGCTTCCCTTGTGGAGCCTCATTCTTACATGTGAGAACTATTTCCCCGATCTAGCAGGTCTCCCCTCACATCTTATTGGTGATATGACCTCTAACCCATCACTGGCTAGAAGAATGCAACTATCATGACTGAATTCCACCAAGTAGGACTTATCCTTGATTCAAATGGGGGAGGCATGGGTACAGAGAAAACGTTTCTGTTAGTAAGAAGAGAGGTCAAAAGATATTAGTAGGATACGTGGTAGACCTTACAGTCTTACTACTCAAAGTATCTACAGCACTTGGGAGCTTGGCTAGAAATGCAGAATCCCAAGCCCCACCCTAGACCTGCTGGAAAAAAATTCTGTGCTTGGAAATATGATTTGTGTTTACATTAAAATTGGAAAAGGTCTTCCCTATAATGCCTGCTATAGGCAACCCTGATTGTATCATCTTATCAAAGCATCCTATAAAAGAGCAAAATCACAATGATAGAACAAAGTTTGAACTCGAGTTCTCAGTGTGAACTGCAGAGTAAAAAATCTCCTTCTCAGAACTCAGGCCAGCCATGTGGATTCTGGAAGTTTCAAATATTTGTATTAACACATGATGGCCCTCATCATGCCAGTTACCAAGGGTCTTCGTGAAGATTGTGTATATGCGTGTGTGCTTCTGTACACATATTTTCATCCTTTCTGTGGGTGTGAACCACCACAGTGCTCTTTTAAAACACTGTACAATCACAAATAATGTTTGGCAATTTCACAGCCTCTTTCATCTGCAAACTGATCAAATGCTTTACAGATAATTGGCCTTTGGGGGGGAAGGTGGGAGAGAGTGGTGATTTGTCAATTTGTCTTTGAGTTTGGCTCTTTGGAATATTACCATAATTTTGAGATAGCTAGTATGCAAAAGAAAACATGGCTCTGTGGAGCCTTTTATGGGATGCCACAGTAATTAACTGGTTGCACTGTGGCCAAAGGTTATTATTTGAGCAGCTGCTTCTTTACAAAGCCTACATAATCTGTAGCCAAAGGGTTATCAGGAAAGACAAAAAAAAAAAAAAAAAAAAAAAAAAGTTTGTTTACTTGTGATAGTGTTGGCCCTTTTCAGTTGGGAATTTATTTTATTTCCCATGCAGGCCTTCTGCAGCTCTGCCCAGGCGTGGGAGAAGCATTTCAATCAGGTGACTGACATGTGAATACAGAGGGCTAGATTCTATTTAGAGTTTACCTCTCACCATGAATACTGGATCCAAGTATCCTTCCTTTGGGGACATACAACACTAGAGCTGCCCCTGATTTAAGCAGTATACTTCATCCTCAAAGATGTTACCTCATCTTTTCAGTCTTTCCTCTGACCTGGCACTTCCACTGTACCTTTATGAAGCCATTCCAGCATTCTGTGAGCCTGGCTGCTTCTGGGAAATATAGTATGTGATGCCTTCAGTGGATTCCATGGTCATGGCCCACTCCTACCCTCCCTCGGTGTTAAGCAGGTCCCCGAGCTGGATGCTACACTGAGTGGTATCCCATGCCTGTGTGGGGTAGGCATTACCAACTATCAAATAGTGATGCTGGCTGAGGTTACGCAGACAGTGAAGGCAATTCCATACCCAAAATAGATACCTTCCTCTGTAAGGATGAACTACTGGCCCTTTTAGGATGGAAGAGACCCAATGTGGTCAATTCTACCAAGTAGTTTGTTGGTCTCCTCAAGGAATAGTGTTTTATTGTAGGCTCAGTGTTTTTCCCTATGATTGGCAAGTTAATATTTCAAGAAAGCAACTGCAAAATCTGCCTTTGTAAATGGGAGAAAATGCCTTAATAGACCTTTTGTCTATGCTACTACAGGTCTGTTACTCATGTGCCCATCTTGGCAATTCTGGGGTAGCCAATGGCAAAAGCTGGCTAACGTCAACTGGTTGAGCTGTTCAATGCATCTACCGCGGTAGATGCTTTCTTGTGGCCAATAATGTGTGATACAGAAGTGGGTACAGAATATGAAGATTTCTGTGTGTCCACCCACATCCCAGCCCTGCTTATTGCTGATCGTCCAGTTTTTCATCTTCTAGACCACTGCCAGAAGGCAAGGTGATTGGCCACTGCCAAGAATCATAAATAGTCGCACACTAAGACACTTCTCCTTTTACACAAAGGATATATCCCAGTGCACTGCTCACAGCACTATTCACCGGGAAGATTTTTTTTCTCCCCTTTACTGTCTTTCAGGATCACCCCTGAATGTGGCTGAAATGTAGCCAACATCCATTTTTGGCTAGCACTCAAGAACTCAGCTGACCCATTCATAAACTAATCTCACAGTTTTCTCTCCTGTTGCAGTTGATTGTACAAAATCTCCCATAAGTCACAGGTGAAAAGCAAGGAGAGGAATACAGTTAGGAGGTAACATGTGGGTCTGCTCATAACCTCTGATCCTACAGAGACTTAATTCTAGATGTACCCAATTTGATCTTACAATGGACTGACCTACGTTCGGCCCATCCAACTTTGTGGCTTAGTGAGTCCAATAGGTTCTAGATCATAATAGAAAATTATGGATGCATGGTTACTCTGCCCATGGTTAAACATTCCATCTCTACCATGGACCAGTAAAGCAAACAGCTGTTTCTCGAAGGGTATATGATTATTTGCTTGAATGGCATGGTCTTATTCCAGAATTTCGAGGTCTGCATTGTGATTCCTCCAGTGAAGCTTGCCACAGAGGTTCATACTGCCAATTATACTGCCAACAACACTTCTAATAATGTAGTGCCTGGCAGACCACATAGGCTGAGTAGCAGGGCTGCTTGTACTGTAACTGGAAGTTACTGTAGTTCTTTCCTGCTCCAGGCCCTATACAAAGCTGCCCGCCTTCTCTATCACCTGTTATGTCAGCCTCCAGAATCCAAAAAAGATGCTAAATTTTGTGGTAGCGGATGCAAGATGCAACAATTTGTCTTCCACTTTGTAGAGGATGTCCAACTATAATTTTGATCACTGGACTCCTATAAATTTCACTGATGTGACCTTCCTCTGAATCTTCATCGTATTTATCTTTGACCCGTTGGTGTGTCTTACCAGTGTTTCCAGCTTTCTCATAACCTCTTGCTTATTCTGTCCAATCAGAATGATGTCATCAATGCAATGATAGATTAGGGTAATTTTTGGTGGAATATATTCCACCAAGAGTTAGAATCTCTTCAGACTATGACAGAGAGCCCGAGAGTTAACATAGCTCTGAGGCAAACCTGTCAGTGAACATTGCTATTTGTTCAACATGAATACAAACTGTTTCTGATTCTCTTCTGATTGGAAGGGAAAAGAAAGCATATGCCAAATCAATAGTGACAGAGCATATACCCAAGGTATTATTAATCTGTTCAAGAAATACCACCACATTTGACTCAGCAGCTGTGGTGGCATCTAACACTTGTTTCAAGTCTGTGGTGGTCTACAGTCATTCTCCAGAGTCCATCAGATACCAAAGGTGTCAGACTGGCTAATCAAACAGACGTGACAGGGACCACTACTCCGCACGGCTTAGGTCTTCAGCTGAGGCGCTAATCTTTGTCATCCTCTCTAGGGTTTCATACTGTTTTCTAATGACTCTCTTATCCAGGGAAGGCAGCTTCAGATGTTTCTATCTGACTTTCTTCCTAATGATAGCTCTTTCTTCACAGGTGAGGGACAGGAGGGTTAATCCAACTGTCCAATATATCAATTTTTATTATGTTCTTGAGCATTGGAGAAATGACCACAGGATGGGTCTGTAGGCCCAGTGTACTCAATATGAGCCAGAACTCCATCGATTATCCGGCCCCTGTCTGCCCCTGCTGCAACAGGGGGACTGTGATGACAACTGAGTCTGTAGATGTCAACGCCAACTCAACCTGTGTTCAACAGTCTTAGAAACGTCTGGGTTTATCCCCCTTCCCCACGGTGTATTCATGTGAGTAAATGGCTGTAGATCTCTGAAAAAAGTTGGGGAAATCATTAACACATATACTTGACATAATAAGGCTAAGTCCTTCCTCCTCAAGGGTTTTCAGTGTAAAAATCATTTCAGATCTGAAAACTTGAGCGTAACATTTTATTGAGGTGTCCATTCTCCATCTTTTGTGCCTACATACATGCCCTTAATATATATACACATTTGTTGAGCCGCACCTCAGACATTACACCCCTTGAGATACTATTACCTCTCATCCATTTCACAACTCCTGGCTAGTGAAGTTCCTTGTCTGTTCCTTGTATCTTACCAGCCATTACATTAACTGTGCCTCCTGAGCACTGTCACCTGGCCATCCTTCCTTTAAGGCCACAACAACCCATGAGTAATAATAAGCCCAAATTCTGTGACCATATCTTCCACCATCAGCCTTGGCATACAGAGGAGGACCATCATCAAACTTCTCAGCGATGCTAGTGCCCTTCCCACCACTCGTTCCTAGTAGCCTTGGTTAATCATATGTCCTCTGGGTCCCCTTGTGGAACATCATTCTCTCATGGATCTCCTGGACCTATGTAATATACCCATTCCAACATGCCCTCTTTCCTCTGCATCTTTATTCCTTCCTCTGCCTTTGTCAAGGGCAACTCAGGCATTTCTATTTTAGTCAGAGTGAGCCACTGTTTATTCCAGGCCTCTAAGATCTAACCCATTATTAAGTTTACCTCCATTCCTGGGACTCTTACTAGAACATTAAATACTAAGTCTCCAGAGAGTGACCTTAAATCAGTAATTCTTGTTCATCCAGACTTACATTCCTGCCCCCTGATCAAGCATTCTCAAAATCTAATCCCAGTATTGCTCTCCTGGCTCCTGCTGGCATATACAGACTAGTTCTTGCAGCTTGTTAGGTGAAAAGATTCTTTTCTTCCTTATAAAGCTCAGCAGATCCTTAGTTGAGCTATGTCAGGATTTAACCCTAATTAGCAGCTTCAGAACCAGGAGAGAAGGTGGAGGCAGCTTATTGCCTTATATGCAAAAGACTTCTGCAGCTTCAATTTTTCCAAGTTTCAGTTTTTCAGATGCATCAACATACCTGCCATAGCATCTCCCTCCAGTGTGACATTTTCCTAGGTCATTACTGGGAAATCCCTATTAATTGAGTTATGCCATCTACCCATGCCCCATCCAATGAGTGGGGTGGCATCCTCTTCACCTGCCAGTTGGTAGGTAAGCCAGTTCCATATCCCATCTTACTACCTGTTTTCTCAGACCACTTGGTACCACTTATATTAATCTATATGAAAGATGGTGGCCAGGTAGCTGGGGAAAGCCAT
Source organism: Camelus ferus (assembly GCF_009834535.1). Classification (NCBI taxonomy): domain Eukaryota; kingdom Metazoa; phylum Chordata; class Mammalia; order Artiodactyla; family Camelidae; genus Camelus; species Camelus ferus. The sequence continues at coordinate 80,806,362 of NC_045698.1, read as the reverse complement.
TAGACCATGATGTTTGACTCTAAGGACAGGAGAGGAGAGAGGTTTGGGTAAAAGAGACCTAGATTGCTGAGCAGTCTAAGGAAAGTTTGGTAAGAACATTCAGGAGGCCTTAAGCCAAAGTCAACTATCAGTAGAATCCACTGAATCTCATGAATGGGCCTTTCTCTGCCCTGCCACACTCAATCCCTGTCTCGGAGCACCCCATGGGAAACATACCCATGGTCAGAACATGGGGATTGATTTTGGAGTACAGCTTCCGAGTTTGGGGCCAACTTCATGGGCATGCAGCTTGTACTGTCACGCAGAGACCTGCATTTCTTGAAGCTCTCTGCTATTGTTTTGACACTCTGAATAATTTTATCTTTGAACCTGCATCTTAAGGGACCAGGGAGCATGTTCACTAACAGAGACAATGCATGAAATATGCATGGCTACCATACCTTGCTGCCCATTTACATACAGGTCTCATGGTGTCCCACAGCACAGGATGCTGGTAGACCCATGATGTGTTTAAGTCAGACTTGAACTTAGTTTGAGGTAAGTTTGTTATGTCCACGGTGAGTGACAGAGGCCAACAGGCCACCAGAACTTGCTTCAAATTAGAAAGAAGGCAGAACGTTATAAGAAACACAAATGAACATAGGAACACATCATCGCTTATGCCACTATTCTGTGCTGAACAATCACTTATGCTGAAAATGATGGCACAGAAAGTCAAGGAAAAGATAGAGCAACCCAATAGTTCCTTTTCCTTGCAGTCTTTCCTTACTCATTAGTCAGCTAAAGGCAGAGGATGGTGGTAGGATGTGTATGTATCAAAAAGTGAAATAAAAACACTTGAGTGCCTTTTGTGTAGCTTCCATTTTTCTAATAAGATAAATTACACACGTGTGTACAAGTCACAGAACACGAATCGTATGATTCAGTGATCCTGCACGCAGTTAAATGCTCTTATATTTGCATTTGAAACTGGCATTACACAACAAAGATGGATGGTGAAATTCAAGCTAGTAATTTAAAATTTTAAGTATTTCTTTACTTGAGACAACATGAAATAACACATTAACATTTAAAAAACACCATGAAAGATCAAAAGAAAGATTGAAGACAAAAGAAAACAGATTTATATTTTAGTACCTTCCCTGACACTGCATTTCGAACAATGGGCCTCATGTTTTTATTTTGAAACAGGTCTGGCAGTTAAGAAAGCCAGCCCTCCTGTGGCCCTTTGTCAGCTGTGCCCCATGGAGTTGGAGATGTGCAGGTTGCACTGCCATAGCTGTCACATGGGTTTCAGTGCACAGGAAAGTCAGTATGCAAACCTAAGATACCTGAATCTCAATTATCTGTCTGCCTCACCAACCCACTTGTACTCTTTTTTTCCCCCCATCAAAGCATCTCTGAAACTCCTAAAGGGTAGTTTTCACCAGTATTCTACATCCTTAAGCAACGTAAGGGAAGATGGTGATGATTACAGGTATAAATCAAATTTGGAAATGGGGTCCATTCTGTCCCTGCATCAAAGCGTAGCTCACATGTTCAAGCATTTGTTACGCATTTTTCCTTAGAGTATGTGTTAAAATATTGGGCTCTGTGGTCAGATTACCTGAGGTTGCAATTCTGATTCCACCGTGTGACCTGATGTTTTGCTTAGGCTCTGAAAGGTTCATTTATTTCATCTATAAAATGGGGCCAATACGAAACAATTTGCAGAGGAAGAAACACTTATCATGGTAACACGCACACATTTGCCAGTCAGTGTTATCTATTTGCATCATTCCCTTCCAGGGCTGTTTATAACACAGATTCTTCAGAACACAGGATCTGTTTCCCCAGCCCCAAATCTAAGAAAATTCACCTTTACATTCAAAGTCCATCCCCTTGGGCAGCTAGGCTACGGGCTGTAGACCTCTCAGACCACTCATTACCTGCTCAGCTGAGCCTCTGCTCCACACCCGTTTTGTGAAATCGTTGATTCTCTCTAAGGAAAGCTCATCATCGGAGCTTACTTTCCCCTTTTAGATTACCAAGGTTCAATTAGAAGACGACTCAGGTGCCGATCTTCGGGATGCAGAGTCTAAGCAGAATAGAGCAAAAGTCCACACTGCTTCACACTCCTGGCCTTCGCTGTGACCCTGATGGTAAGGAGGTTACCAAGTGGGCCTTTGAAAATACACCCTCCGCTCTCTGCTGGCATTTCTTGTCTTCACGAGTCCCTCGCTTTCGCTGCAGTCTACAATCTTACTAGAGTGGACAAAAAATTTGTCAGCTAGTACCTTCAATGGTTCTTCCTCGGTGCAGTGTTATTCCTAACTAAAACTTGAGATGAGCTGGAATTTTGACAGAAAACAAAAACAAGATAATGGTCTTAAGTCAACTTAGCCAAGGATCAAGGTCACTGCTGAGAGTTCGCCCGGCACACTGCGAACACAGTACAAATATATTTTTTTAATGAATGAATAGAGAAAGGAAAGGAGGATGAGGAAGAAAGAAAGATAAAAAGAAAGAAAAGATTGTTAATAAATGAAGTAGGAACTATGCCATTCCCTGAAAATTCTAACCTCTTTCCTATCTGATTCATTCTCTTTCAACTTCCTTTTTCTGTCTCACCTCAAATCACAGGCACATACACAAGGAATGACTGTGCTAATATTTGTCATATTCTGCTCAGGGGATATTATTCTTTTCAACCCTATTCAAGAACACACAGGGACAAGGAAAGACAGTCTTATAGTCTAATTAGCTGTGTTACTGATTAAAGTAATACTTTTTATTATTGAAGTACAGTCAGTTACAATGTGTCAATTTCTGGTGTACAGCACAATGTCCCAGTCATGTGTATACATATATATATTTGTTTTCATATTTTTTTTCATTATAGGTATTACAAGATACTGAATGTAGTTCCCTGATTAACATAATACTTTTGAATTATAGTTCTTTAATGAATTAAGGTGAGTGTCTCAGAAATTACTGAGTATTTTCAAAAGGAAAACATCTTCAGTGGGTTCTCCAGCAGTTAGTTTCCTCACTCCAACCATGTACATATGCACACATACACAGCAGAGGAAACAGTAGAGAAATTATAATTTAAAAAAATGTTGCAACTTTAGATAAGAACACAGCAAGTTAAAAAGGGACACTTAGCAAAAACCTGAAATGCCACCTGAGTAGTTCACAGTATCAGTGGACTAACTGGCTGTAAAGGACAGAAACAGACTCACAGACACAGAAAACAAACTTATGGTTACTGGTGAGGAAGGCGGTGGAAAAGGATAAAATGGGAGTTCAAGATTTGCAGATACTAACTACTGTGTACAGAATAGATAAACAAATTTATACTGTATAGCACAAGGAACTATATTCAATATCTTATAGTAACCTATAATGGAAAAGAATATTAAAAGGAATATGTGTATGTATATGTATAACTGAATTACTACGCTATACACCAGTAATTGACAGAACACTGTATACTGACTGTAATTCAATTAAAAAAAAGAAAATGGTCAGTAAGCAATGCAGAACAAAGAAGAAAAGAGTATGTAAGAATGAGTAATCTTCTCGCATAAGAATGAGTAATCCTTCTTTAAGAAAAGGATTAAATATTGGAGGAAGCTGAAAAGCATTCAATATTGGAAGAAGCAATCTACCAACCAATTAGTTGAATTTTTTCCACTTTCCTATGACTTCTTTAAAAAGTTTTCTTAAAAGTGATGAGGGACATACCTTAAAAGAGTAAATATAAAGATTTGAGCTGTCAGACAAATGTAATGGCTGACAGAATACATTCATATATAGGAGCTTTTTTTTTTTTTAATTTCCCTTTTCTAAAAGCAATAAATAAATTCCACATTGTTCCTGGAATTTAATTAGTGAATGAAAGCTATTTTTCATGGGGAAGACTTGGTGCTTCTTCCACTTTCTCACAATTTTGTTAATTATCTAGGCCACTTTGGGGTGTGTGTGAATATTTTCCTATTCATAGTTCACATAGCTGGATTTACTCATTTTTTAGAGAAATTATATTACTTACAAAATATCCTGTATTTACTGATTCCTTTTCATTTTAATTTGGGTGTGTGGGTCATAGGCAATTAATTATTTCTGCAACTTACTCAACATTTAAAAAATTTCCTTTGACTTTTTCTGTCTCTTGAAAAAGAACTAAATCAGATACAGAGCAGAAAAATAAAGGAATTTTATACTTAATGATTAGCTTAAAAACTGAATTTCAGAAAAACAATCCATACTTGGTTTTGCCTGCATCATCCATATAATTGCATGTTTTGACAGTACTTAACAGGGTCATTGTGTTGTAAATGGTTCTAAAAAATAGATTCCCTCAAAATCATATGTTGAAGTCCTAATGCTTAGGACCTCAGAATGTGACTGTACTTGGAGACAAGGCTTTAAAGATTTCAGTTACAATGAGGTCATCAGAGTGAGCCCTAATCTGATAAAACTTGTATCCTTATAAGAAGAAGCAATTAGCACATAGACACACCAAGAAGATAACCCATGAAGACACAAGGAAGAGAAGACAGCCATCTACAAGCCACGGATAGAGGCCTCAGGAGAAATCAAGCCTTCTAACACCTTGATTTCAGTCTTCGAGTCTCTGAAATTGTGAGAAATAAATGTTTGCTCTTTAAGTCACCCAATCTGTGTTTCTCTGTTACGGTAGCCGCAGAAGTTCAATACAGACTCCTATCCTAATGATGTCCATGGGTAAGGAGAGAGAGAGCAGACAGAAACCAGCAACAACTGTTTGTTCTGCACAACAGACAGATACAGACTTCACGCTGAGAAAAGTTGCACCATGACTTTTCTGCAGAGGGAAGTGTAGCATATGATCCTTTTCCATTATTTTAAGAGTCAGAAAATAAAGGTATTCATTACATCCCAGCCTATGATCTGCTGCAGCGTCCCATCCCAAGTCCTTAGCTCTTTGCCTGTCTAATAATGCATGTGTTGTAGCAGTTCCACCAGTAAGTGATGTTATCTGTAGGAGGAGATTGGAGCCAGATTCCTGTCAAACCTCAAATGCGGCAACCTCAAGGCAAGCAAGCAAGAAGGTCAAAACTCCCATGCGACGGAAGACTTGGAGTACTTTGCCTTTGATTGCTTTCCTCATATTTAACTGTAAAGGCTCTGAGATAACCTGGTGTTCTCAAAGTGTAATTTCCATGAGTAAATGGTCCTAACTCAAGAGCCTGAATCTTTACAGTAACTATGAATATCACTAGGACTTAGGACAATATTTAGTGTAGGAGATGTTACATTTGATCATTTTCACAGCTTGCAAGTTAAGATTACAGTGTTACACAACTTTATCATTACACATTTTGAATTATGATAAAAATTGCAGCTAAGAAATGTTTCAATAGAGGATCATGTGAGCACTCGAGTAGTAAGGGATGGTGTGTGTCAGGTAAGGAAAGGGATGGGACGCTGGAAAAAAAAATCAACTGGCACCTGGAGATTTTTATCTTACCACTAAAGCCCTATAGAGGGTGAATTTATAGATTTTGTCAGTATAGTTCTGTGATACTCAAAATGGGCAGACAAGAACTGAACTTTAAAAATGTTTTTGCTTGGCTAATAGAGAACCTGGAACCATCTGTCTTCCATCCATAAGACAGTGCGGTCAGTAGGACAGAGGCAATACGTGCCACTTGGGAACCAAGAGCAACAAATGTGAGGCCTGAAACTGACAGGCTGTAACTCACAAGTGTCCAAATCCTGCCCTCAGACACTCCTGGGCAGCTCCCACTGGGGCTTTAGTTGGGGAGTCAATTGAATTTCAGTGCCTGAAAGGAACTCTTGGCCTACCGGGAGCAACTATTCTCTGCTGAAACACGGACAAGGAGTTTTGGGTAATAATCAGACACTAACAGTAACCATCTGGATAAAAATACAATTGTTCTCTCTCTCTTATACCCAGCTTTAGGCCCAGGAAAACAAATACAGAGGTAATTAAACTGAAATTCCATCTTTATCCTCTATCCCATGTTAACTAGATGTCACACATCCTGCATCAGAGCCTCTTACTATTCTAGTCAGTGATGGGAATCTTACAAAGACAGTACTCTCACTCTGTGAGATCTGAGCCCTCTGACCCCTGCCACCCAGGAGAAAGGGAAGTACATATGTAGGAGACCATGACTACAAGATGAATTACTGAAGAGAGAAGTCAATCCAAAACAATCATCACATTCGAAACCGTTTCTGTGGCTCTGTGGCCAGAAGTGGTCCAGGAAAATGCCATACATATGGGGATTCTTAAAAGAGAGGGGACGATGGTGAACTGTTCATTACATCAGTGCATCCGGTAACATTTATGATAGTCCACCATCTCCACATTTCTGTGTGACATGTGCCCTGGGAAAATACAGTAATAGTAGAAGAGATGATCTTGGAATTTAAATGTGAATGAAAAACAGAAACGAAATCGTAAACATAGATCTCCATTCCTATGTGCTGAAGGAATTCTAGAACAAAGGGGCCTAGGTGTGAGATTGTTAACCTGGACAGGTTTGAGGCAAGGCTGAATTTTAATCAGACATCTTATAAAAAGTGGGACATAACTCAGAGAAAAGAAAGCACACTGTCACCCTGGAAAAAAATTTTTGCATGGCGAAGAGATATCCTAAAGTCATAGGCAATTTAAATAGTGAATTTTCTCAAAGCAAAACTTCCTCTAGTGCCTGAAAAGAAACAAAAGCAGAGAGATCATTGTAGTGGTGACTGTTTTTCAGTACATAATGGAATAGTTAGGATTAACAAGGAAAACAAATGAAGTCCACTGTAGATCCCTTAATATCAAGTGACCTGGTAAAAATAAAACTTACTGAAGTTATATATATATATTTTTAGAATAAAACAATATACATAGTAGCTTAATTTCTGGATTAGCTCATGCTTTCAAGTTGTTTTCATGAGAATCTGTATGATATACCATGTACAGATCATGCAAATCATCATCTCCAAATCTTCCTCTGTTGGCATAGTTGAGCCCAAACAGAATCTTGAGTCAAGATATAGTGACATATTCCTTTAGTAGTTTGCTTAAGACATGTATCCCGTATGCACTTTGTTTTGCCTGTTCTCAGATGTTTGTCCCATAATGAGCCAAATATACAGAATGCCCTGAATAATTAGTTGTCATAATAAAAGTCTGTCAGTAGAGATCCCCATGTGGTGAATATCTGTTTTGGTGAATTATTTGTGGACAAAGAAATTAGCCACTTACTACAAACACTATATCTGATTAAGCCCTCCCCCCAAAAGGATTAGATAGTCACACTTGGAAGTACTTGTGCATTGAACTAGTGATTATATTTGGCAGTATCTCTGAATTCAAAATGAATTTAAAATGAAGCAGCATTTGACACCCTTAATGAAATGTGATGTTGTAGTTTCCAGTATTTAAACTGCAGAAAATTTGTACAGAATTTCATTTAAAGAGAAAGGGAGCAAGGGAAGAGAAGTAAGGAAAGGAGGCAAGTGGTGGAAGGAAGTATTTCAAACTCATGGGAGTTCATAAAATGTCTACTGAATAGATAAAACGAATCTGTTGCTGTCTCAGGCAATACAAAAGCCACCATTTGTCAATAGTGGTTATGGTTTTAGTGAATTTTTTCAATCAGGACTACTTAGCACATGGGTGAAAAAAAAAAAAAAAACGCCCTAAGCCAAGTTATCTGCATGAAAGGATGGTTTTTCATCAAAACCTAAGAAAAACAATATTTGCATCTTATTGAGGGCTACATCAAGTTTGAAATTCTAAGGAAACACAAAACCTTCCGATTTTGTGGTGATTTCATGATGAGTATTTGTAGAAAAGAAAATAAATGAAGCTTCCTATTAGTGATATACATATAGAAGAAAAAACCTAGGAAAACCATTTTTGAAATAGTTTTACCAAAAATACAACTATCATTTTCTAATTCCATTCTCTTTATCCACGCCCCAAATTTAAAGAATCTCTCCTTTCTCTGAATAGCTATAAAGATTTTTGAATTGACATGAACCTAATTATTTTTTTCTGTATCACGCAGGGCTAAAAGCATTTTGTGAAGAGGGAACCTCACTGAATCAACTCAGTTTATTTATCCAGTATCTTATATATAGGAGCTTTTCAGTAATTGTTAATAATAAAAAAGTGATTGCATAATGATCACAAGAATTAAATCATTTTAAAATTTAAATATATTTGTGTTCAACACGGCAATGCTATGTTTCAGGAAAATATCAGACTGTATTCAATAGGAGCAGCTTTAGAAAATTTTTAAAGATTTTTAAATTTATATGTATTACATTTAGGATTTTGTTTAATCCTAAATTCAGACTCATATTTGAAAGTCCTGTCTCAGAGATAGGTAAGTAACTTCTACATTTTCCAGCAAAGTTTTGAAAATTAAGGACACTTACTACCAGTAGTTCTAAAAAGCCAACTGTGATGCATGAAGAAAAGAAAGTTCTCTGAAATAGACATTTGTTTCTGTTTAGTTATACATACCTATTTCACTAGAAATATCTATCCTGAAAAAGTTTTACTAGGAATTAAAAAAAAAAAAAAGCCCACATTTTCAGAAATAATGGTGGCTCTGATAAGTGCCATTTATTATCCAGAGGTATTTCAGATATGGTTTGATGCAAGTTAATTGCTCAATACTATGTAGCACAAAGAGAGTGGAATAAGGCATCTAATTGATACATTAGCAGTCATTCCTACCTCTAAAAGTTGCAGGAGGCACTTTTAACAGCCATCAATCTCTTCGCAGGGGATCTTTTCTGAACAAAATGGAATATTCACTGTTTGTTCTATCTTATATTTATTTAGCATAGAGCCATTATCATCCTTCCTAAGCACGCAGCTTTACAGAACAAGAGATGTAAAGCAAAAGTGTTCCGAATAAGCAGTTCTTGTTTTATTAAGTGCTCTCAGTTTTGCCTTGAGACCTGGTCAACTTCAGCAAGTTCTTTCTCTTAGGTGCACAAATGGTCCTTCTCTGTTCATTACTATGTATTGTTCATCTACAGTAATGTAGTAATCAGTGGATCATTTTTCTACTTTCCAACCTAAGTAATCTTCCTTTGGGATTTGATCCTAAAAATTAGTTTGGGGAAAAATGAATGAATAGAATTATAGTTCTACTTTCTGTGAGTCTGTGAAGTCAAAATATGTCAAGTTTTCCATCATAAATATCTATCTTTAGAATTTTATGCATCTATTGTAAAAATAATCCCTGGGCTGGAATTTAATATTTCATCTTGCATTTCTTTCCTATATTTCTGCCTTGGAAGATATGGAAAAGTATTCTGAAGAAAAGTTGGTTTTCTATTGCTAAGATGGCAAAAGGAAAAAAGACAGTATTATTAAGCTTACATCGAGGTTAATTGTATTTTTAAATAATGGGTAAAAAGCTGGTTGCCCTGAAGGAGCATTTTTCTCTAATGGTAAAAACAAAGAAAAAAGCTACATGTATAAAATCTAGCCTTTGAAAACGTTTTTGCTGCCTAGTGAAAGTGCTCTCTCTGAAGTCCCAGGTTCTAGAATGTTCTGTAAAATTTGAGACTAAAGCATCGACACTAGAGCTCCTTTTCCCATATCATCTACAACATGTAACATCCCAATCTAAAGCTTGCCCAATTTAGCACAGGGTTCCCGAAAAAGGAAAAGTCTCTGGGGTACAGTTCAATTCTGGTTTAGCAAGGAATTAAGGAAGTTGAATAATCTCTCTGAATCTCAGGTACCTCCTCTAGAAAAAGTTATCCAAAAATATTTTATATTTCTACAGAGTATAGAATAGATTATACTATGTAGGCTATACTATACTCTCTTTCTATATTTATATATTTAATTAAATTGAAGTATAGTCAGTTACTGGTGTACAGCATAATGTTTCAGTCAGACATATATATATATTCATTTTTATATTCTTTTTCATTATAGGTTACTACAAGATATTAAATATAGTTCCCTGTGCTATATAGAAGAAATTTGTTTTTTGTGCATTTTATATATAGTTGTTAGTATTTGTAAATCTCAAATTTCCAACTTATCCCTTCCCACTCCCCCACCCCCTTTCCCCACTGGTAACCACAAGTTTGTTTACTATGTCTGTGAGTCTGTTTCTGTTTTGTAGATAAGTTCATTAGTGTCTTATTTTTCCTTTTTTTTTTTTTAAGATTCCACATATGAGTGATATCATATGGTACTTTTCTTTCTCTTTCTGGCTTACTTCACAGAACGATGATCTTGAGATCCATCCATGTTGCTGTAAATGGCATTATTTTATTCTTTTTTATGGCTAAGTAGTATTCCAATAAATATACCACAGCTTCTTCATCCAATCATCTGTCAATGGGTATTTAGGTTTTTTCTGTATTTTGGCTATTGTAAATAGTGCTGCTATGTCCACTAGGGTGCATGTATCTATTCAAATTTGAGTTCCCTCTGGATATATGTCCAGGAGTGGGATTGCTGGATCATATAGTATGTCTATTTTTAGTTTTTTTGAGGAATCTCCATACTGTTTTCCATAGTGGCTGCACCAAACTGCATTCCCACCAGCAGTGTAGGAGGGTTCCCTTTTCTCCACAGCCTCTCTAGCAGTTATCGTTTGTGGGATTTTTAATGATGGCCATTCTGAGCTAGAGGAATAACCCTACCAGAATTCAGACAATACTACAAAGCTACAGAAATCAAGACAGTGTGGTATTGCCACAGAAACAGACATATGGATCAATGCAACAGAATAGAGAGCCCAGAAATAAACCCATATACCTATGGTCAATTAATCTTCAACAAAGGAGGCAAGAATATACAATGGAGAAAAGACAGTCTTTTCAACAAGTGGTGTTGGGAAAGCTGAACAACCTCATGTAAATCAATGAAGTTAGAACACATCCTCACACCACACATAAAAATAAACTCAAAATGGCTTAAAGACTTAAATGTAAGACAAGACACTGAAAACCCCCTAGAAGAAAACATGGGCAAAACATTCCATGATATAAACTGAAGCAATGTTTTCCCGGGATAGTCTATCAAGGCAACAGAAATAAAAGCAAAAAGAAACAAATGGGACCTAATTAAATATACAAGCTTTTGCACAGCAAAGAAACCATAAATAAAACAAAAAGACAACCTAAGGAATGGGAGAAAATTTTTGCAAATGAAGCCTCTGACAAGGACTTAATTTCTAGAATATTCAAACAGCTCATACAACTCAACAACCAAAAAAACAAACAACCCAATCCAAAAATAGGCAGAAAACCTAAACATACTCTATACATTTTTATATGAAGTATATAGCATACTTTATATTCTACGGTAATAAAGGAGGCTTCATAATAGACTCTACTATTATAGTAGTGGGTCCTGAAACGTTTACCTAGTAAAAAAAAAATAAAAGAGTAAGTTATACTGCCTATCTATACACAAACATACTCAATCCTAAGTGTTCCTACGAATTACAAAAATATTATTGGCCAGACCTACCTGATGATTTATCTTTGATTCATTAATTTATTCATTCACTGAAAAATATTCACTGGGTATTCAATATGTACTAGATTACATGATACTGCAACAAAAATGAACTAATTCCTGCCCACTTAGAATTCACAGCTTAACAGAGAAGGCAAAATTTAAGTAATTAATTATCACAAAATTGTACTAATATTATGATACAGGAAAATGTTTTCTTACCTTGTATACATACACATGGGCAATGAAGTGTTCAGTGACTCTAGCATCTTCCAGTAACAGTGACTAATACAACAGTCACTTATTTTGATGAACCTTTGTGGAAAACAAAGAGAATACTGAGCACTAATAATAGCCCAATAGCTTCTCCTTATCAACACCTAATATCTCTAATAATTACCATGGGAAATATGAAAAACCCAGCTGAAATCTCATTTTATTGATGTTTTAGTCACTTCTTAAACAGATTTACTCAACTGCAGAGGAAGGAGAGACGTTCGACAGTGTATCCTTCTAAGGAAAACAAAATGATGCTTGATTTAAAAAAAAAAAAAAAAAAGTCCAGAATCCTTAACTTTAATCAATGTTTTCCTCACTTACAGGATTCAGGATTCATCTTGCTTTTGTTTACTTATTTTTTTACTTGAGTATGTTGTAAATGGCAAAATATAACATACTGAGTTGTCCAATTATATTTTTATCTATGCTTTTTATATTTTATTCATGTATAAATTATATTTGTATCCAATATAAATTTCTCTTTATGCCTCACTGATTTCTGCTGTCTATAAGTCTTTAAAAGATTTATAGCTTCAAAAATATTCAAATAAATAACCCTCCAAAAATGTACAATAAAGAACACAGCTGTCACACTCTTAAAGGAACAAAAATTGTAAAACAACCAACCAAGCTACATTCAAAGAGACAAGTTAGCATTCTACCTAAAAGGATGAGGAAGTCCAGAGGCATCGGGGCCCATGTGTTATTGTTCTTGTTGTCACTGTTTGCTTCTTTTCTCTTTTCTTACGCCAGTATGTGTTGAATGTTGCACAGTAGAGTGCAGTGATGTGAGATCAGCAGGAAGACTTGGTACTAGCAGAAATGCTACCTGACGCAGTCCACATGTATGAGTAATTAGTAGCAAAATTAGTGTGTAAGACAAAATGAAAAGGGTTATGTTTTGATTAATCAGTGATTTGCTAGTTGAATGTATTTTGGTTTGCAGAAAGGCTTACCTTTAAAAGGCAGTTGCAGTCATGGATATAAGCACCAGCACTGTTTTTCATTCTTCCTTGATCATCCAAGCTTTCCTGCACAAAGAAGTAAAGGAAAGAAACAGGATGGTAAGCAATTTATTATTTCTCTAAAAGCTGCAGGAGGGAAACAAAAAAATCTTCCAAGTAAAACTAGAAAGGAAATATGGTTTCTTTTTAGTCCTGTTCTATTCTTGCTTTTGTGTTTACAACATGTTCACAAATAAATGCTTCCAATTTCCAGCCAGAGTTTAAATCTCCACTATTTCACTCACTTAGAAAAGAAACATACATAAAGGCACAGGAGAATTCTGTATCCAAATTCTGCTGTGACAAAATGTTCCCTTGGAAACTGAAATTACTGATGTATTCTCAAGTACATTTATTCAAAATTTTGACTTGGAAGGGCCCAATTTTTGCCAATATAAAGAGGACTTCCAAAATTCATTTTTTCTTTTGTCTAAAAAGTGGAATTTGTATAAGAAAATTAGATATATTTATAGGATCATACTGAACGGTCAGTAATTTCAACTCAGTCACCATTGTCTATAACTGGGGTGCCTAGCACTGACTAGGTCCTTAGACTACAAAGTTAATATGGACAACCTTAAGGACTTCTTGGTTTAGTAGAAGAGATAAACAGATTAACAAACTATTAAATTCATGGAGAACATACAAATGAAAATTTATATTTTACCATGGGCATTCTGAATAAGACACTGTGTTCATTTGGAAGACAGGTGTATAAACCCTGATGGTGATAATATTGTAATGCTGACTACCTGATGTGTTCTGGGGCAGTTGTGGCTAAGAGTTCACCTCCCAAAATAGAGCAGGGCAGTTGATTTTGTAGTTGGATTAGGCTAACTGAGGAACTACACAGAGGAGGTAGTGCAGTGGGTAGGTGAGAGAGACATAGTATTAGAAGGCTCAGAAAGAGGAGAGAAATGTTAAGCAACAGCCAGAACATTGCTGAGAAAGATGAGTAGCCCTGGAAAAGATTTTGTGCAGATTCTTCTGGCATACATGACAATAATACAACTTGAATTGACTTAAGATACGTATTGGCTTGCGTAAGTGAAAAGTGTAGGCAAGGTCATGCTCATGAGCTGAACATGAATCTCTCACTTTCCTCTGGGTTCTGCCTTCCTCTATGTTGGCTTCTTTTACAGGCAAGCTTAGGCCAGTGGCAGCCATGGGCTACTACGTCTCTAAATTTATATTCTATTAGTTTAACAATCCAAGCAAAAAGGCAAAATTTTCTTTCTCCAAAATGTCTGACAATTAAAGGCTGACCAATCAAAGCAAGGTCTTGTAGCATCCCCATCTCAGAAACAATCTTTGTGTATGTGTTTAAAAAAATTTAGGAATTATATTCCATTGCTATAACGACAATAATTAAGTATGTCCAAGATTTATTTCTCCCTCACATAAAAGGCCAAAGGCATGAATGGAACTAGTATGCCAACTCTATAGTATAAACTGTAAGGATTGGAGAGAAAGACACAAAGTTGTCATTATTCGTATTTAATAAAATTGTCTGAATATAAAGCCCATCATCCTCTACACAGAAATCATTACAAGTAATCTAATTAGCGAGACTGCTGCATATAAAACAGAATACAGTGAGCAACTGCATTCCTATAAGCAGCCACATAGAGTGGTAAAATCTTATTAAGTAAAAATATCTTATTAAATAAAAGATATCATGTTCTATAGCAAAAAAAAGTGTAAAGTATGAGATTAAACAGAAACAATGTGAATAGTATTAATAGAAAAATCACAAAATCTTACTTTAGTAAATTTAAACATTAGAAACATATAAATGTTCTTGGATAAAAATGATTCAAAAGCAAAAAACTACCAGTATGCTCCAAATTAATGTAAAATTAGATGCAGTTCCAATCAAAATCCTCACAGGATTTTTTTTTCAAGAAATCTACAAAAAAGTACATAGAAAAGCAAAGAGCCAGGGATTTTTTCAAGAAACATGTCAAGAAAATTTATATGAAAAAGCCAAAAACCAAGAATAGGCATGAAGCAAACTATTCGTCCTATAGACATCAGGCAATTGTGAAACCAAAGTAATTAGGCAACATGGCACTGGCCCAGACATAAGGAAATTGACCAAAGAAACAGAAAATTCATATTTTATATTATAAAAGTATATTATATAAATATATTATATAATATTAATTATATTATTTATATAAATTATATAATAATTAATTATATTATATAATTTATATAAATTAACACTGAAAATCATGGGCAGAGAAGACTAATTATTGAATAAATCCTACTAGGAAAACTGTTTATTCATAGAAAAAATGAAATTGTATCCTTAACCAATAAAGAAAATCAATTCCAAATAAATAATAGGTCTGAGTGTACAAGTTAAAGAAAAACTTTAAAACTCGTAGAAGGAATGGCATCAATGGCATCAATATTGAAGCTATTTCTAAAAATGACATATATATCATAAGCACAGAGAAAAATACTGATAAATTAGGTAATATATTAAATTTTTAATTCTTCTGTGCATCACAAGGCATTGAAACAATGTTAAATGTCAATCAGTCACTGGAAGATTATTTTCAAACTGAGTAAATGCCAAGGGATTATGACCTACAATGTATAAAGAACTTTTTAAAATCTGTAAGAAAAAGACAAATAATTCAACAGGAAAACTGACAAATGTTTTATATGGTCATTCCACAGAGTAAGACTCTAACTTGAATAAAAATCAATAGATGTATTTTAAAAAGTACACCAGTTATCAAAGAAATACATATTCAAACCACAATAAAGTATCATTTGGTGCCTAACAGATTTAAAAACCTATCAGTAAAAAATGCATGTCAATGAGTTGAAACTTTCATAGATACTAGTAGAGTGCAGACTGTTATAGTCAATTTGAAAGGCTATTTAGCAAAGTAATAAAAAATAGAAGATGATTTGCCAATTTAATTCTAGGTACATATTCTAGATAAACCCTCAAATATACAATATGTAGGTAAGAATGTGCATAGCCAATTTATAATAGAAAAAAGGGAGAAATAACATAAATCTTTATAGACTAATATGTAATATATATATAATATATATACACACACACATACATTACGGTGTAAACATTTATTGGAATATTATATGGCAGTGTAAATTAACAGTCAATCTACCTACATCCAAATAGATCTTAAAACACTCAATATTTAGTTAAAAAGTAAAGACAGGATATATGTAGTATGTATGATATTACACACACACATAATTTTACAATAATGAAACAAAATTATTTATTAAGAATATATACAAAAATTTGACAAAAGCATAATGTTATCTAAAGGAATGATGAGGAGACCATTTTTCTTTGAGGGTAGGGAGTGGAATGGAATTAGGAAAGGATACTTAGGACACTTCAGCCCATGTTTGTAATATTTTATATTATTCTGAGTGGTTGTTAATACGTGTTTGATTCATCATTATGAGTATATTTTCAAATCTTATACATTTTAACACATTTAAAAATATTATGAGAGGAAATCAAGACAGTAGAGTAGGAGGACGCAAAGCTCACATTCCCCCATGAACATGTCAAAAGGCACATGAAAAGATGCTCAACATCACTAATCATCGGAGAAGCACCAATCAAAACCACAATGAGATATCACTTCGTATTTGTCAGAATGGCTATCTTCTAAAAGATCACTAATAATAAGTGTTGGTGAGAATGTGGAGCCAAGGGCACCCTACTACACTATTGGTGGGAATGTAAATTGATGCAGCCAGTTGTGGAAAACACTATGGAGATTCCTCAAAATTTTAAAAATAGAACTACTATATGATCTAGCAGTTCTACTCCTGCATATATATCCAAACAAAATCACAACACTCATTGAAAAAGATACAGGCACTGCAATGTTCAAAGCAGCATTACTTACAATTGCCAAGGTATGAAGGCAACCTAACTGTCCATCAATGGATGAACGGATAAAGAAGATGTGGGGATCTGTGTACACACACACACACACACATACATTTACACAATGGAATATTACTCGGCCATGAAAAAGAATGAACTTATGCCTTTTGCAACAACATGGATGGATATGGAGGGTATCATGCTTAGTGAAATAAGTCAGACAGAGAAAGACAAATAATGTATGTTATTACATATGTGTGGAAACTAAACAATAAAACAAATGAATGACTATAACAAAAAAAAAAAGCCTCACAGATACAGAGAACAAACTACTAGTGCTTTTCAATGGGGAGAGAGAAGGGAAGAGAGGGTAAGATAGGGGTAGAGAATTAAGAGGTGTAAACTAGGATGTATAAAATAAATAAGCTATGAGGATATACTGTATAGATAAGAAATATAGCCAATATTTTATAATAACTTTAAATGGAGTATAATCTATAAAAATATTAAATCACTATATTGTATACCTGAAACTAATACACTATTGTATATCAACTCTACTTCAGTTAAGATAAATAAATAGATAGAAATAAGAAAAAACAAAATCTTCATGAAGCAGTTACTGAATTTACTTAGGAATAGTAAGAATGAGGTACAGAAGTAGGTGGTAGCAAAATGTAGGTGCAATAATCTAAATCAAAGGTCTTCAAACTGCAGCCCATAGGCCTAACTCAGACAACCACTTCATTTTTTAAAATTAAGTTTTAGCAGCACACAGTCATATTTGTGAGTTTACATATGTGTGTTTGCAGTCTATGGCTACTTTTATGCTATGACAGCAGGGTTGAGCAGTTGTAACAGAAATGATATGGCCACTAAAGTCCAAATTATCATCTGCCCCATTACAGAGAAAGTTCACCAATGCTCTTAATGGTTGCCATAGACTTTGCTTATTGCCTGATAACACACTTTAGCTTACTGTATACTTAATAGAAATTAGAATTTTAAATGTCTCACCTCACTTAATTTTCAATATTTGAGAGAATGTTAATATTATCCCCATATTACAGATGAAGAAACTAAGATTTAGAGAATTTCAGTAAACTGTTCAATATCTTTTTGACTAGTAAGAGACAAAATAGGGGTTTTTGACTCAGTGTCACACACTGATTTAAACATAGAGATAGACTCCAGAGTTCTTTATTTTCATACTATACTTTTTTACTCTGCCTAAATAGAGAACACCAAATTAAAGATTGGAAGAGGATAAGAACTAAGATGTAATAGATATAAAAATTCAAATTATAAAGAAATACAAATTCTGCCCCAAATAATTAGTATTAAAAATCCTCCCCCCCAAAAGGAATGACAGAAACACAATTTTTTTTTTTTTGTCACTCCTTAGGAGATCCAACACTGTGTTAACTTACAGAGCCAATTATATGACATGATAGAACTCAACAACTCTGTTGAGTATGTTTCACACAAATCACTGACAAAATGTATAAAAATCAGTGACATACACTGAGCTTTTTATAATGAGGTAGAAGATATAAAAAAAAAAAAACAACAAAACAAAAACTCCCCCTGAAAAATCGTAAATGGCGTGAGGATTGCAACTGTGAGTGCACACAATACAAACGTTCAGGGAATTAAATAATCAGACTTCATCAGGTGTGTTCAAGTAGTACTTTGAAAAGTGCTATGCCTGTTACAGAGTCTTATCCTAGTTCAGAGAAAAGAGAGAGTGAGATGCAGCAAAATCTAGGGGGCCTTTGGAAATACACCACTCACTCAGCCTATCCAAAGAGCCAGAGAAGAAGAGATTGTTAAGGCAAACCTGAGAAAGATACAGTGTGGTGAACTTAATGCACACGGTGAGCCTTGAAACTGAAAGGGCTGGGGTACATGTAAGAGGGAGGGCAATCAATGGAAAAGGGAAAAAAATACATGAAATCTTGAAAACAGAGGAAGTCAAAGGAATAATACTAGTCAGGCTGAAGGGTTTTGTTCGTTCATTTTTCCCCTTTTATATTTGTATTATATTTTGATTTGTTGTCAATATTTCCAAACAGAGATCAATCCTCATCCCATGCTAAAAAGATAGAAGAGAAATAACAAAAGTCTTGAAGTAAGTCTGACGTTTAAGTCCATCCAACCTCTTGCTGCTACAGCCTAAGAGGGGTGGGACTTGGGAGAAGCCCAGATTGCACTGCAGGAGAACATCACTGAGGGGCTTTGTATGTGTCCTGCAATAAGCCCCCTCCTTATACAAAACCTTTCTTTGCTGCTGCTGTTGAAGAACATGGAAGCAAGGTCAATTATCCTACACGTGATTGCCTTTGACACGCAGATTAGAAGAATCATCAAAAGAGCAGGCAGTAAAAATTCTTGCTATGTTGTTAGTAATTTATTCTTTACCAGAAGACATATACATCAACTTCTTTTAGATGGGCCCTTGAAGAAGAATGTGCGGGAAACAAAATCCAGTCTGGGCATAGCGATTCCTGAAAATGTTGGCTTCAGGAATTCTAGGGAATTCTGTGGTGACACCCAGGCCTGAGTCGTTGAGCACATTGTGACTCAGGTGTCTGGGATATGAGGATGTTGTGCCATCTATTACACCCTTTCTTTGATTTTCAAAAACCCTAAAAAAGCAAAGGTCACAGGGCAATCAGTAGCTATGTGACCTTTCAACTGTCATCTTACTTGATTGGATACTGGTTTCTGAAACTGGAAAGTGAAGGGATTATGGATGATCTACATTTGCAAACTTCTGTTTCTCTGAATTGAAGGAGATTGTTAATAATGCAAATAACAGCTCAGCACAATTACAGGAAAGTCTAACACTTCTATAACGTAAAACCACCTCAGACCAGTCCCTTAGGGGAAACTACTGGTTTGTCATTTAATTGCAATGGCACCCCGAGTACAAATATTTCAAAGCCGGATTGTGAAGGGCTACGGGGCAATGCTGTGCTAATGCCTGCTCCAGGCATCAAAACCCTTTCAGGGATTATTTTAGAGAAATAGAAGATTTAACTAAAATGTGAAAATATATTCCTTGAAGTAGAAGACGACTGAAGATGTGGGGAAAAAATACCTTAGGTGGAATTAATTTAACTGCAGGCAAAATCTGTGTGAGGGGATAAGGAAAGATGGTGTGGGCGGTAACGGCCCGTGGCAAAGAATTAATTCTCTTGAAAGGTGAAAGATTAGGCCAAGTACATTTTAATGCACTCTTTCTAAGAGGAAAGGGGTGAAGTGAATTTCCAGCAAGCATAGATATTAAAATACATTATGTAAAATTACACTGATTCATAAAACTGCCATTTTTAAAATTAATTTTGAAATACACTGTCTCTGGACAATAATTACAAATGTAATAAATTTAATTTTTAAAGTTTTTATTCTGATAATCTCCAGGAGTTACTGAATTTAAGTTTTAGAAGGAAAAACAAAATTTTGTGAGCAATAATCCAGTTTTTAGAAATTTCCACCCTTGTGACCCAGAGCATAATAAGGCTTCATTCAAGGGTGTGGGGACAAATATCATATGATATTACTTATATGTGGAACCTTAAAAAAATATGACATGAATGACTATATTTACAAAACAGAAACAGACTCACAGACATAGAAAACAAACTTAAGGTTACCAAAGGGGAGAGGGAGGGGGAGGGGTGAATTAGGAGTATGGCCTTAGTAGATACAACTACCATATACAGAACAGATAAACAACAAGGTCCTAATGTACAGCACAGGGAACTGTATTCAATAGTTTATAATAACCTATAATGAAAAAGAATAGGTATGCATAACTCAATCACTATGCCATACAACAGAAACTAAAGAAACATTGTAAATCAACTATACTTCAATTAAAAAAAAAAAAAGATGTGTGGCAATTACAGTACAAGACTTGAACTAAACAGAGAACTGGCTGCTAACATGCATCCTTCTCAGCTGAAAGAGGGCATCAGGCCAAACACTGCAGACTGCTTCCCAGATGTCAATTAGACCCTCTCCAACAGGACTTGCACAAGGCAGTATTTTAAACCAAAAAGCAAAACATTTCTCTTAGCTGTATGACCTTAGGCAAATTCTACATTCTTCCAGAATTTCCACTGCTTCATTCTATCAGATAAATGCAGTCTTGTGCTCCAGATTCACTTTTGGATTACACCTCTGCTGTCCTGCCTCGGCATGGAATGCTGACTCCTGTGGGTTACATTAACAGGAGCCCTTCCAGAGCCTTCAGACTCTGGCTGGGTGGGGAGAAAAGGAAGCTGGGGGAGCAGAGCAGAGGGCAGCAGGAGAGCGCTGTTGGGATCCTGACTTCCCTGTCTGTGTCCACTCATCACGGGTGGCTGCCCTGCCCAAGGCACCACTCTTTCTTCTTTTTTTAAACTAAGTTTAGTTGATTTACAATGTTGTAATAGTTTCTGCTGTATAACACATATATATATGATTCAGTCATATATATATACATATATATATATGTATTATTGTTCATTATATGTTATTGCCAGATATTGAATGTAGTTCCTTGTGCTGTACAGTAGGACCTTGTTGTTTACCTATTTCAAGGTGCCATTCTTGACACACCTCTCTCCAAGTTCTGGAACCTGCCTGCTCCCCTCATACCCCCTGGACTAGGTAACACTTTCTCTCCTGTCATCAGATCCCAATTCCTACACTAAATGTGGGTCCCCCACCTCCACAATTATAAATGGTCCCTTTGTAAATAAACACTTTGAATTATCCCAGTGGGAGAGTGCCACTGTCTCCTGCTGGAATCTCAACTGCTTAACCTCATTGGAAATGTGTATTAACACATATCTCATGATGTTAGGAGAATTACATAGACAAGTACTAATGGTACAAGGTCATCAATTAAAGTCCTGTGTTCTCTGGAGAACAGAGTCTGGGATAAGACTTAAGTGCTAATGCTTTATTTAGGGAGGAGCCATTCCCTTCGGCACAAGGAAGGAAAGAAAACCCAGTCCAGAAAGGATGGGGAGTGATTGAGAGATGATATATTACCTCACTGGCTGCTGCGTCATAATAGGCTGCAGAGATACAGCCGATTTTTGGCAGGTAACCCCAGGCACCAAAAATCTCCTGATAGGCTGTATGGAAAAGCTGTACCTTGAACAGAGAGAAGATGGAAAGCATGCCTTTTCTGGATGTTCCTCTCTTATCTTCCATTGGTCAAATGTGGTCCCTAAAATCATTACCTCCCCCAGCTTTAGTTCACATCATCGACCACACTTGTGGCCACTTGAGAAATCAGATCTCAGGCCCTGCAGTGTGGGTTTCATCCACATTTGGAAAGAGCAAGTAAGGAGTGATCAGGTAATTTGAGGCAACAGTTGAGGCAGAAACATTTTTTGTGGGAGAGGAAGAAAGATGACGCATTGAGAATCTGAGAAAGAGCCTAGGATCCGTCTGGTTGTTGGAGAAGGCCATCATTATCATCATACCTGAGATGCTCATCAGTGCTTTCTCATCATGCTCCATCCCACAGGTATCACACTCCCAACTCTAGGAGTGAGCCCAGAAAAGACAGCGTGCCGTATGATCCCACACAATTAACGGCTAATAAAGGAACGGGGTGGGAGAGGGCGTTGCCTGGGGGAGCCAACCACATTCTCTTTTCTGGGAATTTTAAACTAGAACAGTGATTTTAAAAGATGATGGTGTATATCTAGACCATTATGGAAGAAAACAGCAGTTATTCAGACTGACAGTCAGAGAGAAATCTAAGACAATAAGCTACACAGCCCTCTGAGCAATGGAAACAACCCTGGTCCTCACTCTAGGTTACAGGGAGGTTTAAGCCACAGAAACAGAGAGAGTCCTGTGTACGTATCCAGAGCAGGTCCAGAGAGAAGAAGAAAACTGAAGCAAATTATCAGTAAGAAGCAGAAGCAAGAGGCCACCAAGTCCACCAGGGATGAAGAAGTAAACATGGCTTCTATTCTTTATCACCCAACGGTATCTTGCTTCCTATGCTTGGATTTTGGGGAAACTTCGTGGGCCCTCATGTAATAGTCAAGATTTTTAAGGTTATAAGTCACAGACTCAACTGAAACAAGCAAACAAAAAGAAACAAAAATAGCATCCTGAAACATAAGTCTAGAATAGCTGCTATGAATGTATATCTTCAGGTATGGCTTGATTCAGAAATTTAATTATGTCCTTAGGAAATCTAACTAGTTTATCTTACCACTTGCTCTCTTTACCTCTCAGAGACCTCACTCCCTCCACTGCATTCTCTGCAAAGTGGCAACAGTGATAATCCTTAACAATCTTCAAGTTTCTTGATCTCTAGAGAAAGAACTTTAAATTCCAATATCCATGTCAATTCCTCAAAAAGAATTCTGACTGGCTTTTCTTGAATCCTTTTGCCATTCTTGACTCAATCAATGATTCCAGAGGGATAGGGTTCTCTGGGCAGCCTAGCAGAATTGCCAAGCATTTCAGTGGAGCTATGCAGTTGGCAGCCTCATCATGCAGGCAAAGGAAAAACTCTAAATGGAAAAGATACTGAAGAAGCCAAGAAAGTAAGAGATATCTATTACATTCCTCTATTTTGTGTTTGGGAAATCAAGCAATCCCTGACTGAGAGATTGACCCTTTTGGTATCCCCTGACATACTTAATCCTTAAAAATAAATAAACACACAAAAAGTAAAACACAAAATGTTTCTGAGCACTGAGTAATTTCTGAGTCCAAGTCCACTGATGGACTGATAAACAGGTAGAAAACCAAAATACAATGTGCCAAGTCTGAGAGTAATGTGTGTGGAAGTTACACAAGGGTGAGCCAGGACATCTAGGTTTCATCTAATTCCTTCAGTTAAGCTTGCTTTCAGATATGTGCCATGCATGCCAACTTAAATTACAAAGTTTTCTGGATTAATTACATTTTGAGAAGAATTAAAGCTAAAATGGCTGATCCTGTGATCAGATACATGAAGAGTATTAATTACTTGGTAAGACTGTGAATGTTGACAAGAGAGAGGTGTTTGGAAGAAAGGGAAAGGAACTGTTAGTGGGGACCCCATTGGCTATTGCTGGCAGCCGGCTACTCCTAAGGCTGGTCCTGATTTCTGCTTCCAGGATTGTCTTAACAACACCAAACAGGGATTGAGTAAATGTGAGAGTTCAGGCATAAGGTCTCCATTAACGTAACTATAGTCTCTCAGGGCACAGTGTTTTTATTGGCTTTGCTCTCCCTGGCCCTCTGGATGTTTCTGGAAAAGAGAGAGGAATACATTCTCTTCTCTGTCTCCTCAAAGCCTCTTTCTTTGCCACTTTTGGCTCTTTGGGGCTTCAGCTGCTAAATTTTCCAAGTGATATTTAAATTCATTTAAAAACTGTGTGACACGTTTTAGGATTTGAACTATCCTGTCTATTGTAAATGTGTACTGAAATTGCTTAATAAGCTTGGTGTTGGGAGGCAATAACAAATCTTGTTTAGAAAGGCTAAACGTAGTAAGCTTAAAGTTATATGCTTTTATTGGCATTTAGCAGGCACGTGATAGACCTCAATAAAATATCCTTTCCTCCTGTTCTTGAGAATTATTTAATTTGGAATGTGTGTGTGTGTGTGTGTGTGTGTGTGTGTGTGTGTGTGTGTGTGTGTGTGTGAATGTGTTTGAGTATGCATATATTATGCAAGTTTTATGCTTCTAAAATAGCTGTGGGCTTTTTTTGGAAAACAAAGTATTTCTGGTATGTTTATATGTATGTTTTTTTTTTTTGAAGGGGGGAAAAGGCAGAGAAGTAGCAATCCCATCAAGCATTAATATAACACGTCTATTCATGCATCTATATCATGTTGTATCACAATTAACTTAATAATGAGCCCTTTTATAATAGGATTGTTTTAGATCTCCACAGACGAGGATGAAACTCCATGCCAGGCTTTAATTTAAGCCAGGGTTTACATTTCACATCCAAATAACCCTTGAAAGGGCCAGCAGCTATATATCCCACTTCATCCTTATCTTTATTTGAAAAACGATGTTTAATTTCATCTTAGCCTCACCAATGCTATACTGAAATGCCTAGGCATAATAAAGAAAGCCATTTGGTAGGCATACAAAAATTGTCAGATAAGTGTCAATTTATAACTCTATAAACATTCACTCTGTCCAGAAAGTGTGTACTGATGGAGTCAGTTTTGACAGATAAAGAGAACTCACTGAACATCCTTTCCTGAGAACCATCCTTCATCAATATTTACATTTCTCTTGACAGACAGTTGCTGCAAGCAGAGGTTGGGTAAATATAGCCTGCATTTGACAAACACACATGGGCGTAGGCCTGCATTTGTCTTAAGAATTCAAATACTTTGGGTAAGAATATGGCCTGATCACTTCTGTGGACTTCCTGGACCTAGAACCTTAGCGGGGTATTAATGCAAGAAAAGAAAAAATCCACGACACTTATTTTGAGGCATGAGGACATTTATCGCCAGTTAACTTGTGATAGAAAAAGAACAAAGGGTGGCTGTAATTCTCATAGCCTGCCCTGATTTTTTTTCTTCTTCATCTTTTCTTCCACTGTAAGCAGTCACTAAAAATATATCTGGTCAATAAGGGCAGGAAAAATTGGAAGTGTTTCTATAGAAACACACAAAGTGATACAGAAAAATAACCACTCTAATTTATACTGTGTTTTCATGCTGTATCTTCATCGCAGTTACACTGAACTTCAGGCGACATTCCTTAAGAAAGAGGTTATGCCAAAAGCAGGAGGCTCCTTCGAAGAGAATTTTACATACGAACATTAAAAATATTAAATTCTAAATCCAAGTAAAGCTACAAGAAGATAACTGGTATTTCTTCTATTGATTCCATTATATTTTCAATGCATGGGACTAAAATCACCTTTGCACAGAGAAATGCCTGGGAATGCATTTCAATAGTGATGAGAGCTGAGTAAAGAGCACTGCGTGGAGCAGCCTGCGCTCCCTTCTCTCAACTGTTCTCTCCCACTTTGATTGGCAGCATCTATATTCCAACCCAGAGACCCTCCTCGTTTCCCGTTCTGTTGAATTATCCTGCTCAGAAACTTTGCTCTCCTCCCATCTCGTTTTTTCAAAAGGTGAGAGACACAACTGCCCTGCCTCTGACCTCCATTCAATAACTCCAGCATAATCACTGGAGGCACTTCAGACTGACCTACCAAAAGAATTTCACATCCACCAGATCCATGACTGAATGTACAGGGTCACAGCCATCACAACCACATGAAAATCTTCTAGAGAGAAGTGGGGCTTTCTTCATGTCTCAAAGCCTTATATCTGACAGAGTGATTAGTTCAACCAAAGCTTACTCATGCCTGACCATTTTCATGTGTCCAACTCGTAAGCTCAGTGAATTTTCCTTTTGTCCCCACCCGAAAGTTGTAGATGTAGTCCATGAACAATGTATTCTCAAAATGAGAACGCAGAACCCGTTTCTAGCCCCGTGATCTGAAAGTCCCACAAATCAAGATAGCTTAGGAAACAAGATCTTTAACGACATCTCATAAACATGGCTAGACGCTAGAGCATCTTCCTTCCTCTTCTGGGAAGTCTGAGACAAAGGTCAAAGAGTTGAACCCTGGGGTTTGAGGAAAGGGATGAGACGAAAATTGCCAAGAGATACAAATCAACAATTTTTTTTTAATGTAAAATGATTTAGGTGAGAGGCGTCAGTAATTAACACATTTGCAAATTATACTTTTTTTTTATGGAAAAACCAAGCACATAGTATTCACTTGGGGTAAAAACACTCAAAAGTTCAGTACTAGTTTATCCTACCTATTTAATGGCTATTTAAATGATGTCTTTTCAAGAGCTTTCAGTCCTGAGTGTGTAAGTATGTTTTGGGAAGTGGGCAGAAAAGGGGTATTAAAAACAATTTCTGTGTCACGTGTTCCTGACTAAATAGCAAAACTCTAAGACTCCAGGTTGTTTTGGCAAATACCCAGTGTTTGCTCAATTGAAGCACCTAGTATATAACATTGCCTTTTTTTGATAAAACTGTACATACAGTTCTGGTACACATCTTAAAGACTTTTCCAAGGACTGCAGCAAAGAGTTTACCAAAAACCTTGGCCTGATAAATAATGCTTTCCAAAAACACAAATGTCTGGAGTGGAAACACTTCCTAAAACCCCACTGATTAAGAAAACTTGCATGGTGTAGGACAAAGTGTATCATTCCAGAAAATATTTCTAATATTTCTAAGATCCTGTTTTTAAGCCAAACAATCTTTTCGTTTCAAATCGATGTCAAGGAGAGTTGGGGGAAAGGATGGATGAGGGAATTTGAGCCTTCAAAGGCAAGAAGGACCAGTTTATAAATGATACCTTTCATCTTCAGAGTTGCTAGCGGGAGGGCAATGCCGAATGTTTAGTCTGAAAAATGGATTCAAATCCCTCTGCAGAATAAAATTACAGAATTAACAGCATGAGATATCAGGCTTTCCGGTACAACCCACCTTGTCCTTATAACCGTGCTGAATCCAGTTAGAAAGGGAACACATTTTTTGTTTCTCTTGAGAGAAGCTTTCACATTTTTAGTATCTATCACTACTGCCCACACAGATAAAGAACTAATTTTAGAATTAACATACTGGCATATGAACATGTACAATTATTTACTATTTACAGTTTCTTGTTGAGAGCCTTCTAGTCCTCCATCATCTGTGGGATGTTCCGTGCAGGTCTCCTCTACCCCGTGAGCATTTCCTGTTTCTTGGGCATTGATGTATGTGAGTATGACTACCATGGAGGAAGTAGAGACAGCTCTGCTGGGGGCTGATACAGTCTAAGTAAGTACCTATTCTCTTCCCTGCCTGTATTCAGAACAAGTATAGAGAGTCATGAGAGTCACAGAGAGGGGAATTTGCAAATCACCTTCACTCTTAATTAAACTGATGTTGGTTCCTACTCTTTAGGTTGACGAGGCAAGTGCAATTCACCTTTGAGTTGCAAAGACTCACCCATCCCAGGCCCTGAGTGTTCAGACTGTCCACAGGCCCAGTCACAGGAGCAGGGTTTGTCATCAGTCCAAACAGAACCAGTTAGAACCTACAGCTCGGAGGCTCAGAGATAAATGTGTGCATCCTAACACCAGCTGGCTCCCAAAGAAAGAAGAGGAAGAGAGGCTGCACAGAATAGGTTCAAGTTAACCCTGAGTCTCCAATCAGATAAATCATTTCTTATGAGAGTTAAATCAGTGGCTCGAAGGCCAGCTATATTACTGCCCTGAGCCCCTTCCAGAGTAGAGCAGGAAGCCAAGGGGAAAAGAGCTCTCTACCCCAATGCAAGCACCTTTCTCCACCCAATGTGCTACTGAAAAAAGTGTGCTAAATGGAAATGCAACAGTCTGAAACTATTTGCCTTGGTAAGCTCTTAATTTAATAGTAATAAGTGACTTAAATATTGAAAAAACTTAGCTCATTAATTTCTAATATTAAGCCATGTTTCTAGTAGCAGAGATCCTTTGATATCCACCTTATCTATATGGTAATAAAAAGAACTGGTGTAGGATTTTTAAATGTTCATACTGTTGGTATCATTTTACTCTCAGCTAAAAAACAACACACACACACACACACACACACACACCAGTGTTAGGCTGCTCAGTCTGTTGTATATGCATTAATGTTTAAATGAACCATCCCAAATATTCCACCCCAATACAATACAGCAAAACTTGCTTTGTTCACACACAGCCTTCTCTCCAGAATGCCTGCTGTGCTACCATGCTTTATCTCCTCATGTGCAAAGGCCATGGGGTCTCTTTTAGACTGTGCCAATAATTTTGTGTCTAATTTTTCATCGATAAAATGAAAGTTTAGGTGAATTATATTTAAAGTGGGTTGAGGAATAAACATTATTAGCACCTTTAAATATTCTCCTTGTCTTTGATTTCTAAAGTCTTTGCTTTAGGCAAAAACTGTGCATATAAAGCCAACATGTCAAAAAGAAGGAAGTAGTTTATGAGTTTCCATTATTCTCACATCAACACAGAACAAGTAACCCAACTACACAGAACAGCACTGCCACACCCCTTCAGACATGCTACATCCAAAGCGACCTTGTGTCAATTAGACTGGTGATGAAGTTGAACAGAATGAGAAATTCACTCTTCCCTTGTATTACGTGCAGCTGGAAAATGATCATTTTTTGTGCAGTTGGACAGTAATCAAAGAGATCACTCCAGGTGCTGTAGATACAAGATAAATAAACCAAGGACTTAAAGGTGCTTATGAATTACCAAGAAGGCCAGCTTATACAAAGTTATCTACAAATATTTGTCATGGGAGACACAGGCATATTGTAGGTTTTCTTTATTAAATGTAATATGGAGGTTTCTGAGAGGAAAAAAAAATTATGTGAGGCCAAGGACACCATGGAAAACAATTCTGAAAGAAGGAGCAACAAAGAGTAGGATCTGGATCAAAAGACAGAAGCAGTGCAGTGATCCAGGAGGGAGGGAGAGGAGAGCTCTGTAAACCAAAGGATAAGACAGAGATGGACCTGGTGTCTCAGCCTGGCTTCCCTAGAAATCAGAGACTGAGACTGAGAGCTCACAGGATGTTATTTTATTCGAGCACACTACTCTAGAGTACAGGAGTGAGGGATTAAGAGAAGAGAAGCAGGGAAAGGAAAAGAGCCTATATGAGGATGTATTTTGTAACTGGTGCTGCTAAAGACAACTAGTAGT
The DNA here is from genome assembly GCF_009834535.1 of Camelus ferus. Classification (NCBI taxonomy): domain Eukaryota; kingdom Metazoa; phylum Chordata; class Mammalia; order Artiodactyla; family Camelidae; genus Camelus; species Camelus ferus. The sequence goes on along the minus strand of NC_045698.1, from coordinate 80,776,949 downwards.
TCCATCACTGGAGTTATTTCCTCATAGGCCCAACTTCCTTTCAGGTTGGCCATACCCAAGAGGTTCCTGCGGTAGTATCAACAACAAAGCCCCAAGGCGATTATCTTCACCATTAAATTCAATTGTAGTGAGCTTACTCTACTGAAATGTGAGAATGAGTTAGAGATGGAGCTGGGAGGAAGGGACCAGAAAAAGCGATGTACGTGGTCACGTCTTTGCAACTGATTGACGTGAGAGGCCACGGGATCCAGGACCTTGGCCGTGACAATGGGATTGATAAAGGTGCTGGGACCTGGGCTCTTGTCCATATTCTGCTGCTGACTCACTTTCTGACCTCAGATACGTGAAATCACTTCTCAGGGTCTCAGATTTCCTGCCTGTAAAATGAGATGAATGAACCTGCCTCGCTTACCTCGTCTAGACGTAAGACTCAAAAGACATGTTAGTAGAAAATGAAAGCTCATTATTACTATCCGCGGTTGTGAGCAAGGGGAGTAGTACTGTTTTTGCACTGCGTGTTACCTCGTCTAGACTTACCGAGGCTGAAAGTCAAGCGCCAGGAAGAATCCTTCAGTTCCTATGCTCGGCTTCATGTCAATACAGTCTGCTTAGGGAAATAAAATAAGTACAATTGAGACAATTATCTAAGGATTAAAACTCCATTAGTTAAAACAAAACAAGGCCTGTGTTGAAGGCACAAAATCGTTCTCAAATGAGCTCTCTAGATTGCTTACAACAAACACATTCCTAACTTCTAAGCTCTCAATCACAATTTGCTTCGTAAGCACAAAACATTGTAGTGATACCTTACAGAAATGTAATAACCTTTGCTTGTCTACACTAGCAAAAGTAAAATTGTTTATATGAGATAATTACTTAGGTAATAAAATCCTAAAATCCCATTCATCTTAATTTTAGCAAAAATATGGCCTTTTACCTTGATTACTGAGATAATTACTTCAATGTGCACTTCACAAGCAAGCACAGATCTTCCTGTATTTATCTCTATTATCTACCTCACGTCACTAGGCCATTCTGGTACAGCTCCATCATTAAACTGCCCCTAATGCCCTCTTTTCAAATCTCACTTTTATCCCACCTCACTTCCAGGCACTGGAAACAGCATAGATTATAAACGGCATTTCCAAGCAGCCAGTAATACCAGCAGCTTCTCTTTGGTTTTAGCATCTAATAAATACAGGACTTGGTCTCTGTAAAGAATAGGGTAAAAGCCCTTTTTAAAAGGCTTTTTTCAAAAAAGGGTTTAATTAGAAACCTCCATCAAAAACTGTCTGAAATATGTTTTGTGTTATAAAGTTTCAAGCACTCTGCTCAAACTAACTTAAAGTAAAAACTTGGTGGTGTCATCAAATCCACATTGATATAGTGGTTCTATCATCCTCTTGTTTGGTGGGGAAAGGGCTTGGTTAAGCCTCATCAAGTTGGCCATGGACAAGAGCATGTCCTGGTGGGACACATTAAGGTAGGGGGAGGGACTTATAATAACAGACATTCTGAGTTACTGATGTTCCATGAATCAAGTGATTTTGATTCTACTTCTGGTTCTTCTGCTAATCGGTCGTGACCTTGGGCAAATAACGTAACTTGTCTGCGCCCCAGTTTCAGCAATTGTTACTGAACAGATTACACTGGATGTTCCCTGAGATATTTTCCAGCTGTAATATCCAACAGTGATTCAAACAGCAGTATGAAATGACCTCCCCATGAACATGACCTGTTAAAATTAAGGTGTAAGTAGTCAAACGTAACATTATCACGTATTCTAGGCACAGCGGCCACCACAACTAAAGCAGTCCATGCTGAAGTTAAACACGCTGGAGTTGATTGCTAAATTCCTATGTGCCTGAGCCTCATACTTGCAATTGTAGGGACAACATTTGGGATGAAACCAGAACAGCTAACACTGCAAAAGTAAATGTGGTAAGTATATCCCTTGTCCCCACTTCTCAGGGCAAAAGAATCTCGGATGCCTGCAGTAATACCCAGCCTTGGCCTGTTTCCTGCAACTACTTCCATTTCCTACAAGTCTTCTTTCCTTCTGGTATTGGTGGGTCAAAGCCGACTGTATGACTCTCTTATTGAACTGGGCCTCTAATTTAAGTGCTTCCCCAAGTCCATGCTTTTATCAAAGTTTCCCCAGTTCTCTTTATTTTCTATTCCTCCCATCTTCTTATCTTACTAAACTTCTCTGGATTCTTTGCTGTTATAGTTTGAAGTCTTTTAATTTCATCTTTACTGACCTCTCTTTAAACAAACACACAAAATCCTACTGTATATTTTGTGTTTTTCCAGAAATAATTTTGGGCATCTCATGAAGAATCACATAGAGTACAAAAATAAAATATGTTTTCAGTTGGGAAGAAAGTTGCGATAACAAAGAACTAAGGGTAATAAATGTGAAGATGCCAGGAGGTAAGTTAATGTTTATGCCCTAAAATTCTATGCACATAGTATAGGGAGATCTCAAACGTGTCACTTTCTCTCAGTCAGGAGGAAAAGGAAAATGTGACTTGTTGTGTAGTTTGCAGTGTTCACAAGATAAAGATGTATCAATTGCTCTGGAGAAGTACAGAGCAATTTCTCTCCCAAACCCCTATGAAAAGGCTACTCTGTCATGTAGTGAACCAGCAACTTAATTCTTACAGTAAATACATATGTCACAGAGCCCCTGGTGGTATTTCTGATGACATTCTTCAACTGAAGCTAGTGACATGCTAAAGGGACAATATAATAAAATCAGTAATACAGGGATGTTGATAAAATGTGGTAGGCTTGCTTTAATGCAAAAGTTGATCGTACATTATTGTGAATATTTTGTCTTTCAACCAGGTTTTCAATAGCTGTGATGTGGCAGTGCACTTAAGATGATGTGCTCAAGTGGGAACCCAGATTGCAGGCTGCCAGTTAAGTGATCAGCCAAGTTTAATCAACTTGCCAAGCCAGGAGCAGAATTGCCGTTCTTTTACCAAAGCTGAGGTGCTTAACAGGAGAAATTGCCTGCAGGGAAAGCCGACCCACACATGCTTTAAGGGTACTTACAGGAGACCCCATGGGCAGGGCAAAAGGTCCCCTTGGGAAAGCACTTATCACAGCAAACAACAGGGCAGGTAAGAGTTCCAAATTCAACACCAGAAGACAGAACCTCAATTTAAGTCTGTGAACATTTTAAAGCAACAAAACCCAAACATTCTACCTTGCCCATTAATTATAAATCTCCAGAAAGCATCCACATTAAACCTAGAGCTTCACGCAATATAACTTCCAATATGCCCTAGAAAGATGAGATTGTTGCAAGCTGTATTCCCAGGCATCAGCTAGACGAGACGGCCTGTCATGGACCAGTATTATTATTTATACACCAGTTTGGAACTGGAACTGGAGTTCTGCTGAAACAGACATGACATCTTAGTTGTAGAAGAGCTGTTATGCGATCCCGCCCACTGTGAAGACTGTTTCTAGTCTGGTATTAAAACCTTGCCATCTATCTGCACGTAAGAAAATGCTTAGCTTCCATTCTTTTAGGGAAAGTGTATGGGATGGGCGGGGGTGTGGGTGGCAGAATATTTTCAATATAAGTATTCAGTTGTTTATTTGTATGTTGTCTGGCAACTCCCCAAACCCTAAGGTTCTTAATTCCCTCTTTCACCTTCATATTCCCTACTACTAAAACAGGTGGGTACATAGAAAATTGTCAGAAATACTTACTGAATGATAAATGTATGTCCAAATAAGACAGTCATAATTTACTCCACTGAAAATAATTATTATTACATGGCAGATCCTGCCTTTCTAGATTAATGGTACAGGTTAAAAAAATCCATTGATAAACATGTATATTCCTTGGCTTACACGTAGAAACTGTGATTGATTTAGTTTGTAGTGGGGTTCCAACGCCTACCTTTTTACAGTCATCCCAGGTAATACGGATTTAAGAGATCCAGCAATTGTTTAAAAAAATACTGCAGTAGATGTTAATATGGGTTCTGCAAGGACGTTATCAACCCAAGGTTTCAGCCCATACCCAGTTTCTATTCATGATCAAAGGACTACAGGGGCCAATAAAAGCTTTGAACGATCATGCTAACACTAACAATTACTCCTCAAACAGGCAAAATATAAAATGGAGGTCAATAATGTTATCGCTGTGTCAAAAATCTTTTATAAAAACTTGCCTGGAAAACTCAGGCTTAAAATTTGTCAAACAAAGCATTTTAGAAGGAATAGATGTTAAACTAGTAAGTCTGTAATTTGGGATAAATAAAGGGTATACCTATCTAAAAAGGAAGCTTAATTACATTCTGGATTTATAAACAAGTATTATAACACAGCAAAAAGGCTGCCTGGGATCCACAAATTTCAGATCATTATCAGAACTTTTAGGCAAATTCAAGTCTTTTGCATAGATTTACTGTTCCCAATATTTTATTTTGTTTTGTTTTGCACTTAATTTAATTCTCAAGTAACCTCTGGGGTTATCTCATGGTTCTAATATAAACACTGTCAGGGAAAAAACTGGAACTCCTTTAATTTTAGGGGCCAGATACAAAGATCTGGCAGTGCTATTAGCTATAGGTGGCTATTTATAAGAAGAATGTGGATGTCTCTGGAAAGGCAACTCTGATGCAATGAGTTTTCCTGTGTAGCAATTATATGAAGTTAAACTCTATGACTGATGACACCATTTATTCATTCAGATAATTTCTGAGCTTCTATTAAATGTCACAAACTCTGGTAGATGCTTTGAATGCAAATGTGAATCAATTCAAGTCCCTGCTTCTAAAAGCTGACACTCTTGCAACTCAGTTTATAACAATAACATGCTATAGACACACATAAGGCATTGTGAGAATAGCTATGCAGAGGGGCACTATCTCAGGCTCAAAGAAATGAAAGAAATGTCATAAAATATCTCTAGAAGAGGTGATACCTCAATTAAGTCTTAAAGGCAGAATAGGAGTTAGACGGGAGGGGCTGGAGAAGACAGCATAAGGTACTCCAGACAGAGAACAGATGAACAGAGGTAGGAATAGCATGGAAGATACAAGGAATTACATCAGTATGTTATGTTGTTGGATCATAACAGAGAGTAACTGAGTGATGAGACACGAGGCTGGAAAGTCTTAAAGGAACCATATCATGATGTATTTTAGCTTATAAACCTTTGAAGTCTTAGAGTCAGATATTAAAATTCCCAATAAAACAGAGAATCATTGCAAAGACAATGTATTAGAAATCTATTTTAATTACAGAAGTATGACCTATTTTGAATACTCTTTTCATCTAGGAATGCTGGCTCCCAAGAGAGGGAGATAATTAAGCCAATAGGTTTTATTGCTAAAATGTGCAGTTGTATCAGAAAAAAAAACCATCCTTACTGGAGCAAGACAGAATCATGAAACATGATGATCACTGTTGGTTCTCAATTCTAGTCCTTACTCTAGAGATAAAGGAACATATAGATAATAAATGGTTATTGGTCACCTTTTTTCTAGGGCTTCCTGGATCAAGGGGGGGGAAAAAATCAGCAACCAATCATTTAAGGCTTTTTTTGTTTTGTTTTGTTTTTTGTTTTTTTGTTTTTGTTTTTTTGCAGGATGATGAGAACAATCCTAGGAACCAAGAAGGTTTCATAATAATTGGGAGAATTTTAGTTCTTCAGCAACATTTCAGAATTATACCATCTTCCAGCCCCCTCCATTCCTGGGTCTCTGTGACTGTGTAATTTTGTAGCATCCTGTATTATTTCAACCCATTTCCTCCCTTCTTTTATCATCAGATGAAAATTCTATTCAAATTAGAACTCGAAACATTTTAAATTGAAGAACGTCTTTCCGTAGAACCATTCATTTTTAAAGGAAATTAGGTGGAGACAACACACAATTAGAGAAGCAGTAGGTATGCATTAAAGGGTATTTGTCCTCAAGATTTATCTTTCACTCATGGATGACCCCATCATAGAAAGAAATTAGCATAATTTATATCAATAATTTGTTTCTGTGATGTGTGAAGAAAATAATACCCTACAATAAATTAAAGATGCCTTTACGACTCCATTTTATCAGCTTCTTTACCCTTATTTACATTTAGAACTGCAAAGTCATATTAATAGAGTTATGAAAATGGCCCATGGGCTGAAGCCCCTAGAGGCTTATAGTATAATAGCAATGAGTAAGTAGAAAGACTGCTCAATTTGACTTTCCTCATTGTTAAGAGGCTGCTTCTAATTCCCTAGTTTCCCAAGCTTGAGGTCACCTAAGAGGAGTTGCTATCTCCTGCGTAAACTGGTCAATCCTTTTGCCAAGCAGATTCATTTGATTTGTATTTTAAAGTGACCTTTTGACTTGTAATCATCCACATCTCTTCATGCTTTATTTCATTTTATTTTGCTGTAGAGCATTGTAGAATGTTTGTCATGAAAAGAGCTATATAAATATTAATGTATTGATAGTGTTATGGTTTTTCAAACCTATATTTTATGTCATGGGTTTTAAGAGCCACAGAATTTACTGACTGCACAGAAAATTTAAGTATAAACGGACTTACTGAAATGCCCCAAATGCAATAAAATGTATGAATTATTAATCCCATGAAAGTCAGTATGATCCTGTTTAAATGCCAAATTTTCTGAACCAATATTGGATTTGGGAGTGTGGTCTGACTACCTGTTTTTGAACAAATCCTCTAGGTGATTCTAATGCATGCCAAGGTTTGGAAAATATGGCCTTAAATAATTTTCAAATTGTTTAAAGATTGAAATAAGAAAAGCAGAATTGTAAGAGTCTGTATCAGACTGAAAAGTGTCTCCCCAAAATTCATGTCCACGGAGACCTCAAAATGTGAACTTACATGGAAATAGGGTCTTTGCTGATGTCAGATAAATTAAGATGATACTGGATTAGAGTGGGTCCTAATCCAATGACCAGTGCCCTTAAAGTAGAGAAAAATAAGACACAGACAGACACAGGGAGAGTGCCATGGAAGGGTGGAGGCAGAGACTGGAGTGGTGTTTCTACCAGCAAAGAACATCAAGGGTTGTCTGGTGACCACCAGAAGCTAGAAAAAGGCAAGAAAGAATGCTACCAGCCAACTCCGTAATTTCAGATGTCTAGACTTCAGAAGTGACAGAGAAAAAAATTTGTTGTCGTAAGCCTCTAAATTTGTGGTATTTTGTTATGACAATAGCAGGAAACTAATATGGAGTTCTAGTAAAAATTGAATTTATTTACTATTTTCAAGTAGAGGTTTTTTTTTTTTTTCCCTAAACAGAATACGAGTGTGTTTATCACTTTGATTGTGGTGATGGTTTCAGGGGTTTATGCCTATCTCTAAACTCAGCAAGTTCTATAGTCTTCTAGTATATAAATTATACTTCAGTAAAGGTTTTTTTTTTTTAACATCTAGAAAAGCAAAATATTCCATGTAGTATGAAAAATACAGTCAAAAGACTAATGACAGAATGGAAAAAATATTAGCAACATATATACCAAAGGCTTCTTTTCTTTAATTTATAAAAGGCCCCCAAAAATGAGTAAGAAAAAGATGGATAACATGATAGGAAAAAATGGTGAAGATGTGAGAAGACACTTTACAGAACAAAGAGGTACAAAATGAAGATACACCAAAAAACTGTTACAACTTAGTGGCGCCATTAAATTAATGACAACTAAGACAAGACTCTAGTCTTTTCATCTATCAGGATGGCATATTCAGTTACAATGTTCAAAACCAGAAAGTTGTATGGAAATAGCCAATGTCTCATAGTCTTGGTGTAAAATAAATTGCACTGTTTTTTGTAAAGTGATTTGATGATACCTATTAGATTTTTAAATGCACACAGCACTGCCATACCTAAGAATTTACATACAAAATTATTTCAAGATGTATGTGAAAGGATATTCTTTGCGGGATTTTTTGATGAGAAAAAAATAAAAACCTACAAACAACCTCAATGTCCACCCATATGCTATTAATTCACTGAATTATGAGCCGTCTGAATTAAGGAGTAAGAAGCAGACAGTTAAAAGATGGAGGTATTTTTCCGTGTATTAATATGGAAAATATTTGAGATTTTATCAACTTTCAGGAGCAGAGGAGTGAAATGTTTAATTCTTTTACAAATTCACAAAGAAAATATTTTTCTGGAAGTAATCACAAGGAATGATTAAAAGTGGGTATGTTTGATAAGCGGGCTTTGGGATGTGAGAAATGAGGCTCTCTCTTCACACACTGCCCTTCTGTACAGCTTACCTAAACACAGGTATTTAGAGATATACGTAAAAACACGCATAAGTATCACGCCAATTTGCATGATACAAATGTTAAGATTATGGGATTTTTATTTTAATTTTCTGTGCTAAAAACACTGGTATTTTATAGTTTCAAAAAGGCATGAGACAAGGAAGAGATCCAGACTGTGGAGTAGGAGGACTCGGAACTCGCCCCCCCCCAAACACGTCCAAAATACATCTGCAGGTGGAAGGATGCTTGCTGAAAACTGGAGTCCGGCAGCAAGTCTCCTGCATAACCTGCGCAGGGCAAGTACAGGCCGCACAATCAAGTCAAGGCTCTAGGAAAGACCCACACAGAGTCTGGTAGAAAGGCAATGCAGTGATCAGGTTGGGATCTGTGCCCCTGGAAGGAAACCCAGAAGAGGAGGGGAATTACACTGGTGGGGATACACCCTGGGGAGTGAGCAGTTCAAGCCCCAGCCCTGCGGTTCGACATCAGGAAGACAAGTCCCCTTAGCTGGTTGGAGGGCCAGTGGGACTAACAGGAAGGCTGTAGGAAGCCTGGACCCTGCTCCTGAGGGGTGCACGCAAGCTGGCTTACTCCTCAAACAGGATGGAGAGATTGGACTGAAACTGCATGGGTCGTCAGCCCATTTCTGTGACCATGCTGATGCTCACCCCAGCCTGATCCCAGTGACCGCTCCAGCCCCACTTGCTTCACAACACAGTTCCACACTGGGGTGAGGCTGCCAAGGCCAAGGGGGAAACTCAGCTGTGAAACACAGAAGTGGTTCAGATCCGGAGCTACACAGCATGGCGTGTAGCTTATTACTTATTACTGGTGCTTATGCAAGCAGTGCATCAGGTGCAGTCGGGGGCTCTGCCTGCAGCCCGGATGCCACAGCCCACACCCAGACCCATGCCGAGAGCCCTACCAAGCCCTCTTGCCCCAGCACTGCTGACGCTGAGTGTGCGAAGAGCACACATCTAAAGCGATCAGAGCCAGCTTGGATCCAACCCTCAGGGCTTCTGTTCCAGCATCGTGGGACCCAACCCCACCAGCTTAGGATGGTGAAGGCCACTGAGCAGTGGAGAAGCCCCAGCTCTAAGCTGTCTCTGGCTGTAGTCCCTCCACTTCCAGTCCCATTTCCTACCAAGGTGATAGCTGCCAGCACACCCTGGGGAAAGATGTGATTTATGTTTATCTCAGACTCAGCTCTCCCACAAAAGCCACTGGGCACATGCAGACTGTACAGGGATTTTACCACCCAAGGACAACTCTTCAAGGTAGCAACAGGCAACTGTCTTACCTAATTTCATAGACAAGAGAAAGTTAAGCAAAACGGGAAGACAGAAGAATTTGTTACAAACAAAAGGACAAGGGGAGAGGGGGACCCTGAAAAAGCAACAATGAAATGAAGATAATTTATCAGATAAAAAGTTCAAAGCATTAGTAGTAAAGATGCTAACTGAATTAGGGCAAAGAATAGGTGAACAAAGTGAGAATTTTAAAAAGAAACTAGAAAATAGTTTTTTAAAAGTCAGAATTGAAGAATACAAAACCTGAAATGAAAAACACACTGGAGGGGATAAAGAGCAGACCAGGTGATACAGAAGAACTCATTAGTGATCTGGAAGGCAGAATACCAGAAACCACCAAATCACAAGAGCAAACAGAACAAATTTTTTTAAAAATGTTAATAGTTTAAGGGACTTCTGGGACAACATCAAGAGTACAAACATTTGCGTTATAGGGGTCCGAGAAGGAGACAAAAGAGAGAAGGGGGTTGAAAATATATTTGATATAATTATGGCTGAAAACTCCAAAACATAAAGAAAGAAACAGATATCCAGGTAAAGGAAACACAGATGATCCCAAACAAAATAAACCCAAGCAGACCTACACCAAGACGTATCATAATGAAAACAGCGAAAGTTAGAATTCCAAAGGCAGTAAGAGGAAAAAAAAAAACAAAAAACCTCACATACAAGGAAACCTCCATAAGGCTATCAGCTGACTTGCTTTTTTTTTTTTTTTTTTTTTTTTTGCAGAAATTTTACAGATCAGAAGGGAGTGGCATGATGTATTCAGTGATGAAAGAAAAAATGCTGCAACTTAGGATGCTCTACCCAGCAAGACTATTGTTTAGAATTGAAAGAGAGATAAAGAACTTCTCAGACAAGCGAAAACTTAAGAGTTGATCAATACTAAACCAACCCTAAAAGAAATGCTCAAGAGTCTTCTCTAAGTGGAAAAGAAAAGGCTCTAACAAGAAGTGAATAGCCATAAGAAGGGAAAATCCCACTAGCAAAGCAAGTATGTGCTGAAGGCTAAGGACCAACCACTCAAAAAGGCATGAGACAATTAGCCTTCTACCATCAACTGTTTTACAAACTGTAAAATAAACAACACACGCATATGTACATACACAGACATACAGATACAGACACACACACACAAGCTTTTCCTACTGTACTTCTTCAGACTCATCAGCATAAACGAGCATTTTCATTTACAAGCCCCTGAGCTGAACTCATCCTTGGACTGACTTTCCTCCTTAAGTTTTGGCATCACCAACTAATCGATAGTTCTCTGGGGGGGGTCTCTCCGGGTAACCTCTCATTGACAGAGAGGAGTTAAGTGAGAAAACAGAACTTCCTCATAAAAGTCCGGTTTAAGAGGTCACTTTTATAAATCAAAGAACAAAAAACTCTGCAGGATATAAAAATAGTATAATCACCAGCCCGGACACTTGTCTTAGAATTTGAAAAGACTCATTTTGTAATGCTGAACTTGGTGGTCTATGACAGCAAACACCTGTGGGGAATTTACATTCTTGATCTTTCAGAGGCTGCCTTTATCATCATTCACTCTAACAACTCCGCAAAGCAAGGCGGGAAAACACTTGGGTGAGGAAGGATGTTTCAATAATACAAGGTAAATAATTTACTGCATATCACTCAAGGGATGATGAATAAGAGCTCAAGTTATGGGTCAGGGGATGCTGGCTTTACATCCCAGCTCCACTATGACTCACTGTACTGCCTGCAGCAACTCGGCTTCTCTGTATGTCCATTTCTCCACCTAAATCAGGGAAAATATACAAGCCTCTTTGTAGGACTATTCTCAGTATTAAGTGAACTGGTGCAGGTGCTGAGCACAGGATCTGGGAGACAGCCAGCATTTTTTAAATGTTGGTCATAAAAAATTTTATATTAGAAATATACACAATATCCATTTTTTTTTACTGTATCAGCTATAATAAATGAAACAGATACCATGAACAAGTCCAAGGGTTCATGCATAAAAATTTCATTGTAGCTGGCCGCAGGTTTGGGACAAAATGATTATTTTAAGTGGAAGAGACATGCACATTTAAATGATGTTAGAGATAAATTATGGATCATATTTTCAACATATTGGACCTCCTTCAACTCTGTAAAACATATTTTAACTTTTGATTCAGAGTATGTGAGAACAAAACCAGTAACAGTTAGAAAGATAAAAGATAAACATCATCCCATATTTCAACTTGGGGTCATTCTTTTCCCTTATAACTAATTCATGGTAACATATTAGTTGCTCTAGGAATGACCTAGATTTCAGTGACAAGATAAGCGCTGTTTGGTTTTCACACTGCGGGTTCCCTTGCTTGTTTGCGTGTTTGCTTTGTGACCCCAGGAGATACTGCACTCCTGAGGGAGGTGATGTCCTGATAATCCACCATATTTATAAAAGTCATTTTGTTTTTTGCAGAAGCAGCAGGATGCAAGACTGAAAAAAAAAATGGCCTCCTTATACTGAGTTTTATTTTATACCGATAGATGTTCAAAATCACAATGGTATTTTTTGCTTTTTACCTCCTCCTCAGGTATATTCTTTCTCAGTTTAAAAGGACACATTAAATCACCTGCATGAGGCTGGGGGCAGTCACAATATCTAAGAAGAATTGCAATGAGATACTGTGTGCCCAGCGAGAGTGAACCAGGCACTCATAATGTATTCCCCAGAGCAGAGGACTTTAGGGGTCAACAGACCGCCTCCCGAGTTGGTATGTAACATTGCATGTGTATGTACATAGCTTTCATCAGACATTCAGAGGGGTCCTTTCTCTAAACGTGATTGAAAATCATAGTTCTGCAGAATGTGCGAACCCCAAGATGCTTTAGAGCTTCCAACTGAAGGAAGCTTGGCACTGTTTGTTACTCAGTTCCAGAACAGACCGAGAGACAGGGAACTTCTAAAGGGAGCTGTGAAAGGTACTGTTTGTGTTTAGAAGCAACAGTTTGATAATTCACTTGGGGAGGGTAAGGAAACCTCCATTCTAACTCCAGTTAACTGTGGGGCTGTTTGCTGGATGAAGAGGTCTTGGTTTCGCCCTGCTCACAGAGAGTAAAGAAATGATCACTGAATCAACACCTTCTAATCAAGGTTGATTTTAGTTTTGCTTTACTTCTTAATGTTAACAGACAGAAAAACATTCTGCAAACCTAAACTGTAAATCCTGTCTTAATTCAACTTAGAATTTAAACTGAATTTTCAATAAGGGCAGGGAAATTGGAGTCTAAGTGTCCTTATGTTTATGTTTCTAACACCTTTGCCCTTGGACCTGGATTTATGTGTTTTTTATACTATGGGAGAATTGGGTTCAAATTGTTCAAAAATTTTTTCAAGACAAAAATATCAAATCTAAAGAGGCATGAGATGTACAAGTATAAATCATGAGGGTATTTTTGACCCAAATTATATCAAGGTTGATATAACTAGAAAAAACACTGGAAAATAAAAACTTTTGCCCTGTTGTTGTGACAGTACCTTATGAAGAAAACATGTGTGGGTTGGCTTTAAAAGCTTTCTAGATTTATAATTTTTATTCTCTGCAATAAGGTCTTGGAGTCATCCATCATTCAAGTTGTTATGGAATTTGATAGAAGTATATTCAGAACTTCTCTCTGAGGGTCTGTTACGGAAAACAGTTGGAGAACTCCACCTACTCAGATTCAGATTACAAATGTTTTGACTCTGTTCCGGGCATGTGAGACAAATTATTGCATCCTGGTCAGCACACTCCTTTTGGGATGAGCTGCCTGTTTCTATGATTGTCAATGCACTCATAAACAAAGGAGGACATCCTTTCCAATAAAATATTTTAAGTATTCAATTTATAGCACTGAGTGTAAAATGTCCCAAAATACTGTGGATAGACAAAGCAACTTAAATTCCCTTCTGATGAGGGGTCATAAAATATGAACATGCTACTTAAATAGCACTCAAGAAGAAAATAGGGAAATAGGCTAGACTTTCTTATGGTACACACACTTGTGGGGAAAAAATTAAATGCATGTTAAACCAGATGCATGCTAGGAACAGATTCCTATGAATTGAACCCTCTCCCTGGACAAAGACACAAAATTTTCCATTTCTTGGCTGTATATGGATTAGATATATCGCACATCTGATTTGTCTTCCAAAGCTGTGTCTGGGCTTCATCTCAGCTCTTTTGCTTTTCCTCTTGGTGTTCATATTTTTTGTAGTCACCCAACTGTCACTCATATATGTGTATTCACATTCTCTCTACTTAAGAAAGTGAGCTTGGAAATGTTGTTTAAAACAACCATCGGTATATTGATCACTTAGCTAGTAACTGGTGAGATAAAATTCCAGTTTACGGGTATCAAACCCCACAACTCCTAAAGATGCTTCTTTTTAACTTAAATCTGACACTCTACTATGGAGAGCTAATAAATTCTGGCTTAATAGACACCCCCACAGAATACAAGATTTTATAATGACCACCTCCCCAGGTAATCAACCTGAGCAGGAAAATAAGAGAGTGGGCACCATGTCTGGAGAATTTACACACGTTACAGCTTAACCAAAAGCCAGTCTCCTTTCCATCATCACCATGCACCAGACATTTACAGTAACATCAGTGATAAGACACTTTTCCTGAAAAAAATCTTTCATTGGTCTAAGTTTGAAACAATTGCTTTGGTTATTGTTGAGTTTTAATGCTATTTATTTAACCTTCAAACTGGTACGTTTTTATTACTTGCCCTATAGAGAAATGTGTGTTCTGCATGAGAGTGACTTTGGACAACTCTTCTTACGCTGTCAACTCAGACGGATGACAGATGTGGACCCAAGTACACACGAGCCCTGGGGAGAATTGTTGTGATGACTCAAAATTGCTCAACCTTGAGTTGACTACAGTTCATATCTTCACCTGGGGACATTACATATTCCTCTGCTCAAACAGTTGATTCTAAATAAAAATGATTAGAATACGGATAAAGAGACAAAATTTCAAAGTCAATTTTCTCTCTGTCACCACAGAGAATTTTCACTTGTGTTTCAGATTTAAAATAGTGAACTAGAACACGAAAAGTGAAGCATAATGCTTTTCTCTGAGATGCACAAATTTTAGTTCACACATTAAATATTTATTTAATTTGAAAAATATGTGTCATGTTATTTATTATTCTTTTATAATTTCAATTGTAAAAATTTAAAGTGAATCCAGAGATTTTTAAATAATATCACACGATTATTATTTAAAATGTCATTTTCATACAAAAGAAAGAAGTGTTGGCATGTATATTAACTACGCCACCGATTGTAAATTTAATCCTATGTTAATTATAAAAGTAGTAGTTAATGAACTAGGTAGACTGTGACTCTAATGATAAATAAAATACTGTATTACTTAAAGTACTGATGGAGTTACAGCATGTAAATAGTTTGCAGAACCAAAATCCTGTCTTCCAGAATCTGGGCAGTTGACATTTTTGAGATACTCAGCTCTTTCTGGCTGTGGAGTTGAGAAATGGCAACTTTTAATGGGAAGTTAGACTGGGTGAGAACACGGAGAATCTGACTCCCCTAGCCCACGTACACACATACAAATACACACACACACACCGTGTGCACAGGCAGAAGGACACAAGCTTCCCAGACCCCTGTTTTGCAGTTGTCACCCTTGTTGCCCTTTAAACACATTCAATAAAGGGATTCAGTTTTATATCCCTGCCCCAACTTCCCTTAATCTGCCTTTCAATCTCTCACCTCTGGATTATCTCCATTTTTCTCCTGTCCTTCAGCACATACAGCCCTACTTAAGCCCTGTCTTAAAATGCCCCCAGTGGTAGTTAATTTGAGTTATGGTAGCTAATTTGAAGCTGGAAGCATCTCAAGTAACTGTTTCATTTACATACATATATTTTTAGATGCCCGTATAGACTATCCTGAAAAATGATTTCTGAAGTAAACAATTTGTTTTGAACTGAGAAATCTCTGTAATCTTTCTTTACTTCCAGTGGCACAAACGTCACTCTGCCCTTAAAGACTATTTAATCAAAGATTGCATGCTCTTCTGCTGCCCCAGCCTTCTGCTCTAGTGACCAGATATCTACTCTACTTACAACCACCTGCAAAAGAAGAAAAACTAAATGTGTCCTAATTATGGCATGTACCAAGGTTAGAACCTTTCTGATGTGACAAGCCTCTCCACAACATCTCAGGGCATTGTCGTGCTACCGTCCAAACTACGTCTTATATAGTGTATAATCTGCTGTTAATAATGGGATACAGGACAGGAAGATACACTTTCTTTGTCGGCATAGCCCATCACTTCCAAAAAGGTCCATCTGTAGTTCTTTTCCAAAGTATGCAGATATTTTGCTAAAATGTGGGCTATCTGACTAAAGCCATTTTAAAACTGGGCCTGTTTATGCCCAATAAAAACTTAGAAGAGAATGTGTGGCCTTTGGAACCTGTTAAAATGTCATTACTGCCAAGAATGTGATGTATGGGGATGACTGACGATTGTATTCACCATGGATGCTACACACTGTGCTCCGGAATGTCATGGAGCAAGTCTTCGCTGCATGTTTGACATAATTTGGCAACCTTCTTTATGAGCAATTCTACAAAGAGTGGGCCACAAATTAACCCAATAAAAATTACATTAAGAATAATTTCTTGTTCTCTCATTGTTCACTTTGTTCATTCTCTGCCAGTGTTAGAGCAGGGTGTCTTTTTTTTTTTTTTTTTTTTTAAATCTTGAACAGGACACAGCCTCTCTCTTCTTGAGAAACGGATTGAAGTCCACCCTCAGTTATGAATCTGTTCAGTTTCTAGTTATCACTGACTTAGGCAAACTACCTCCAAGTAAGCAAAATCTGCCTCAGTGAATTTTGAGGCTGTCATTCCGGAAAACTCTAAACATTTTTTCATGACCACCTCTCAGCCTTATGTTTTCCTAAATTAAACCTCAATTATCTGTAAATGATCCTTTTAATAATATTAATACAATCTCTCATTCTTTCTCAAAGTTAGGGAGGTGCTTTTTTGGCTACTAACAATTAATTCAACTATTCATTAAACCAGCAGTTGGCAACAATAGCTCATGCATCAATCCAGCCTACCTCCTTTATCTGTAAATAAAATTTTATTAGGACGTAGTCACTCCCATTCATTTACATATTGTCTTTAGCTGCTTTCTCACTACAAAGGCAGAGTTGAGTGGTTGTGACAGAGACTATACCAAATCTAAAATAGTCACCGGCCTTAAAAAAAAAAAAAAAAAAAGCCGGCCTTAAAAAAATGTTTGCCAACCCTTACATTAAATAGACATTTATCAAACACCTGTTTTATGCTAAGCACTGTGCTGGGCACTGAAAACATAACTGTAATAAAAGTCCCCACAAATGTGTAATTACATGCTGATGTATCTGGCAGCAAAAAACAGGAGTAGGAAGAATAAGGATACAAATTATATATATATTATTCAGAGAGACATTGTAAGGTAAGAAGAGGAAGACATTCTCCATAATAAAAAAAATAAATTGAAGGAACCTATTATGCATTTGTGAGCAGAGAAAAAAAGGCACCAAACTTTAACCTACTCTTTGGTTCTTATGACTCCTGATATTACTGTCTTCAAGGACCACCTGACTGGAGAAGCTATCCATCAATATTCCACCAGGGGATCATATTTCAAAGCACTGTCTGACCAAGGAGAGAAAAAATCAATTTTTTATGTGGTTCTCTGAGGCTTTTGTTCTACCCGATAATTATTTTATATATTTCTTCTACAGTGCTAAATCAGAATATCCAATTTTCTTTGCACTGTGAAGGTGAAGCACAGAGATGAGCATGGCATTGTGGACACTTATGTACAATTTATTTGTATTTCATTTATTTGAAACAATGTTTAGGTTGCTATTTCCAGTTAACTCTTTTCTGTGACAGCAAGCCAGTCATCTTGTATCTGGTCTGACCTAATCCACTTTGGACCTTGACTTTGATGTTCACTCATATGGAAACACAAAAAAGATATGGTTCAATTAAGCTATGTATAACAGTCTATTTTCAGAAAGAAAAATCTGAAATACTTTTAAATGGCTTTAACGTGTCTAAGGGGCAACATACATTCTAACTCCTGTCCTTCTAGTTCTTTTCTGACCTCCAGTGTATTAGCTTGCTTCTGAACCTGAGACCATTCTCTCTGCACTGCAAGAATTGGTGTGAGTACTCTCCAAGACGCAGGTGAACTTAAATTTGTTCATCTTAATAAGGCTGTATATTTTATGGGCTTTTTGTCTTTATTTCTTTAATCATGATTCATTTAGATATTCAATGAAATTTTCAGAAAAACCTTCAAAGAGGTTAAGAAGTCTACTATATAAATAGGTGCAAGTAATTTGATGCAAATGATGATCATTAAGTAACATTTCCATTATAATTTTGTTATACCCTCCCTCTAAAACTGATGTGAAATGACTTGTAATAAAAACTTGGCTATGAGACGTCTGCAAACAATTAATGGAAGACTGAAAGATTCATAAATAATGTGGGAGAGATGAAGATAGCCAATGATGGTAAAATTAGCAAGCAAATTAGCTACACAGTGGTGAGTAAATGCATCAGAGGGAAACCATGGAAATATAATTTCAGATTTAATGAAGAGATGTAGTTTCTATAATGCAAAAGTTCTTTTTAATTATTTTGGAGTAATATAAGGTTTGTGACAGAATAATATCTAGCACACTGTGGGTATTTAAATACATGTCAAATAAATGGAGAGGTTGGTTTAATGGTAGTTTTGATGGAGCTTATTTTATAAGTTAAAAATGAGTTGAATTGTTTGTGGGTGACTAATAAGGACATGACATTGACACGGCAATCTTGTAGGAATTTTAGTCCACATAAGATTATGTTGTCTTTTTCTCACTGTCCTAGTATTATGATTATGTTCTCAGTGACTTCATATTGATGACATTTTCATAGGAAGTAGCCAAAAGGGTCAGTTAGCTCAGTATTAAGGTACAAAAGTTACTAAAATAACAACCTCATCTTCATGAATTCTGTTGAAATATCTCCATCCCAACTTTTTGGATTCCACCTTCTTACACTACCCTAACTTTAAAATAAGAGATACTGCAAGGATGTGAATTCAGTGTGCACTGTGATTCAGCCACCCTCAGGATCAGTTATGTTTTGACATTTTGAAATCTTAAACCCACAAGTAAATAGGAAAAAAGATTTTTAGGGAACTCACAGAAGTTTCTCGTACCATGCATTACTTGATTTAGTCTGGCTTTGCACTTACTGTTAACGGAATCATAAAATATATGTTCTCATAACTCTTTTTTAGCTCAAGTACTATGTTTTAAGATGCATTCTGCTTTAATCACGAAATGGTTAATCATTTTGGTTGATTTATAATATTCCATTGTATAGATATCTATCATTTATTTATATATCCAATTATTGACTGACATTTGGATTTTTTGGATATTTTTATACTCCAGCCAAGGGTGTTAATAGTATTTTATACATGTAGTGTTTTTCAGTACAAGTTTTTCTGGTGCAGAGTTATTCAAACTGAGATTGGAGAACCATTAATGGAATATGAAATCAAATTATTAGTATATAACAAAAATCTTATGAAAATGTTACAGGATTGAATCAAAAATATTAAAACATTAAATATTACAGTAAGAGTAATGATATTGTTTCATGACATTTTATCTCCATGTATGTTTGTGTATATGGTCACAATGCAAAGCTCAGAAAAAGATTTGAAGAAGCAAAATGATATGAGAAACTATGAAGGAAGAAAAACTCAGCAAAAATAGACAATATAAACAATCCTATAGGAGAATGCAGATACAGGAACTGTCTGACAGAATTTAAAATAGTTTATTTGCTCTATGCAGAAAGAGGAAAGACAATATTAAAAATTCTTTGCAAAAAAAATTCTCTTAAAGAGATATACTAGAAATGAAAAATGCAGTAGCCTAAATTAAGAATTCAGTACATAAGTTTACCAGTGGATTAAACACAGATGAAGAGACAACTGGTGCACTAGAAAACCGGCCAAAAGAAACTATTCAGAATGAAGAATGAAGAATTAAAATGATGGCAACTGCATGAGAAAGTAATGGACACAAAGAATACAGTGAGAAAGTTTAAAATTTGTAACTTCTGGAAAAACAGGAGATAAAGTATAGAGCAAAAGTTCTCCTTTAGAAGATAATGGCTGTGAACTTTATTAAACTTTGCAAAACTGGAGATTAGACATCACTCCACACATTTAACAAGCCCCATGAACCCCAAACATCCAAGCTCATCACTTAATAACTGCTAAAAACCTAACAGAGAAAATCTGCAAACTATCCAGAGTAGAAAAACAAACATTTTTAGAACACCTTTAATGGGGCAAGAAATAGTGTATTTCTCAAAAGAAACAATGGAAGCCAGAAGACACTGTAACGATATCCTTAAATTGCTGCAAGAAAATAACTATTAATCTAAATTCCTTCCACCCAAGAAAATGTCCTTTGACAATGAAGGTGCAGTAACAATATTTTCAGACGAGATTGTTTAAAAGAATTCATGAGTAGCAGTCATGCATTTAAGGAAAACTTGGGGATAATTTTCAAGCAGAATGAAAATAAGTTACAAATGGAAAGTTAGAGATGCATTAAGAAATAAAAAATGGTAAAGATGGATTCTGAAATGAGTTCTTTGGTGGAAAGAAAAATACTACTTTTAGGATAAGTAATCATTTCCAGGGTAAGTGTATCATTTTTTCTGATTATTATGGAGGATGCTGGTTCTTCACTAGTCACTGTAACACTTTGAACCTTTCCTGATTGTCCATGTGACTCTGCTGTGGGAACTGCTCAATTTCATGCTGTGCATGCAGGAACCAAACCTCACACAGTTCAGCTCTCTGCAACCCATGGGAGGGCCTTGAGCAGCTTGGAATCAGGACTTCCAAACAGCTTGAATACTAGGATAAAAGCATCCTTAATTGCAAACTAAGAGAACTGAAACATGAGAATGAAAAGAATTAGCATCTATTCCTACTCAGCTGATTCAAAGACTATAAAAACAGTGACTTAATTTTATCTAAAGGCCAGGAGCTAATTTGTTTTAGGAGGTCTCTGGTTATATGCCAAAACCTGTGTTCTCTAGGATTTAGAGTCACCAGCTGACCTCTGAAATCTGCTTTTTTGGTCAATATCCACATTCTGGATTCAGGACCTATGAACAGGCTGTCTTTATTCATACCACATAAGCCGATCAATGTTTTTCCCTGCATCATCAATGATGTAGCTGGCTTAGCTCAGTCTCTGCAGGATGAGTGAGAGAAGACAAGTCCTGGCTGTGGACCACCTGCAGGCATGCATGTCTGTAGTAAGGATGACAAGAGTTGAAGGAAGGAGTTGCAGAAGGAGGATAGAAGTCTCATGAAATAAAGAGAGAAGCATGTGGAGCATCAGTGAAATTTCACCCCTTTGTATGAATGAGTACAAAAACCAAAATGATTTAGTGAAACATTTAAATCACAAAATATCTTGGGAAAGGACCTTACTGTTTAGCAAACATGTAATGAAAAGTTGCCTTATAGATATGTGGTACTTCTCTTGAAGAAAATAATTTGTCATTAACATGTTAGATGTAGACGACTATTGATCCCAAGTCCTAAAAACAATGAACAGTGCGTATTTTCCTGTAAATCTGTTTATACTAGCAAGTTGCCTCCAAACTATTTTTATGCTGTAAGTAAAATTTTTAATTCTTGCCCATCCTTTTTTCAATACAAATAATATTCATTATCAGTGAGATATACATAAATGAATTTATACTATAATTTAAAAGTTGCTTTGAAGACAGCCCTGTGTATGACAGATCCTGTTTAAGCTACAGGTAAATAACATCCTTAAATTTAGTAGGCAAATTACTTAAGTTATTTGCATATTCTTAAAAATAAAAATATAACAAAATTCAATAGGGCTGAGATATTCTTGTGTAAGATGTCTTTTTTTTGTTTGTTTTAAAAAAACCTATTATTCCCTAATGGTTTGTTATTCATGCCATAGGATGATTCCAACCTCTGGAATAATCCATGTTTTCCTAATGACTTTCTAGGTAGGTGACCAAACTGCTTTGAAAAAAAATGCTTTTTAATCCCGGCCAATTTATCCCTACAGCAGTACTCACCACTACCATTCATAAAGGAGGAACACTGCCAAATATTGCAAACTTCGGAGGACATCTGAAACTTACTGTTCAGTGTTTCCTTGAAACACTTTTATGAACACTTGATTCCACTGTAAGACAAACTGCTTGCAATGTCTGAACGGGAAACAAAGAATGACTGCCCACTGTCCAATCTTGAAAGAGAAATTTTTTATACACATTTACTCAGCAGCATTGCCATGGAGGTGCCTCACAAAGGAATCTGGGAGTATTTTTTGCATCACAGCCAACAAACATCAAAATATTCCTTATTTATTATCCGCCTGAGATTGTTGTCATAATGCAATTATGCAAATGAGGACTTGCAATCACACTGAGTATTTGTTCCGGTTTCGAGGCAAATACTTACTAGATCAGAGCAGTTTAAAGAAAACAAGGACTCACCACCAACAGAACTCAGGGAACGTCAAAGAGCATGAGAAACTCCCATTGGAACCGTTCCCAACGTGTTGCATAAATAAAGGTAGGGTTTGTTGAAGCTTCCCTCCCACCCCCTCCATTTTCTGCGGGAAAAAGCAGCATGCTTAGTTTGAGGAAAGAAGCGTGGCTCAGGCAGTTGTCCCCACCTCTTCTATCCTGGGCTCGGCTGTGTGGGCTTTTCTTTTCCTTTTCATATCCAGCAGCTTTCTCTAGCTTTCTCCCGCTCCTCACACCCCTCCTCAAATCCACAAAGGATTTCCAGCAGAGAGCAGCGGGTGCCCCGTACTGGCTACTTTCCCCGGACTCGGGGGGCTTTCACAGGAAATCAATGGCTGCTTATTTTCCCCTCTACTGTGTTTTATGTGTGGACTGACATGGCCCCAACCATACCAATCCATTCTGCAGAGCTATTTCCATTCAGATGTGCCTCTTTATAAATAGCGGAAATTAGCGGAGGGCCGGTGTCAAACTGCTTGTCACATCTTGTTTTCAGTCTGTTGAAATCAGGTTTATAGCGTCCTATTCAGAAACCTGGACTCCTTTTTGAGTTGCACAATGCATTTCAGGAGTTCCATCAGGCGATAAATGCAGAACTTCACATTGCTATTAAATAATAATCAAAATGATTAGGCTTTTGAATTTTTGTGAAGGAACTTATTTGCATGGAATTTGTTGTTTTAATTGTACGACGTCATGTATTCCTGGGTATTCATCTCTCTAGTGTGTAAAAGTATTCCTAGTTCGTTTGTCAGTATTAGAGTTGCATAGGGTGAATGTGTTCTGGTGATTGAGTAGCAATGAATGAGCGAATAACTGAGAACCGAGAGCATGAATACAGTCAATACCACACATACCATGTGAGTGTCCCCCAAGCCCTCAAACAAATAATAATTAGCATCTCTTAAATGCACGGCACGGAACAAAACCACCAGTAAATGCTTAACAACTCATTTAATTCCCACAACAACACTTTGAGGTACTGACTATTATGGTCCCCATTTTATAGATGAGGTAATTGAGGTTTAAACTGATTAAGGAACTTTCTCCAAGTGTCACAGTTTGTTAGAGACTGACCCAAACAGTCTAACTCCAGAGCCTACAAAGTAATCCCCATGCAATACTGACTCTTTGTAAACCACAGGTGGTTTAGCTCAGGGTCATTTTTAATATTAAGTGTACAAATGTACCCAGAAAGCTAAGCAATTCCTAGATTTGAGTCTGGCATTAGAAATGACCACAGACTATGGATAAAAAATGTAAAGTAAATCTTGATACACTTGATTAGTCCCTTAGATGCAGTTCAGGGACTTACAAAAGAAAATGGTAGGTTTTAATAGGGTGCTAAACTGTGATGAAGGAGAATGGTAGCTTCCGGCTTAAAATAAGAAGATCGAGAAGAGTTTCCCTACAAAGCACAGGTACTTTTAGGAACAACCCACGTGTGATCAAGGGCGCAGATTCAGAGATACACCTTTCCTCATGCAACGTTTCTAATAGGACCAGGTAGCCCGCTGGATGCTGCTCAAGGGAATATCATCCACTGGGATTCTGTGAGGTTAGAGAGGGCTGACTGTCCTATAATCTGAGGCTTGCCCTCCCATCTAATGTAAAAATGACCCTTCCTCTACTTTTTAAATTAAAAACACTTAAGGTATTCATACTCAAAAGCAAAGTAAGACTAAGGCAAAACACTAGTTGTTTGAAGGGTTTTCAGGGGGATGAGGTGAAGAGTAAGATATTAAGGACACATGAAAAAATGCTCAATATCACTAATTATCAGAGAAATGTAAATCAAAACTATGATGAGGTATCACCTCACACCAGTCAGAATGGCCATCATTCCAAAGTCTATGAATGATGAATGCTGGAGAGGGTGTGGAGAAAAGGGAGCCCTCCTACACTGCTGGTGGGAATGTAGTTTAGTGTAGCCATTATGGAAAACAGTATGAAGATTCCTCAAAAAACAAAAAACAAACAAACAAAAAATAGACCTACCATATGATCCAGCAATCCCACTACTGGGTGTATATCCAGAGAGAACTCTAATTCGAAAAGATACACGCACCCCAATGTTTATAGCAGCATTATTTACAATAACCAAGACATGGAAACGACCTAAATGTCCATCAACAGGTAACTGGATAAAGAAGTTACACAATGGAATACTACTCTCCCATAACATATAATAAATAATAAAATAATGCCATTTGCAGCAACATGGATGGACCTGGAGATCATCATTCTAAATGAAGTAAGCCAGAAAGAGAAAGAAAAATATCATATGATATTACTCATATATGGAATCAAGAAAGAAAGAAAGAAAGAAAGAAAGAAAGAAAGAAAGAAAGAAAGAAAGAAAGAAAGAAAGAAAGAAAGAAAGAAAGAAAGGGAAAGAAAGAAAGAAAGATAGGAAAAGAAAGAAAGAAAGAAAGAAAGAAAGAAAGAAAGAAAGAAAGAAAGAAAGAAAGAAAGAAAGGACACTATGAACTCATCTATAAAACAGAAACAGACTTTCAGACATAGTAAACAATCTTATGGTTACCAGGGAAAGGGGGTAGGAAGGGATAAATTTGGGAATTTGAGATTTACAAATGTTAGCCACCATATATAAAAATAGATTTTTTAAAAGTTTCTTCTGTATAGCACAGGGAACTATGCTCAGTATCTTGTAATAACCTTTGATGAAAAAGAACATGAAAATGAATATATATATGTATATGCATGACTGGGACATTGTGCTGTACACCAGAAATTCACACATTGTAACTGACTGTACTTCAATAAAAAATTTTTAAAAATTAAAAAAAAAAAGATATTAAGGACAAACCAGAAATCTCCAATGATCTCCTCTCTTTCCAGAGACAACCATCATTGTAAGTAATGTAAATAAGTAAATAACTATTACAATTTTTAACTTTCACTACCTGAATATGTATCCAGAAATATTATATACATTTATTTCATATATTTTATAAAATTACAAATGACACCCACTGTACATAAAATGTACCTGAGTCGTTTTATTCTACTTAGGGTTTGGAAATCTAGGTTGAGTAATAAACAGGGGAACTTCACCATGGGTTTGAACTGGGCAAGTTGACTTATGCACGAATTTTTTTCAGTAGTAATACTACAGTAGTACACGGTCAGCGGTTTGTCGAATCGTTGGATGTGGAATTGCAGATATGGAACTGCAGATGTGGAGAACTGGCTATAAGTTAAACTTGAATTTTTTAACTGCATGGAGTGTAGGTGCCCATAGCCCCCCATGTGAGTCAAAGGTCAGTTGTAGATCTATTCTAGAACACTTATTTCAACCTCTGTATGTGGAATCTCACTTAATGAATATATCATAATTAGTATTTTGTTTGCTAGTGGATATTTGTATGGTTTCCAGTTTGTATGGTTTCTATTTCATATACTACTACCTCATAGAACGCTGCAGATGTCCCCTTGTATGAACGTGTAGAAATTTCTTTAGAAAATATCCTTAGAAATGACAGTGCTAGGTCATGAGGTATATGTATTTTCAATTTCAGTCTATTGATCCATACTGTTTCCTTAAGTAGCTGTATTGATTTAAACAATTTCCAGTAATTAAGCATTCTTGTTTCCCAATGGCCTCTTCAACATGTTGTATTGTAACTTTTTACCAATGTGATATATGACAATATGATATAATTTATGTTTTAATTTCCAGAATTATTAGTGAGGATAAACATATTTTACCATAATTATAGCCATATGTGTTTAAATCTTTTGCTCATTTTTCTACATTTGATATAATGGTTGTTGTTTTACTCACTTGTTGAAATTCATGATACTAATTTATACACATAAATATATAGATATGTGTGTGTTATTTATACCTATATCAAATATATTTTTGAATCAGTCTTCTTTTCCCTTTTAATGTTGTCTCTTGATTTTACAGTAGGTTCAAATTAAAATGTAGTCTATTTTATAAATTGTTTTCATTTTGATATATATACTTTGCCTGTGTCTCACTTAAACTCTCTTCCTATATATTGAGTAGCTCTGACTATTTCGCAGTATTACTACATATATACTGTAATACAGCCATTGGTAAAGAGGAACATCATTCTGAAAATTTCATATTGAAAAAAAATGTTTAAGCCACCCCCAAAAAAGCCTCTAAGTCAATCTCTGCAAACAGCTCAGATATGGGGTATACTTTGCTCCATCCTCAGAATTCATAAAGATGAGTAAGTGGGTTCTCAGGGGACTGATCTCCAATTTCCACTAACCTTGCTCCAACTGTAGAATTCAGTGCTGTAATTCTTAGTCTACTGTCATTGTCAAAAAGTTAAGCACAATTGTCATGTTATTATTTCATGTGAGTATGACATCACTTTTCTCTTTTTCTTTACTAGGGTGGGGTTGGGATTCACCAAAAACAATGAAAATAAAACAGTATTTAGGGAGCAAATAATACGGTTGCTAGCACCAAGGTTTCCACTAATGAGCTGTTTAACCCTGGGCAAATCAATTAACCTCTTTTAAAAGTCATCATCGTACCTTGCCCTGATGGAGTAACAAGCTTGCTCTAGGGAAAAAAAAACAAGGTCTTGAAAAATTTAGGCCCAAAGTAAGGTACTAATAACAATTCGTTTCATTAATCAGTACCTCTTACTGCCCATTCCTTTACCATAAGCTATAACCACCACATATGTACACAGTCATATATAAATGTTGTCGGGTTTCTCATTTTTCTCAATCTTCCATGAATGAAGAGTATAGAATTTATAACAGTCTGCTTATCATTCTAACCATCAGCATTTATTTCTACATAGTCTGTTTTGGCTTTCTAACTTCCTACTTCATTCTTTTTCACTGAATGCCATCAGTATTTCTTACATTTTTTTTCCCCTTTAGTAGCCCACACACATACCAACTGAAAATGAATCTAATTGCCTTTCTCTTTTTAAATTACTCCCAGCAACAAAAATATTAAATGCTCATTTTCTCTGGCCAACTGTGAATGTTTCAATGCATATAATTGGGAAAAGTTCCATTTGCCTAGATTTTTATTATTCATTCCCTTATGCTGACTGCTAAAGTATAAAAAAGGAGAATGTTTAAGCTAAAAGAAATGACCTATCAAAAGAAACCATTTGGTGACTTTCATTTAGAATCCTTAGGTATATCCAAAAGACAGCTTCCTAAAATGCTATGGGATAACATTACAAATAAACCAGATGAATTTCTTATGTCATAAATCACGTAACTCTGATTACCATGATGGGTTTATTGTTAACATTCATTCCCAGAGTGTTCATTTATCAATGCCCATCCTTCCCCAATTACAGGTAAGTTTTCATTGTAGGGAATTTGGGGGGGAAGTATTCTCTCTTTGACAAGCTGAAATATTTTATGTACTGTGTATTTTCATGGAATTCTGTGCACAGGGATCTAGGAAATACAAAACAACGACCAATGATATCAAATCACTTATAAGAAGCCAACTGAGTTTCTCAGTGAGTTAAGTGACTGACATATCCTGCATTGCTTTTGGGACCCATTACTGACTTAACAAGATAATTCACCAGAAGAGCATAAAAAGGACAGCATCTCTTTGGTCTGTCCTTATCACATCAACAATGATGCTAATTGCCAAATGATAGGTTTTGTCAAATGAGACAGTACTGAAAGTTGGACTTCACCTAAGCTGTAAGAAGAGAGATGCATGAGGGTTCTAGAACTGAAGGGCAAGGTATCAGGAAGACTGGATATCAGAAGAAAACATATTAAATCCTAATAATAATGATTTAGATCTAAATTTTCCTCTTCATACTAATATTTAATCAACTATAAGGGAAAAATTATTAGACATACAAGGACTCAGAAAACTTACTATTCAAAAACCCTCTCTGAAAGAATTTCATGAGAATATTTTAAAGCAAAATAACAAAGAAATCCGAAGAAGAAGAAGACAAAGACTGGGTTTAAAACATTAAATCAACACCTCAGGAATGAAAAGAAAAGTTACTTCAGAAGGTGAGCTGTACAACACACCAGTAAATATTATCTCAATTTAGAATGGAAAGACATAGACTATATAGAATAAAATATAGTATGGTTAAGATGCTAGATATTCCTGTAAATTTACATAAATCACATTTTTCCTTAATAGAAACAGGTCAGTGGCAAAGAAATATTTATCTATCACTTTAAATCCTTCACACTACTGATTCTATATCTAATAATATTTACATGACCATAATTTAATAAATATTAATTCTTGGCCTCAATTTTAGTTTCAAAATATAGCCAAGTTTGGAAGACTAAATTGTGTGTATATTATAAATGTAAATTGCCTAAAATAATAATATGGCATGTCAAGTTTACAAGATACTAACAGGAAGAGAGGTGGAGGGAAACAGAGAACAGGCATTTTCTCATCATAAACAGTAGTAAGTAAGGTGATATAATCTTGAGTCATCAAAATTATTATTACATTAGAATATAATGTTCTGCTCCTAAGAATAACCATAACATTCATTTTACATATGTTCACAATGATAACTAGTAGAAGAAAGGATGTAAAAATGGATCTGATGGAAGTAATTTGGGAAAGGTGTTAAGAGTGAGAAAAATGTATCATATGGTATGTTTGAGAGGCTTTAACTAATTTCATAAATCAAGAAATAATACGTACAAGTGGTTCATTTAGAATGTGGAAGTAGCAAGCCTCACCAGAGGTGTCACAAACAAATAATGAGGTAAGACAACTGAAGAAAGAAGCAACGGGATTTGTTTCTTAGCACCAGTTAGTACTGGTTTACTTTCCTTCATCTCGTTTACAATTACTTCTATAATTAACAAAGTAGACAGAGAAAAAAGATTATGTATTTCCTATGTTTTAACAAACTCTAGTCTATGCAGAAGTGTTCATCTCTAGTGCTGTTCAACAAAATTTCTTCAGCATTCTATGGCTGTCCAATACCATCACCACTAGCCAGATGTGGCTACTGAGGACTTGAAATGTGGCTAGTGTTACCAAGGAGCAAAATATGTAACTCATGAATTTTAGTTAATTAAACTTAATGACTACATGTGCCTCATGGCTATCATATTGGTCAATGCAACTCAAGTAAGTAGCTCCCAAAACTTTTGCCATCAAACAAAGTTTCTTAATTATTTTCTCCCAGAGCACCCTCACCCATGCTTTGAAGACGCCAACCACCCTTCAGTGAAAACCTGTTTACCACTCTTACTCAAAACATAACTGCTAATTAGAGCACTGATAAGCCTGAAACTCTGCCACTTCACCAAGGCTAACCCAAACCAAAGCAACTTGACACTTTGGTGTGGAGACGTTTATTCTTAATTCAGATACAGCTCTCACATTAGTCTTTTTGAAATAGTAAAGTGCTTCACAGATCCTCTGTTAGCGTTATGAACCCCAAAGGGTCTGTCAATTTCTGCTAAAACTTAATGTTCTAAAATCTTGTGACTCTCTTACTTTTCAGGTCTCTGATAAGACTATGAAGGATGTTGAATCTCAAATAGACTTTCACATCATCTGCCCAACTGTAAAATCCTCTATATCTCACTGGAGAGCTCAAATATTCTTTGACTGGTGTCCCAGAAATCAATGAAGTACACTAATGCACTGGGACTTGATCCTGCTTGAAGCTTGCTGGTCACTAACAGGTCCTAAAAGCTGAAAGCAACAAGCAATTAAGAAGCTGGGGGCAGCATAGTTACCCCCTGACCTAATCGCAGATCCATCCCAAAGAACCATTCTCCACGTCCAGTTCTACCACAAAGTGGGAAAAAAAAATCTCTATACTTTCTTCTCTTATAGCTGTCATTTAGGGAAAAAAGCATTCTTTGCAGTGAAATTTTGGCACTCTTCCATTTCAATTCTGCTATACCCAGGCATCAGGAGGTCGTTCAGAAAAACTAATAACCAGAATTCAGAGCAAATAAAAGTAACAGACTCACATAGCTTTCCAGTCACCCATTATAGCTGGCTTCAACAGGCCAAGGATTCAGGGGCTAGATTTCAAGCAGACTACATCATTTTACGGTCAATATTATTAACCATCACTGTATAATGCAAAAGTTAAAGGCACTGCCTTGCCTCCTGTTCTAGTGTTTATACACTGATGGAGTCGGGGATTGTAGAAATGCTCCTATTTCAAGCAAGGTCTATGGGGTAAGCGCCTTCTAAGAGCAGGTTTACATTAGAGGAGAATAGGACACTTGATAAACACTCATACCTAGTTAGTGGTAGTGGTAGCTTGCAGCTGTAGAAAGAGTAGGTACATCCACCAAGGAATTATTTTGAATAATGGATTTTTACTTGAAGAAGATTTGGGATTTTAAACAATGTTTTTGACGTCAAGTCACAAGGGAGAAAAGAATACACATTAATCTGAACACTAATGACACACCATGTCCTTGCCATTCACCAATACAGGATAGTTGAGATCTTATCAACTCATTCTTGGGGGTCAGATCTAGCAAGGTCTACATTCACTGGTCTTAAGGAGAAAATGGCAAACATTACTCCATATTTACTAACATTTATTTAGCACCTAAATGCTGAACTGTAAGAAAAATGAGGGGGAATGGCACTACCATTTCTCTATTATGACATTTGTGTTATTTCAATTTTATAGTAATTATTTTCTTATATCCTTATCACTCTAACAGACAAGCAGATGTTCAAAAATAGGAATTGTGTCTTCAAATATTTTACATTACTAGCACTTAGTTCAGTATGTGGCATCAAGTAAATTCTTCTAAATTTGTTTGAGAAGTTGTTAAAAGAATTGAGGGAACCCTACTGCACTGCTGGCGAGAATGCAGTTCGGTGTAGTCATTATGGGAAAAGGTATGGAGATTACTGAAAAAACTAAAAATGGATTTACCACATGATCCAGCAATCCCACTCCTGGGCATATATCCAGAGGGAACATGAATTCAAAAAGATACATGAACCCCAATATTCATAGCAGCACTATATACAAGAGCCAAGACATGGAAACGACCTAAATGTCCAACAACAGATGACTGGATAAAGGAATTGTGAGGGACAGAGGCCAAGATGGCGGAGTAGTAGGACGCTCGTGGCTCACCCTCTCCCACAGACACACCAAGACTCACATCCACGGACCCACTCAGCCAACCAGAGCACCTGTGGAACTCCAACAGAACACTGTCCTCTTCAAAAGACAAAGAGGCCAAAAATCTGGTAGGAGAAAGGAAAATAAGGAAGATGAAAAGGCAAAACAATGCGGGACGGGTCCTGTGGGGAGGGAGCAGCAAAGGAGGACCAGCGCTGGGCCTCCCCTCTCTGACGGAGTGGCCAGTGCGAAAGAGGGGGAGCCTCTGAGCCCTTGACGGATAGAACTAAGTTAAAAGGGCACAGAGGGTCCCTGCGACACCCAGCCCGAGACCCCAGCCGGGAGCTGGGGTCCGGGACAGGCTGCTCGAGCCGGGCGGAAGACGGGAACGGCTGCACTGAGGCAGCCCCGGGGGACTGCAGGGGGCTACATACACAACGTGGATGAGCGGGTGCACAGGGCAGAACAACCTGGGCCCTCCATGAAACAACACGGCTGATGTGCCCTGCGGAGAAGGCTGCATACCTCCATCTCTGAAAACCCAACGAAGGTTTTCCACCAGGAGCGGCGGGGATCAGGCACAGCGGCCATATCCTGCGACGCTTGGCACCCAGGCCGGGGCGGGGGGAAACCTGAATCCGCGCCTGGGGGCTCGGCAGCCTCAAAGGCCAGACAGTTTGCAGCCCGAGTCAGATAGGATCCTTCCGCCCGGGTGCCTCGCAAAGTCTGCGCCGCCAGAACAAGGAGCTGAGTTCGGGGCACAGAGCAGGGGCGGGGCTGTTCCGCAGTCTTCCCGGACCCGCCTGCGGAGCGACCGGCGCCGGGAGATGGCGGGTTGCCCCCCGCCTTTCTGGCAGGAACGCTGTGCTGGGAGGGGGCACGATCTGCTCGCCAACAAGCACTGGGAGCAGCACAGACGAGGGCGCCAACGGAGGGCCTCTGGAAACAGCAAGCCGAGCTCGCGAAACAGGGCAAAGACAGACTTCTCATTAAGAGCACATAGTCTCCAGGAGAACACCCCCCCCCAACCTTTTTTTTAATCTTTTTTCACCTGTTGTATTTTCTATTACCTTTTTAATTTTTACTTTTAAACAATTATATATCCTCCCAGTTTTAATCCCTTTTAAATTTTTCTTTTAAAATAATATTATTTTAAAAAATTCACATCATGTCATTTTCATCTCTCTTGGTTTTGATATCCCGTTATTGATTATACACAGGTTTCAAATATATTTTTTCCTCTTTTCTCTTACTTTAAACCTTTTTAAGAGATGTCTCAACCCGATTGCTATTCTGCTTCAACTTACTCTTCAATAATTCATTATACATTGTTTTCAAACCTTTTTTCCTCCCCTTTTTCAAAGTTCTCTCTTTATATCTTTTTTTACCTGTTCTATTTTTTATTACCTTTTTAATTTCTACTTTCTAAACAATTGTGTATGCTTTTAGCTTTAATTCCTTTTTAAATTTTTCTTTTAAAGTAGTTACATTATTTTTTAAAAAATCCACCTGATTTCATTTTCATTTCTTTTGGTCTTTTGGTTTTGATCTCCTGTTATTGATTATAAATAGGTTTCAAATATCATTTTTGGATCTTTTTTCCTTTTTTTTTTTTAAGGGTTTTTTAAAAAGACGTCTCAACTCGAATGCTAGTCTGATTCAAATTGCACTTCTATAATTGATTATGCACTGTTTTCAAACCTTTTTTTCTCCCTTCTTTTAAAATTCTTTCTCTCTCTTTCCTTTTTTTTATTTTTTAAGTTTTAGTCCTACATAGGCATTAGATAAATAAACTCCTTTAAGGACCACAATAGATAACAGATACTCCATAAGCCACAGTGCCAGAGAGATATGAGCAAGAAGAAGCAGCAGAGAAACCATTCCCAATTAAAAGAACAAGAGAAATCCCCTGAAAGATCGATCAATGAAACAGACATCAATAGCCTACTAGATCAAGATTTCAAAAAAGAGTGATCAAACTATTGAAAGAACTAAAAGAGATAGTGTTTAGAGATATAAAATATATCAAAAATGAAATCAAAGCTATAAAGAAGAGCCAAGTAGAATTGGTAAACTCATTGGCTGAGATGAGAACAGATCTAAAGGCTGTGCAAAGCTGACTAGATAATGCAGAGGAACGAATTAGTGACCTAGAAGATAGGACAACAGAAAGCACCCAATCAGAACAACTGCAAGATAAACAAATAAAAACAAATGAAAGCAACATAAGGGACCTATGGGATAATATAAAGCGTGCCAATCTTCGCATTATAGGGGTCCCAGAAGGGGAAGAAAGATCAAAGGGGATTGAAAAGGTTTTTGAAGAAATCATGATTGAAAACTTCCCAAACTTAAAGGAGAAATCAGATAGCCAAATACAGGAACTTCAAAGGGTCCCAAAAAGGAAGAACCCAAACAGACCCACACCAAAATATATCATAATCAAGACGGCCAGAGTCAAGGATAAAGAAATGATTCTAAAGGCAGCAAGAGAAAAGCAAAGAGTGAGTTACACGGGAACCCCCATAAGGCTCTCAGCTGATTTCTCTACACAAACACTACAGGCCAGAAGGAAGTGGCAAGATATATTCAAAGTCCTGAATGAAAAAAAGATGCAGCCTAGGATACTTTATCCAACAAGGCTATCCTTTAGGATAGAAGGAAAGATAAAGAATTTCACAGACAAGCAAAAACTAAAAGAGTTTAGCAACATTAAACCCATGCTAAAAGAAATATTGAAAGGTCTACTCTAAATAGAAAAGCAGCAGGATGCTGCAGAAATGAGAAACTCATAACTGGAAAGGTGATAACTCATGAATTAAATAAAATAAACATGAAATTGTAAAAGAAGAAATCTAAATCATTAACAGTGGGAGAGGGAAACAAGAAAATATAGAGTTGTTTTTTTTTCTTTCTTTTTTCAATTTTTTGTTCTCAGTAGGATAGGTTTTAGATCACGTTACTATCAGTTTAATAAAAACAGTTATAGTAACGGGCTAATAGATTTATGAAAAAGGGTAACCATAAGCCAAAAACTTACAAGGGAGTCACTAAAACTAAATAAAATTCATGATAATACAAAGGAAAATTACCAAACTCAAAAGGAAGAAGAAAGGAACAAAGAAGAAATACCAAATCAACTGCAAAGAGAAGTTCAAAATGGCAATAAACACAGATCTATCATTAATTACTGTAAATGTTAATGGACTAAATGCTCCAGTCAAAAGACACAGAGTGGCAGACTGGATAATAAAGCAAGAACCTTCAATATGCTGCATACAAGAGACCCACTTTAGGGAGAAGGACACGTATAGATTGAGAGTGAAAGGATGGAAAAGGATATTCCATGCAAATGGAAAAGCCAAAAAAGCAGGTGTTGCAGTACTGATTTCAAACAAAGGCCATAAATAAAGCTAAAGAAGGACATTTTATAATGATTAAAGGAGTGATACAAGATGAGGCTATTACACTCGTTAATATATATGCACCCAATATAGGAGCACGTAAGTACATAGAACAATTACTAACAGAGATAAAGGGGGACATTGATGGGAATACAATCATAGTTGGAGATTTTAACACTACATTAACATCACTAGCCAGATCTTCCAGACAGAAAATAAATAAGGCAACAGAGAAATTAAATAATACAATAGAAAAATTAGATTTGGTGGATATTTTCAGAGCATTACACCCCCCAAAAAAATAGATACACATATTTTTCAAGTGCACATGGAACATTTTCCAGGATCGATCATGTACTTGGGCACAAAAGAAACCTCAACAATTTTAAGAAGATAGAAATTATCTCAAGCATCTTTACTGACCACAATGCCATGAAACTGGAAATCAACAACAGAGAAACAAAGGAGAAAAAAAGGAAAGCATGGAGATTAAACAATATGTTATTAAAAAAAACAATGGGTCAATGAGGAAATCAAAGCTGAAATTAAAAAATACCTTGAGACAAATGAGAATGAAAGCACAACCACACAAAATTTATGGGACACAGCAAAGGCAGTGCTAAGAGGGAAGTTTACAGCAATACAGGCCTTCCTCAAAAAAGAACAATCTCAAATAAACAATTTAACCCACCAGCTGAATGAACTAGAAAAAGAACAAAAAACCCCAAAAGGCAGCAGAAGGAAGGAAATTATAAAGATTAGGGAGGAAATAAATAAAATACAGATTAACAAGACCATAGAAAAAATCAACCAAACCAAAAGCTGTTTTTTTTTTGAAAAAGTAAATAAAATCGACAAACCTCTGGCCAAACTCACAAAGAAGAAAAAAGAGAGAGCACAAGTTAGCAAAATAAGAAAGGAAAATGGAGAAATTACAACAAATAAAATAGAAATACAGAATATCATAAGAGAATATTATGAAAAACTATATGGAACCAAACTGGATAACCTAGAGGAGATGGACAAGTTTCTGGAAACATACTGTCCACCAAGACTGAATCAAGAAGAAACTGACCAATTGAACAAACCAATCACTAGAAATGAAATCAAAATAGCAATAAGAAAACCTCCCTACAAATAAAAGTCCAGGACTGGACGGCTTCACTGGGGAATTCTACCAAACATACAAAGAAGAACTCATACCAGTCCTTCTCAAACTCTTTCAGAAGATTGAAAAGGAGGGAATACTCCCAAACTCATTCTATGAAGCCACCATCACCCTGATACCAAAACCAGGCAAAGACACTACCAAAAAAGAAAATTATAGGCCAATATCACTGATGAACATAGACGCCAAAATCCTCACCAAAATATTAGCAAATACAATCCAACAACACATAAAAAAGATTGTACATCATGACCAAGTGGGGTTCATCCCAGGGACACAAGAGTGGTTCAACATATGCAAATCAATCAATGTAATACATCAACAAGAGAAAGGACAAAAACCACATGATCATCTCAATCGATGCAGAAAAAGCATTTGATAAAATTCAACACCCATTTATGATAAAAACTCTTGCCAAAGTAGGTATAGAGGGAACATATCTCAACATAATAAAAGCTATATATGACAAACCTACAGCCAGCATAGTACTCAATCGTGAAAAACTCAAAAGCTTCCTATTAAAATCTGGGACAAGACAAGGATGCCAACTCTCACCACTCCTATTCAACATAGTCTTGGACGTCCTAGCCACAGCAATCAGGCAAGAGAGAGACATAAAAGGGATCCAAATTGGAAAAGAAGTGGTAAAAGTGTCACTATATGCCGATGACATGTTACTTTATATAGAAAACCCTAAAAGGTCCACACAAAAACTACTAGAGCTGATCAAAGAATTCAGCAAGGTAGCAGGTTACAAGATTAACGTTCAAAAATCAGTGGCATTTCTTTACACAAATGATGAATCAACAGAAAAAGAAAGTAAAGAAACAATCTCCTTTAAAATAGCACCCAAAGTAATAAAACACCTAGGAATAAATCTAACCAAGGAGGTGAAAGAATTATACACAGAAAACTATAAACCATTGATGAAGGAAATTAAAGACGACTTTAAAAAATGGAAAGATATCCCATGCTCTTGGATTGGAAGAATCAATATTGTTAAAATGGTCACACTGCTCAAGGCAATCTATAGATTTAACGCAATCCGTATCAAATTACCCAGGACATATTTCACAGAACTAGAACAAATCATAATAAAACTTATATGGAACCATCAAAGACCTAGAAGTGCCAAACCATTACTGAAGAAAAAGAAAGAGGCTGGAGGAATAACTCTCCCAATCTTCAGACAATACTGTAGAGCTACAGTCATCAAGACAGCATGGTATTGGTACAAAAACAGACATATAGACCAATGGAACAGAATAGAGAGCCCAGAAATGAACCCACAAACTTTTGGTCAACTAAGCTTCGCCAAAGAGGCAAGAATATACAATGGAATAAAGACAGTCCCTTCAGAAAACGGTGTTGGGAAAACTGGACAGCAGCATGTAAAGCAATGAAGCTAGAACACTCCCTTACACCATATACAAAAATCAACTCAAAATGGATCAAAGACTTAAACATAAGACAATATACAATAAACCTCCTAGAGGAAAATATAGGCAAAACATTATCTGACATACATCTCAAAAATTTTCTCCTAGAAGAAATAAAAGCAAGAATAAACAAATGGGACCTAATGAAACGTACAAGCTCCTGCACAGCAAAGACAACCTACGGAATGGGAGAAAATTTTTGCAAAGGAAACCAACAAAAGCCTGATCTCCAGAATATATAAGCAGCTCATATGACTTAATAAGAAAAAAATAAACAAACCAATCCAAAAATAGGCAGAAGACCTAAACAAGCAATTCTCCAAGGAAGATATACAAATGATCAATAGGCACATGAAAAAATGCTCAATATCACTAATTATCAGAGAAATGCGAATCAAAACTACAGTGAGGTATCACCTCACACCAGTCAGAATGGCCATCATTCAAAAATCTACAAATGACAAATGCTGGAGAGGCTGTGGAGAAAGGGGAACCCTCCTACACTGCTGGTGGGAATGCAGTTTGGTGCAGCCACTATGGAAAACAGTGTGGAGATTCCTCAAAAGACTAGGAATAGACTTACCGTATGACCCAAGAATCCCGCTCCTTGGCATATATCCAGAAGAGACCCTACTTCAAAAAGACACCTGCACCCCAATGTTCATAGCAGCACTATTTACAACAGCCAAGACATGGAAACAGCCTAAATGTCCATCAACAGATGACTGGATAAAGAAGTTGTGGTATATTTACATAATGGAATAACTATTCAACCATAAAAACTGACAACATAACGCCATTTGCAGCAACATGGATGCTCCTGGAGAATGTCATTCTAAGTGAAGTAAGCCAGAAAGAGAAAGAAAAATACCATATGAGATCGCTCATATGTGGAATCTAAAAAAAAAAAAACTCAACAAGAAAACAAATACAAAACAGAAATAGACTCATAGACATAGAATACAAACTTGTGGTTGCCAAGGGGGCGGGGGGTGGGAAGAGAGAGACTGGGTTTTCATAATTGTAGAATAGATAAACAAAATTATACTGTATAGCACAGGGAAATATATACAAGATCTTATGGTAGCTCACAGAGAAATAAATGTGACAATGAATATATATATGTTCATGTATAATTGAAAAATTTGCTCTACACTGGAATTTGACACAACATTGTAAAATGATTATAAATCAATAAAAAATGATAAAATAAGGAACAAGGCAAGGATGCCCACTCTCACCACTTTTATTTAACGTAGTGCTGGAAGTCAAGCCACAGTAATTATAAAAGAAATAAAAGACATCTAAGTTGGAAGAGAAGAAAAATAAACTGTCACTATTTGCAGATGACATGATACTATATATAGAAAATCTTAAAGTCTCCACCAAGAAACTATTAGAACTAATGAATGAATTGCACAGCAAAGGAAACCAATGACCAAATGAAAAGATAACCTACTGAATGGGAGAAATTATTTGCAAATATTATGGCCAATATGAGATTAACACCCAACATATATAAACAGCTCATACAACTCAACATCAAAAAAGCGAACAACCCAATAAAAAATGGCCTGAAGAGCTGAAAGGACATTTTTCCAAAGAGGAAATACAGATGGCCAACAGGCGTGCTCAACATCCTTAACTATCAGGAAAAAACAAAGCCACAATGAAGTATCACCTCACATGTGTCAGAATGGCTATCATCAAAAAGACCACAAATAACAAATGTTGGCAAGGATGTGGAGAAAAGGGAACCCTCAGTATTCTGGTAGTAGGAATGTAAATTGGTGCAGCCACTGTGGAAAACAGTATGGAGGTTTCTCAAAACAACTAAAAATAGAACTACCATTTATTCCACTCTTGGGTATACATCCAAAAACAAAAACATTAATTTAAAAAAGATACATGCACCCCAATTTTTATAGCAGCATTATTTACAACTGCCAAAGTAAGGAAGCAACCTAAGTGTCTATCAACAGACGAATGGATGAAGAACGTGTGGTACACACACATACACACACATGATGGAATACTACTTAATCATAAAAATGGATAAAATTTTGCTGTTGGTAGCAACATGGATGGACTTGGAGGGCATCATGCTAAGTGAAATAAATCAGACAGAGAAAGACAAACACTGTATGATATCGCTGATACATGGAATCCCAAAAATATAACAAAGTAGTGAATATAACAAAAAAGAAGCAGACTCACAGATATAGAGAACAAACTAGTTGTTACCAGTGGGAAGGGGGGAGGGACAGTATAGAGGTGGAGGTGTGGGAGGCACAAACTATTGGCTCAGAGATGTATTGTACAATATGGGGGATATAGCCAATATTTTGTCATAACTGTCAATTGAAAGTGCCTTTAGAATTGTATAAAAAATAAAAAACACAAAAAATAAACCTGTGTATCTAATCATGTAACTTCATTAATTAAAAAAATGATTTCAATGAAGTTGTAAGAAATAAATTAATACACAGAAATCTGTTGCTTTTCTATACACTAATAATGAATTATCAGAAAGAGAAGGGAAGAAAAAAATCTCATTAAAGTAGCACTGTAAAGAATAAAATACTTAAGAATAAACCAACCACTGAAGTAAAAGACCTGAAGAAAACTGAAGATGAGACAGAGAAATGGAATAATATCCTGTGCTCATGGATTGGAAGAATTAATATAGTTAAAATATCCACACTATCCAAAGCAATCTACAGATTTAATTCAATTCCTATCAAAATACCCATTATACTTTTCACAGAACTGAAACAAATAATCCTAATATTTATGTGGAGTCACAAAAGACCCCAAATTGCCAAAGCAATCTTGAGAAAGAAGAACAAAGCTCAGAGTATCACCCTCCCTGATTTCAGACTACACTACAAATCTACAGTTAACAGAACAGTATTGCACTGGCACAAAAACAGACACATAGATAAATGGAACAGAACAAGGACCCAAGAAATAAACCTGCACATTTATGGTCAATTATTCTATGACAATGGAGGCAAGAATATACTATAGAGAAAAGACAGTCAGTTCAGTCAGTCGTGCTAGGAAAACTGGGCAGCATTTACACAGCAATGGAAAGCATAAACAGAATGAAAAGAAAATCTACAAAATGGAAGAAAATATTTGCAAGTGATATGATTGATATGGCATATATATAACACGCTCATACAACTCAATAGCAAAAAACCAAACAGCTCAATTTAAAATGGGCCGAAAAGCTAAATAGACATTTTTCCAAAGAACACAAACGGATGGCCAACAAGCATAAGAAAAGATGCTCAACTTAACTAATTATCAGAGAAATACAAATCAAACCCACAATGAGTTATCACTTGTCATATGAGTTATCATATGTCAGAATGGCTATCATCAAAAAGGCCACAAGTAACAAATGTCGGCAAGGATGTGGATAAAAGCAAACTCTGATTCACTGTTGGTAGGAAGGTAAATCGGTGCAGCCACCATGGAAAACAGTACGGAGGAGATCCTTCAAAAAACTAAAAGAGAACTACCATGTGATGGAGCCATTTTTCTCCTGGATATATATCCAAAGAAAACAGAAACATTCATTTGAAAGATACATACACCCCAACGTTTATAGCAGCGTTATTTAGAAGAGCCATGACATGGACGCAACAAAAATATCCATCAACAGATGAACTGATAAAGAAAGTGTGAGATATTTACATGTATGTGTGTCTTATACACACACACACACATACATATACACATACATACATACAATGGAATACTAATCTGCCATAAGAAGGAAATATTTCAACTTGTAACATAAATGGACGTGTATGATATTACGCTTAATGAAATAAGTCAAATATAGAAAGGCAAATACTGTATGTTACCATTTTATGTGGAAACCGAAAGAGAAAACAAAGTCATAAACATAACAAAACAGAAACAGACTCACAGATATAGAGAACAAACTAGTGGTTAGAGGAGAAGGAAGGTGAGATGGGCAGATAGGGTTGAGGATTAAGAGGTATAAACTACTATGTATAAAATAAATAAGCTACAAGGATATATTGTACAACACAGGGAATATAGCTAATATCTTATAAAATCTCAAATGGAGTATAATCTATAAAAATACTGAATCACTATATGGTCTACTTCTAGCTAACACTATAAATCAAATATACTTGAATTAAAAAGACTAACAGTAAATATTGAGAATCAAATCAAGTTCTGATTTCTGTCTAATGAATATGGTTATGTTAGTATTTTTAACTTAATTTTTTATTATTTTGTTTTCATGACTTAAACAAGACATTATAAGATAGTATATAATAAAAAATCTGATTTTCACCCAATAACCATCTCTATCTCAGGTAATCTCTTTCCTTAGTATTTTAAGAATTCTTTCAGGGTTTCTGTGTTCAAACATAAGCCGATAAAAACACATTTAAAAAAGTTCCCCCTTATAAAAAGGAAACAGAGACTACATCCCATTCTGCATTTTTTTCATTTAAAAACTTTTTTTCAG
This sequence comes from Camelus ferus, assembly GCF_009834535.1. NCBI lineage: Eukaryota > Metazoa > Chordata > Mammalia > Artiodactyla > Camelidae > Camelus > Camelus ferus. The sequence goes on along the minus strand of NC_045698.1, from coordinate 80,735,097 downwards.
AAATCTTTTCACATCAGTACTTGTATGACTGCTTCATTATTTTTCTTGCCACATAGTATTCTATTATATATGCAAGTGTATTAATTATTTAACCAGCCCTTACCAGTGAACACCTGGGATATTTTCAACATTTTCCAATCACAGTCAGGATGATTAATAATCAGAAATGCATCTTACATTCTTATACACAGAGGTATAAATGTGGGATAAACTTCTAGGCATCAATATAGGGAGTATAAAGCGTTGAAAAAGGGTAATAATTAGGACAGTTCTCAAATTTCTACACAGCAGCCATCAATGACGGAAGACAGTGGTAATTGTCTCCCACAATAATTACACCCACACGGTATGTTGTTCAAGTAGAGCAGCACCATGAAGAAAACATCACGTATATGTAACCTTGAATCATTTGTGGAACGACCATTTGAAAACTACATCCAATCAACGACTCAGATAAAAAGAATTAAAAGTTTTAATGGTGAAATTTGAATAATTTAAAATACGAAAGCAATAGAAATACTAAGTATTATATAAATTGCAGTTTACTCAGCAAAGTATAAATACTTACTATGTAAAAATCATAATAAAACTAATAAAATAAGATGAAAGAATGAAGCGGGGAGCTATTTGGGAACTCTAATATTTACATTTGCATAGTAAGAAATCATCCTTTAGATAATCCTTTAGAATTACCCGAAGTGCAGGAGTGAAAAAATGGGGGTTCTAATTTCAAAGTTGCCCTCACAGTCTCTTTTAGTTATAACAATCTTTTAGAAAATAAAAATCTCGTGGTAAAATACTTCTTGGAATTAGAGTAATTCTTTGAGTTCTCTTAGTTATAATATTTAAACTAAGTAAAAATAATAATGTAATGATTTTATTATGAATTAGATATTAGATTATAATATAATCAAGTTACAATCCAGTAATGTTTTTAAAAATCTTTATATATCTACCTATCTTTCTAGTTATATTATGCACATATACAAACAAGATGATGTCTGTCATTAAGGTCTCATAAAAAATGGTAAGTTATGAATGCTGGCATGTAGTTGTTTTATTCTTACACTTTGTAAGAATATTCCGGTATACTTTGAGTTGCTTAATATCTTTATAAAAGTCAAGTATTTTTTAAAGTATGATTCTAAAACAAAATTCATTAACTATAGTTTTAAATAATATAGAAAGTACATTAACTGTGGCCTCTTCAATAATTTTCTTATTAAAAACAAATGAACTCCCCAATAATTAGGAAATTATTAACTAAATGAAGCACTATCAAGCAAATTGATTGCTATGCAAAACTTACATGGTAATTCTGAAGCCTGTGGGCCAGCAAGGAACAATGTTAATTATTTGAAGTTACATGAAAAAAAAAAAAAACTCAGAAAAATATAGGTACACTATGAATCCAACTATTTAAAATATATTAATAGATGACAGATAACGAATTAAAAATTGTTTCGAAATATTTCAAAATGGTGGTGGTGCTGTGAGTGACTATGTTCTCTTTCTAATGCTTTTGTAATTTTGCTGGTAGTTTTTTTGGTTTTGATTAGTATTTTTTAATAATACAAAAGAGTTTATATTAATACTCAAATGTCCAAACTTAACCCACAGTCATTTATGGCTTTCACAGAATTGATGGTACGAATTAATATAATTGCTTCTTCTTATAAAACAGTTGCTTCTTATATAACAGTTTTGATATAAATGAATCCAAAAAGCTTCTCTCAAACCATTTAGACTAGGTCAAGTGTTTGCTTAAAGGAATCCACAACCAATGTTCTATTTTTAATTTTTTGTTTAACTTATGAACATATCTTAGAGAGTGATAAGAACACATTAAAAATCATTACCCAGATTTTTCTCTTAACTTAAGATAATATGGACATCACTGGAAATGTGAGAACATATGCTTTTGATTTGGGATAGTTTCTAATTTTGGACTTCATATTTTTAATACCCTGAGATTTGAGCAAGAATTTAATTCAAATGAATCCTTCATTCAAGATATTGAAAAGGCATAGCTAATTTTAAATGACTGTATTTTCACAGATGATAATCAAGACGAATGAGAGGTTTTTTGCAGATTATACTCAAGAGGAAAGAGAGAATTAGAATTTCTACCACCTGCACAATGCATGGCTGGGTAGCATGTCATTATCTACCCAGCCTTGAGTCTGGAATTCTGTTTTGTTAAAGTTGAATACAACCTATTATTTTCCATAAAACAATGAAGCTGTTAGCTAGACACTATACTTGGTTTTCTTGGTATTGTTTAATCTCTTGTATGTGGGTTCTCTTTCACAAACTGAGTAATTCTTCTAACAGTGCCACATGAACAATGGAACTTACTGACTGCTCTTCCATTGCTGGTTGACCAACCAAAGGTTGCTGAGACACACTCTGCCCTCTGTGGCCCCTACAAGGAAATGTGTTAATATCTTTCGTTATTTTTCAGGTCTTCCTGTGAGTGGCTTGATACCCATACAGACTATCGGATTATAATTTGTGAGATGTGAGAATTAAAATGGGACTGCTATGCACCCATTATATTTACCTGTAGAGGGACACAAAGGAAGAAGGTAAGACACTTGTGGTCAATAGTGTTCTCAACACTAGCACATCCTTGTTGATGTCTCTAGTGGGTCCTCTTTTCCAAGAACCCAGGCAGAAGTAAGAAATGGAGCTGCATCAGATGTCTTTCTTTAGTGGAGTGCCCTCAGGCCATATTCCTATAGAATTTAGCAAACCAAAAATAGCATTTTTCAACAAGCCGTTTGTGTCCCACTCTCCTGCTTCACAAAGATAGCATTAATAAATCACACTAGCACAGGAAGAGGGAGGAATGGGAGCAGGGAATGGGTGTGAAATCTTACACCCTGTATCTAAAATAAACCTTTTTTAGTGTTTGTTCTATTCAAGACATTATTTTATTTAAAAAAATTAGAAAGCATAGGGGTGGTAGATAAGAACTTTTCATACCATGGCTATCTTTTTCACATCAAAAAGAACGGAATTCCTGTTACAGCAGGTTACACAGAATGAGGCACGGGAATGCATCCAAGACTATCTTTTGTAAAAGGGAGAAGGATGCTTGTGGTAAGGCTTTCATTTTATGATTATTTTCCAGAATATTTATTAAAACAGGAAACCCTGGCTTTTTGTTTACCTGTCACTAAGAAGTCAAGCTCACCTGGACTTCTGACCTACAGAACTAAGTGATCATAAATGCACATTATTTTAAGCTGCTGAGTTCGCAGTAATTCATTACACAGCGCTAGAAAACAAATACACGTAAATAACAGCCTTCTCCCCTCCTAGAAGCATCTTGAGGGGAGAAACTTTTATTTCAAGCTCTATCCTCAGCACCTAGCAGAGTGCCTGGTATACGTATACAGAAGATGCTCAATAAAGACTTGCTGAATATACAGGCAATGGCAAGATGTTCCTAAATGCTGCAAAGTAATTCTGTAATTAATTTCTAGAAGCAAAAGAGAACACTTACTAAACTGGCCTTGGCTGCAGTATCTGAATAGTCAAGGTAGATTTTGAAAGATAGTTTGGTCTAAGAACAGAAAGCGGTTAGATCAGAATCAAAGTAACATGAAACCCAATTAATCAGGACTTCACACACACACACAGACTCTCTCTCTCTCTCTCTCTCTCTCTCTCTCTCTCTCTCTCTCTCTCTCTCTCTCTCTCTCTCTCTCTCTCTCTCTCTCTCTTTGCAATCTGAGCAGAAAGAGAAAGACATAAAGACATACCTGGTTTGAATCAATTCCAAAAGTCAACCAAAAACTGTCACAACTTTAAGGGTAAGTCAGGGAGCAAAGTGCAATAGTTGAAAATCCTTTGATTCAAAGCCTAGACACTTGTTTTCTACTCTGAACTCTGTCATTAGTGAAGTGAGTAGACTTAGGTAAATAACAAATAATAATTCTGAGACCTGAAGATTTTCATCTTAAAAAAATGAGGGAGGTCACAAAGACCCTTGGCAACCAAAACAGCATGTTTCTCCAGCCTACAGCCTGCTCATATAGAGTGTTATCCCTAGAAGGGCTAAGCTGACTTGCTCTGTTTGGCCAGGGCAAGGTGCTTGCAAGTCCTTTGTTTTGAAATTGTGGTCCTTACCCCATTGGATTGGCCACACTTGGGAACTTGTTAAAAACGCAGAATCCCAGGCACCATCTCAAAGCTAGTGAATCCATATCAGAAATTTTAACAAGATCCCCACGTAACTCTGTGCACGTTATGATGTGAGAAGTAACGACCTAGTTGATCAGAGGGTGTATTGTTTTCCACTGTGTTACACCCACCCTGAGTCACATTAATTTACTTGAATGGCCCAAGAAATTACCATTTTTTGATGCCCTTTAAATGTGTAAAGGTCAAAAGTAGGCTTTGAAATCGGTCATACACTGACACTAAGGCACTGTGTCATATTATACATAGCCTCAGTGAACTTTGTGTTTCTGTCTAGAAAATGGGGGTAATAAAAAACACCTAGTATGGCTAATGTAAGGATAAAACAAAATTACTCATGTAGAGAACTGAGCACAGAATCTGCGCAGGGCATGTGCTCAGTAAGTGATGGATGAACACCATCACCATCATCATCATCATTGTCATTATTACTATGATGATTGCCATATGGTGTTAGCCAGAACCAACATCATTAAATATGTAACAGGTTCCCCACCATCAAATAAAGTATGCTTATTATATTCATCCGGAATACTCCTGGTAGAGACTGGAGGACCAAGTTAAAATATCATTTGAATTCACACTGAGAAATTATTTCACTAATATAAGCTTTTTTTTCTCTTCAGGGACACCACAGAGATTTGTAAATGAGGTGAATACATGACAGCATCTTCTAATAGAACCCATTTGTTGGTGGATATATTTAGGAACTGATCAAATGACTCTTTGTCCAGGACAGGGCAGCAAATTTGGAAAAAGTGACATCTCGACTAGATTCATATGGAAAATAGCTTTTGGTCATAAAGACAGAATTCCAAATTGAGAGAAATCCCAGTGAATTAGTCACTGAGGAAAAATTTCTCTGTGAGGAATGATTTCAGCCAGTAAATCTGGAAAAGAAAATGACAATAAGGTTCTTGATATACAATGTGATATCATTAGCTACAGTTAGTTCATGGGCTGTTGATTACTTCAGTGAAATCATATACAATAGCTTTGCCTCCTAAAGGATATAAATGGAAAACAGATACACATGTTCAAATAATTCCTTCAACTCTATGTATTGATGTTGCTTTACAGAAACTAGTTGGCTCATGAGAATTCAAAAGTAAATGAGCTGTATAAAGCAGATATCTTTGTCTCAGGTTTCAGAACGTGATGGAGATCACAACATTGAGTTCCAGACACTAATGTCCATGAATGTCCATATTAATTAAATGTCATTGCAAAATCAATCATGATCAATGCCCAAGTCCATTCTTCTCATGTGACACAACATTGGCTTGTTGAGCAAAAGAACTTGTTTTACATCTGCTATTGTCATTTGCAATCCCAACCAAATGGGAACTAGCTATGAGAAGCTTATAAATACTTCACTATACTGACAGACATAGGAGTCTCACGGCTGGGGTAGGGGGTGGGGAGTAAGTCTTAAAGACCAACCAATCAATCATGTGAAGGCTCTGAACTTGAGTAAACCCTTTCTATAAAGCCTCAGGCATACAGCAAGTCAGGAAGGAAAGCAAACTAAGGCAAGACAACCCAAGTGCAAAGGTTAAAGCAGGTAAAACATCCAACTCTCTATCACAGACTGTCCAGGTCTGACCCCCTAACTAAAACTGTAACCTCTAGGTTCGTTTTGATGGCAGGTATTTCTCAGTCTCACTATACTCTGCACCTTCTGAATGCCTGCTGTTCCAAACCACAGAAAAGTTTTTTTAATCACATCTAAAACAAGTAAAAATCTAGATGAGTCCCTCCATCCTCCTTTTTCTATCTTCCCTTGAGGGCAAATGCACAAGGCACTTTCCCTCTTAATTCTTCGTTTTACATTAAAATACACCGAACATAAAATACTTTTTCCACATTCATTCTACTATTCATTCTACTATTAATGAAAAAGTTACTATGCCAATCACTCTTTAAGTAAGAGCCTCACACATCTGAGCAATTATAATGGCCCTTTCTTTCAGATGGTGCAGACATCACATGTGTAATTTAATAGAAACTATTCTAGCTCAGGGGTACGTTTCTGGAGTTATGAACAGAGACCACCCTTACAGCAGCCCCTTTTATACTCTAATGGTTTCAGAGTCAAAATTATATAATAGGACAAAAGTTGGATTGAAAGGGAGGGTCCGTGGGGGAGAAGTGGGAGGGAGGAAGGCAAGTGGCTATATCCAGGACTTTTCAGTTCCTAACAATCAAAATGCTACTAAATACAAAATTCTAATTTTCCTCCAGATCCTGTACTTAGCAGAGCTCACAAGGGTCTACAGATTCTATTCCCAGGTAGGTGGGGAGGTTTAGAAAAGAATGCATGAAAGGTGGAATTCATATGCCAAGAAGGTGTTGTCACAGGAGTTTCATGAACTGCTTGGTCCCTTCCTCATTGTCTCCCACGTGCCTTCTCTGCCCCTTCTCCCTGTGCCTGGTTTCTCCCTCCAAAGTGTGGCTACAACACAGCTCCCTGTGTGTCTGTCCCTGTACACCGATAGCAAGTCCCCTCTCCTTCTGCCTCTTGTTCCCACTTCTCAAGCCAATTATTGGGAGGGTCAGCGTATGTTAGAGATTAAAGTAAAAGTCAAATTAAGAGTTTGGGATTAGCAGGCACAAAATAGTACATATAAAATAAACAAGGTCCTACTGTACAGCACAAGGAACTACATTCAATACCTTGTAATAACCTATAATGAAAAAGAGTATGAAAAAGAATATATATAGGTATAGCTGAATCACTACGCTATACACCAGAAACTAACACAACCTTGAAATGGTAATCTGAAAATATTTAAGACAATTTCCTCCCTCTAAATACAACTGTTGTAACTGTACTCCTTTCAGTATCTTTGCACTAACACAGAATGAATTTTCTTAGCTCTATTTTTTCTCCGCCTTCTTCTTTTCCTTCTCCTCCTCCACCCCTTCCTCCTCTGCTTCCATCTTCTTGGTGATTCTAACATAATCCTTCATATTTGGTAAGTTGCTCCAGCTGTTTTCTGAATTATATCTTGACTTGTCATTTGACTGACAAAAGAATTATGTCTACATTCTCCTACTCCCTTGCTCCGAATAACATTTTTTACTAATTAAAGGGGCAGAGAATGCAGCGTATCTCTTTTCATTATTATCATGTATTTTAACATATTAGAAGAGAGAGTATACAGTTAATTTTTTTTTTATTTGCAATAGTTATCAAGTCACTGTGAAGGATGAATCAGGGCATACCAAAACATTGCTCCTAGAGGAATTAGAGAGTTAGGTTCTTGCAAGACTCTGGTCACAGTATTTTCATCAGCTGATCACTACATAATCAGATAAACACACACAATTGTTTTATGTGTGTTAATCTATTGTTTATTCATTAGCATTGAACCCCTGACCAACAGCACTACAACTTTGTACCGAACAAAGCTTATCTCACACCCACGTTTCCTCACTAAGGTATATCACAGCCTCCTGGAACACTAGACAGCATTTCAGTACTCTGCATACACTATTTTAAACAACAAAATCACCAACAAAAAGCACTAAAATGTGAAAAATGTACCACTAAATAGATTATGAAAAGGATATTGCTTTACAGTAAAAGAACTGAAACGAGAAACTTTGTTCAACCTCAACTAGGAACCTGAGAGTCACATTCTTATTTTTGCCACTCTATGCATGTGCGTGAATGACCACCCAAGCAGCATGGGTACTGATTTTGGCTTACAAATAAATTTCAGCAAATAAGTGGATTTTACAAATACAGAAGCCACAAAGAATGAGGATTGAGTGTAGTTACTTCTGGACAGAGTATCCATTTTATGCAGACATGTGGCTGTATCTGTCTCACTTGAAATTTTGGTGCATCAGATGACCAGTCAGCATTGAGTTAGGGGCAAATAACTGAATAGTAACTTGTGCTTTATTTCCTTAGCTAAAGGTTCTTCATGAGAAATTAAGAGATATTCTAGTTTATGATTGCAAGAGAGTAGGTACCATATTGAACTGCAGAGATCTAGTTGGCGGTGCTGCTGCTGCAGTTTTTCTCCCAAAAGGATAAAGAGAGATGAACAATGTATTTCACACCATGGGCTACTGGACGCAGAAGTTGAGGTCTTGAGACGAGATGCACCAAAGCATTCGGTCCAGTGAGCCCCTGAAACACGTGGAACAGCACCTCAGGGGTATTTGTTGCAGGAAAAGAGAGCCAATGAGTGGGTTTAAACAAGTGGAAAGAAGGGTCAAATATGGTAAAACCATCACAGTGCATCTGAGTAAGAGGGAGTGTTGAGTTAGGTAAAAGCAGCAAAGCAGACGTTTTTGCAGGGCTTTTACCTAGGACCACATGCTGAGCAGAATGGTGAAGGATGCTTGCCTTGACAGCCAGGCACATTAATGCAGGGAAGACTGGGATGAGAGTGGACCAACAGAAGCCTACTGCAGTAACCTCGAAAAACAAACTTGAGAAAAATGAAGTATCAGAGCAATCTGTGAAAGCCATTTGGGAAATTAGAAAGTATTTTTGAATTAATTTAAGATGTAGGTAAAAATAGGCTAATTGAAAATGTTTCTTACATTTGAATTTAGTGGAATAGAGAAATGGCCATACCATTGAAAGAACTAGGGGAAATGAAGAGAAGCTTGGGGGTAGCTACAGATTCTAGAAGTAATCTAACTCACAGATGTATTTAATACAACATCCACAGGAGATGATTTTCTAACTTTAGTGACATGAAAAAAAATTTTTTGACAAAGTAGTATGTTTTATAGTTGGTTTAGAAAGGCTTAATTCTTATTCAGTACTTCCTTATTCAAATACTCCCTTTTAACAACTTCACCATTTGCATGACCACTGACACTTAGAGCACCTCCAAAGTCTTTCTTCTCTTCTACATACTTGTCATGTATAAATATCTGAAGTGAACTGTCAAGCATATACTTGATCTCGTTCCCCAGGTAAATATTCCTAGCTCCTTTAATCAATCCTCTCACCAAACAGATTCCAGGCCCTTTGTCCTTCCAGGTCTTCTTCTCTGGCTGTACCCAGGTTTAACAGTGTTCACTAATCTACGTTGCTCAGAAATTAACATAAATTGGAAGATACACTATGACGAGTGTAGGGTACAGTGGGACTGTTTCCATTTTGAAACACCATGATTTTTGATGCCTAAGACCTTCAGACCAGTCTCCAGAGGGGAAATGAATCCAGTCCCACCAACCCACTCTAACTCTCTATTCATACTGTAGGACCTCAGTCTAGCATTTCACAGAGCTGAGGGCCAGGAACTATACCCTGAAAACATCTGACATTAGACAGCAAGAGAAGTAGGACACAGAAAGAGCAGAGCAAGCAAAGCAAATGGAAAGATGATGGAGAGAAAATATCAAGAGCCAGAATAGTAAAGGATCAAAAAATTAAGTGAAACAAGCTGCAAAATCAAAGAAGGTATAAGCACATCAAAGGTAAAAGAAGATTTTTTTTTTAATGTGAAGGCTGAAGAAAGGCTTTTATATTTGGCAATAAAATGATTTGGTCTTGAGGAAAGCAATTTTTGAACCATGCTAGGGAGGGAGTTCGATTTTGGGGGTTAGGAAGAAGTTAGCCAAGAAGCAGAGCAAAGCCCAGTAATCACACAACATGGAAATCCGAGAGAGGCGGAAAAATCTAACAGTAGCTAGAGGCATCATATATTCTCACTCAAGCTGTGTCCTCTAACTTACGCTGTCTGTAATTCTATCAGGGTATTTCAGAGTCCAAATCTCCAGTAAAAATCAATCAAAAAGAAAAGTCTTACTCAGACACCAGTATAATCGCATCTGCATACAAAAGCAAAATATCATTAATTATTTTTTAAATAAGTGAGCAAGAAGACGTGAATTCCCTCCCTGTCCCCGACCCAAATTACCTTGGGAATTCATAATAGAGTGTGGTTGCAGTTATAAAACAACACCCATTCCTGGGCCTGCTTAAGAAGTTGCAGAGAGACACCATCTTACATTTGGGTCAGTTATTTAAAAATTTCTCCTTAAAACATACTACTACTATTATATAATGATATACTATTAGGGCTTGCAGGTTTTCAAAGACAAATTGAGGAAACGTATTTATTTGAATACTTAGCCTCAGATTCACTGTTGTTTCAGTGTTTTTCTATTTTGAGCACATGCTACTATCAAATGTATAAATTGTCAGAAACCACAAAAAGCTTACACTAATATCGTCAGGACCACATCCATTCTAAAATTAAAGTGGTCTTCCTTTTTATGATCAATTACTCAAGATGAAAAAGAAAAAAGACTTTCCAATGGGAACCTTAATGTACTTCTGTTGAGAATATAAACCGGTAGAACTGCATTGGGGAGCAATGTGGGAGAACGTAGGTCAACTGTGTCTATATACAGCCTCTGTTCAACAGTTCCACTCCTGAAGGCACACCTGAGAGAAATGCTCACAGTTCCATAAGGGGTCACGAAGGATTGTTTTTGCTTCAGGGTTGCTATGATAGCAGGGAATCTAGGTTTAGATACTCAACTCTGATACTGGACAAGGAAAAGGACGTGGATGTGTACAATATACAGTATCAAGGAGCAGTAAGAAGTAAAGACACAGTTATGTTTATGAACATGAATACATTTCAAAAAAATTGTTAACTAAAGAATTAAAAGAATGAAATCTATACTGCAGTATCATTTAAGAAAATTAAACACAGATATATAAATCATGATGGTGTCTCTCAGGGCTACATAGAATGTGGAAGAAATGGAAGTGAGGATGGGAGGTGAAATAAATAATAAAATTTAATGAAAAGAAGTGCAGTGAGCTGAGAATTATGATTAAATCAACTGCAACTGATTAAAACTCAAGACATCTTGATGTCACTGAGGGGGAAAATGTTCATAATATGTTTCAATAGGATTGGACAGAAAATGAAATATATACAAAATATATTTTTATTATTCTCTAAAATATTTAATGTCATGCTCAGAAGAACAGAAACATTATTTATTATGTATATAATAAGTTATGAGTAAGCAAATGTCTTATTAATTCAAACTATGTTTACTTTGGCAAATAGTCAAAAACATTTTTCTTTATGTATGGATTATGTTGTTATTGTAAACTGTTTAATACAGGATGAAGTGGCTTTGCAGAATCCCATGATCCAAACCTAATTCAAATGCCTAAAGATGTTTTGATGCCTTATGTGAGGAACAGTGGCTCCTTTGATTCCAGAATCTTAGAATAGTGGAATCTTAAATCCAAAAATTTTGGTACATCAGATCAGAAGTAGAAAACACATTCTCTTAATTTCTCAGAAAAATCCTTTGACATTCTTTCTTCCAGAATTGTAAAGGAAACAACTAGCTTTATGTGTCAAATCACTAATTATGCTCAGTTATAGTTTATTATCCCAGTTATAAAGACGAAATTGTAGGAACAAAACACGTAGCACCACTCATACTCACGATATACGCCACGCACCGTGTCTGGGAACATTAACCAGCTTTTGCTTAGTACTTACTACAAAGGACCCTCGTGTTTACAATCTCACTTAATCCTAATAATTCTACAAAATAGTTACTATTAGAAATAATTTAAAGAAAAAAAATGAGGGTTGAGGAGACGGAGTAGTTTTCCATTGTAACACAGCTAAAAACTGGAAAAACTAACCTTTAAACCATGGTGGGTACGAGGCACCACCACATTACACTGCCCTGTGATTGATCACTTCAACACTGACTGAATTCCTTTTGAATCCTTATTATTTTTGTTCCTTAATTCAATGGCCAATTGAGCCAATCCCCTTGCCTTCCCAGCTCACTCCCCTCCATTAAGATAGCACTCAGAAGAGCCTAGTAACTTAAATATTTTCAACACAGAACACACACAATAGTGAATAAAGTTTACCCTTCTGAAAACTAATTGATGTTCTTAACAAACACCGACTTCTAAAACATACCAGCACTGCACTGTGGCCAAGACCAGGATAACAGCAGTTAGATTACTAAAACACATTTCATTAGCAGGGATGTAAAACACTTCAGCAAGATTTACACAGGCTCCTTCTCAGCAATCAGGAAATTGCATTTCCTTGCTTAGAACAGTTACAACAACTGATAAGAATTTTTTGCTCACGGCCCTACTCCTGTTTTGCTCTTTGCATTCCATTCACTGGAATCAGGTAAATCCATTTGAGATCAGAGCTGAGATCAACATGGACCATGTTGCTAGCACTTTTTCTGTCCATTTTTAGGGGTGCTATGAATTACTTCTAGACTTATCTTTGCCTATAAATAGCTTGGGGAATGAACTTTTTTTTTTTTTTTTACGCTACATGTTCCATCTTTCTGACATTGGCTTAGTCCTTTAACGGATTGGAGAGGATTGTACCGTAACGGTATCTGTGATATAAACTGACCTAAGCAGGGCAGCACACTTTGCTATGGGATTAGAACTGCGAGCATGCTGGGAAAATCTTGGGCATCAGATTGCAATCAAAAGAAAATGATCTTCCAGAATGAAGTCTCTGTATTAGCTCAGATAAAAGAGGACTGGTCATCCGAGAGCATCATCAAGTTTTCCAATAAAAGGAACAGGACAAAGAGCCAACATCAACACAACCGTCGTGGAATATTCTTTCCAAATCTAGAGTATTTTTGGAAAATCTTCTGAGGACCTTTGTGCATATGTCTCCTAGTTTTCTCATTAGTCCTTTCTTTGACTGCTTTCTTAATTTTTTGCGGTTGAAGGTTATTTTACCAGGATCTGGGCAGCACCTTTGGAAATCAAGATAAATATCTTCTAAGCAATTTTACACCTAGTGCTAGATCAGATGCTGTAAAACATGAAATGCTGGACTCAAAACTTTCCTTGCCAAAACCCAGATGAAAAAATTAGACACAAAGTTAATCCATGCCAGGACCCTCTCAATAACCCCTTTCAAGCAAAACAATTTCTTTGCAAGTAAAATTTAATGCCATAAACTTATTTCAGAGACGAAGGACAAATTTATCACCTTCCAATCCTCTATCTTCATTTTCTAGTCAAGGAACTGGTATTGAAGTTAAAAACAACACTATAATGATACAAAGAATCAGGAAATCTTTCTCCTTGAACACATATTCTAACAGTTTGTTCTGTGAAATAGGTGTTAGTTTACATCTCAACTTTTAGTCTCATATATATATATATATATATATATACATATATATATATATATATATATATATATACAATTAGTTAGGAAAATTAAGCAAAAACAACCAAAACTAACATTTGTAGGAGGTGCAAATGATATAAATGTGTACTTACTGAGATAGGATTGATTATTACCTAGGAATTAAATAAACAGCTTTATTTAGAAGCAGTTAGTATTTTACCAAAATTTTATTATGGACAAGAGAGTTAGTTGACAGTAAGTAGATGGCCAACCTGAGCCCTCTTTGCACAAAGAATTTAAGGTTTATAAAACCTGAGAGTCAAATACAGGAATTAACTGACATCAACTCCTATGTCTATAGCTATAATACCATAAAACTTTAAAAAACATCTTGATGAACAAACTTGGTAACAATAGGATTTTTTTTTCTGTTTGCATTCAATAAATACTCTGCTGCTTTCTTTAAAAGTTAATCTTTATTTTGACTTAAAAATCATATTGCACTGATAACTTTAGAAAAATAATTTCAAAAGAACTTTAACCAACATTCGTGCTTAACTGGCTATATATACCAACTGGTTCCAGTACAACTTAAAGATATGTTGCCCTTCCTGAGTATTTGGAGTACTGTGTTTTAACTCATATGGCAGAGATCACCAGTTGTCTCTAATATAATTTTCTTCTTTTCCTTTAATAACAGAATCCCCAAACTTCAGTAGGCATAAGACCACTCCAATGAAGACCACACTGTCCAGTCTCCTTGGGAGCCTGGGGTTGCCACGTGACCAAGTTTCGGCCAATACGGTGGAAGCAGTAATAGCATAGAAGCAGTTGAGTGCACCTTCTGGGTAGTCATGAGAGGGAGGAAGCATAACTTTCTCACGTCTCCCTTGATTCTGTTAATTGGACCGTGACAGAAGGGCCGCAGCAAGTGAAGCCACCTATGAACAGCTGAGCAAAACGTTAGATGTTAGATTACACCCCAACTGCCGATCTCTTAGTGCGAAAGAAACAGAGCTCAGGGCCAGAGAACTGACTCTACTCCACAATGTACTCAGCCACCCAGGCTCGTTCTATCTTATTTAAGCTACTACCATTTTGATTTTTCTATTTGGAACCTAAAAAACAAAACAAACAAACAAAAAAAACAACAAAAAACATTAAAACAAAATTATGGTGGTATGAGTCATTTGGAAAAATCTGAATTGTAGTAATTTTATATCTTAGATCATGGGAAATACCTAAGACATGTATTGTAAGGTATTTTCCCAACATCTACAAAGTTGGCACAGTCAATCTGAAAGATTTAATGATTCAAAAGCCTCACTGTCTGACTGTATCTTATGTAGGCAAAATGATGGAACTGACAATTGTTACCTAGCATCATCCTCATTTCCTCCACCAGACCATCACCCTGTTCTCCATTCCCTGGTCCCCAAATTCTCTTTCTCCTTAACCCACTTATGAAGTAGATTCATCATTAAACAGTGGTTCTATTTTGTTTTTCACTTTAAATTATTGAAAACACATAGCATAGGCCTTGCCCAGGGAGTCTTCATCTGATCCCTGGTTCCATTAGCCTTTTTCACTTATTCCAACTTTTCCTCCCATTGTAAGAAAATGGTACTACAAAGATCCACAGAGTTCAAGTGGGACAGCACTAACTTAGAGATAAAGCAAACCCAGGAATGTCAAATTCCCCAAAGCCATGAAGTAAATAGCAACACTTGGATTAGAAGGCTGCTCTCTTGAGAGCCAAACCACTGCTATCGCACCTTCACTGGACAGCTGGCATTCTCCATCTATGCCCTGTCCTGTCCTCCTTTCTATCTTTTCCTTTCTACGTCCTTCTACATTTCTGCCTGGTGATGAAAATAGAGAAAGGGATGAAGGGTAGAAAGCAAAGAGTATATACATGAGCTCGTGGCCCATTTGTAAAATGTTTTCTTGTATTTAAAAAAAAAAAACAAAACAACTTTTTATCCCCTTCATTGAATCTCTTTAAATAACTAGACTTCAATTTTTGAGAGACTGACTGGCTTTTGTTCATCTGTTTCCCGAGAATCCTAAAATGTCCCACTATAGTAGAGCTCTGTCCCTTCCCAACCCCATGCCAAACCTCCTGTATCCCATCTCAGTAACTGGCAGCACACCCAAGGGAGAAATCTGAGCATTATCCTTTGCTTGCCTCTGTAGCTTACCCTTCACATTCAATTAATTAGCAACTACTATCAATTCTACTGCATTATTCTCTCTTGTACTAACCCTGTTACCTCCATCACCATCCCTGCTCACTTAATCCTTGCTTAGACTATGAAAGTAATTTTCTAACTGGCCCCCAATTTCCACTTCTATCCCTATCGAATCCTTTCTCCAACTTTCAGCTAGAGAGATGATTCTAAAAGGCAAATCTGTTCCTAGCTATATAAATTCCTTCAGCGAGTGCCCTAAACTTTAGGGTATCAGGCCTCAGTAGGACATACCAGGCCCCGTGTGATCCAGCCCCGCACGGAACTCCTCTCAAGCTCCATCTCTCATTCATCTCTCCACCACTCAGCTCTGCAAACTGCTATATGACTTCTAAGTCATCAATGTGACATGCGCTCTTTCGACGTGTCGTTACCTCTGGGTTTAAGATCAACTGTAATCAACTCTTAGAATGATCTATGCGAGTCTCCAGTTTAAGCCTGGTACACATTGCTTGTGCTCCAAAAGCATGCTATACATGCTTATATGATAGCAACACCAGAATGTAACGCCTAAGATGCAACAGGTCAAATCCTTGCCTTCTCCATTAGAAGTCTTAAAGATAAGAGATTATGTATTCATCTTTTGATTACAAATAACTAGCACATGGATGACACATGATAAATATTCAATAGAAATTGGTTGAAATAATGACATATGAATCATTAACAAAGGCTATGATTTGTACTTCCAGCCATGCCACAATCAACTGCTGAATATCTTCTTCATCCCTGACCTTGCTATTAGCTAACAACTTCAGGCTGAGCTGCCTAACCGTAGCCCACTCACGCCACACCATACCTTTACCATTACATACACACATAAGACATAAAACAAATACATCTCAATTGTAACATCTTTTCTGAAGCTTTTCTTCCTCTGCTGGTATCACAGACCTTTCTACTCATGACAAATAGTAGTTGAAATGGACCAGTTACTCTGACGTTGAAACTGACTTACCACATTGTCCCTCCTTATAGAGCTAACCTCTGTCTAGCCGTCACAAAATTAAAGCATGGTGAAATAACGCATGCCAACAAAGTTACCCAAAGTGTTTGAAGAGATGGAACACAAACATTGTCTGTGCTATCTCCGCACTCCAAATCTAACTTTAAAGGAAGAAAATATTCGGGAATGGAGGAGTAAGACACAATTAGGCATTTTCTCCGGACAGCATCTGGGCACAGTGTTACTATAACTACAGCAGATATAGAGGCCCATTTTATTAAAATATCTTCAGGTACAAGAAAAAAATTAAAGAAACAAGTTTGCCGATGAGAGTGAAAAATTTTAGGCTGATAATTGGATTAGAGAGGAGTTCTAAGTTTTATTATAGCAATAGAATGCTATGTGGAAATGTTCCCTTTTCCATATCTCAGCTGCTGAAATGTATGCATACCAGTGATGCTATTCAAATTGCTCTGTATCAACTCCTAAAATACCTATTAATCTCAAACAAAAAGAAACATTAAAAAAATGACAAAAAGTCTTCAAGAATTCCAGCTGTCTCCTTTCTGCCTAGAGTACTTTTACAATGTGTTAATGTGACCTTACTAAAAATATATAATAAACAACTAAAGATAGAAATAAACTGGCTTCTTCTGAAAACCACTTATTTTGAAGAAGTTTGTGTTGCCAGTTCAAGCTGTTGCCATGACATCTCAATACATCTTAAAAAATACAAGAAAAAAACCCAAACAATATAGTCTTTCTCATGGTAAGTCATGTTGATGGCTCACTCCACAGACATCAGTTTGAGTGATTCTTGCTTAAACTTTTATGGATCAAAATTGTCATTGCTGTTAGAAGCAGCAGTGACAATCTGTCCATCGGTTTCCTTTGCCTGAGTCTAAACCATACACATATCACCTCCATAGGCTAATGGATTTAGCTTTTCTACTGTGCAGATTATTTTTTTTAACATATTTCTAGACACTAGAACTATGGCAAATACCACGGGGGACCTTAAATGCTGGAAAAAGAGATTTCAAGTCATAGACAAACAGGTTAGCTGAACTCACATGATTAATTAGGAAGGATAGTTGTAATCTCAATTAGGACAGTCAAAATCCAATTTTTCCATGGACCAATCATAATTTTGGAGAAAATGGGGAAGACACAGTATCAAGGAGTCTAACACCACCGGAAAATCAGTGACCATATTAGATTCATTTCCTGAAGACTCTTCCTCCAGTACCTGCACCATTTTGCAAAGGTCCTGTGCTCAGTATTTCACAATTGATGACAACTAATGAATCACTCCTATGCTACTCATTTAACAACTTCTCTGTAGACTAGTTGTTGGAGGCAATTGGAGTTTCATGAGCAAAAACTCAGCTAGGCATAAAACAAAAGAGGAACAGAGTGATGTATTTTTGCATAATTAAAAGTTTTACTTTTAAAAAAGCAAATGAAATTCTAACTTAGTCAAACCATTCCTTGTTCTGTAACATTTTTATGGGCATAGTTAAAGCTGACCTTTAAAATCATGTTACTATTAAGATCAAATATGGCACTCTGCTGAAATTGATGGTCATGGTGTTAATATGATGTGAAATGGAATATGAAATTCTACCTAAATTTGTCCTTTATCAAAAGCAATACAGCATTTGGACATTGATCAGAACTGTAGACAAGATATTCAGTTACATCCTATTATTAAATATAATTTACTAGAATGAAGTATTTCACACTAGTAATCGTTTCAAATAATAGGAAGTTATCATTTTTTACATTCTCCGAGCAGATCAATTTTACTACACTTGATACATAAATGGTGTATGGTTTATGAAATATAGAAAGTATTTATGAATTGATTAGTTATTAAGCCTATTTGCTTTCATTGTTCAAGTGATTTTTTTTTTCTTTTTTCTTTTTGGCTAATGTGAGGGCATACATTTGACACCTGCATTTTAAAACCCAAATAACATGTCTATGTATTTTTAAATGTAGTTACACTAGAATATTAACAGGTCTCAAAAGACCACTGACAATTAGATGCAAATTGGCAAGAGAGGTTAGCAACAAGTTCTCACAAATTCAATATTCTTTCTTAATTATAAAACACCATAGTTTTCAGTAAGTTTTAGTAGTTGGGAACTATTTCTGGAAATCATTACTAAATACTAACTGCAGCCTTAATGATGCTTCTCAAACACAGAATGCATGAAATGCATACATATACTTGATTTTCCATGTACAAAGAAACTTAGCAATTATCATTAGAGTCAGAGCTCAAAAATAAAATTGATAATTAAAAATGACAGTGGGTGGGCAATATAATAGACTGATAGAAATATTCCAATAAATAATAACATTAGCCTGGGGGTCTAATTTTTGTTTTGATATTGACCTTGAGCAACTCAATTCTGATTCATTGAGGATTAACTATAAACATATGCATTATTTCTGTTTCACTGATTTGCAGAACAGACATCAAAATATGAGAGTATCTATCATAGCACCACCTTTAGAACTGATATTGGGGAATCTATCAGAATCACTGTTTATCTGTTAAATGATGGGTAAATTATCACTACATACTGAATGTAAAAATAAAACTGAAATATGACACTACAATTTTGCTGAATAAACTCAATATTTAATAGTACTTTATAGTCAAAATAAACTGAATAAACATTTTATTCATCTGAAAGACAGTTCTATAACTGTTTCTTTAAATTTGTGGGGAAGTCACAAATGGTAAAGTTCCCCTTGAAAACTTCTAAAACACTTTGAATCCCCCTTCCAAAGTTTACATTTAATTTCAAAGGGTTTAGAGAGATCCTTAAAGTCATCTAAGTCTCCTGTGGGGTCCAGATGAAGATATACTGTTTTACAGAAAGCTAGACTCTTGTGTACATTTTAAGTTTTTGTTTGTTTCAGGTAGTATAAGTTATAAAGAGACCATATGATAAATTTTGACAAGTACGTATACCTAAGTAACCCAAACTCTTACCAAGATATAGAACATTATCATCACCCAGAAGGTTCCATCAGGCCCCTTCCAAGTAACTCCCCACCTCACCCCCCGGCCCCTTAACCAGAGGCAACCACAAGTCTAATTCTTTTTTCACCAAGGTGAGTTTTGCCTATAATAGAACTTCATATAAATGGGAACATACAGTATGTCCTTTTATGTAAGGCTTTCTTTCAGCATAATGTTTTTGAGACACGCCATGTTTTTCTCTCTATTAATTCACTCTTCTTTATCGCAGAGCCATGTTCCATTCTATGACTGTACCACCCACTGATGAACCTCTGAGCTGTTTAGAGATTTTGACTGTGATGAATAAAGCTGCTATCCACACTCTTGTAGAAACTGTGTTGTGAGTACACGCCCTCATCTCCTTTAGAAAAGTACTCAAGGGTAGAATTGTTAGGTGATAAGGTAGACATATATTCAGTTTTCTAAGGTAAATGCCAGGTCATTTGGCAAAGTGGTTGTATCATTTTACATTCTCACCAACCACATAAAGAGATTCCACTTGCTTTACATCCTCTTCAATATTTGTTGTGCTCAGTCTTTTTAATTTTAGCTGTCTGGTGGGTATGTAACAGTAGTTCACCATGGATTTAATTTGCATTTCCCTGAAAATTAGCTAAGAGTAATAAATAAATTTTTCACATGCTTATTGACCATTTGTACACACCCGTAGTAAAGTGTCTATTCAACTTATCTGCCCATTTTTAATTGGGTCCTTTACACTTTTATTGTTGAATTGTAGGTGCTTTTAATATCTTTTGAACACTAGTCATTTTCACCACTGTATGTTTTATGAATATTTTTTCTAGCCTGTGAGGGATGCCAATTCATGTTCTCAATTGTGTATTTTAATGAGAAGTTCTAAATTTTGATGAACTCTAATACATCAGATTTTCTTTTTATTGTTATTGCCTTCTTGTTTTGTTTGAGATAAACTTTACTTACACATAATTCATAAAGATAGTCTCCTCATCTATTTTATACTTCTGACATTTTTGTTTAGGTCTATGATCCACCTCCAATTAACTTTTTGTTTAGTGATAGGTAGACATTGAGGCTCATTTATTCCATATTCAAATCAGTTGTTACAGCATCATTTGTTAAGAAGATTTTTCTTTCTGCATAGATTTATGGGGTGTCTTCATTACAAGCTGACCAGATCAGTGCTGGTCTATTTCTGATCTCTCTATTCCTTTCGAATTTGTGTCCTTTCTTATGTCGGTACCACATCCTCTTGATAACATGGCTTTACGATGAATTTTGAATTAAAGTAGTATTAGTCCTCAAACTACATTCTTCTTTGTCAAAATTGTTTTCCATATGCTAGTTCCTTGGTGTTTTCATATAATTTTAGAATCAGCTCATCAATTTCTATGAAAAACCCTGGTTGGAGTGTGTTTGGAATGGTGTCCAATGTATAGGTCAGATCGCAAAGTGTCATAAACATTTCACCAACATGCTTACTTAAAGACTTTTGAAACACCGTTAGTCACCTGAAATGCCATTACCACAAAGCCCCAGGCAGTATCCGCTGCAAGGCCACTTCGATCCAATCTGGATTTCATCTTCATCTCTACTCTTCTCACCCTGAATAGCCTCCCTCATGCATTGCTTTTCAGGAAATGGTATCAGGAGGTGAATCAAGTCTAAAACAAATGACAGGCTAGTCCTAGACTGCTTATTACTGACGTTTCCAGGTAGTATTTTGAAGTAACCAAAGACCCAAGGCTATGCTCGCCCCCAAAATTGTTCACTGCATCTTGATCATATTCCTTAAGAGACTAGATTCACTTAAAAAAAAAAAGTTTACTATTTTATTTTTTACTGTCTAATTGACAAGATGATGCTCTCCTTGTCTGAGATCTTAATTGTTATTGCTTTTCCCTGCATGATCTTTAAGGAAGACTGCAATTTGTACTACTGAAGGTGAAACTGACTGAATGTTCAATTTTACTTAAAGAAAAGAGTTCATTCTCACTGAATTCAAATAAAAAAGCTTACTGTATGAACTGCTCCACATATCTGAACAAAAACTCAGCTTTTTTATTATGAAGTCTAAAAACAAAAAACGACCTATTTTGAAAACAGACATTGCCTTAGGACTATCTGACTTACACATATTGGAGGTGGAGAGAGTGTCACTTTTTAGCTTCTGGATGATCAGCTGCTCTTTAGGGAGTGACCAATTCACAAATGCCAAAAAACTAAATATATAGGATTTAAAGATTCAGGGACACATCGGAAGCTAACTTGCAGTTCAATATTACAGCAAACTCAGGATTTTCAATTCCTCTTCAGCCATCTCCTTAAATATGTTGACACTGTTTCTGAAAATATCAAGTAATCAAAGGGACAACCTCACACATATAGAATGTACTCATCAAATTTTCAAGTATATTAGAGTAGTTAATCTACACTAGACACTGTGCTAAGCACAGGTAGAGGAGAACGGAGGCAGAAGGTGGGCGACTAGATTGGTGAGTCAGGCAGGGAATATTTGGAGACAAGAAAATGACATGTAAGCTATACCTAAAAGATGGGAAAGTTCTGACAATGCTGGTACTGTGAGAAAGTAAATTACTGTATTTTGTACTCTTGCTGGTTTGAATGTATATTTCAGGGTTCTGCTTGGGAAATTTCAAGGTTCCTGACAGTCGTGAAGGCTGTGAAAATAAGCATGAATGGAGGGGACCAGAAAGTTTTTCACTTAAAGCTAGTTATGAAGCCCTGTGGCCTTTCAGCCACAATGGTCAATATTACCTGCATTAGACACACTGGGCTAGGTCAGTGTGAGGGAAAGTAGATCATTTCCACCCACCTGAAGTCAGAGAGACTTGACATGGTGTTTCCAGTTCAAAAACTCGGTAGTTTGAGGGTTATACAAACCGACTTCTGCTAGCAACTCAAATTAGTCTCAAGGACCCTATTCTGAAGGTGCTTGCTCTGTAGTAGCTAGGCAGAAACAAAGACTGAGCAGAAAGAAACAAGCATGTGATAAATCCCTTCCCATCTCTCCCAAAGAATGATGCAAATTGAAATGCAGAGTCACTGATCTAACATCCCGAATACAAAGAGATGGACTCACTTAAAAATGATAAATTTAATAACAACCCATAGTAATGGGTTTTTATGCTTAATACACTATCAGGCTTTCATATTTTACAGAGAAATGGCCCAGAGAATAATTTGCTTTGCATTTTTATTTATCTAGCTCAGAATAATGAATTTTATGTGGCTGAATGCCTGCCTGGACATATATAAATTTTAGTCATATTATCATCTTGTTACAAAATTCAAGATGGCAAGATATTAAAGACAAGGAGCAGAGACAGGGATTTCAAATACTGTAAATATCCATGTACGTTTTAGTTTATATTTAATACACTCATAGTCCCCAAACCTGTTTTCTCTTTAATGAATTTAGATGACAGACAGTCTTAACTCTGGTGTTATTATTTTTTGCCATAATAATACAAGGCTCACAAAAATAATAAATGTCATATATTTCAGTAGTTTATCAACTCCAGCAGAGGTAAGAAATCCACCCTGGGCTTTAAGATACTCCTAATGGGGGGAGGGTAAAGTCAAGTGGTAGAGCGCATGCTTAGCATGCACGAGGTCCTGGGTTCAGTCCCTAGTACCTCCTCTAAAAATAAATTAATCAACCTAATTACCTCCCACCTCCTAATTACCCCCACCAAAATAAAACAGAAATGGAAATCATAAGATACTCCTAATGAAGTAATTACTTGGTAAGATTTCTGAATAGAAAAGAGAACATATAAATTTATCAGTATAACCAATTGTTCCACTAGACATAAAATCTTTCGTGTCCTTTGACTCTTTGAAGGGATTTAGTGGTGTCAAAAATACGAAAACTTAAGTTGCCAGTTCAGAAGAGTTCTTGCCTCAGGGCGATATGAGGAACGTGTAAGGATATCCAAAAATGAAGAGGCTATGATCTGGCCAAAATTCCTGTGTGTCTGGACAGCTGAGAAGGTCTGCTGTTGGCTGAGAAAAGCCAACTAAAGAAGGGAGGTGAAGGCTGAGCACTGGCTCAACCTCCCTTAACAGATGAGTGATTTTGAGCTGAAAGACCATTCCTCCTAGAGAAGTGCTACCCAAAGGGCTGGCCCTGGGACTCCTTACCAGTCCCTGATACTACAAAGGAGCTCGTGCTGGAATGTAAGTCAACGGTATTTCTAAAGCATTTTGTTCAGTTCAACCAGCCTTCTTTTTCAGAGTAAAACTTTTTTAATGAAGGAAGAAGTGTACTGGTTTACACAGTATAAGATCCTCCTCTCATTAGTAAACTGCAGTCTCAATTAACAGACTCGAATCTGTCCATGGACCATACTGTTCGTAGCAATGGTCTAGAGAAAACCCAGAATGCATGTGATTTAGGTTGGCAGCTGCAATTCACAAAGCCTATGAATCAGGAAGGACACCACGTATGGACAACACCTGTTCCACACAGCAGGCAATAAGCTAGTGCCTGTCTTTGGATCCCTGAAGACATCAAGTATAAATCTCAAGTAAAGAGAAATAGAGCCGTTTAACCCTGAAGGGCACAACCCCTCTGATGAAAGGTGACTAAGACAGCGATTCTCAGTGTCTGTTTCGGGCACAGATGCACACCGATGTGCACACACACAAACAGAATCTCTTATACACACATGACTACTGGCAGGTACACACATAGCCACACACAAAGAGGCCCCAAGACCCCAAGAGGCAGATTCTACCAAACCTGTCAACATTTGCAGCAGAAAAAGAACTTCATCGAGAACAAGGCATTGTCAGTAGGGTTGTTAGGTGCGGTTTCAAGTGCACTATTACCATGAGGAGAGCCACAGCTCAACAGGGAAGCCCAGGGCCAATGGAGAGGGCCCCGAGACCCTGTCTGTGCCCTCCCTGGAGCAGAAGGCAGCAGTATACTCACAAATGAGATCTAACCATGGTCCACACCATGGGAGGTGATTCCAAGGCAAAAGGGCACAAAGGGACAGGGTGAGAATGGCCCCCAGAGCCAAGGTACAGCCAGATGGAGGGGAGGCTTCAAGGAAACCAGGAACTTACTATGAAAGAAAGTGGAATTTTCTCTCAAGAGAGGGAAGACAGAGGAGGTTTATAAGAAACCACAAATACCAGGCACTTGGGCTGGTGGGGGCTGAGGAAGATGACGGGTGATCAGGGCCCCGTGCAGACAGAAAATGCAAGGGTAGGACAAAGGCTCAACTCGGGCAGTAAAACCCTTAACTCACAACATGAACATTTCGATAGCATTTTCAAATCATGTAACTTGGTTAGGGAGGGATGTGTGTTTAGTTTAGGACCAATAACAGGAGGAAGCAATTTTGACCCTTAATTTTGTATCTCAAATTTAACTGACTGAAGTCTGATGACTTCCCTAGTTTACACTGCACATTTTCCCAGATAATTTTCTCTCTTCCTTAGGCTACCCTTTGAAGCTCTGATTATATTTACTATCAAAGGGAAATCACAAAAGAGGCCCAAGGAAGAGGTTGAGTTGAATTTTTAAGTCATCAGCTTCTAAAATTCTTTCACGTTTACTGTAAACAATGGCCTCTAGGAAGGAGAGGAGCCTGATTTGGAAGAAAGCAAGAATGTTCAAATAGCATTTTGTCTTACAGGATGGGATTAGTGAAGTCCTAATTCAGTTTAATTCTGTAAAACTCCCAATCATCATAATGCTGCCATCCATTCATTGCACAATTTTAAAAGAAATTAGATTTAAAAAACTATTTTTCTTCTCATCCTCACTTGTTTCCTTTCTATCTCCCTCTCCTCCACAATAAACATGAGAGGAGTGTGTCAATACACCCTAAGCTATCTGCTGGACCCTCCATACTGCCCTTAATATTTTTCCTTTTTTTGAAAGACCAAACAAAAATTACCCTGACAATGACCCAGATGAGAGGGACAGATTCGGACAGAGCACCGGGGAGGAAGTATTTCTCATAAACAACTTCACTCTGGCCTCAAGCTCAGCCCATTAGCTCTGAAGAATGAGTCAACTAATTATACAAGAGGCTGTTGCCAGAATTCCCGACATGCTATAAACCCTTTAAATATAGGGACTGACAAACTGAGTTATAAATTCCTTCTCTACTTCACATATGGCCTGTGATCAGGTTGCTGAATATTTCAAAACAATAGTGTAGTGAAAGCTAAAATAGAGCAGCAGCAGGTGGGTTCTCTAGGACAGAGGATTCCGCAGATATGAATGGCCCAGCTGTGTAGTGTTCCACTGCCCAGGGTGCTTCAGGGCAGTGGTGAGAGGCAGTGCTAACTGGATGTTATAACTGGACGAGGCCTCAGAATGACATCATGTCTCCAGGAGCAGTCAAACGTGTGGTCTGGTCCATACACCTTACCACATTGTTTTTCATTTTTGATCAGTTTGACACTAAGGCTAAACAAATGAGGACTGAAGTATATGTATTTCTCACATATCAATTAATTACTATAAATTTTTCACTCTCATATTTTTTTTTTTTAAGTTGGAAGAAAGCTCACATGATTCATGGTGAGGGCAGAACTGAACTCCTGGCTTTTCTGAACAAGTAAACCAACCCAACCAAGTAATTTAAAAAAATCCCAAGTCATATCAACACCCATAAAAGTTCTTGTTGAATGAACAAATGAACTCATCATAAAAAGTGTTGGATTTAGGGTGACTTTCTTTGAAGAAAGGATTTTCTATGATTGTGTGGAATCATTATCACCATCAATGGGAATTAGAAATTGGACAATAAAATATTAGTTGTTTTCTCCAGAAGAACCAAGGTCTTTGGATGAAAAGAAAGAGAGTAACTTATGAAGGAAACTGGAATATTATTTTAAGTGTATTTCAAATTATTAAGATGAGCCAAAGCAATTGTAACTTCAGGTGACTCAACATTTTTTTAACAGCTCAAACCTTAGTATTCGTGGTGATCAGCTCGAATGTTTTCACTTACACCCAGTGGCCACGTTGCTGCCTGTAATGGCAGAGAGCCCGTGTCTTACTGTGGTTACTCAGGCAGAGACTGTGGACCCCAAGGGGAAACTGTAACAGTCAGCACAAGTAACTGTATACTCATCCAGGTTTGGTTTGGCTTTAGCTGAGATTGTCAGATTTATTCCATTTTCTGTTATCCTAGCCTTCCGTACTACAGAATTCTTTTGAATGCCTTCAGTAACAGGGAACTCAGTAGCTTCTAAGGCCACCTTACAGCAGTCAGTTATAACTCAAGTTGTCTGTAAATTAAATAGACACAGGGTGTAGTGTCAAAATCTCCTTACTCTCTTTTTCCTGAGGTCAGAAGTTCTCCAGATTCTCTGTGATTATTCATTACCTATGTGGGTGTGTATTTTCCCCCTTCCATTTTAATATAAGCAAACAACCCTTGTTCTTCTTTATTAAAATTCAGATTAGTAAAAGAGAGGAGCCCCTATGAGGTTGTCTTGTTTCTGATCAGAGATGGAGCATTTGTTTTTTAAAGTAATTGGGATCATTGTAACCACCTAGAAAGGTTGAAAAAGACACTTCCTAGCAGGCAGCTGTCTTGGGAATTTAAGACCCTCCCAATGACTGGATTATAGATGCCCTGGGTTTTATTTTTTCCCCCGCTATAAAAGCCGATCAGTTTGATTTCTTGTTCAGTTACTGCTACTTAAAATACCATCTAGAAAGGTAATCCCCAGAACGGTGCTTTTATCATCTGAAACTCAGGAAAAGAGCAATATGATCCTTTGGCTTTTGTGTGTGCGGCAAAAGCTGGGTCACCTTCTTGGGGCTGAAGATCAGCTTCTCTTTATGTTAAATTCTGCCTTTAAATGGAGAACAAAGACCTGGAAAGGGGCTGAAGCTTTGACCCACAGTGACAACCTCTGCAATTAACCAGGGGACCCACCCAGCCCTGGTTTAAAATGAGTATTGAGATGTCACATTTTGCTTCTTTTGTAGAAAATTTTTAAGCATAAGAAGAAAGCTAGGAAGGAAAGGTGACAAGAGGGTCAGCGATAAAGTTACTCACAGATAGAGAAAACCTGGTAGGGCAGGGGCTTCGGTGAGCCAACTGTGCCTTCCCATCCCGGGGGAGCAAGGTGGCTTGTCCATGGAACAGATACAAAAGGAATGATGCAAAGGAAATTAGAGGCATCTGACAGTGACATTCCAAATGAAGACGAGAATACAAGCAGTGAGTGGAGAAAAG
Organism: Camelus ferus; assembly: GCF_009834535.1. Classification (NCBI taxonomy): domain Eukaryota; kingdom Metazoa; phylum Chordata; class Mammalia; order Artiodactyla; family Camelidae; genus Camelus; species Camelus ferus. The sequence continues at coordinate 80,707,285 of NC_045698.1, read as the reverse complement.
GCTGATTTAAGACAGGAGAAGGATAAACAACTAAAAGCACCTATTTTGCAAGGGACAAGTATCAACTCAAGAGTAGGAAATGTGGAAAATATTATACTAACAGGATCATCACAGCTTACTGAGTTGAGATGTTCATCTCTGCCAATGCCTATGTGGAGGATAAAATAATGAGTTCAGTTCAGCTGAAAAAAGTTAGTATGTCTACTAAACACTGGTCACTACTTTTGGTGCTGGAGATAAAGAGACTAATGCATGGTACCCACCCCTCTGGAAATCGTACTCGCAGGATTATGGGAATTTATACAGTTAATTTCAGTTTAATGTGGTAAGTGCCCAAACAGCAACAGGATGGAAATCTGGGGCTGGCTAAGGTATCAAGAAAGATTTCCTAGAAGAGAATACTTGAACTCTCTTTAGATCAAAGCTCAACACTATTTAACTCTGAGCTATAGGGCAACTCACAAAAATCCCTTTGAGCATGCTTTCTCGTTAATTAAAATTGGATGCAATAGTATCAATCTCCCAGGTTTGCTATGAGGATTAAAAGATTAAACATATGAGGTGCTCTGCATGTTGTCAATGTTCAATAAATGTTTTTCTTCCTGGTCCCTGTAAAATGTTAGCATCGTAAGTATCTTGAGATATCAGTGATTTATGCAGATTACTTTACAAATGGGCGAGAAGATTGGGTAACTTGCCCAGAGTCAGACCAGTCACACTAGTCAGCCACAGACCCAGGTCTCCTCACTCTGAGCCTGGTACCATCTCCACATCATAATGAAATTAAAGAATGACTGTGATGGGAAGGGTTCCAGGAGGAAACATAAGCACGGTCAATATGGAAGACTCTGGGAAAAAAGGAGATAGACTGTTGAAAATAAAAATTAAAAAATTAAAAAGTCTAAATGGGAATTAAGTAAGAAATCACAAACGGATCAAGACTCATACGTTAAGATACCACATACAATTAAGGATCAAGATTTTACCAAGGATCATTTTAAACAAACTATTGGATGTGGATGCAACTTACATCAGTAGGCAAAGGATAAGCTAAAGTTAAAAATATGTGTTGGAAGCTCCTTTAAAAATTGTTTATTATGTCAACAATTACACAATTGTACATTATGATATTAAAATGTTCATCATTAAAATCTCGTGAAAAATGTAAAATTGCCAAGTTTAATTTTGGGAAGTGACTTTAGGGCTCATCCAATACAGAGTTTCTCAGCCTTGGTAGTATTTATATTTGGGGCTGGATAATTCTTTGAATTCTTTGTTGTGGAGGATGTTTAGCAGAAGCACCCAGGGATTCCACCCACAAATGTCAGAGAAGCAACCTCCCCAACTTCAAAGTTGTGACATCTAAAAATGTTTCTAAGCACTGCCAAATGTCCCATGGGACAAAACTACCCCCGGTTAAGAATCACTGATCTAGTTAAATGTTTTATCCGTTGTAGGAATTCATCCTTTCTGCTTTCTGCCATATCAAAGATTAAAAAAGTCTGCATTTTGAGGGATTCAATCTCATGTCTGAACAGCCCTAATCATCTGGAAAGTTATTTTACTGAGTTGAAATCTGCTTTTGTATATTTTATGCCCATTATACACATTTTCCCTCCTAAACGTGCAGAACTTTTAATCCCTCTTCTGCTTTCAAATATTTGAAGGTATCCCTCCTGTTTCTTTTCAAATTCTCTTTCCTAATTTCTTTAACCCATAATCTTGTTATTTGATTTCTAGATCTCGTCATCTTTGTCTTCAGCTTCCGGGGGTTTGCTGTTGTTAATACTACTCAGACCAATGTTAGTTCCCTGACCCCTTCCTTGAAGATAAGACAGTTGTGAACCAGGCTGATTATCTGATTTGCTGAAGCTCACATCCATAGTGAGTAGAAGGGGTGGGACTAGGGCCAGATCTCCTAACTCCTTTCACCCCACACAGTCACTCACACCCTAACAGGCAAAGTGAGAGAGCGAGTTGCTGGGAGTGGGAATAGCTGGTCCTCCATTTAAGCACTGGTTCTTTCTAAACCAGAAGTTGCTCAAAACCCGTGGGAAATTGGTGGGAGAGAAACAGCACGCACTTTCCATTGAGATGCTGTCAGAATGCTGAACACCCACCACCCGGGTCAAACCTCTTCAAGAAATGACACAAAGCAAGTTACCTACATCTCCACTCCTCAAGTTCCTCATCCCTAAATTAGATATGACAGTGGCATTGGCTCTTAGTGTGATGGTAAAAACCAGTGTAAGTGTTAAAGAAGTATTATTACTTAACTATAATTACAGATCAAAAATATTCTTTTTCTAGTGTCTTCTCAGACATTACACTCTGTACCTACCATGGGTATAGTAGGGAGGGTGATGAGCTGGCTAAAGAAAGGAAGAGACAGAAGTGTAAGAATGAAGAACATATATGTTCAAATAGGCCCAGGCTCATGAGATGCCAGGCTTCCCCTAGACAGCACAGCCTCGGTGTGACCAAAGCCTTCCCTTCAAAAGTCGTCAAAGAGAAGCAAGGAATTGAGGAGATTTTTAAAGTACAGTGGGAGTCGTGTGTCACAGCCACTTCAATTCCTGCCTTTTTCTTGATCTCAAGAGGCTGTTTCTTTGACGGGGAGGGAGTAGGGCAAGGGGGATAAGCCACCATCTTTCCCACCTGAGAAAGCAAGGGCAAACAGCCTGTGCACAGAACCAGTTCATTTCATCTCCAAGCTGGGAATCTTATTTACAAGATGGTCTGGATTAGCAAAGACTGGTACTGCTCTGAGCATCACGGATTACTATTTTTCAGGCAACTTGCTTCATTTCAAAATTTAACACACTGACACAGAAGGTTCTCAGAGGCACAATCTCCTCTACACCCCTCGTCACAGGAAAGTATTTCTGTCCTTCACCAGGACTCAATTGGCCAGTGCATCAATCTCTTAAGACAACCTGGGCCCAACTGCCCCTAGGTTTCTTCCTCTTTGCTTTTGTACACTGCCTTATTTCAAAGCCTCCGCTCTGCCATGAAGTCCGTCCTTGATGACTCCGGCTCAGTAGGCTATTTCCCTGCAGTGACCTTCCACGTGGGAGGGCTGCGTGAAGACCAGGTGTAAGCTTTAGGTAGGAACGTGCTAAAAGCATCTGACACCGAGTCATTATTTTTCCCACGGTGCCACACTGCTGAGGAACGGGCCTTTGCCACTTCACCCCAGGCGCTGGTGGTTCTTAATTTGGTTGCCCAGTTTCTGCTACTGCCAGAGGCCTTTGAAGATCCCTACAGCCGGCTCTCTGATGCCCTAGAAAAGCAGCCCTGCGAGGTGTGGCTTGTTGGGTGCACTCAGTACATTGTACTATTCAGCTACACATTGGCACTGGTATGTGTGTCTGTAGTCCCCTGGCACAAGTTAAGAGACAAGGAGGCTTATTAAAGCACTGGCTATATGTGAGACTTGAGCTGCCCATTTTAGACTCCCTTCTGATTTGGGAGAATCACTCATTTCTGGAGTTTTGGCAGGAGGGAGGTTCTTGACTGCTACTCATTCCTAGCCACTACAGCACAGACCTTTGATAAGAATCAACCAATGCAGTGCTCTCGTTTGGAACTTAGGACTTTGAGAGTATGCTGCTAATGTAGAAATCACTCACAGCAAAGGCCACAGAGTCAGCCGTGGGGACAGACAATGCCCTGGGGCAGCAAAGTCAAGGGTGGCACTTCAATTATCCTACAGCCAGACCCTGGCTGTGTTTTTCTGATGCCTAGAATGACTCAACTATGCTTCCAGCTTCCTTCCCCAGTCTTCCAATCAATTTTGTGACTATTTCCATATCTAACCAATAAATACCCAACATGGTCCCATCTCTGTCTGGCTGTGTGACCTTGAGCAAGTCATCAAACCATCTTCACGCATAAACTAGGAAATTAATAGTACCTGCCTCTAAGGTTAGTCCTAAGAATTAAGATGATACCTCTAAAGTGCCTAGCCAAATGCCCAAGACTCAGTAAATGCTAAATAAATGTTACCTGTAGTCATTTTTTTTTAAATTAAAACTTCCAATTTTTAGAAAAGAAGCTTTGAAGCTGGGGTCCAAAGGATAAAGGAGTTAGCTAGCAAAGATGGGCAAGAAGGACATTCCAGGTCCAAAGAATCATATAGCTAACGGCCTTGTGGCAGGAGGAAACAGCAGATTCAAGGACAAGGGACTGCCACTGGCCAAGGTGAGACTGGTATGGCTGGGGACTGAGAAAGCGGGGGTGAGGTCCTACCGGGCTGACAGGTGATGTCGGTATGCTCTAAATATCTTAAGTGTGACAAGAAAGCCTTGGAAGACCTAAGCAAAGTCCTGTAAGTAGTTTTGCCTTAGGAAATGTATATGCTGGCCACAGTTAGAAAAATGGGTTGGAAAGAACAACAAACAGTTGCCAGGATACTAATTAGGAGGCTATTACAGGGGTCCAGGTGTAAGGTACTAGTGGACTGAATTAGGGACAGGATGTAGAGATGGAGAGCATTGGGTGAATGGAGGCATTTAGAATGTCAAGTTGACCAGACTTTCAGTGGTGGAGCTGTAGTGGGTCAAGGAGGAGGTGGCAAGGGTAACCACCATCTCCCCCAAGGTTCCACATTCTCACAACGGAGGCCTGATGTGCTTGAGGAGGAATCCAATACACTTTATGCTCAGACACTGCTGCGAACACAGGACTCCTAAAACACTCATCTGTCGTGTACTTTAGCATTTACAAAACTGTTCCTAGTCCTTGTTTACTTCATTCTCACTGAGGCAGAAGAGAGCTAGACAGATGATTGATTTCTAGATGGCAAAGCTAGAATGTTAGAGAACTGGGACGAGAGCCAACATTTCCCACCCCCTGGTCCAGGGCATTCCTGTTACACACAGCTGACATCCATCCCCATCTGAACGCCTCCAAGATCACCAGCCGACTTCTCCATCAGCTTCTCTTCCACAAACCCTCGGCATTTCTTTCCACTCAGTGAGTTGTATTTAGTGAACGTGTATGTTACCTGAGATTCACCACATTTCCTGCTATCAAGGAGAGACACCAGATCATAATTCTTGCCTTCCTTCTGCAAAATTCAGAAAGGAAGAACTTCCAAGGTAAACACCCTGAAATGGCAGCTTTCTCAATGAGAACTATCCCACGCTTTCCTTCATAGGAAAGGAAGGTAAATGTCCACAGGGGCAGGAAGGAACAGAGTAGATTCTGGAATCAGAAAAAATCCACATTAATTCCAGTATGCCACTTACTGGGAGCTTGGTCATGTCTTTTTTATTTTTTTTTTAATCTGAAAAATGACAACTATACTCATAATCTTTTAAGGGCATTTTAAGGATTAAATTGGATTGTACAGGTACAACTTGTTTGAGTGACTCACAAAGACCGAGGTCTCAATAAATGGTAGCCAAAATGAAGGCCAGTATCTTTTGTGGGAACCAGTCATTAATCTAAAACTGTGTCACATGAATGAAGGACAAAGAAAGAAAGGGAGGCTGAACACACCATCCCGTCATTTCAGAGGAATCTGGGTGGGTTCAGGGTCAGGTACGAATCTGAGAAAAGGCCTAGCTACTTCTGAGGGAACCGGGGTTACTGATTAGCCCTTCCTTTCATCGTGTGTTATTAATTAGTGCTACACTGGTGACACAGAGCCAGAACCTCCGGTCCACCTAAGAGAATGTTATCACCGCAAATTAACCTCTAAACAGAACAGAGCACATAGCAATCAAGAGATCATCTCGGGTAGGTCTGACTTTTTAAAAAAAAAACAACTCCACAATGTCAACATAGCCTTCCGTATCTGTGTGGAAGAGAAATGGCCTTCAGAATTTCAGAGAATTCTTTGTACCAACTTAGTCTCAAGACAATTTTATCATTTCTAAACTTGTGGTGATTACTAATCTCGAAGGGGGTGGCACAACAATCTATCCTGTCATTGATGAAAGTAATTAATCAAAATACAATAAATACCTGGAGTTACCACCTCTCTCTTACATTTTACTGTCTAGAAAGTATGGGGCTGCAACAACGTATTCAACTATGATGTTAAGTTTTCTTAAATCATTCAGAATCCAGGATTTCAAGATTTACTCATGAATTTATGTTCCCATATTTAATGAGCATGTATATACCAAGAATGGTGCTAAAAGTCTTTTTAGGTACACAAATGAATGAGACATCATCTTTGCCATCACAGAGTTCCCAGCCTGGTGGGTTAAATAGAGATATGGAAATGGCTAATTGCAATATAATACATTTGAATTTTTGTTTCTGTTTTTAACAGAGTCTGACTCTGCTCCCTACCTACCTTGTGAACACTTAGTAAATCATTCAGTAAGAGTGAGCTCATCTAGTCCCGTAACTTCAGCTATCAATTCTCTGTGAATGGATCCCAAACCTGAGTCCCCTGATGGAAGTTAAAATAAAAGCAACCCCTCAATCTGGAAACAATGTGAGAGCATTTCTTCATTTGGTCTCTTCAAAGCTCAACAGAGTGCAACCCAGACAGCCCACACTCAGTGCAAGGGTGTGAATGAATACATGCATAAATGCATGAAATGCAATGATTTGGGCACCAGTGGAACCAGTGCCTAGTCGATCACTGCTTCAGGACCACAGGCTATAAACGGTCCAAGAAGTTCTGCCTAGGGCTGGAACTCACTGATTACTGGGTGATCTCCAGTGAGTTGTTTTGTTGGCCTCTTTCTTGGCCAAAAACACCTTCCCCTTCTAACTACCTCTAGAAAACAGGAGCCCACATTTCCAGCCACTGAGCCGTAAAGTGTGACCAACAACGTGGAGGGCTGGTTCTGTCTGGTAACCCATGACTCAGGAAGCTGGTAGAGAAATGTAAGGGAGTGAAGAAGAACTGCCTTTTAATATTACTAGAATTTCTCTATATAATTAAAGAAAAAAATTCAGTTTGTCCCTATTTAGCCAAGTCTAGTTTTCTATCTTGAAGGGGAAAGAAGATGGTTACAATTTCATACTCAGAGAGGTAGATAGCAGGTGCGAGGCCCAACTTCTTATGTCAGTTACACTACTGATGACATAGGAGATTCATTTTTATATACTGAAGGAAAGATTAAAAAACAAATAATAAAGCAATAAACTCTGCGTCTGTGAGGGAAGTTTCATACAGGAGATCAGTTATACATTGTGTACCAGGAAATCATAATTCCTGATTTTATCAGACTAACTAAAATAATAAGCAGATTCTTGGCTGTTTGTGATAAAGAAATTGGGCATAAAACCACAATTCTTATAAGTAAGTTTCTGTTCAATGCAGTCACACACTGGTTCCTTAATCTTCCTGATGTAACATTTATTAGAGGGGCATAAAGTCAACTTTGATTTTCAAACCCAGTGGCAAACTTAAGTAAACATCTGTGTGGTCAGACCCAACTCTGACTGAGATAAAAACAAAATAAACCTACTTGAGTCACATCAGATAGAGATGTCAGTTTTCCTTAACCCAGGCTACACGAAATAATAACCAAATGACATTTCCAAGAATACTAGCATTGCTCAAGCATCATCCGAGACAAATTAAATCTCGCTAAATAGGGCTTGGCAACACGTAGTTTTTAAATCTTTCCCAAGTGCTTATAATCTGGGGTCTGGATTAAGAAATACTGAATCTCATTCCCACCTCCTGGCCAGCCAGGATGCAGGTGCTAACCGATGCTTCTCAGACTTCAGTGCATCCACGGTTAAAATGCAGATTCTGACTCAGTGGCTCTGGGCTAGGGCCTGAGGTTCTAGTTTGCAAACAAGGTCCAGGTGATGCTGTCGATGCTGTCTGTCCACACACCACCTCCTGGAGTAAGAAGTGCTAAACCACCCAGGAGCTGTGGTCATGAACTCATGAACTGTGGTCTTCCGCAAACAGCTGGAAAAGGATGGACCTCTAGAGAGACATCCTCAGTGGTTACAACAGCTGGCACACACCTACGTGGCCCTGTCAGTTGTTAAAGTAATGGAAGTCTTTTTTCCAGACTGGTAAATTGCAATGGCTTTGAGCTCCCCTACCCAGCTAGCCTAGACCTTCTCCCATGAAGCCCCGGGGGTCACCACCAATCCAGCAACTCAAGTGTTCATATCTGTCACATTAGGGAACCTTCAGGACTCTGCTTCAACACTGATTTTTTTCTTCCTTTCTGATTGCTCAGAGCCTTTATGGAATTGGCCATTCAGTCTTTTAAATATCATTCTCGAGCACTATGCCAAGATATGACCCCTGGACAGGTGAAGACCTAGAACACTGTCGAATTGTGGTCCTGACGTTGCATTAGGTTGAAAGGTGATCTATTCCATCACTAACGTAAGTGAGTTTTGATAAAAGACAACACGAGATCAGCAGGGCCTCAAGATAATAGACAAATTTGGTGAAAAAAAAAAAACATCAATTGGAATAAAAAGGAAATCTAACAAAATGGAAAAATAATGATTCATTATGCAAGTTCATCATGAACACAGAGGTTGAACAAGAGGAAAAACCTTGATTTAATTAAAGATTAGAGATTCCACAGAACTGAAAAGAATAGGAAACATTTGCTCCACTGTCCTCAACATAAATCAGAGGCCTAGCTAAAAAAAAAAAATTATGACAGTTTATCAGTCACATAGCATTATAAGGCTTTGCCTTGTCTTAACAAACAAGTAACTGCAATGCACCACGTGTGCTGCTATAATCAGTTCCTATAAATTAAAGCTGAAGACTAGGCTTTAAATATTTTTTTAGGTTGGTGTTTCTTTTTGTTCAATCTATTTTAAAAAAATGATTTTCCAGGTTACTAGTTTTAACTCAGTGTGTCTAATATGTCAAGAATTTTAAGAAAAGCTGCAAAAAATCCTACATCTTTATATTTTGTACATTTCATCCCAGTAAATAATCAAGAAACAAAATAAGAAAAACCAAAGCTAAGTGAAGATAAATGCCTGGGTTATTAGAAAACATCTCTAAGAAAAACAATGCTGATATTCCCTGACAACTCTACGATGCTGGTTTAATAGAATAAACCAACAGCGGAGGCTCTCAGTCCTAATGCTGCCATACTTTTATTAGTTTCAACTCTCTGGTGCACCTAATTGGGACCAATGAGTCCTTTAATGGATTATGTGAGGATAGTGTGGTTTTAAAGCACCTTTAAATCTATGCATTAGGACTGACATTTCAGCCGATCTCCTAATAACTTTAGGTGCATGGCTTTAACAAGCTATGGCCATTTATTACGTACATTACCCTGAATGATGTTTATTTCATTTACATTTATGTTAACTTGCACTTTACCTTGAATTTTTTGAAACTGCAGCAAAATTGTTAATATGACTTCTGACTTTATTTTTCCCTTTTCCTGTGGATCAAAATCAAATACTGTGTTCTGTCTCACATGCTTGACAAAGGAGGCTTCTGAAGCTCAGAAACATGTATGGCAAATTACCTATCACCCAAAAGCTATTTTCCACAGCTTTCTCCCCTTTCCTGTAAGGGGCACCCCCCTTGCTCGCACTTCTAATATCAGGACCTGAAAATCCTCCCACCATATGTCAAAGATATTTGATCTTTTTCTGTCTAAGCCTGTGGTAGGGCTTATAGTTCACACTGTCTGCTATGTCTGAGTCCTCCTCAGGGGAGTCTGATTTCACATTCTAACCGCCCTAAATAGACTTTAGAAATAGTTCCTCCTTGCTTGACTCGGACAAGAACAACCATGCAGAATAAAAAGAGAAACACAAGCAGTGTCCCCATAACTCAAATGCAGACCTCCGCACGGCCCGCTCTGCCGTCTCACCATCTGCAGCTCTCGCCGCCAGCTCCTTCAGTTGTGTGATTACCAGCCTTGCGTACAAGCAGAAATGCAGCAGCAGGCTCGCCAAGCATGGAGAGATAGGGCACGAAGCAGGTACTTTCAGCCCTGCGCTTACTGTGGATGGAAGCCTAAAATGTGAAGCCTTTCCAGTAAACCTAAGAGGAAAATCGGTTTTTTTGTGTTTTTTTAATGCAATACTTGAAAAAAAAAAAAAAAAACAACCAGATTCTTTGAGCTTTGTAAACAGTGTGTCCAGATTCAAAAGGAACAAAAAGTCTGTGCAACTCTCACATACAATGGTGCAGTTTCCATCTCTCTCCACTTGCTCCTGACTGCCGGCTCCTCTCAGAAGGACCAGCGGGTGGTGCCCCTCCTGCCGCTACTCACGAGGAATGATCCTGTGATGGCAGATGAGATCTTTGTGGCTTCTGGCGTGAAGTTTTCTTGTTATGTTTTTAACCCTAGTGAAGGCTAATTTAACCACAAGTTGCCATCTTGAAATTGCAGGCCACCAGGGCTGCTAAGGAATAAAATTCCTTCCATGCCCATTAGGAGCCCCAACCACCCCCCTGTGCAAATTCTGAAGGCTGTATTTTAATCCCCAGGCAAGAGAAATAGACTAAGGTGGTATTCGGGATAGAGCACAGATGCACAAGAGAAAAGGCCTTCACTCCAGCCCAGATGGCTTTCCATCAGGACCGAGAGATGATCATGTCAGAGATATTAAAGAAAGCAGCTGGGTCTTAAGGACATCGGGCCGCGTGTAAGTATATTGGAGAGAAGAGTACAGAGGCCAGTCAGACCCATGGTCGGTAAGGCTTTTGGAGGCAGGGATACTTGCACCCTACTTCCCTTCTTCTCCCTTCCCCCTGTCCCTTCACCGCCCACCCCTTAAACTTTCAGCACTGTTAGGTACAACACAAATAACCCAGCCTTTTACAGAGAACAAGTTTCTGTTGTTCTACCACAAAGAAAGGGGGGCAAGCAAAAGGCAAGTACACAAAAGATCCTTACTCAAAGGACATTTGCACTGTGTATTTTTGACCCGTGTCTTAGAATTCATACCTGTTTTAATGGAACAATTTTGTTCACAATAAATAAGGAAAAAAATGAGATTTTCAACATGGCGGAGTGGGAAGACCCTGAGCTCACCTCCTCCCATAGACACGCCAACACTACAGTCACAGATAGCACAACTCTCCTGGACAATAACCTGAAGACTAGCACAAAAGCTCTTCCGTAACAATGGATATAAAGAGAAAACTCCAGTGAGATGCACAGGAGAGGCAGAGAAGTGGTCTAGTCAGGACACACACCCTTGGCAAGGCCACCCACAAGTGAAAAGGAATATCAGAAACGGAGAGGTCCTCCCTAAGGAGTGCGAAGTACAGGACCCTCATCAGGCTCCCCAGTCTGGGGAGCCTGCACTGGGAAGGTGACCTTCACTACATCTGGCTTTGAAACCCAGCAGGCAAGGCTTACACCCAGGAGGGCCGGCAGGCTACAGGAAACCGAGGATGGCTATTAAAAGGGCTCATGCAGTAACTCGCTCACTTGGAGTCTCAGCACAGAGGCAATGGTCAGAACATCCCCTCTGTACATGAAGGAGATTTCACTGACTAACTTTAGACTGAGCGTCAAAACTCCTAGAAGAAAGCAGAGGCAGCCAGCTCTTTGACATTGGTCTTAGTGACAATCTTTGAGATGTATGTGCTCAGGCAATGGCAACAAAAGCAAAAATAAACAAATGGAAGTGTGTCAACCTAAAAAGCTGCATAGCTAAGGAAACTAGCAAGAGAACAAAAAGACTGTCTACTGAATGGAAGTAGATATTTGCAAATTGCATATCTCATAAGGAGTTAATATGCACACTATGTAAGGAACTCATACCACTTAATATAAAAGCAAACAAACAATCTAATTAAAAAATGGGCAGAGGACCCAAAGGGACATTTTTACCAAGAAGGCATACAGACGGCCAACAGGCACATGAAAAGGTGCTCAATATCACTGATCAGTAGGGAAATGCAAACCAAAACCAAATGAGTATTACCTGACACCTGTCAGAATAACTGTAAACAAAAGGACAAGAAATAACAACTGCTGATGAGGATGAAAAGAAAAGGAAACTCTCGGGTACTATTGGTGGGAACCTAAACTGGTGCAACTTATCATAGAAAACAGTATAAAGTTTCCTCAAAAAATGAAAAGGACTGCCATATGATCCAGCAATTCCATTCTTGGTATTTATCTAAAGAAAATGAAAACAGTAATTCAAAAAGATAAATGCACCCCTATGTTCACTGCAGTATTATTTACAATAGCCTAGGTATGGTAGCAACTGAACTGTTCATCAATTGATGAGTGAGTAAAGAAATGGTGTGTACACACACACACACACACACACACACACACACACACACAGGAATATTACTCAGCCATTAAAAATAAAGATCTTGCCATTTGTGACAACACGTATGGTCCTAGAGGGTAATTATGCTAAGTAAAATAAGTAAGAAAGAGAAAGATAAATGCTATATGATTTCACTTATATGCAGAATCTACAAAACAAAATAAATGAACAAAACTCCTCTTGGGGAGGAATGTATATCAAAGTAACAGTGTTCACCATTTTTATTTTAATTTGTATTTAACCTTCTACCACTGGCCAAGTTATTTCTCTTGGAGAAGTGATGGACATCAAAATGTTTGTGCAACTTGCTCATAAATTGGGACCAATTATGATAAAAGTGTTCTTGGGAAATAAGAAATGATTTAGCATAGGGAGAAAAAAAAAAAAAAGAGAAAAGTAATAGATAACATGCATATTCTCTGCCACACAAATGGATAGAAAGATCAAAGCTTTATGTGGATTTCCTCAGAGGGACAAACACACTCACTTTAAGCCAGAATGCGTTTGCATTGTTAAATAAGAATAAATAATTATTTGTATTATTAAATAAGATAATTAAATAAATTACTTTAAGTTAATTATTAAATAAATAATAAATAATTATTTGCATTATTAAATAAGAATACATTTTCACCTGATGCCCTACTCACGTGGGTGGTGGAGGCGCAGCGGTAATGAAGGGAATTTGGTAGGACAAGAGATTACCCTCCCATATAAACTTCAGGTTTCCCAATTTTCATGCCAGTTGCTACATATTATAAAGCAGTAAGTTGGCATTTGTATTATGATATGGCTCCTCACATATCTATAAGGAAAGGTTGGGCTGTCCTGTAACTGAACTATTCTGGTTCTTTTGATAGTTTTAATCTCCCATTGTATATTAACCATTTTAGCCTTATGTTATGCACTGTACTCTAAACAGTATTATAAAAACACTGAGGGATCTATCTGCTCTCTGTTTCCTGGAAACAGAGTGGGACTCTAAGATTCCAAGGATAGAACCAAGTCATTTAAGCCAAGTGGTCATTCTGTGCAGCCTCTTGGAAAACCTCCTTCTGGTCTTCCCCTTGGTGATCATGCCTATGTTCATATTTTTTGGCTTATTATCTCATGCACTTTCTTAATTACAGTCTTAATGTTGACTGTCCAAACAATGCAGAGACCTATAGAGCAAGGGACAAACAAAAATGCCTTTAGAAGACAGGCAGGCGACATACATGTGTGAAGCAAGCCAGCTGGTAAGGGCTGTTCCACCCCTTGGAGAACGTGCTCAGCCTCAGAGCTTGGAATTTCAATTCACAAAGCTCAACAATAACAACAATATCACTTCTGATGAAAGTGTGTCCAGGAACCCACAAGCTGTCTCTTTCAACAAAGAAATAAGGGCTTCCTTCACATCCCTGCCCAGAACTGCTATACATTAAACAATTCCTGGAACGTTGTTCATTCACTTTCCTGTGAATGCTTATGTGCTGTGGGTATCTATGCTTACGTCTTCGTGGCTTAGAGCAGTATCGTACCATTTAAAAGGTATCAGGCAGTTAAAAAGTGAACAGCAAGACAGCATACAAGAGAGTGTACCCATGTAGCCAAGGCATGTTACCTCTGATGCCTTGACAAGAACGGACTGAGTAAGATTCCTATAGGCTTGCAAATATCACAGTGACTCAGCACATCAAATACAGACTTAAGGTAGGAAGTACAGCCTACGGCAGAAGGATGGAAGATGAGGTACGTGCCCCCAAAGGCAGCGGGAAGTTGTTCAGGAAGATGGCTCTGATTCTGACATGCGTACCAATGGGACAGTGAAACTCGGGTAGAGGTAGGTCAGGGAAAACGAATTGAGCTGTTTGTACAAAAGAGCATCATAATGGCACAGAGGTCTGTAAGATGAGAGAGCATCACTGATTTTTTGTTTTAGAGTAATGCATCACAGTATGAGAAGGAGAAAGTAAAGCAAATTCTGATGCTAAATGCAGAAGACAGAACTGAATTTATGAGCAAAAAGACTGGAAACTCTAGAAAGGAAAGCTTTCAGAAAAAAGTAAATCCTAAGGAAGTGCCAACAATTCTACAGTTGAAGAGCTGGTGCCTTCAAACAATCTTAGTTATTCTTTAAATCACATTCATTATGAATATTCATATCTAAATTCTCCTGCCCTATAAAAAAGTGTTCAATCTTTTCATTTCCACAGTAGATTCTTTTTCCCTCTTTCCCAAAGAAACGTGAGTTTATATCAACTAATAAAAAGAGCTAACTCTTCCCTAGGTCTGTCAGCTATGAAGTTACAAAGCTGACATAGAGAACAACCTTATGGTTACTGGGGTGGGAAAGGAGTGGGAAGGGATAAATTGGGAGTTCTAGATTTGCAGATACTAACTAATATAAATAAAATAGATAAACAACAAGTTCATACTGGATAGCACAGGGAACTACATTCAATATCTTATGGTAACTTACGGTGAAAAACAATATGAAAACAAATATATATATGTTCATGTATGACTGAAGCATTCTGCTGTACACCAGAAATTGACACAACATTGTAAACTGACTAACCATCCATAAAATTTTTTTAATTAACCTAAATGTCTAGTAAGGAGAGAAACTAACCAGGTACGTATGAAGTAGTTTGGATCTGTGAATGAGATGTGTAATCCCAGAAATCTGTATAGCATCTTCACAGTGAAAATAAGCAAATTCATAGCGAAAATAAAAGAGTTAATTGTTCCCTAGGTCTGTCAGCTATGAAGCCACAAGGCTGAACAGAGATCTTCCTAACTCTTCCTTATCAAAGTATAGTAATGTACCTAAAAAGATGTAAATCTTTTTCTTGCTCTGAAGAAATCTACTGAGTTCTTTTAAATGGTATGCTTAGACTATAACCCTCACACCTGACCTGTAGTCTTTTTTTTTTGGATATGTGGAAAAAATATCATCTTCTTCCTTTACATCTGCCCTAACCCTTGCAAGTTTAATCTGTCAGAACCTTCCTGGAAGCAAAGTGCTGATGTTTTGGCTCCAGTCCCTCCCAAGCAAGGCTGATTAGCTCAGGTTAATCTGTAATTTAGTCTCTAGCCATTCCATAACTTTACAGGTTGGGCTGGCTGCCTGTAAAGTGATCCATGAGTCCATGTTTCAACCATAAACTTTAAATGTTGTACATCTGCATTCTAATCTAAAGCAGCCTTAAAGACAGCAGCTGGCAGCAGGCTATAGCTCACAGTGCCTGCCAAGGAATCCAGTCATTGGTGTGTTCACAGCCTTGGAATTATCGCTGCTGTAACAACCAAACTCGCCTTGGATCTTCACTTCAAGCTGATTGGTTCACTTGGCTGTGCTTGTGTTTATTTCTTTCAAAGGTTTTGTTACATTTCTTAGACAGCCTCATATTTGGCATGTTCTCGGGGGAACCGGCAAGTCAACATACATCATTTCATGGGCTCCTTTTGACTTTCTGCATCGTATCACTATACCAGGATCTGGGTGGAATTTAGGGCTGTGACACATCACCTCACGACAGGAAATTAAGTTAGGGCCATCATTCAGCTCTTACATGCTTTGTTGTACTTAGGTACTGAAGCATAAAATACTAGCCTTTTTGGTCCTTGCAACTATCTCTTTATGTTTTTTTCTCATTACCTTTAGTCAGTTAACCATGTTTAACTACATTCTGTGTTTTCCTATGAGGCAAAGCATCTTACAGATCTTCTGTTCTCCTTTCTACCTACATTTCCTTCTCATTATGCAAACAGCTTCTTCCCTGTGTTGTTGCTTCTCCATCTACCCCACGCAATTCTGTCCAATGAACTTCCTCAAACTCTGTTTTGAAATCCTGTGCTTACCATACTAAGTGAAGTAAGTCAGACAGAAAAAGACAAATGTCATATGATATCACTTATATGTGGAATCTAAAAAAAAAAAGATATAAATTTTATTTATAAACCAGAAATAGACTCATGGACGTAGAAAACAAACTATGGTTACCAAAGGAAAAAGGGAGGGAGGGATAAATTAGGAGTTTGGGATTAACAGACAGACACTACTATATATAAAACAGATAAACAACAAGGACCTACTGTATAGCACAGGGAACTGTATTCAATTTTTTGTAATAAGCTACAGTGGAAAAGAATCTGAAAATATAAGTATACATAGGAATGTATACATATAAACTGAGTCGCTTCACTGTACACCTGAAACTAACATTGTCAATCAACTACATTTCAATAAAAAAGTTAAAAAAAAAAAAACTTTCCATGGGACCCTAATTTGCCACTAAAGAAATTCCCTTCAAACTTCTTGATCCAACCAACCAGATCTAATTACTCTCCTGAAACACTCCAATCACACCCTGGGTCTGATTTTTTGCTC
The DNA here is from genome assembly GCF_009834535.1 of Camelus ferus. Lineage (NCBI taxonomy): Eukaryota > Metazoa > Chordata > Mammalia > Artiodactyla > Camelidae > Camelus > Camelus ferus. Next base: position 80,690,682 of record NC_045698.1, on the reverse strand, counting down.
ACCTTCTCCTCATTCTTTTTAGCTAAGTAAATGCAGCATTACTTCAAGGATCAGCTTAACCAATCTTGTTCTGCAAAGCCCCCTCTATCACTCCAGAGCCTCAGAGATAAGTATATGAGCCAAGACTCTTGCTCCTGTTCATTCTCAATAACGTTATCTGAGCACAGTATATACTTTATCTTGTATGATTCTCACAAAACACCTATGAGGAAAGCATTCTCAGTCATCCCACTGTATGGGTGAGGAAGCTGAGTCATCTGTATGATTAAGTCACTTGTCTATTTGTATATGGCTATGAAGTGTTCAAATCCTCATCACATTATTGTAGCACGTCCTCCAAAGGACTTCTTTGAGATGCCCCTAGTTCACTCATTTGGCCAGCTTGCCTTTGCATCATATGCATATAACTTCCACCACTTTGTACAAGCCCTAAGCCCTTTCAAGGCAGATACCCCTTCTCAGTGTCTTATATATAATAATTAAGCGGGATAGTTACTTGTACTGTATTCTCCATCAAATCGCTGTAGTTTCCTTGAGCACACAGGACAACTGTACCTCACAACTCCTTTGTATGTTGAAATGATCACATGATTAGTTGTGGCCGATGAAATATGAGCAGAAGTGACATTTTTTCTCAGGTGGATGCTTTAAGAGCGCATTTCACCACTGTTATTTCTTTTCCTTTGCTGAGACTTTCAAAGAAGCTCCAGGTAAATGCCATGCTAAGAGCCTGGGTCCTGAAATAAAGACCACACAGAGTAGAATACCCAGCAGACTTAGGCTAAGTCTGAGAGAAAACCAGCTTCTGTGATTTAATCACTTAGATTTTTGGGGAGTTGTTTGTTACCACAGCACAACTAAATCTATTTGAATAGTAACAGAGTACTCCAGGTATCTGTGGAGGATCATGATGATGACTCACATGTATAAGCAAAATCAGAAGACCTCCCCAATTACATTTAAGATAGGCAGAATCCACCCGCAAGAAAGGTGGTAAAACAAAGAAGTTTTAACCCATGAGAATTTGATCCTTAAGAATTTTCAGCTCAAATGTGGTCACAGACAGGTGCTGGATTCCAGCAAGGCCAGTTTTGATTTCAAACTCTTTTTAGAAGTTTTGTATATATCACAATTTTTCTATTTAGAGAAACTGTTACTTTTCTATTTTCCTTTCATCCAAACAACTATTCTCCAGGCCACTCTCTTACTCTTCCTTCTTTGATATGTTTCACTCTTCAGTTTTTAAGAGTCTCCAAGTGTGTACAATAAACTTTCTCATCAGAGACTATACCCAGAGCAGCCTTCTGTATTTATCACAGTAGAATTTCCAATCTCCCCACCTGTAAAACAAAGATAGAAAAAGTACAGAGCACTCAGCCCAATATAACCAAGGAGCATGGGAGGCTCTTGGTAACTGAGTTTTCTCACTCATGGATGAAGATGACCTGCGCTGGTTTCAAATTATGTTGAAAACATATTGTTTTATGTTCATGGTTTAGCTTACATTTTGCAATTAATATAATGTAATCACTGTTCCCATATGTGAACAAAGTTCTCCAGATCACTACAGCACCTCCCTGAATATTGTATGGTACTACAGCTAGAGCTGAAAATAGTGTAAGAAATGGTCTGACTATATATTTATTTCATGAGATTCCTGGAAGAGTAAAGAAAACTATTCAGATATTAAATAGCTATTGTTTGTAATTTACAAATTACAGAATATATAAAATCCATAATAAAAATATGACTTCAGAAGAGTCTTAATTTTTAAAGTTCCAGTTAAGTGAGGCTATCTTGTATTATGTTGAGACAGGCATTCCCTAAATATAGGCTAATCAGAATATTCATGGAACTCTTCCTAATAATGACATAACAAGACCCCTTTCTAAAGGAACCAAATATGCTGATTAGACATTTGGAAGACCAGACAATACATTCCATAATTAAACTGTTGCATATTTCCAACATATGGGTGAGTGGCAAGGGAAAGGAG